>NC_138882.1:118620038-119355038 GCF_965194825.1 Balaenoptera physalus
TAGAGAATGTGGTATTTAGTCATAATGCACACAAATTTATTCTCTGTGAAAACCTGCAAGTGGGGCACAGATTGCAGAATTGTTGGTACAGGTAATATTAACACCAGCTGACTTTTGCTGAATACACGCTTAGGATAAAATAACTATTTCTTTAAAAATACACACACTCAAACAAAGACCAAAAATGTGCAATTGCATGAGTGCACATGCACACACACACACATGCACACACACACAGAACCACCCCACAATATCTTATGTGAAGGTTAATCTCATGTATTTGATTCTTTAACATTCTTCACACATTCCCATTTTCTGAAGTATGAGTCTTTAGATACATATGTCTTAGATATTGTAGTCTCAAGAAAGTAACTCTGTGCAGCACTGCAATTAGGTAGAGAGCATTCTCTTTCTGTAGTGCACTTTGTGACCAGTAAGTCAAGCTTCAGAGAGTCCTTCCTCTAGAATTGTTATGAAATAATTTTCACATGGAGTTGAAAATTAATAGGTTATTCACTTAAAAAGGTTTATCTGTTGTAAGACCTGTGTTAAATCTACTGCATCTCTTCACACTCATCCTTTCACCTCCCTTCACATTTTTATCCAGGTGAAATCAGGTCCAAATTAGCATCCTGAGGACATCTGGGGGACAAGAGGTCACAAAAGCATTCATATGGATGCTTTTGACATGGTTGTGGGTGCAGTTAAGTGTTATCTGATTACATGAATAAAACCTTGAGGTCTCTTCCAGTCCAAAGTGGTGAAACTCCACCTTTCCACCCTATGATGGCCTTTCTGAGTACCTGCCCTTCCCCTTGGGGATAATTGCCCAAATTTGCTCTACCGTGGGAATGACCCTGTAACCGTTATAGGATGTACCTGCTACAGTCAACTTGAACACCTGTAGTTTGTTGCACTCTGTTCACTGACACGATAGCTTAAATTAAGCCTGCTCAGATTATTCTGTGATATTTGAGCTCATGTTTTGGCTTATTTTTCTCTAGATTTCAAGACACTGTGACATTGATGAATTGCCTCAAAAAGGTAAAAAGGAATATTAGATGCTGTGTTAACGGTATCAGTTTGAAAATATCGCCATATTCCCATAATTTATAAAAACCAGCAAAAGAGTAAACTACAAAAGAAGTGATTCAAAAAAACTGTCTTTTAATAAAAGTTTAAAGTCTTCAAAATATATTTTCCCCTGGAGCAAACTTTTTTCATTTAATATTGTGTCTGTTAATTAGTGCTTCAAATTTGCAAATTCTTTATTGGTTTATATCAATGTAATACCCAAAGCTCATCTCATTGCCAGATTTGAATGAAATATGATCCTGTTTATTCTATTAAAATGAAGGCTTGAAATTGTTACCCAAATGCCACAGGAATTCTTGCCATTTTCTCATCAAATTCCTCATCAGATTTTTTGTTAAAGTCACATTGTTTTAGATTTTGTGCCTTGGCATTTAAATGAAATTCAATGTGCCCCACTGGAGGAAACATCTGTAGGGACATATTATGTACAATATCCATTCCAATCAAGCAGGAGTGTACTGAGAGCCTGAATGAGGAGCTTTTTCTTGCTTCACTCTCTTCTGATGTGGCTATTGAGATGATCTATAAGAGGGGGAACATTTATAAAAATTAAACCAGCAGTGGAGCACAGTATTTTAAATGCTCAAATCAAATACTTTTTAAAGACACAATATCAGTTTCAGTGAATGGATTCCTGCATCTTTCTTTTGATGTAACAGACTTTATATATATATATAGCATCTGATCCAGACTTTAGACAGCTTAGAGAGTCATTTGGTGATGAGAATTTTCAAGGTCCATGTGCCCCAGTAAGCTCCTGTTTACTTGATTTTAACAATCTACCATGTCCTTCAATAGTCAGCCTCAGTTCATACACTCTGTGTAACCTTTGATATATGCAATGTGACACAAAACTCTTACAACTAGTGCTGTGCCGAAATGGTCAAGGGATGAGAACAACTCCTGTCCTATTTTAGAGCCACACATAATGGAAATTTTCCAAAATGGTCCTTGGGAAATGACTGGAGTATGATGGCTAGGACTCACATAAAATGGGGATAATTGTTCAACTGACCCCATAGGGCTTTAATATACATGGGGATCAAATAAATAATGTGTGCAAAACACTTAGACCATGGCACATGGTAAGTGCCTAGTAAATATTAGTTATTACTCTTATTGTCAGGAATGACTTCACAGAGGAGGTGGGATTGGTATTGGATGGTTTTTCATCAGCTTCAGAATAGGGCATTCATGTAGCAGGAATAGCTTGCACAATGGTGTGAATGTAGGGAAGCAGAAAGTGTACTGAGAGGGTCACTAGATCAGTTTAGTTGTTGCTGAACGCTCATAGTTATTGTCACCATCAAGTATACAGAGAGCCTATTAATGTATAAGCCAGTGAGCAACATGCCAGAATACAAAGAGAGCCATGTAGTTTCAATCTAGACAACGCTCTCTTAGGCATGGTGTACATAAAAGAGAGATTTCATTTCTAGGTACTTCAGTGTATAATTAAGTAACTGAAACACTGTATCGTAAACAACATGAACCATACAGCATTCTCCTGTCAAAATGCACTTAGATTCCTGTTGGAAGACAAAGCTGCTTCTAAAAGAAATAACTCAATCTCCCAGTTCATACTAAAGTGCACCATTCTCTCATCTTTTCATTGCTTTGCTTCCTGCTTACTTTTGCTATAGTTACGATGTGCATCATGGCATGAACATGGAATTATGTCTTTATAAGTAAGAGGAAGATAATGTGACACATTATAAAATGTAGATTATACATTCTTATTTCTTTTCTGCCTTTCAAAATTTCTTTCAAATCCAAGGGCTGACTTTGTAGGGCTAAATTTCATTCACTTAACTCAAAAAACTATTGTGTTTGTTAAAGTTTGGACAATTCTGGATTATATAAAAGTATTCAGGTTTCCTAACTTTAGGAACTTTAAAATGTTAATGAACATTTTAAATATATAGGAATAAGATGTAGTAAGCATGGTTTCTGACACTGATTTGGCATGGAAACCCTTTTCTATATAACATGACAGAATTTCTGCTTTTTGGAATACCCTTGGGATATCATGCTCAGTCTTATGGTCTTAGAGATGAAGGGATATTTATGTAACAATGATGGGTGGTAATACAGACTAGAGACGAACAATAGTTTTTTTTTGTTTTTTTTAAAGTAGAGGGAAGGATTTTTTATTTATTTATTTATTTATTTATTTATTTTTGGCTGTGTTGGGTCTTCGTTTCGTGCGAGGGCTTTCTCTAGTTGTGGCAAGCGGGGGCCACTCTTCATGGCGGTGCACGGGCCTCTCACTATCGCGGCCTCTCTTGTTGCGGAGCACAGGCTCCAGACGCGCAGGCTCAGTAGTTGTGGCTCACGGGCCTAGTTGCTCCGCGGCATGTGGGATCTTCCCAGACCAGGGCTCAAACCTGTGTCCCCTGAATTGGCAGGCAGATTCTCAACCACTGCGCCACCAGGGAAGCCCCCGAACAGTAGTTTTTAAAAAGTATTTCAAATTAGTGAGAGTATAATATTTTACTTTCACATAGCTTGATTCATCCAAGAAAATTAAAGCATTTCCTCTAGACTTGTGAACTCCTTAAGTATTAGGATCATTTTTTATTCCTCTTTGGAACCTCAATACCGTATGTAATCACTCTTTCCACTGGAAATGCTAAATGTACAGGATGTGGATGGCCAGCAGACATTTTATTTTGCTACATAGAGAAATCTTGTCTGAGAGGAAGAGGAGGAAGAAGAGGAAAAGGAGGTAGAGGGGAAGGACTTTGATGACACTGTTTCAGCTCCTGGATTTAGCTGTACCTGAAGTCAATATGCCCCAGAATTTTAATTCATGTAAACTTGTTACATTTCGTTTTACATGTAAGCTTCTTTGAGTTCTTTTACTTATAACTAAAAGTGTCTTTACGTATCAAAATTGCAGTCAACAGATTCCAAACGTTGGAATTGGTCAAGCAGAGGTAAGATACATCAGTGTAAAGATTCTCCCATGCATGACTAATGTCAGTGTGGCAGACTGAGAGTTGACAACCCAATTCTAGTCTCTCTTTTATTACTATCATAATCCAGTGATTTTTCTAGGTAGCAAAGTACCCAGCTGAAAAACACATTTCCCAGACTTCTTTGCTGATTGGGGATGGCAAGATGCTGCAGTTTTGGACAATGAGATATAAACAAAAGTCTTAGCATAGGACTCTCAATGAAGTTCCTTAGATGACAGCCATGCCCAGCTGGCATATGCCTTTCACCTTGTCCTTCCCGCTTCCTCCTATCTGTGCCAGCATCATAGTGTCTGAGATTATGCAGACTGGGTCCACACCTCAAGCATGTGGTGAAGCAGAGATAGAAGAAGGCGTTGCACCAATGACATCATGGTACTGCTCGGGATTTTCAACTTTCTGATCTCTTAATGTGTGGAAAACAAACCAACCAACCTCTCTTTGGTTAAGTCATCATAAGTTCAATTTTCTGTTGTGTGTAGCTGAATATGCTTCTGAAATGACACGGCAAGACAACTGCATAAACTGTTGGCCATGAGTCTTGGGACTCCATCCAAAGCCTACCACACCTGAGGCATCAGAGGAAGGATGAGTGGACAATGTCAGTGTGCTGGGAGGTGCTGATGCCTTCTTGCAGTCATTAGTAAGTCCTTTAGTAAGTCTTTTAAGAAAGAGATGAGCTTCAGTCCTTCAGTTCTCAAGCTGATCTTCAAAGA
Organism: Balaenoptera physalus; assembly: GCF_965194825.1. Lineage (NCBI taxonomy): Eukaryota > Metazoa > Chordata > Mammalia > Artiodactyla > Balaenopteridae > Balaenoptera > Balaenoptera physalus. The sequence goes on from NC_138882.1 coordinate 118,624,828, forward strand.
CACTCTGAACAGAAAAATTCAGATAATTATGTGTCTTGTGGATGAAATCCAATGATGCAATTAGCACAATGCCAGCAGACCACAAAAATTATTTTGATAAAAAATGAGCATTTAGAGTGAGCACTAAAGACAAACTTCGGTGAATTCAGAAAATTTAATTGACTCAGCCTTGGGCTTGCAAGAAGGGTATTTTGATAAGTTGATTAAATAGCTCTATCACAATATTGCTCAATTAGATGTTATGCTCATTATTGAGTCTATTATTTCATACTATTTAAAGATAATTTCTATTGTTTTTGTCCTTTTTTGATAGTATGATTGTTCAAAAATTCTATTCATAATATAGTGATAAAAAGCATAGACTCTGAAGGGAAACACCTTGAATTTGAATCTCAGTTTTAGTCATTTGATCAAACTACTAACTTCTCTGCACCTTAGTTTCCTCATCTCTAGAATGGAAATAGTAGTAGTACCAATGTCACAGAGTCATCATGAGGATTTAAAGTGTTAACACATGTAAAACACTTGGAATGGTGCCTGACTTTAGTACACACAAAGTGTTAGCTATTATTATTTTATTTTTATTACTATAAGAGTTGAAAACTATTAGACTGTATTGAATTTTATTTAAAAAATTTTTTTAACATCTTTATTGGACTATAATTTCTTTACAATTGTGTGTTAGCTTCTGCTTTATAGCAAAGTGAATCAGCTATGTACACATATACTCCCATATCTCCTCCCTCTCTTGTCTCCCTCCCACCCTCCCTATCCCACCCCTCTAGGTGGTCACAAAGCACCCAGCTGATTTCCCTGTGCTCTGTGGCTGCTTCCCACTAGCTATCTATTTTACATTTGGTAGTGTATATATGTCCATGCCACTCTCTCACTTCGTCCCAGCTTACCCTTCCACCTCCCTGTGTCCTCAAGTCCGTTCTCTACATCTGCATCTTTATTCCGGTGCTGTCCGTAGGTTCTTCAGAACCATTTTTTTATTTTTTTAGATTCCATATATATGTGTTAGCATATGGCATTTGTTTTTCTCTTTCTGACTTACTTCACTCTGTATGACAGACTCTAGATCCATCCACCTCACTACAAAAAACTCAATTTCATTTTTTTATGGCTGAGTAATATTTCATTGTATATATGTGCCACATCTTCTATATCCATTCATTTGTCAGTGGACACTTAGGTTGCTTTCATGTCCTGACTATTGTAAGTAGAGCTGCAATAAACATTGTGGTACTTGACTCTGTTTGAATTATGGTTTTCTCAGGGTATATGCCCAGTAGTGGGATTGCTGTGTCATATGGTAGTTCTATTTTTAGTTTTTTAAGGAACCTCCATACTCTTCTCCATGGTGGCAATATCAATTTACATTTCCACCAACAGTGCAAGAGGGTTCCCTTTTCTCCACACCCTCTCCAGCATTTATTGTTTGTAGATATTTTGTTGATGGCCATTCTGACTAGTGTGAGGTGATACCGCATTGTAATATTGATTTGTATTTCTCTAATGATTAGTGATGTTGAGCACCCTTTCATGTGTTTGTTGGCAACCTGTATATCTTTGGAGAAAGGTCTATTGAGGTCTTCTGCCCATTTTTGGATTGGGTTGTTTGTTTTTTTTGATATTGAGCTGCATGAGCTGCTTGTAAATATTGTGGATTAATCCTTTGTCAGTTGCTTCATTTGCAAATATTTTCTCCCATTCTGAGGGTTGTCTTTTCGTCTTGTTTATGGTTTCCTTTGCTGTGCAAAAGCTTTTAAGTTTCATTAGGTCCCATTTGTTTATTTTTGTTTTTATTTCCATTTCTCTAGGAGGTGGGTCAAAAAGGATCTTGCTGTGATTTATGTATTAGAGTGTTCTGCCTGTGTTTTCCTCTAAGAGTTTTATACTGTTTGGCCTTACAATTAGGTCTTTAATACATTTTAGTTTATTTTTGTGTGTGGTGTTAGGGAGTGTTCTGATTTCATTCTTTTACATGTAGCTGTCCAGTTTTCCCAGCTCCACTTATTGAAGAGGCTGTCTTTTCTCCATTGTATATTCTTCCCTCCTTTATCAAAAATAAGGTGACCATAAGTGCGTGGGTTTATCTCTGGGCTTTCTATCCTGTTCCATTGATCTATATTTCTGTTTTTGTGGCAGTACCATACTGTCTTGATTACTGTAGCTTTGTAGTATAGGCTGAAGTCCGGGAGCCTGATTCCTCCAGCTCCATTTTTCTTTCTCAAGATTAGTTTGGCTACTCGGGGACTTTTGTGTTTCCATACAAATTATGAAATTTTTTGTTCTAGTTCTGTGAAAAATTCCATTGGTAGTTTGATAGTGATTGCATTGAATGTGTAGATTGCTTTGGGTAGTACAGTCATTTTCACAATGTTGATTCTTCCAATCCAGGAACACGGTATATCCCTCCATCTGTTTGTATCATCTTTAATTTCTTTCATCAGTGTCTTATAGTTTTCTGCATACAGGTCTTTTGTCTCCTTAGGTATGTTTATTCCTAGGTATATTATTCTTTTTGTTGCATTGGTAAAAGGGAGTGTTTCCTTAATTTCTCTTTCAGATGTTTCATTGTTAGTGTCTAGGAATGCAAGAGATTTCTGTGCATTAATTGTGTATCTTGCTACTTTACCAAATTCATTGTTTAGCTCTAGTAGTTTTCTGGTAGCATCTTTAGGATTTTCTATGTACAGTATCATGTCATCTGCAAACAGTGACAGCTTTACTTCTTCTTTTCCAATTTGGATTCCTTTTATTTCTTTTTTTTTTTTCTGATGTGGCTAGAACTTCCAAAACTATGTTGAGTAATAGTGGTGAGAGTGGACAGCCTTGTCTTGTTCCTGATCTTAGAGGATATAGTTTCAATTTTTCACCATTGAGAATGATGTTGGCTTTGGGTTTGTCATATATGGACTTTGTTATGTTGAAGTAAGTTCCCTCTATGCCTACTTTCTGGAGAGTTTTTATCTTAAATGGGTGTTGAATTTTGTTGAAAGCTTTCTCTGCATCTGTTGAGATGATCTTATGGTTTTTCTCCTTCAATTTGTTAATATGGTGTATCACATTGATTGATTTGCATATATTGAAGAATCTTTGCATTCCTGGGATAAACTCCACTTGATCATGGTGTATGATCCTTTTAATGTGCTGTTGGATTCTGTTTGCTAGTATTTTGTTGAGGATTTTTGCATCTATGTTCATCAGTGATATTGGCTTGTAGTTTTCTTTCTTTGTGACATTTTTGTCTGGTTTTGGTATCAGGGTGATGGTCGCCTTGTAAAATGAGTTTGGGAGTGTTCTTCCCTCTGCTATATTTTGGAAGAGTTTGAAAAGGATAGGTGTTAGCTCTTCTCTAAATGTTTGATAGAATTTGCCTGTGAAGCCATCTGGTCCTGGGCTTTTGTTTGTTGGAAGATGTTTAATCACAGTTTCATTTTCTTTGCTTGTGATTGGTCTGCTTATAGTTTCTATTTCTTCCTGGTTCAGTCTTGGAAGGTTGTGCATTTCTAAGAATTTGTCCATTTCTTCCAGGTTGTCCATTTTATTGACATAGAGTTGCTTGTAGTAATCTCTCATGATCCTTTGTATTTCTGCAGTGTCAGTTGTTATTTCTCCTTTTTCATTTCTAATTCTATTGATTTGAGTCTTCTCCTTTTTTTTCTTGATGAGTTAAGCTAATGGTTTATCAATTTTGTTTTTCTTCTCAAGGAACCAGCTTTTAGTTTTATTGATCTTTGCTATTGTTTCCTTCATTCCTTTTTCATTTATTTCTGATCTGATCTTTATGATTTCTTTTCCTTCTGCTAACTTTGGGCTTTTTTTGTTCTTCTTTCTCTAATTGCTTTAGGTGTATGGTTAGGTTGTTTATTTGAGGTGTTTCTTGTTTGTTGAGGTAGGATTGTATTGCTCTAAACTTCCCTCTTAGAACTGCTTTTGATGCATCCCAAAGGTTTTTGTTCATCGTGTTTTCATTTTCATTTGTTTCTTCGTACTTTTTTACTTCCTCTTTGATTTCTTCAGTGACCTCTTGGTTATTTAGTGGTGTATTGCTTAGCCTCCATGTGTTTGTATTTTTTAAAGATTTTTTTCCTGTAATTGATATCTAGTCTCATAGCGTTGTGGTCGGAAAAGATACTTGATACCATTTCAATTTTCTTAAATTTACCAAGGCTTGAATTGTGACCCAAGATATGATCTATCCTGGAGAATGTTCCATGAGCACTTGAGAAGAAAGTGTATTCTGTTGTTTATCGTTGGAATGTCCTATAAATATCAATTAAGTCCATCTTGTTTAATGTATCATTTAAAGCTTGTGTTTCCTTATTTATTTTCATTTTGGATGATCTGTCCATTGGTGAAAGTGGTGTGTTAAAGTCCCCTACTATGTATGTGTTATTGTCGATTTCCCCTTTTATGGCTGTTAGCATTTACCTTATGTATTGAGGTGCTCCTATGTTGGGTGCATAAATATTTACAATTGTTATATCTTCTTCTTGGATTGATCCCTTGATTATTATGTAGTGTCCTTCTTTGTCTCTTGTAATAGTCTTTATTTTAAAGTCTATTTTGTCTAGTATGAGAATTGCTGCTCCAGCTTTCTTTTGATTTCCATTTGCATGGAATATCTTTTTCCATCCCCTCACTTTCAGTGTGTATGTGTCCCTAGGTCTGAAGTTGGTCTCTTGTAGACAGCATATATATCTTGTTTTTGTATCCATTCAGCCAGTCTATGTCTTTTGGTTGGAGCATTTAATCTGTTTCCATTTAAGGTAGTTATCAATATGTATGTTTCTATTACCATTTTCTTAATTGTTTTGGGTTTGTTATTGTAGGTCTTTTCCTTCTCTTGTTTTTCCTGCCTAGAGAGGTTACTTTAGCATTTGTTGTAAAGCTGGTTTGGTGGTGCTGAATTCTCCTAACTTTTGATTGTCTGTAAAGGTTTTAATTTCTCTGTTGAAACTGAACGAGATCCTTGCTGGGTAGAGTAATCTCAGTTGTAGGTTTTTCCCTTTCATCACTTTAAATATGTCCTGCCACTCCCTTCTGGCTTGCACAGTTTCTGATTAAAGATCAGCTGTCAACGTTATGGGGATTCCCTTTTATGTTATTTGTTATTTTTCCCTTGCTGCTTTTAATATTTTTTCTTTGTATTTAATTTTTGATAGTTTGATTAATATGTGTCTTGGTGTTTTTCTCCTTGGATTTATCCTGTATGGGACTCTCTGCACTTCCTGGCTTTGATAGACTATTTCCTTTCCCATATATGGGAAGTTTTCAACTATAATCTCATCAAATATTTTCTCAGTCCCTTTCTTTTTCTCTTCTTCCGGGACCCCTATAATTTGATTGTTGGTGTGTTTTATGTTGTCCCAGATGTCTCTAAGACTGTCCTCAATTCTCTTCATTCCTTTTTATTTATTCTGCTCTGTGATAGTTATTTCCACTATTTAATCTTACAGGTCACTTATCCGTTCTTCTGCTGCAGTTATTCTGGTATTGATACCTTCTAGAGAATTTTTAATATCATTTATTGTGTTATTCATCATTGTTTGTTTGCTCTTTAGTTCTTCTAGGTCCTTGTTTAACGTTTCTTGTATTTTCTCCATTCTATTTCCAAGATTTTGGATCAGCTTTACTATTATTACTCTGAATTCATTTTCAGGTAGACTGCCTATTTCTTCTTCATTTGTTTGGTCTGGTGGGTTTTTACCTTGCTCCTTCATCTGCTGTGTGTTTCTCTGTCTTCTCATTTTGCTTAACTTACTGTGTTTGGAGTCTCCATTTCACAGGCTGCAGGTTTTTAGTTCCTGTTGTTTTTGGTGTCTGCCCCCAGTGGCTAAGGTTGGTTCAGTGGGTTTTGTAGGCTTCCTGGTGGAGGGGACTGATGCCTGTGTTCTGGTGGCTGAGGCTGAATCTTGTCTTTCTGGTGGGCAGGACCACATCCGGTGGTGTGTTTTGGGGTGTCTGTGACCTTATTATGATTTTAGGTAGTCTCTCTGCTAATGGGTGGGGTTGTGTTCCTGTCTTTCCAGTTGTTTGGCATAGGGTGTCCAGCACTGTAGCTTGCTGGTCTTTGAGTGGAGCTGGGTCTTAGTGTTGAGATGGAGATCTCTGGGAGAGCTTTCGCTGTTTGATATTATGTGGAGCTGGGAGGTCTCTGGTGAACCAATGTCCTGAACTTTGCTCTCCCACCTCAGGGGTTCAGGCCTAATACCCAGCTGGAACACCAAGATCCTGTCAGCCAGATGGCTCAGAAGAAAGGGGACAAAGAGAGAGAGAGAGAGAGGGAGGGAGGGAAGGAGGGAGGGAGGGAGGGAGAGAGAGAGAAAGAAAGAAAGGGAAAGAAAGAAAGAAGAAAGAAAGAAAGGAAAGAAAGAAAGAGAAAGAAGGAAGGAAAGAAAGAAAGGGAGGAAAGAAAAAAGAAAGAAGGAAGGAAAGAAGGAAAGGAAAAGAAAAGAAAGTTATTACAATAAAAAAAAGATTAAAAATAAAAAAATTAAGAAGTATTTAAAAAAAAAGAAAGAAAGAAGAGAGCAACCAAATCAAAAAACAAATCCACCAATGAAAGAAAGCCCTAAAAACTGTGCTAAACAAACAAACAAACACACACAAAAAACGGACAGACAGACCCCTAAGACAAATGGTAAAAGCAAAGCTATACAGACAAAATCACACAAAGAAGGGTAAGCTGGGACAAAGTGAGATAGTGGTAGTGTATATATGGACATATATATACTACCAAATGTAAAATAGATAGCTAGTGGGAAGCAGTCGCATAGCACAGGGAGATCAGCTCAGTGCTTTGTGAAAAAAAGCACACAAAGTAGCATACACATACACACCAAAAAAAAGAGAAAAAGGAAAAAAAAATATATCTCATAAAATAAAAGGAAGCGAGCAGTCAAATCAATAAAGAAATCTACCAATGATAATAAAGTCTAAATACTAAACTAAGATAAACATAAAACCAGAAACAAATTAGATGTAGAAAGCAAACCCCAAGTCTACTGTTGCTCCCAAAGTCCACTGCCTCAATTTTGGGATGATTCATTGTCTATTCAGCTATTCCAGAAATGCAGGGTACATCAAGTTGATTGTGGAGATTTAATCTGCTGCTTCTGAGGCTGCTGGGAGAGATTTCCCTTTCTCTTCTTTCTTTGCACAGTTCCTGGGGTTCAGCTTTGGATTTGGACCCACCTTTGCATGTAGGTCGCCTGAGGGCATCTGTTCTTCACTCAGACAGTTCGGGGTTAAAGTAGCAGCTGATTAGGGGGCTCTGGCTCACTCAGGCTGGGGGCAGGGAGGGGTACGGATGCGGGGAGAGTCTGCGGCATCAGAGGCCAGTGTGACGTTGCAACAGCCTGAGGTGCGCCGTGCGTTCTCCCGGGGAAGTTGTCCCTGGATCACGGGACCCTGGCAGTGGCAGGCTGCACAGGCTCCCAGGAGGGGAAGTGTGGATAATGACCTGTGCTTGCACACAGGCTTCTTGGTGGCTGCAGTAGCAGCCTTAGTGTCTCATGCCCATCTCTGGTGTCCGCACTGATAGCCGTGGCTCACGCCTGTCTCTGGAGTTTGCTTAGGCGGTGCTCTAAATCCCCTCCTCACGCACCCTGAAACAATGGTCTCTTGCCTCTTCGGCAGTTCCAGACTTTTTCCCAGACTCCCTCCCATCTAGCTGTGGCGCACTAGCCCCCTTCAGGCTGTGTTCACGCCGCCAGCCCCAGTCCTCTCCCTGCAATACGACCGAAGCCCAAGCCTCAGCTCCCAGCCCCCGCCCGCCCCGGCGGGTGAGCAGACAAGCCTCCCAGGCTGGTGAGTGCTGGTCCACAGCGATCCTCTATGAGGAAATCTCTCCACTTTGCCCTCTGCACCCCGTTGCTGTGCTCTCCTCCGTGACTCCGAAGCTTCCCCCCGCCATCCCCCATCTCCACCAGTGAAGAGGCCTCCTAGTGGGTGGAAACTTTTCCTCCTTCACAGCTCCCTCCCAGAGGTGCAGGTCCTGTCCCTATTCTTTTGTCTCTGTTTTTTCTTTTTTCTTTTGCCCTACCCAGGTACCTGGGGAGTTTCTTGCCTTTTGGGAAGTCTGAGGTCTTCTGCCAACGTTCAGTAGGTGTTCTGTAGGAGTTGTTCCACATGTAGATGTTTGTTTGATGTATTTGTGGGGAGGAAGGTGATCTCCACGTGTTACTCCTCTGCCATCTTGAAGGTCTCCACGCATGTTAATTAAATCTGTTTCCTGGATGAAAGAAGTTGGGAGGTTTGGAGTTTGCAAGAAATGTCCCTCTCTTTAAGTAGATCCAGGCTTACCTCTATACTTATGTAAACATACCTCTACATGCCAACACCTACAGTGTGTGCACTGAAGGAAAGCCTGGCTTTGGCTGCCATAGCAGACCATTTCCAGTTAAAGGTGGCCCCTGCTTAAGAAGCACTTTGACCAGTAACAGAAAACCATCTGGATAAAACACATCCCAGGACGGATGAGGGTCAGAGATGAGAAATCACCCTTTTCTCCTATGGTGAACTCCTTAAGCTTCCATATCTCCTCCTGCTTAAAGGTGTATTGATATTAAATCCGGTTTTTCTTCTGCCCTCTCTAGTCTGGGTTGATGGGGTTTAGACATTTTATATGTCTGCTAAGAGTTGTCTTTCTTCATCTAATAATAATATACCTATTAGGATTAATCAATAATATATCCAGTTGTGGAGCAGTGATGTGAAGAGACTAATGAACCTAGGTTTCCTTTGGACCAGAATGCTAAGATTGCTTATAGTACTGCCTATTTTCCTTGCCTATCTATTCAGTTTACACTATTTAGATTTTCTTTCTTGGGCAGAATAGTCAAATAGATCTTAAATGTTGGTCTCTAAAGTACTCAGGTAATGTTGACCAGGAATTAGTAGTCAGAATCATATTGAAATATTACCTAAATGTACATGTATGCATATATACATGTGTACATATTTGAATGCATGTGATTGAAATTAGGTCTACATTTGACACCTCTTGTGGCAGCACAGATGGTGGCGTGGGTTATCACACATCAGGGGTTAGGATCCCAGAACTGTGTCTCCAGGCAGGACAGCTCTCAGCTCTGGGCTGGACACCATTCTAGTTGAGCCATATGAAATACCTGCCAAGGGCTTCGTTAGATGGTATTAGATACTTGGAAAAAATAACCTCTTTTGTAACCCCTGGATGGATATAAAGATATGAGAGTAAGTAAAAATATGATTGGGAGGAAAAATCAAACAGCTAAGATCATTTCATAGTAGGGGTAAGGTAGCATTGGTCCTTGTTTACTATGAGATCATGGCTTTTATAATGTCTCTCATCTTTTTCTGATGAAGATTCTCTGTCTGATATGGGTTTCAAAATATTTCCAACTTTGAAGATTAGTGGCTTTAGAGGCATGAGACTGTTTTGTTTTTTAAGGAAGCACAGGTACTGCTATCTTCTTAGACACAGTTTTCCAGATCAAAAGTATTTCCTACTCTATTGTCTCTTACTGTGGAAAACAATAATTTAAACAGCATCTACCATTGAATACGGATCAAGGATAAATAAGCCTATAGCATTTGGGTAGGCTTAAGTCCATTTATGCAAAAATCAAATTATGGCTGGGCTGTTTTTTTTTCTTTTTTAAAATTTCTTTCTTTGTTTTATTCTTTTCCTTCTCCTGGAAACAATTGATAACATCATTCAAAAGAAATTAATACAAAGAATTAATTAGCAGAATCTAATATCCACTAAATGTAGTCTGGAAAAAAATTTTCATGGATGGGTGATTGTAACATTAAATGGAGGCAGAGAGGTAAAGGAACAAATTATGTTTCTGAGTCAGATTTTTTTTCCTCCTTTTATTCATACACTCATTGAAAGAGCAATTGAGGAGAGCAATAAACTAGGAAGAGTTAGGTCCTCTTGAGAAACAAATCGGAGCCGTTAGGTAACATCATAAAGTAGCCATTTAGTACATTGACCTCATGTATTTAAAGATTATGAGATTTTACAGTAGTTGGGTTATAAAATATCAATTTAGAGCAACAGCAAATTTCCTGATATTCATTTCAGTTTATAGGCAATTCCTGTTCTGACACAAATGTATAGCCTGGGTGACCAAGTTCTCTAGGCCATTGCTGCATTTTTCTTGAGGTGGGGGAAGTCTCAATGGCTTTTACCCAGAAAATCTGTGGGCTAAAAATTCCCCCTTAGTCAAGCCATTTGTATTATAGGAGGCTTTAAAACAGTTCTGTAATTTATTAGAGCTCTCACAGTTTTTCCCTTTTTAGCTTCTAGGCCAGCAAGGGAAAGGGAGAATATTAGGGATGTTGGGTTTACATGATCCTACTTTGAGGGGTTTATATAGCCTCTGAATCCTATACATCACTAATTGCGACAACTAAAAATAAAGTATGACTAAAAGAATACTGCCATTATGAACTACTTGCTATGTTAATATTCAGATGAAGAGTCTTTTTCATTCGTACTTCATTGCAAAATTAGAGAGTTTTTTTTTTCCTTCCTTAAAGATGTATGCTTATTGAATGTATTTAAATTACTAGCTAATTTTTTCAGGGGGAAAAACCCTGAGGCAAGTGTAAAACTAGTAGCTACAGAAAGATGGAGAATCAGATGTCTGCTGGGCAAATTGACAGAACTCATTAATCTTTGATGCAGTGTGCTATAGAGTCTGTCCTTTCATGCACCTGCCCAAGCCGAAAGTAATTACACGATGGCACTATTAATACTGAAGAGCTTGAGTGGGGAGAGGGTTATCTCCTCTTCTTAGTAATTGATTGTCAGCTGATTAGTGGACAACATTTTTCTTGCAGCATAATTGCCTTTGTGCTATTGTAGCCTCTCTGACCTGGGTTTAGGCCATTGCACTGATTTTGAAGCCCTGACAATAGCATCGCAGCCCTGAAAGTAATGAACTGGAACTCAATCACTGCAAATTCCCCAAACAGTAAATGCCTAGTTAAATAAATGTATTTCAATGATATCCTGGATAACAGAAATCATACCAAAGATCACATTTTTTTCTTTCTAGGAAAACCATAAAATTCCATTTGGAAAAGTGTATATTTGGAAGGAATAAATGGATACCCTGGTATATGCCATTCGTCTTTAATGGCTGTGATGAACTTATCAAAAGCAACTTTTGTGGGATTTTTAAGGAGACTAAGTAGAGAATTAGAAGATTTTAGTGCCATTTTATTGTGTGGTAGCCACAAATATCAAATAATAATCTCTTTCTTATCATAAAAATATTTGATGACGTGCCTTTATGCCCTGTATAAGGTGCTGGACTAATAAGGGGAAAAGTGGGAAATACATGTTTTAAATCTATGAGCTTAATAGTTCACCAAGTGGAAGTGAAGGAATATTGTAGGCTTTCCATCTAAATGTCAATGATGCCAACAGGGTTTCCTTGAGTTCCCATGGGCAACCTTCACATTTTTGCAGATAGAAGTAAGACTGTTAGAATCTATTGCCTAACTTTAAGAGCACTAAACAGAAAATCTCTAAAACTTCAAAGGAGAAAATGCTACCATATGAAGGAGAATCTGGTAATCATTAAAACAAGTTCTGTGTCCTCAGATTAGGAGGTCAAATTTTTCCTCATTTGAAAACTGAGATACAAAGAAGATCCTGGTAATGCCAATTGTCTCCATTTTTTAGCCAAATATTCTAATGCTTTTAGGAGCATATTCAGCAATATTTACCCATATTTCTAATTGAGGCCACTGACCCAGAAAAGCAACATTACTAAATTAGCTAGTAATTTAGCCACATTACTAAATTTGACTTGCAAGGCTCAAAGTGGTATAGTTGCACAAATATTTGAGCAAGAAGGCTACCTGCTAGAGCACACTATCCTAAACCAACAAGTGTGATACTGGCTACAAGCAGCTGATGTATTCTCAGCCATCATCATTTGTGTAAGTTTACATTTTTTTTTAATAAATTTATTTATTTTTACTTTTGGCTGCATTGGGTCTTCATTGCTGTGAGCGGGCTTTCTCTAGTTGTGGTGAGTGGGGGCTACTCTTTGTTGCAGTGTGTGAGCTTCTCATTGTGGTATCTTCTCTTGTTGCGGAGCATGGGCTCTAGGCACGCGGGCTTCAGTAGTTGTGGCACGCAGGCTCAGTAGTTGTGGCTCTCGGGCTCTAGAGCGCAGGCTCAGTAGTTGTGGCACATGGGCTTAGTTGCTCCACGGCATGTGGGATCTTCCCAGACCAGGGCTCAAACCCGTGTCGCCTGTATTGGCAGGTGGATTCTTAACCACTGCACCACCAGGGAAGCCCTAAGCTTACATGTTGACTGTGCTCTTGTTTAGTTTTGAGGAATTATAGGAGTATTATTAATCCCAACATAATAATAATAGCAATGTTGCAAATGCTAGTAAGGAGAAGTGTAGGTTATGATACAGAGTTGAGATAATTACAAAATGGAAAGGGATGAGACAATGATAAGTATCATAATTTATTGTGAATTAGTCATTTGACAGTGAGAAAATTCTGAAATACAGAGTGAGTCAGCCATTATGTGAAAAGTACAGCATGTGTATATTCAACTATAATTGTCAAGAGATGAAAAAATGTGATTGATGGAAAATCTTTTGAGTGTGGCTAGAGGATCAAAGTAAATTCTTAGTGAGGATTAGCTTAATGTAAATTCAGTGGAAGGTTAAGAATTTGAGAACCTAAAAGCTAAGCATAGTGTACCACTGATGAAACTTTCATCAAACCCCAGATGGAACTTATTCCAATCTGTACAACATCAAAGTGAGTGGTCAGCACATTGAAGGTGAAACTGTAACTGCTGGGGAGTTCCCTCTGATTCTTGCTGTGATTATCACAAAGAGGGTTATTTGTTTTAATGGATTGTCAACAGAGATGAAATTCATGTATTTTAGAAAAAGATGCCTCATAATATGATGTAGACAAGGTTTAAAGCTATGATTGGCCAACTCACACACCTATATGATGGAAATGATCTGAAAGTTCAGTTGAAACCCCTCATGCTTTTTGTGCAGAACATCCAAGACCTCTTCAGAATATTGCTGAACACTATCTGTTATTTAAAAAGCTAACCCAAGAGTCTAAATTATACTCCATTTTTGAAGATTTTTTTTTCTACCACGTCGTTCCCGGTTAAAAAATGTAACCTGAACATGCTGCCTTTTAAAATCTTCTTTATCATGGTAATGATAAACGCCCATGAACATTGACTTTCCCCCCATTTTTCATTTAATTATCATTCTGATGTCTGAGTTGTTTACCTATGTCCAAATTTTACCTCAATTCCATAACTAATTGGCTAGGGTTTTATTAATTTTGATATAGGAAAGATTATCTGAGATTCATGGTTAAAAATGACTAAGTAAGAACATTTTTTCTGCTTCTTTCCCTCAAAATTCACCAATAAAAACTATAAAAATCTAAACTAGAAAAATAAGCACTCCATATAAAAAAAACAAAGTATCAGCTACAACGGAACACTTTTTATAAATAAGCATACTTACCTAGTGTGAAGTCTGAATGGGAGTTGACAAGGAGCCTACCCATGAATGCCATCTTGAAACCAAAGCAGAACCCATACTTCCCTAAAAAGTATCTTTGATCTGAAAGTATATTATCTAAGGATCTTTTCATTAGAGGTAAAATCTAGGGATGTGTGTGGGCCAAGAAAGAAGTGGGAAGTAGCTCTGTAGAAACGTTAATACTATAGAACTTCAAGTTGGTACTGAAGGAGACAACGTGTCAACAAATCATCTTACTCTTTTACTTTAAAGTTATCTACCCTAAGGAGGTATTGCTATAGGTGAAGGAGGGGTGGTACAAGGTGTGGTTAAAGGGGATGCTTTGTAGTTTAAGAGGTCAGAACAGTCTGAACATTGACATTTCAATTGTACAATGAGCAGACCAACCCTAATGTCTTTTCATTATAGGCATCATTTCAACATATTCCTTAAAATATTGTTGAAAAGGTGCTATTTTTTGGAAAATGTGTTCAGGAGGAGCAAGAATTTCCTTTGCTTATCTCTAGCCATACCATTTTTCCCAGACGATAACAGACTTCTTAAGAGAGTGTTTAAGACACGTATCCCATAGAAGCTATTGACTGCTTTGACTTAACCCTCTTTTCATCTCTTCACACATTATTCCATAAATAGCCAGCTACATTTCAAGATGAGTAATATTCACGGCAGAATTAGCATGGGGCCTACAAGCATAAACTATAAAATAAAAGAGAACAATAACATAATCAGAAGGTAAATGAAACAACATATTGCAGGTTTCATTAAATAGGAAAAGGTAAACTTTTCAGGCTTAAGAAAATGCAGGCCACTGATCTTTCTTTAAAAGGAGCTCAAGGAAAATATGCTAGTCTTCAAAGAAAAAAATAATAAATAAAACTGAAGGAAGTAAAAAGAAAGTTTGTAGTGATCTGAAAAGCAATGGAAGATAAAATAAAAACATTGCAAGGATGAGTAAATGAGTAAACGTGACTGAAAATACTACTCCAGTTATTGAAGAAAGGACTACAAAAACTTGAACAGGGGAAAAAAACAGGAAAAAATGATGTAATAGCAGATAAATTCTCTGAAATAAATATGTGAATATATAGATAAACAAGGTTTATCCTGTCCTAGAAAACAATTGATATAGAACTATCCACAAAAACAAATTTCCTAGAGGATGGCAGGGGTAAAGAAAGCGTCCTTTTCTATCAGGAGAAGAAAAATTAAAAAACAAAAATATACATGAACATAATATTAGGCTAGTCTCAGTCTTTCCACAGCAACATCCAGTGCCAGAGGAGAGCGGTGCAATAGCTAAAAATTTCTGAAGGAAATAAAATATAATCAAGGATTTTTATACCCAACTGTATTCTCCTTCAAGCTTAAAGTTTAAAGCATTCCTCAAATGCAAGAACTCAGAACACAGCACTCATGAATAATTCTTGAAAACATATTAAGTAATTTTAGCCAACCAAAAGATAAATCAAAATTAAAAACTCATGAATAAAGAAGCCACGGTAAAAAGGACTGGTTTTAAGCATTGAAACATAAGAAATAATAACTAAAAAATTATTGGAATTATTGATTGGAGAACAAACTGTAAATATAAACTCTGATATAGTAAAATGAATAATATAAGTAATAAAATTTGGTGATATGGGAGAGGAATGGCAAGAAGTGGGAATATACTAATTTATTTTTATAGCAAGGACAATAGATATTGCCTAAATCAGAAACATAGTTTTTAAAAAACTTATTCCATTTCGAACTTTTCACTATTTTTCATAATCTTTTTTATTAATATTAGATCAATTTCTTTTTAGAAACACATCTCTTATGGTAAGGAAATATTTCAATTTTAATTTTTAGTTTCTTTTAAATGCACGTATAATTTAATAAAGTGTTTTTTATTCTAAAATGGGATCTATAGAATGATTCATTTTTGGAAAGTCCTGCATCTATCTACCTATACGTATTAATTACATTAAGTTTCTATTGTTACCGAAACTACAGTTGTCGAGGTCAGAAGTCTATCATGGATCTCACTGAGCTAAAATCAAGATGCCCCTTTCTGTATGCTCTAGGGGAGAATCTTTTTCCTGCTCTTTTAAGTTGTTGATAGAATTCAGTTTTTTGAGTTTATAGGACTAAGGTTCTTGTTTTCTTGCTGGCTATAACTGGCCATGCCCAGCTTCCAGAGGCCACGCCATTCCTTGGCTCATGTCCTTCTTTCTTCACTGTCAGAGCCAGAAATGGCAGATTGGATTCTCATGCTTTATCTCTCTGATTCTTCTTCCATGGTTTCATCACTCTGACTGCAACCTGAAAGAGTTCTCTGCTTTTAAGGACTCATGATTAGATTTGGGTCACCCAGATAATCCAGAATTATCTCCCCATATCAAAGTCCATAACTTTAATTATATCTCAGAAGTCCCTCTGCTATGTAAGATAACATGGCAATGAGGATTAAGAAGTGGACACCTTTCAGGGTCATTATTCTGCCTATCACACTATCCATCAATCCATCTATTTTAATATTTTAGGAATATTAAGGATAATTATTACTAACTGGTAGATTTCAAGTGAGTTTTAAATTTTAAAAAGTTCCATATTGCTTAAAATGTTACATAATGATTTTGTATTATTTCTACCTAAATAGTACATTTAGTATTCTTTAAATATATTATCCAAGAAGATGTTTAAATCAAGTAACAAGTGGGAGTAGTAGACTAGAGATAGTTTTAAAAGGACTGATAGCTACAAAGTAAAATAATCTTGATGCTTTTCTTGGTGTGAGATTACAAACACAAATATGAATAGTGTATAGAGCTAGTTACCTCAGTTCATAAATGACTATCATAGTTTTGAGGAGTTGGGAGATAAGACTAGTCTTAAAGTACTTTCTGGAACTAAGCAAGGAAGTTAAACTTGATCCATAGGAAAATAATTTACCAAGATTAATTGGTTCTATCTTGGAACTGACAGAGGGGTTGATGGAACTAAAACCATAGAGGCTTAAAGAATAACAGGCTGAAGAACCCTAAAGATGTTGATGTTTGATCAGTGCCGATGTTTCATTATTCTGTGTTAATTTCTTTGTGGCTTGTTGTTTTAATGACATTTAACTTGCTGATACTAGATACTTTCCAATAATAGTAAGAATGTAAAAGTTGAAGGCCATGTCTTTTGGTTCTTGACTAAATATTTGCTTTGTCAATATTTACAGTGTGCAAAGCACAGAATAAGATACTGTATTCAAGCTCAGAAGTTGTTGTTTTTGAACCTCTCAGTCCTTTGCAACTTAAGATTCAGCAAGCACCTCAAAAGCACAAGCTGTGCAGACTTGTGCAGAAAGTTCCCTTTTGTCTGGGATTTTGGTCTCTCAAGTCCTGACTGTCTCAGGGGCCTTGCACTTGCCACTCCAAGTCTGTGTGAATGCCAAATCTCTATGCTGCTTCCATAAGTTCAGTCTCTATGCACTGTGCTATGAATTGGAAAATGCACTGAGGGAATACTTGAAGGAGTAGGTGCAGCTCACCTCACTCAATGTGCTTCCTTTCTCCTTAAGATCATGGCTTCTTAAGTCTTGGGTACCTTGGTCTCTGTCTCTTAACTTCAAACAACTGTGTTCTACAACTTATTTTGTTTTTATAGATATTCTCAGCAGGGAAGATGGTCTGATACAATTTGCTCTGTCGTGATCAGAACTGGAATTTGTCAGTAAAAGTTTTTAAGCAATACTGTGATATGCTCACATTTGTGCTTTAAAACAGAGTAAAAGTAGCAGATAGGGTATGTGGAAGAAGAGAGTAAGAGAATGGAGATGATGAATATTTGCTTAGTATAGAGCATGGGTCAGCAAATTATGGCTTGGAGGCCAAATCAAACAGCATGGTTTTATAAATAAAGTTTTATTGCAACACAGCCATATCAGTTCATTTACTTATTGTCTATGGTTGTCTCTAAGCAGCAACGTCAGGGTTGAGTAGTCCTTACAGAGATAATATAGCCCACTAAGCCTAAACTATTTGTTTGGCTCTTTACAGAGAAAGTTTCTCAACCCCTAGCATAGAGGAACAAGAGTGATTATAGACACATGCTACACACTTGTTTAAAAAATACATCTCTTGCTCCAAATATGATTTTTGTAATTCTTCTTTGGAATTACCTTTAGAGTCACATAGGAAAACTGGTTGTATCATTATAGTTGTTTATTTTATTTTATTGTTTTTAAAATTTGTTCACCTATTTATTTATTTATTTATTTTAAAATTTTTATTGGAGTATAGTTGATTTCAAATGTTGTGTTAGTTTCAGGTGTACAGAAAAGTGAATCAGTTATACATATATATATATCCACTCTTTTCTTTTTTTTGATTCTTTTCCCATATAGGCCATTACAGAGTATTGAGTAGAGTTCCCTGTACTATACAGCAGGTTCTTCTTAGGTACCTATCTTATATATAGCAGTGTGTATATGTCAGTCCTAATCTCCCAAGTTATCCCCCACCCCCCTTATCTCCTGATAACCATAAGTTTGTTTTCTACATCTGTGACTCTACTTCTGTTTTGTAAATAAGTTTATTTGTACCCTTTTGTTTTAGATTCCACAAATAAGCGATATGATATATTTGTCTTTCTGTGTCTGACTTACTTGACTTAGTGTGACAATCTGTAGGTCCTTCCATGTTGCTGCAAATGACATTATTTTGGGTTTTTTTTATGGCCAAGTAATACTCCATTGTATACATGTATCAATTGGTACAGCCACTATGGAGAACAGTATGGAGGTTCTTTAAAAAACTAAAAACAGAACTACCGTATGACCCAGCAATCCCACTCCTGGGCATATATCCGGAGAAAACCATAATTCGAAAAGATACATGCACCCCAATGTTCATTGCAGCACTATTTACAATAGCCAGGACATAGAAGCAACTTAAATGTCCATCAACAGAGGAATGGATAAAGAAGATGTGGTACATATATTATTTTTTATTGATAAAAACTAAAACATTTTGAAATCAAAATCTTTAGCCTGAATATCTTTCTTATTTATCCTCACACATATATCTAATTGAGTTTTAGCTGTTTTAAAACTACATATACATCCTAAGAACAAAATCTGGCCAGCTTTAAGAGATTCAAATGAAATTATTTTAGGGGAGTTGTGGGCAAAAGTTAGATAACCTTTAAGACGATAAATAATCACTTTTCTTCTCATTTATGGACCTTTTTGAAAGATGAAGTTGAATTAATGCTCTAACTATTGTTTTTCAAGAGCAAAGCCCCATTGCTGTGAAAACTATCTTGTTTCACAATCATTAGGCACCAGGTAATTTCTTTGAAATAGTTTTATTTCCTATATAGCAAGCACTTATTATTTTATCTTTCTAGTACATCTATCATGCAATCCCACTCATTGGAATCACATTTCTCTTCTTTTAAGAGTTTCTTTCCCCTCTTCTAACCATACAGTTCCAGCAAGAGCTGTTTGTTCTCACATGAACCTGTGTCCCTGACAACAGCTGATTGGTCAGTGGAGGTGAGGGCACATGGCACACAACTCAAACTGTCCAATTATAGTATTTCCTGATCATAGCTAATTCATCCAGAGTTGGGCATCTGACCCAAGAGTTCTTCCTTAGGAGTTTTAAAACTTGACCTGGGAAAGTCTCTCTCAGATGGTAAGTTTGAATGCTGTAAGCACTGAGAGCTGCCACTGTCATGCTTGCCCCATATTTGTGGGTGACTCTAGTCTTCAGTGAGGGAGATAAAATTGGTTTGCAGAGAAAAATCAAATGACGATGGAGATAGGAAATCCTGGCAGTGCTTAAGTTCCTGGTTCCATTTTTTTGAGGCCTACTTGGACCCTTACTCCTGCAATTTGGTCATTTAAACTATTCTTTGGAGTCCTGGAGTCAATATGTCTTCTTTGTCTTGTTAACTAGTTTGAATTTAGTTTCTGTTACTTGCAATCAAGAGTTCAGACTGATCTATGCTAGTGAGAGAATATTCTATCATCGCTTAAAGCACCAAGACATTTGGCCTCTTTAAAAACTGCGTGAGTCATTCTATCACATTCATAGTCACATTCTATTGAATGTGAAAGGAAGAGGTGCAGAATGTTAGAAAAAGTCAGGGAAGTCGCAGTGACATTACAAGCTTCCCAATTAGAAGTAATTTCTGAGTCCAAGAAGAAAGGGAAATGAGAGGCACTAAAGATCTGTGGAGCTATGTGGTGCACATGCTGACCAAGGGAAAGGTGGAAACAGAGATGGGCTACCTTGGGAGGAAGCGAGAGTTCTGCTCTTCAAAATACACACCTCTCTTCCTTTGGAATTTAACACTTGTGTTCATTTCTTAATTATTTGCATCAAATATATACATGTGGCAATAAATAATGCAAATATGTCTTTTAAAAGACCAGAGAATGTATTTCTGCTTCTGTTTCAGGATTCATACACTTGGCAATATCTATTAGCTCTTTGAAACAAAAGATGAAGATCTGGTTCATTTATACCACCTCTCCTCCAAATACATGACATTTATATAATTTTTAGTTCTTACATTGTTTATCTCTGTAACTTTAAATAATATCCTTAAACAGTATTTCTTGCTTCATGAATTTCCTTTATTATCTCTTGACTTCCAAATTTGTAAGAAGAAAATATTATTATTCCTATCCTTGTCCCCCTCATCCACCTTTCACATGCCATTCTCTGTCAGCTTCACTTTTATTTTTACATTATTAAGACTGTTAATGACATAGTCCTACACTTACAAGCAAATATTCCACTCTTTGTCTGTTGAAAAGCAGTGAACAGTATTTGCTTGATTATGGCCATTGTTTAATATTGGTCCAACTACGGTGTTAAATTGCCTTCCCTAGATTGCCAAGTTGATACGAGAAGTACCTGGGCCACAAGAAGAAAATTCTTCTTTGCATTAATTATAAATTGAATCTTTTTTTTTTGAGTACCATCAATTGTTTCAATTATCACCTTACTTTGTTTCATATTTTTAAGATTACTAGTTGGCACATGCCCTGAATTAAATTAAATTATCTTTTTTTCATTCTTTATTTGATTTTTCTCCCCCAGTCCCCTTAAATTACCCTCTCTCTTCTATCAAGCTTCCTTCTTTTTCTAAGATACTTTACAGAGTCTTCTGTCTTATTTTTTTAAGCTGGATGGGTGAATGTACAGGCATTATCCTCAGATTTCTTTTGCCTGCTCTCCTTGGTTGGACCTCTGTTTCTGGATTTCCTGTTTTCTTCATATATTTCATCACTTTTCTTGCATATATCCTTAAGTAATTTTCTTGAAAAAGAACATATGTGAGAGATAAACTTTCTGAATGCTTATATATTGAGAAGTGTCTTTATTCTTCTTTCAAATTTGATGATAGCTTGAGTATAGAATTTAAAATTGAAAAGATTTTCCCTCAGAATTTGTTTTCTTATACCCATTCAGGAGACTTTTTCAATCTGAAGACATTTTTTTTCCTTCAATTCTAGTATTATAAACTAAAAGAAGCTGTACAAATGACCTATAAGAAGTTAAAAATAATTTACTTTAATAGCAGTATAAGCCCTTTGTATTTAAGTTTGTTCAGCAAAACACTTTCCGTTTATGGTTTTAATGAGAACGTCAAGTTAATTTTTATATAAATAATCCTACAAGTTTATATTTAATAAAAGCATAAGAATGCTATATCTTGGAATTTCATATCAACCAGATCAAAATAGCAGATATATTTTAAGATTTTTAATGCCTATAAGATATTGTTATAAACTCAGGATATAAAATCACGTATATGGCATTCTGACTCTCAAGGTACTTATTGACTTACTTTTGAACACACATGTAATAATAAAGATGTACCTGTTTAATAAATGTTTACAGCACATGTAAGAAATGCATACATGCTTCCTGTTGTTGCAGACTTCAGATCAGCAGAGAGCTCAATGTAGTATTTGTAAAATACAGTGTTTGTAAAACTGCTATGTAAATTGCTACTGAAATGTAAGTTAGTATTATTTTGTAAGGAAGGATAATAGAGTGAGAGAAAGCATAGTCACAGGAAAGCACAAATTGTTCCAGGCC
Source organism: Balaenoptera physalus (assembly GCF_965194825.1). Classification (NCBI taxonomy): domain Eukaryota; kingdom Metazoa; phylum Chordata; class Mammalia; order Artiodactyla; family Balaenopteridae; genus Balaenoptera; species Balaenoptera physalus. The sequence continues at coordinate 118,646,477 of NC_138882.1, forward strand.
AGTTTGGCTTCGGTGAGCACTGACACAGGTAAGAGTTGAGGCTGGAAGGTTATCCAGACTTGTTTGATGGCCCCAATGAAGTGACAGTTGCCAGAGCCAAGGTGGAGGTGTTGAGAACAATTAAAATACCTCTCTAGTATTTTCCCAAAACACCAGCTCTTTTTAAAGGAACAGAAATGTCAGCTGTCAAGTTATTTTTTAAAATGTTTGCTGGATTTTGAACTGGACCAGTATCTTTGATTCCAAAGATGCCATCAAATTTAATTCCAGAAGGAGGAAAAGCCAAGTTGTCCTATAAACTGATGGAAGTTTGGGATTCTAAGACGTTAGATAATCTTCTTGTTGGTTCTTGTCTTAATTCAGGCTGCTCTAACAAAAATATCATATTCTGGGTGGCTTAAACAGCAAACATTTATTTCTCATGAGTTTGGAGGCTGGGAAGTCCAAGATCAATGTGCTGACAGATTGGGTGTCTGGTGAGAGCCCACTTCCTGGTTCATAAATGGCTGTCTTCTCACTGTGTCTTCACATGGCAGAAGGGGCAGGGGAGCTCTCTGGGGTCTCTTTTATAAAGACACCAATCTCATTTATGAGGGCTCTGTCCTCATGACCTCACCGTCTGTCAAAGACACTACCTCCTAATATCATTACAATGGGAATTAGGTTTCAACATATGAATTTTGGGAGGCCTCAAAAATTCAGTCTTACAGCAGCTGTGTTTTGGGTAAGTAATCTAATTTTGGTTTCCTCTTCTGTAAAATTGACTAACATTACTGACTTGCTTCACAAAGACATTATGACATTTGTATAATTTGATGGGAAAAAATGTCCAGGTGACTAAGTGTCTAGATCAAAATATAAGGGATTCTGACTGCTATCCCGGTGGGTTTACAACATACTTTTTCCTTTCATATTTTGTACAAGAGTATTTGCAGATTGATCATGTGATAACATTAGTAAAGGGAATATAATCTTTCATTTTCATGTAGGTAGAATTCATAAATCTAAGTATTAAGCTTTCTTCAGAAGTATGAAGGTAACAAGGTTGCTTAAATATCAGACCATGGATATATGCACTTGAAATTTGCATTAATTTTGTATCATTTTCCTGTGCCGACAAATGCTGGCCATGTAGTATGTGTTGAAATGTTAAAGTTCTCACGATGTTCCAACTAGTCAAATGAAGATTTCCCTGAGGATTAGTCCTTAAAAAATGGGGCATCAAAAAAAAAAAAAAAAAAAAATGGGGCATCTATTGCTTCTTTTGGTGGGACTGGGTGGGAAAGATATTCTTTCATATCTATATTCTTTCCATTTATTAAGCAACAAAGAGAAGTTTACCTTAATTTAACTAATTAAATTTATTAAATTCCTCAGTCTTCACAACTTTTCTGCATTTTACAAACTATTCAGTAATTTTTCCCCCTTATAGTTGTCATGGAAATGATGAATCTCAAGAGGGCAGATTTAAATGATTTGAAGAAGAAGGCTTGACATTCCTGAATTCTTTCCAGTTGACTTCAGGAGTAGGCCTTATTTGGGATACTGAGTGGGTTTTTGATGCTTAAGCTTTATCACCCACTTCTAATCTGCTACAATGACATGTAGATTCTGACATGATGGCAATATCCAAAAGGGAAATGAAATACAATTTTTATTAATAGCTAGAATGTGCTCATTACATCCAAGTGAGGGACTTCTCTGGTAAATGAAGCTGCAGCAGGACTCTTAGACCTGGAAACTAAAACAGAGAGTCCCACTTTATGGAATCTAGAATGTTAAGAATGGAGATCAGAACCTTGCTGTCTCAGATTGGGTTCTCCAGGAAGCAGCCTCTGAGTCAAAGTTTAGTTTGCAGAATGTTTATTAATAAGTGCACATAGATCCACACCTGTGGAAGGAGAGCAAAGAAGCAGGTGTGGAGAGAGGACGAAGCTGAGCTGTGATGCAGGTACAAGGACAGTCTAGGCTGACTCCTTGGGAGTTCTAGAACTAGAATGAACCTTCAGAATTTTCCTGAGGTGGGCTGAGATGGCCAGGCTTTCACACTACTCTATTAATAAGTTACTTGATGTAGGCTGCCCTGGGAAGATGAGTGACCTTGGGGAGGGGGTGGTGGCTCGCTATGACTACGGCCGTCCCCAGAGGAGCTAACAGTGATCCCAGAAGTTGGTGTAACAAGTCCTGCCTGCAAGGAGCATCTGGGCTGTGCATCACGGTGTCTACCTTATCAACCAAACACTCTTACCAACAGTCCACATGGGCAAAGCTGCTGCTCTGCCTCTGAGAGGCTGCACTTACAACCTGGAAGTCACATGCAGAGACATCCCATTGCCTGAGTGAGGAAGAGGAAGAGAAAGGGGCAGAGTCTGACTCTACCTTTAAATTACACAACAACTATGACCGCTAATGAAATGTGGCTGATCTGTACCCCAAATTATTAACAATGTGATTAGCCACTTTTGTACCCTTGGGAGGAGCTTTTAGGGAGTGAGCAGATTAGCCACAAGTGTTCAGCTTCAAGTGCCTTCTCTCATGAATTGAGGCATATGATGTGTAGTGAGAAGAAAATACCCTATCCTACAATCCTGTCTGCACACCTGACTGAAAATCTATTATTTTGAAACTTAAAATGAGTTTTATACAAAAATAGTTTGTGGGCTTTCCTGAATATGGCATCCATAGAATGATAGTGTCTTAATGGGTGGCATCCAATTTTAGTAAATTTAGATTGGGATTACAATGGAGGTCTTGGCTGAGGCTTACTATTGGATTTGTTGTTATTTTCCATTATTTGTTTTATTTTTTTAAATTTTATGTCTTTTAGTTAGTGAATATCCCAACTCTGGTGCTAAAAAATATAACATCTCAGTTTTTGAGTAATGAATGCAAAAACAGAGGCCACAAACTTCTTTTTGGAGTTAGCCGTTGTCCTTTGTTGCAGGGATTATTAAGTTTCCATTTAAGTAGACGCTGCAATAATGGAAAAAGATATTGAAAGAATTTTAAAGGTGTCTTTATATGCATCCAGCCAAATATAGCCTTCAAATACTAGCCAAAAGGGATATGGGCTTTACTGTCTTCAGACAGAATCTGGCCTGTTGAGTGTCCTTAAGAGTAATTGTGCAAAAAAAGCAGAAGCCTTTTTTTAAAAAAAAAGTGTTAAGAGTTCTGATATTTGTCGGCACTGGTATAAGTAACCATCAAGTACTTACAAGCTACTTTGATTCTCAGCAACTCTTAATGATATAATGAAATATCATTATAACATATATGTATATACACATATATAATCTTTCCATATAGTATATAAACACATAATCTATAAATGCCTGCACATATCATTTTTATAATTGTTTAAGAGCTATAACTTGGTCAGGTTGTCCTTTTCTGTCATGATTCAAATGTTGAATCTTGAGCAACTGAGTCTGAGAATAACAAACTGAGCTTGTCATTAGTTGCTGCTACAAAGCCTTGTGTTTAGGATGAGTTCTTTTTTGCTTGCCTGAAAAGTGTTTTTCTTGCAGAGCCATTACATCTGATTGACATGTCTCCATGTGCCTGCAGCCCTGATGCATTTTTTTTCTTTGGTACACTGAACAGGTCTAGATAAAGAACTCTTGTTTTATATTTTTGCTCTTGTTGTTTTCTGCTATTAACTAAAATCGGATACCAGAGAAAAGCTTAGACACCTTGTAAAGTACAACTTAAAACAAATGATAAAATATGTACAAAAAGATGTGCATTTTGTTGTGGGGCGTCATAGACTATAGAATTAGAATTAGAATAGGACTATAGAACTAGAATTGCTAAAAGTCAATTGAAAGACAAGAGCGTGCATAGTTGGGCATGTTAATATTAGAAGCAATTTGTATTTTCTGTATAAATGTAATACCTTATTTCTCTTAAAGATAGCTCATTGTGGTGTTAATAGAAAAAATGGAAGGGCTGCAAATGTATGTTTTTGTCTAAGATTTGTTGCTTTGTTATGTGTAATTTTGAACAATGCACTTAATTGTTGTGGAATTTCTTTTTTAATATGTAAAAACAGGAGAGGAACTACATGACTTCTATGGATTCTTCAAACTGTAACACTTCGTGACTGTATGAAGCATTAGTCGTTTTTCTGACATGACCTTCTAACACAGAGAAGTAGAGAAGCAAATGTGGATAGTACCTTGTAAATACCTCCAAGTCAGCAACTTTATATGCAACTCTGGCTAACAAGAGGAGCTGATACTCTAATTATATCTATCTTTTCTCCTCCTTCAGACTAGAGGCTTTTGGGGATAGCAACCATGTCTGATGTATGTTCTTAGTGATGACTCTTCATCTTCCTACACTACTGACTCTCAGAAACATTTTATAAATGAATGATTGAGTAATGTCTATTACAAATGATTATCGCTTCCAACGATGAGCCAATTCCTGTCTTTGAATGATTGTATTTAAGGACGATTTATTGCATTGAGTCAATATCTTAGTATAAATAACTTGGATATTTTTGTGGCCTTGGGTGATTCTAGTATTCACTATGAGATATCTTGCGACATATCAGTTTTAATATTTCATTGGTGATCTGTAAACAGACTCTAGCCTAAGGGAGGAACCCACTTACTGGCTTTCTCACTGTTAGATTAGGTCCTCTGTCTTCTCTCTTCCACTCATCTTCTCTATTTTATACTGGGGTTTGTAAATAGGATGCAGATGATTTAAAAGTCAAACATTGGAAACATGGTAATGTTGGCATTGCATACTCTCAAATGCAGTGTTCATATTTCATGTTATATGATAAAATATAATACATTTTCAAATAGTGAAAAAACCTTCACTGCACATCTACCAAATGCAAGTCATTGTCCAAGGCACTAACAGGTACATGTTCTGTGTCTTCTCACTTTCAGAGAACTTTCAGTCCACAGAGGAAGGTAGGCCCCGGAAGAGTCACATAACACCACCTACAAAGTACTCCGGGGAGCTGAAAGCCAGAGCAGCATTGAATATATTCTAAACTCTACCTCTCATTTCTTGTCTTGATAATGAACACTTTCCTTTTTTCTAGCCAAAACTGTGGACCTTAGACATGGCGACTCAGGATAACCCTGTGATAGAAATCTTTTGTGGCTTGATACCAAGAAGAAATAATTTTGCAGTTGCTTTAAGAGGGCATGACCAATATACTCGTGATTTGGATGTAGTTACTGCACAGAACTCCAGATGTCAAAATGAATTTGCATTGTGTTTCTATGCTAATATGGCTCTGCAGGGTTAATTTAAGAATACTGACTCCTTTCTCCACTGCTCAAATTAACTGATTAGCAGATATCTGGACTGATTAATGTTTCAGTGTTTTTGTCACTTTTTTAGGGAAAGTAGAATGTAGCAATGTGGCACTGAGTACTAGGGAACTGTGATGAATAGTTTTGACTTCTAAATTACTTAAAAAATTTACCCTAGTTTGAGTTACCTTCCCACAGAAAGTTTAAGTCTTCATAGTCATGGTGGTCTTTTATAACAGGATAGTTCACCTCTCAGGATAGCATATACTGAATGTCTATTATATACCCAAACAATTTACAAACCCTGAAATTGTAGGGAGTAAAAGGTATGCACTACTGGAGAAGCTGGTTTTATGGGGAGACACAGTCATTCTTTGAAGGAGCTTACAGTCTGGCGGGGGAAGTAAGCAATCTCCAATTATTCTAATAATTATAAATATAAACATGTTAAGGGCTGTAACACAGGATCTAATTGCTGTGGGAAAGCAGAGTATAAGCTCCATGAAGGCAGAAATGATTCTTTTTTGTTGCTATAGTTCCCACTGTCTGGCGTGGAGCAGGTACTCAACAGATGTGCTGATTTTATGCTTAATTCTGTCTTGGGTTTTACAGTGGACTAATGTTTGAACTAAGCTTTAAAGAGTAAATAAGATTTTCTTTATCAAGAATAGGGCCCATTCCAGGAAGAAGCAACAGCAGGAACAAAAGACTGCAAGTGTTTGGGTAACTGCATGTAATCCAGGGTAGCTGCAGTGTAGGAATGTTCATGGCTGGGCACAGGGTGGGTCCCATGATGAGATGCCGAGACAATGAGTATTAGAAATAAACAGCAAGATGCTGCTTTAACTGCTTCTTGCTTTTTGGAAGTTTCTTATATCCTGAAGAGTCCCTATATAGATGAGATCCATATGACCAACTCGCAATCAAGATGAGTGGTGGATCCTCAACACATTTTTCGTGTAGTTTTACTAATAGTGTTTCCTCATTAACTAATTGGTCATGCCAGTTAGTGGTTGTAAACTGGTGGATTACATGGCATGTAGCTCACTGTGCATGCTTTGCTTTGTCAGCATATTGTTTAAAATTTTGGCCAGCATTAAAAAAGATCTAAATTCTTGGTTTCTCCTGAGAAAAGCAGATCTGGGGATACTGGACCCACATTCCATTCCAGCATGAGAACCCTCTGCTAGAATGCCCCCCAAAAACCGCCAAAACTGGGTTGCCATCTCCCATTTGTTGCTCATGTGCACTTTATGGCTGCCTGCCCGCTTCACTTACCTCCATTGTTCACCTGGGGCCCTTTCAGCATTTGAGTCTAGCCTCAGCAGTGTGGCGCCTATCTAGCCTAGGGGATGTGTTTCACTCTGTGTGAACTTTGTGTAATATAAAGACTGTATCCCTTTGAATTGATGCCTTCTCTACAAATATTTTCCCCTAACATATTGTTTATCTTTTGATCCTGCTTTTAATTTTTCTGGTACAGTTTTTACTTTTTATGTAGTCAAAGCTTTTCTTTTACTTTGCTACAGTTTTCTATTTCTTTCTTTCTTTTTTTTTTTAATAATTCTTTTAGTGTATAAAAGCTTCCATTGGTTTTTTCCTCTCCTTTCTTTTCTTTTTCTCTCTTCCAATTGACTTTTGGTTTAGGAATTCTTTCTCTCTAGAGGCTTAAAATAGATAAAATTATAAATACCTCTTGTAGACAAGTTATGATTATTTTTGGTTGAAATCTTTCTTCTCTTCTGATTTGTCGTACAAGTCTACTCAAATGCTGAGTACATATGGATAATGGGGTGTATTTTGAGTGGTCTATTTTCTCTCATTTGCCTTTTTCTTATATTTGTCATTAAGTTCTAATTAGTTTAGCTTTATGTGTTTTAATATTTTGTTAAAAGTAATCCCTCCCTCTTTAAAACAATTATTACTCTTCTATTTATACTTTCAAATCAATTTTAGAATTATTTGGTCAAATTCCAGAAGAATTCCGTTGGGATTTGAAGTAGAATTTTAATGAATGCACTAAAAATTTTAATAAAATCTTTTATTTTGTAAAAATGTCTTTCTATTTAGAAACATGTTAGGCTCTTCCTTTATTCAGTTTTTTTTTTTTGCCTTTTATATCTCTCTATAAAACATTGTGCTTATTGTCACATAAGACATTATTTTCTGTTATATTTAAATTTTGCTTTGTGATTATGAATGGGATCTTTTTGGTTTATATTTTTTTCTATTATGTTGTTATTTGGTATATGAGAATATTTATATCTTGTCTGGCTATTATGCCAATCTTTAATTCCAATAGCTTTTCATTTGATTTCTTTCTATTTTTATGTTCTAAAATCATCACCTGTAAATAGACACATTTTGTCTCTTCCCCTCTAATGTTTGTAGTGTTGTTTGTTTTATATCTTAAAAACATTTGAAATGATATTAAATAAAAAACATGTATGTATATCCTTTAGCCAGTGTCTGACATATTATAAGAACTCATCCTGTCAGATGATATTGATAGTAATAATAATATTAAATAATAACAGTTATTTCATATATCTGTATTTTAATGAGAATTGTTTTATTATTTCACTGTTAAGTAAAATGTCGGCCGATGGTTTGAATTGGACATCTTAAAGATATGTTAAGAAGATGTACTACTATTTGAGATGATTATCTTTTAAAATGTATTTGATTTGAATTTAAATCTCCTAATGCTGTATATTAATAGATTTTCTAATTTTAGACTATTTGTGGATTTCTATAATAAATACTGTTTGGCTATAAGTAAAAGATTACCTTTTCCTATATTACTGAGTTCTAGTTGCTAGCATATTTTTTAAGTTTAAAAAAATCTTTATTAAATGACATTCAGCTATATTTTTTTCTGGAATTTGTTAGAATTGTAAAAATTAGGGTATATTTTTTCTTAAAATGACCTGAAATACTTTAAATATTTTTCTATTCTCTGAAATAGCTTATATAACATGGTAAAGATCTGTTCCTTGAAAGTGAAGGAATTTACTAGTAAACATATTACGACACTGAGTTTCTTTTCTAGGGGCTCAGATATGGCTTTCAGACAACTTTTTCAAATTATTTTAATTTTTAACCATTTGTGCTAATTTTGGTATATTTTAGTTCACATAAAGCATTCTATTTTAGTTTACATAAAGCAAAATAATGCATCAAGATTTTTTCTCTCCATTTATTAACATCTTATTCACTAGTTTCAGAATCTTCCAAATATTCAGGTATACTGGTTATTTTGGACTGAAATTAACTCATTCCTATTAGTACTGCTTTGGTATTTCTGAACTGGCAAGTTTAGCACATACCCGCAAATGTAACCCAATCAGATCTTTATGACACAATTAGCCTGTAATTCTCTAGTTCTTATGACTAACGTGTAGGCCTAGACCTCATAAAACTCTATATTTTAATTCATCTTAACATACCTTCCCTAACAAGCACTTGGTATGCCTTAAGATATCTTTGCTAATAAGCATGTGCTTTTAGATGCTATTCTCATCCTTTAAAAAGTAATGAGTACAGCAGTTAATTAACTTATTATAATGCCATAAATCCCAGCTCTAGCCATGACCACTGACTCCTCCCCCACCTTTACCAAGAGCATTTTCATTTATGATGAATTATCCCCGGGGTATTCAGTGCAGTGGAGGTTGACCATGCAGAACTCAGGGTCAGACACAATAACATAATCTATACTGCTGGGTAATGACAAGCCTTCTACTCCTACTACTCACCTTCCTGTGCTTGGGTGCCTTTATGCTTCGTTGAAATCAGCAGACATTTATGACAGAATGAGGGGACTTCTCTCCTCCAGATTTCAATTCTCTGCAAAGTAATCTTCAGGATGATTTGTATGTGGGTAGATGTATGGGGTTAGATCTCTGTCTCATATGGTAATTAAACTGCTTATTTGAATTTAACACTGAGGTCTAGTAACTTTACAGGTTTTTTCCTTTTTTTTTTTTGAGGTGCTTTTTACATAGAGTGAATACAATTAGGAGCTGTTCTGGATGCCTTTTAAAAATATCATCTTAATTTTCTTCTTAACCTTTCCTCTGTTGGATTTTAAATATTTACTTTTGCTGAACAATGGCTTCTGACAGAAGTTTGGACCTCTACATGTTCTTCTTCTTATGACTCTACTTATAAAATTGCTCATTTTATAACATGTGGTTCATTTGATTCATTTTCAATAACCTGAAATTTTGAGGATATGCATTTATTATGGGCTGAATTGTGTCCCCCCCCTCAAAAGGTATGTTAAAGTCTTAGCCTCCAATACCTCAGAATGTGACCTTATACAGGGTTGTTGCAGATGTAATTAGTTAAGATGAGGCTGTACTGGAGGAAGATGGCCCTTCAATCCAATATGACTGGTGTCTTTATAAGAAGATGTTGTGAGGACACAGGGAAGAATTCCATGTGAAAATAGAGACAGAGGTTAATGTATCTAAAATGCAAGGGATACCAGCAATTGCTGGCAACTACCAAAAGCTAGGAGAGAAGCATGGAATAGATTCTCCCTCAGACCCTCTAGGGGGAACCAACTCTGCTGACACTTTCATCTCATACTTCCAGCCTCCAGAACTGTAAGAGAATGAATTTCTTTTTCAAGCAACCCTGTTTGTGGAATTTGTTATAGCAGCCCTAGGAAACTAATACACCATCCAATGTACACGGTAAAGAAATACATTTTAGTACTAATTGAACCACTTCACCAGTTACAGCTTGTGTAGCATTGAGCAAGTCTTTGTACCTCTCTGAACATCAATTCTTCATCTCTAAAATTAGGATACTGTTTATACATCAGAGTAAAGAGATAATGTTTATAATGTGGTTAATAGAAAGCAACAGCTTGATTTTTTTCCACCACTCAATTTTCAAGGTCTTTATTGAGCCAAATATAATGGATGTAAAGTTGTCTCCCAAATCCCTTTCTATATCAAAATATCTCTTATTTAGAATTTTAAAGTTACAGTATATGTGAGCTAATTTGAATATCAAAGTAGTCACATGAGTAGGGCAGATGTTATTATTATCCTCATTTTAAAGATGAGGTAACTGCAGCAAACAAGAGTAAATAATTCACTGATTCAAGATCATAGTGTTGTGTTGATCCAGAATTCAAACACTTGATTTCCAATTCCAAACTTTCTAACTCCATCCTGCCAAGCATCATAGAATGCTTAAAGTGGCAGGGCCCTTCAATATCATTACCTCTCAGCATCAAATATAAGTGACTTTTCAACTATTCACACGTTATGTCTTTATTGTCCAAATATATTTTGGACAATATATTTCACCAGAATCATTATTTCTGAGTTCTCTGATTTGATTATTTGGACAAAATTAAACCAACTGCATATTTCTTTCTAAAATTCATTAATAAAAATTCATAATATAAACATTTATTGAACACCTACTATGTTCCCAACATTATTCCAGTCACTAAAGATACAGTAGTGAAGTATAAGTGCCTTTTTATGTGGTATAAGTAATAATAAAACAAGTGCTATATATACTTGTCACATTTTAAGATAATTAAAATAAAAGTAGGAATTTCCTAAATATCTTGCTTTCTTTTTTGTTTCTGAGTGAGAACTATAAACATGCATTTTTTCCAGTTTATCAGTCATATATATATATATTTAAAATTAATTAATTATTTATTTATTTATTTTTGGCTGTGTTGGGTCTTCGTTTCTGTGCGAGGGCTTTCTCCAGTTGCGGCGAGCGGGGGCCACTCTTCATCGTGGTGTGCGGGCCTCTCACTATCGTGGCCTCTCTTGTTGCGGAGCACAGGCTCCAGACGCGCAGGCTCAGTAATTGTGGCTCACGGGCCTAGTTGCTCTGCGGCATGTGGGATCCTCCCAGACCAGGGCTCGAACCCGTGTCCCCTGCATCGGCAGGCAGATTCTCAACCACTGCGCCACCAGGGAAGCCCTATCAGTTATATTTTTAAATTTGAGAAATATATTTTTTATCATGTCTTCCCCCACTATTTGTATTTCAGCTATGCCTTAAGAACTGGTGGGTCTTCTCTTGCATATGAGCTGTAACAGAGCTGGGATAGATCCAGTTTAAGACTTGAATTTACTTTTGTCTTTGTAGACTCTCACTGGTCTCTGAAGAGTTGATGTTAATGCACTCTGACAAATCTGATCTCATTTTCTGACTGTCTACAATTATTGAAGTTTTATACAACCATTGTTGGGTTGTGAAGGTCTCCTTCCCAACATGATTATTCAATTCGATCATGCCCTCTTTTGGACTGTCCTACTCTTTCCTTCCTGAGTCTTTACAATGTCTGTGCCTGTAGTGACTACTTTTTTTTTATTCAGTACTTTTACCAGGTTTCAGTTAGACCTGTAATTCCAAATTCATGATTATTATTCTGCAAGTAGAATACTGTTTTCTTGCTAAGCTTCTTGCAACACTATTCAGGCATTTAGGAACAGTTAAGTAAATTGACCTCAAGTGAAGATGACCATGAAAGGTAGATATAGACATTTATGACCTAAAAGAGTCAGAGACACAGAAACAAAGAGAAAGATGAAGTCTTACTTGGTAAGTAAACTTAGCAATAAAATTAACTTTCTTAAAAAACTTCTGCTTTTTCTGATTATAAAAGTAATACATGTACATTGTAAAAAAACTATATATGTGTATGTGTGTATGTGTGTATGTGAATATATATATATATATATATATATATATATATAAAACAAGGAAGTAAAAATTTTCTGTAATCACACTATCCATAAATAACCATTGCTAACACTTTGGTATATATCCTTCCAGATTCTTTTCTATTCATATATCACCTAAAACAAAAGAGAACAAAACAAAAATGAGACCATGATCTGCATATTTTGTAGCCTCCTTTTCCCCCTTAATATAGTGTGGATATTTTTCCATATCAATAAATAAAGATCTTCATCATCATTTTTAGTGGTTACATTTTATGGGTGGACCGTCATTCATTTAACTTTCAAATCCCTTTAATGGTCATTTATGTTACTTAGACTTTTAAATATTGTAATAAATTGTGTGATAAACATTCCTGAACAAATATCTTTATACACTTGTCTAATATTAAAAATAAGTGTTTAAAAGTATAATAGCTGTGTCTAAGCGACCCTTTTCCTCTCCCTATCTCCCTTTCTTGTAAGATTAGCATGGCTACAAGATCTTTCAAAACCTAGTCTTAGCCTATTACTCTTCTAGAATTACATCATTACCCCAAAATGCACACTGACTCACATTTTTTCAAAAGCCAATGTACTTCTACATTTTAATTCTTATTCCTACTGTTCTTCCTATCTGAAATGTTTGCCTCCACATTTTCCTGTTCTATTAAGTTTCTAATTATCCTTTAAAGTCCAGCTCAAATGTTAGTTCTTCTCTGTATCTTTTTCTAATTCCTCATAAGTAAAATTAATTTTCCCTCATCTGTGCTCCTTTACATTTATAATGTTGGATTTCAGTGTTTCTTGATGGTCTTTCTCTCTATCCATTTAGTCAATCATCAAATCCTTAGTAAGTATCTACTAAGTGCCAGGCTTTGTGTTAGATGAGCAGAACAGGCTCATCTAACATCTTATGCAGCTTCTATTCTTGTATAGTTTAGTAACTTTATTTTTTATTGCAAAGTTGCTTATAAGGTTAAGAAAACTAGGAGGTACTGGGTGTTTAACAGAGAATTTGTTAGCTAAATTATGATCCATTCCTATGACAGTGTAATTTTCAATCTTTACCACTAGGGGGTATGGGCAATGGAAGCTGGCATCACCCTAGATTGGGCCAGAGTGAAAATCACAAATTAGTAACTTTCATCTCATCAGTCAATTTGTGGCTACTTGGAGTGTGTGTGGAGAATGATTATGAAGTACATTCTGCTTAGAGGTCCATTATGGGCCTGAAAGTGAAGGTTTTTGTCATATCTGGGCTTGAAGGATGTGTCTGCTGCAATTGCTTAGGGTTTGGGAACCTCAGAGGGGATGAGGAGACTGGGTGGGGAGAGAAGATGGGGATAGGGAAGGGCTGGCGGGGGTACCTCGGGGCCTTGAATAGAGTACAGAGCACACTGAATTCTTCTGTGTTAGGCAAGAAGACAGCAGTGACCTCTTCTCTCTTCTCTGTGGGCCATTGTTTCTAGGCATCTTCCTCAACACACTCCATTTGACTTAGGGACCTAGTGACTTCAGGCTCTTCAGTTGCTGGTTTTCTTCTACCATGATGTCCTAGTAGATGGTGTCCTGTCCCTCATTCTAGATTCTCCTCTCCTGGGCAAGGATTGCTGGCCTTTTATTCTCTCTGCTAGGTTACTAATATATCCAAGTTACTAATAATCAAGTTATGTGGAGGTATTCAGGGGCCCTAACGTGGGCCTGGGATGCACATTAATTGGCCTTTTCTAGACATTATAAGCAATGTTGTTAAAAACATTCCTGAATCTATTAATGTTTATGTTTGTTTCTTTTTGCCTAAAAGGATGCCTTTAGATTGGATGACTATATTTCCTGGTTTGCTGGGGACAGCCTTGGGTTAAGACTGTTGTCCTGCATACTGATTAATAGAACCCTCTTTCATCCTGCCATAGAAGTTTTGTTTGCTCATAGTCTAAATTTTTGATGGTAATAACTAGAGATATTTGGGAGTAGGCAGCTTTTTTAGATTGGCTTGGATAACAAAAAGAGAACAAAACCTCTCCAATATAACCATTAAGTCAAAAGAAACAGTAAAATAATTGGCATGGGTTGGGTGGCTTTTATTCCAGGGTGGGGAGGGGGAGCTATGGAACAGGAGGGTACCAAGTATTTTTAATATGGAAATGCATCTTATTAAAACAGCACATTTAATCATTTAAATTAAATCATACTGCGTTATAATGGCACAGTAACTACTTTGTTCTTTGGAGAAATACTCAGTTTTGATTCCAGATTATTAAGAAAAAGACTAGGAAGATCATGAATGTTTTTGACGTTCCCTGTCACATACTAGCATAAAACAATAATTACCAAGTTATGTGATATTCTCCGAAACAACTCTTAAGAGCCTTGGAATCAAAACAACTCCATCAGTATCAATAGGTTCAATGTGTGGCTTAGCTTTAATTGCACTTAGGAGAACCTATTTGTTTTTAGCATTTGAAAGCAAGTCTAAATTGTGTCCAGTGGGGGCACTTAGACTAGCAGGCTTTGGCACCTGCCTCAGGTAAGGAAAGTTTTTGTTTATTTCATTATCGCTTGATGCTTTGACAGACTATGGCTTTCCACTTACTGCAAGAAGAGCTGCCAGCCATCCCTGCTGGGAGAAGCTAGTATGGGACTAGCAATGAACTTTTGAAAGAATTTATTATGCCTTATATGGTTGATCTCCCATGCAAATAAAAGAAGCATTTCATACTGTAGCTAAGTGGAATTGGTATTTCATCCAATGTAAATGTATGCCAGCATGCTTTCTGGCTTTTATCAAACACTGCATTTCTCTCCAAAGAAGGTTCCAAGTTCATCTATAGGGCGGCTGCAAGGCAGGACTGGAGTAAAGCAGACTCATGGATCTGTATAGAAATAAAAAGGAATCAATCAGACCAGTATGTGTTTACCAATAATACCTGAATGCAGATCCCAGGGATCTGACCTCAAAGATTCTGTAGATCTGACATGGGGGCTGCTTTTTTGCTTTTTTTTTTTTAACAAATGCTGTCATTCTGATACAGAGTCAGTAGTTTACTGTAAGAAACACCCTCTACTCTCCACTCAGCACTGAACCAAGCCTTATGATGGATGAAAAGAAGTAATAAGTATGTTCTCTACTATTAAGGGAGCTGAGGAATGCAAATACAAGCAAAATACTAATAGCTAATATTTATTGTGCTATTTCTAGAACACATCAAGCATCAGATGAGATGTGCTCTGCATCAGAGCTTTTGTACTTGCTGTTTCCCCTGCACAAACCACTCTTCCTCCAGGAATTTTTTGGCCCACTGCTTTGTCTCCTTTAGGTCTACAGTAGGATGTCACCTTCTTAGTGAAGCCTCCTCTTTCTACATTCGAGAATACAACTTCATCATTTTTTATGTTCCTACTGTCTTAATTTTTTTCTAAAGCAGTTAAACCATTTGGTATAATATCATTTTAATACTTTATATTTCACTTATTGGTCTATTGTTTGAAATAGACCCTAAGAAAGCAGAAATTTTCATCTGTTTTTCTCACTGCTAAATCTCCAGTGCCTACATAATGTCTAAAACATAGTGTGCACTCAATAAGTATCTGTCCACTGAATGAGAAATGACTAACATTTGGTGAACACTTCTTACTTGCTGTTCTAAAGGCTACACATGCAATAATTCATTTAATTCCTCCAAGAAATCTAAGAGGTAGGAACTATGATTATGTCCATTATAGATTAAAAAGCTGAAGCAAAACATTGCAAGAGGTCATTCATCTAGGTGGTACATGGTAGAGCCAGAATTTGAATCTGGGTGATCTGATTTCAGATCTCATTCTCTTAACCATATGCTCTACTAACATACATAATATCTTTCACATTCTTCATGGAAAATTTACAGGCAGAGCTCTTATGTTGCAACATTTGCAAAAAGCTGAAGGCAAAGGTTAATGAAGGAAATACTACAGGAGCTCCCTCCCTTGCTTTCTGTCCTTTTTTTCTTCTCAACAGGCTCATGTTATTTTTAAAGAGCCTTACTTTTTAGAATAAAGCCAATCTGACATTTATATCTACAGGGTTCACCAGGCTCTTGATGGGCATGGGAGTGTTATAGGTGGTAGTAGTGAGAGGAGCTCTTCATCACCCATTTTCAAACCAGACTGACCTGGAACCTTAACGATAATAGGATGGACCCATCCATTTGATTCCTGTGGGACAAGATTGGATCACGGGCTTGGACAACTGTCCTGGCTGATATAGCTAATATGGCTCCTCTAGGTTAATGCCAACCTAATCTTTTACAACCCCACCTGTGTCACTCCCAAAGCAGAGTGTTCAATCAAAGAGAACTTTACCTCTGGTTTCCAACTCCTGTAAATATTTTAAACTTATCTGAGTTCTGACCTATAACATTATCTCAAGGAACCTAGAAAAATCAAATATTTATTGGAATATATGTTGGGAGAAATTTACTGATGGTTGATGATAATTCTTCCAAATTCCTGCCACAAGTGAACAATAATGTACTAAGCTACCACTCCTACATTGTCTGTATTGTTGATTGATCCTTATGTACGGCCCTTGATCCATATTGTTTTGAATCATTAAAGAATTTGTAATTGGTTATTGAATAATGAAATCCATTCTATTTTTTAAATTTATTACTCTGCTCAAATTTATTCAGAGACCATAAGGCTGTTCTTTTTTTTTTTTTTTATTTTTTGGCATTGATAAGAACTTTATTGCAAAGGAAGAAGAGAATACTCACTAGCCAGTGACTGGGGAAGCCCATGCTCTGGTTCCTTGACACATCAAAATTAGGGGCCGTGTCTTAGAGCTGAGCGTACCTAAGACATCACCACAGCCCCCATCCCCTTAAGAATGACTTTGGATTCGTAAACAAGCTTCAAAAGAAGAAGGTGATACTTTTCAATGAAAACAAAGGGAATCAGAGATGTCTGCCCAGAAAAACAGAGGGCAGTGTGCCAATTACTAAGCTAGTGTCTCTTAGCCCCAACCTCACTCTTCTACATCTTTGCTTTGCCAGGTGCTCCCTGTTAGGTTCTGCAATGAGGGGACACCAGAGGGACACGGCAAGACTGAAGGAGGCACTACTACATATAAAATAGATAGCTAATAAGGACCCACTGCACAGCACAGGGACCTCTACTCAATGCTCTGTAATGACCTATAAGGGAAAAGAATCTAAAGAAGAGTGGATATATGTACATCTATAACTGATTCACTTTGCCACACACCTGAAACCAACACAACACTGCAAATCAACCACACTCCAATAAAAATTAAAAAAAAAAAAAAAAAAGATTGGAGGAGGGAGAAGCCTGTGCTCCTTCTTGTTTATTGCAGATCCTGTTAGTGTCTCCCCAGCAGTGGTTCTTTTTTCTCTTTTTCCAGCATCTCTATTGGAGTATAATTGCTCCACACTGCTGTGCCACTTTCTGCTGCACAACAAAGCTAATCAGCCATACATATACAAACATCCCCATATCCCCTCCCTCTTTCATCTCCCTCTCACCCTCTTATCCCACCCCTCTAGGTGGTCACAAAGCACCGAGCTAGTCTCCCTGTGCTATACGGTTGCTTCCTACCAGCCATCTATTCTACATTTGGTAGTGTATATGTCAATGCCACTCTCTCACTTCATCCCAGCTTACCCTTCCCTCCCTGTGTCCTGAAATCCATTCTCTACGTCTGCGTCTTTATTCCTGTCCTGACCCTAGGTTCTTCAGAACCATTTTTGTTTTTTTTTTTAGATTCCATACATATGGTATGTGTTAGCATATGGTATTTGTTTTTCTCTTTCTGACTTACTTCACTCTGTATAACAGTCTCTAGGTCCATCCACCTCACTACAAATAACTCAATTTCATTTCTTTTTATGGCTGGTAACATTCCATTGTATATATGTTCCATATCTTCTTTATCCATTCATCTATCAATGGACAATTAGGTTGCTTCCATGTTCTGGCTATTGTAAATAGTGCTTCAATGAACATTGAGGTACATGTCTCTTTTTGAATTATGGTTTTCTCAGGGGATATGCCCAGTAGTGAGATTGCTGGGTCATATGGTAGTTCTATTTTTAGTTTTTTAAGGAACCTCCATAGTGTTCTCCATAGTGACTGTATCAATTTACATTTCCACCAACAGTGCAAGAGGGTTTCCTTTTCTCCACACCCTCTCCAGCATTTATTGTTTGTACATTTTTTGATGATGGCCATTCTGACTGGTGTGAGGTGATACCTCATTGTAGTTTTGATTTGCATCTCTCTAATGATTAGTGATGTTGAGCATCCTTTCATGTGTTTGTTGGCAATCTGTATATCTTCTTTGGAGAATGTCTATTTAGGTCTTCTGCCCATTTTAGGATTGGGTTGCTTGTTTTCTTGATATTAAGCTGCATGAGCTGCTTGTATATTTTGGAGATTAATCCTTTGTCAATTGCTTCATTTGAAAATATTTTCTCCCATTCTGAGGGTTGTCTTTTGGTCTTGTTTATGGTTTTCTTTGCTGTGCAAAAGCTTTTCAGTTTCATTAAGTCCCATTTGTTCATTTTTGTTTTTATTTCCATTTCTCTAAGAGGTGGGTCAAAAAGGATCTTGCTATGATTTATGTCATAGAGTGTTATGCCTATGTTTTCCTCTAAGAGTTTTATAGTCTCTGGCCTTACATTTAGATCTTTAATCCATTTTGAGTTTATTTTTGTATGGTGCTAACGAGATTTCTAATTTCATTCTTTTACATGTAGCTGTCCAGTTTTCCCAGCACCACTTATTGAAGAGGCTATCCTTTCTCCATTGCATAGTCTTACCTCCTTTATCAAAAATAAGCTGACCATATGTGTGTGGGTTTATCTCTGGGCTTTATATACTGGTCCGTTTATTTATATTTCTGTTTTTGTGACAGTTCTCTACTGTCTTCATTACTGTAGCTTTGTAGTAAAATCTGAAGTCAGGGAGCCTGATTCCTCTGGCTCTGTTTTTCTTTCTCAAGATTGCTTTGGCTATTCAGAGTCTTTTGTGTTTCCATACAAATTGTGAAATTTTTTGTTCTAGTTCTGTGAAAAATGCCATTGGTAGTTTGATAGGGATTGCATTGAATCTGTAGATTGCTTTGGGTAGTTTAGTCATTTTCACAATGTTGATTCTTCCAATCCAAGAACATGGTATATCTCTGTATCTGTTTGTGCCATCTTTGATTTCTTTCATCAGTGTCTTATAGTTTTCTGCATACAGGTCTTTTGTCTCCTTAGGTAAGTTTATTCCTAGGTATTTTATTCTTTATGTTGCAATGGGAAATGGGAGTGTTTCCTTAATTTCTCTTTCAGATTTTTCATCATTAGTGTATAGGAATGCAAGAGATTTCTGTGCATTAATTTTGTATCCTGCAACTTTACCAAATTCATTGATTAGCTCTAGTAGTTTTCTGGTAGCATTTTTAGGATTCTCTATGTATAGTATCATGTCATCTGCAAACAGTGACAAATTTACTTCTTCTTTTCTGATTTGGATTCCTTTTATTTCTTTTTCTTTTCTGATTGCTGTGGGTAAAACTTCAAAACTATATTGAATAATAATGGTGAGAGTGGACAACCTTGTTTTGTTCCTGATCTTAGTGGAAATGGTTTCACTTTTTCACCATTGAGAACAATGTTGGCTGTGGGTGTGTCATATATGACCTTTATTATATTGAGGTAAGTTACCTCTATGCCTACTTTCTGGAGAGTTTTTATCATAAATGGGTATTGAATTTTGTCGAAAGCTTTTTCTGCATCTATTGAGATGATCATATGGTTTCTCTGCTTCAATTTATTAATATGGTGTATCACATTGATTGATTGGCATATACTGAAGAATCCTTGCATTCCTGGGATAAACCCCACTTGATCATGGCGTATGATCCGTTTAATGTGCTGTTAGATTCTGTTTACTAGCATTTTGTTGAGGATTTTTGCATCTCTGTTCATCAGTGATATTGGCCTGTAGTTTTCTTTTTTTGTGACATCTTTGTCTTGTTTTGGTTTCAGAGTGATGGTGGCCTCGTAGAATGAGTTGGGGAGTGTTCTTCCCTCTGCTATATTTTGGAAGATTTTGAGAAGCATAGGTGTTAGCTCTTCTCTAAATGTTTCTTAGAATTCTCCTGTGAAGCCATCTGGTCCTGGACTTTTGTTTGTTGGAAGATTTTTAATCACAGTTTCAATTTCATTGCTTGTTATTGGTCTGTTTATATTTTCTCTTTCTTCCTGGTTCAGTCTCAGAAGGTTGTGCTTTTCTAAGAATTTGTCCATTTCTTCCAGGCTGTCCATTTTATTGGCATATAGTTGCTTGTAGTAATCTCTCATGATCCTTTGTATTTCTGCAGGGTCAGTTGTTACTTCTCCTTTTTCATTTCTAATTCTGTTGAGTCTTCTCCCTTTTTTTTCTTGGTGAGTCTGGTTAATGGTTTATCAATTTTGTTTATCTTCTCAAAGAACCAGCTGTTAGTTTTATTGACCTTTGCTATCATTTCCTTCATTTCTTTTTCATTTATTTCTGATCTGATATCTATGATTACTTTCCTTTTGCAAACTTTGGGTTTTTTTCTTCTTCTTTCTCTAATTGCTTTAGGTGTAAGGTTAGATTGTTTATTTGAGATGTTTCTTGTTTCTTGAGGTAGGATTGTATTGCTCTAAACTTCCATGTTAGAACTGCTTTTGCTGCATCTTATAGGTTTTGGTTCATTGTGTTTTCATTTTCATTTGTTTCTAGGTATTTTTTGATTTCCTCTTTGATTTCTTCAGTGATCTTTTGGTTATTTAGTAGTGTATTGTTTAGCCTCCATGTGTTTGTATTTTTTACAAATTTTTTTCCCTGTAATTGATATCTAATCTCATAGCATTGTGGTCAGAAAAGACACTTGATAAAATTTCAATTTTCTTTTTTTTTTTTAACATCTTTATTGCAATATAATTGCTTTACAATGGTGTGTTAGTTTCTGCTTTATTACAAAGTGAATCAGCTATACATATACATATATCCCCATAACCTCCCTCTTGCGTCTCCCTCCCACCCTCCCTATCCCACCCCTCTAGGTGGTCACAAAGCACTGAGTTGATCTCCCTGTGCTATGCAGCTGCTTCCCACTAGCTATCTATTTTACATTTGGTAGCGTATGTATGTCCATGCCACTCTCTCACTTCGTCCCAGCTTACCCTTCCCCCTCCGTGTGTCCTCAAGTCCATTCTCTACGTCTGCGTGTTTATTGCTGTCCTGATCCTAGGTTCTTCAGAACCTTTTTTTTTTTTTTTTTAGATTCCATATATATGTGTTAGCATACAGTATTTGTTTTTCTCTTTCTGACTTACTTCACTCTGTATGACAGACTCTAAGTCCATCCACCTCACTACAAATAACTCAATTTTATGGCTGAGTAATATTCCATTGTATATATGTGCCACATCTTCTTTATCCATTCATCTGTCAGTGGACACTTAGGTTGCTTCCATGTCCTGGCTATTGTAAATAGAGCAGCAATGAACATTGTGGTACATGACTCTTTTTGAATTATGGTTTTCTCTGGGTATAGGCCCAGTAGTGGGATAGCTGGGTCATATGGTAGCACAGTATGGAGGTTCCTTAAAAAACTAAAAATAGAACTACAATTTTCTTAAGTTTATCAAGGCTTGATTTGTGACCCAAGATATGATCTATCCTGGAGAATGTTCCATGAGCACTTGAGAAGAAAGTGTAATCTGTTTTTGTTTTTTTTGGATGGAATTTCCTATTAATATCAATTAAGTCCATCTTGTTTAATGTATCATTTAAAGCTTGTGTTTCCTTATTTATTTTCATTTTGGATGATCTGTCCTTTGGTGAAAGTGGAGTGTTAAAGTCCCCTACTATTATTGTGTTACTGTCGATTTCCCCTTTTATGGCTGTTAGCATTTGCCTTATGTTTTGAGGTGCTCCTATGTTGGGTGCATAAATATTTATAATTGTTATATCTTCTTCTTGGATTGATCCCTTGATCATTATGTACTGTGCTTCTTTGTCTCCTGCAATAGTCTTTATTTTAAAGTCTCTTTTGCCTGATATAAGAATTGCTGCTACAGCTTTCTTTTGATTTCCATTTGCATGGAATATCTTTTTCCATCCCCTCACTTTCAGTGTGTATGTGTCCCTAGGTCTGAAGTGGGTCTCTTGTAGACAGCATATATACTGGTCTTGTTTTGTATCCATTCAGCCAGTCTATGTCTTTTGGTTGGAGCATTTAATCCATTTACATTTAAGGTAGTTATTGATATGTATGTTCCTATTACCATTTTCTTAATTGTTTTGGGTTTCTTTTTGTAGGTCTTTTCCTTCTCTTGTGTTTCCTGTCTAGAAAATTTCCTTTAGCGTTTGTTGTAAAGCTGGTTTGGTGATGCTGAATTCTCTTAACTTTCGCTTGTCTGTAAAGGTTTTAATTTCTCCATCGAATCTGAATGAGATTCTTGCTGTGTAGAGTAATCTGTGTTGTAGGTTTTTCCCTTTCATCACTTTAAATATGTCCTGCCACTGCCTTCTGGCTTGCAGAGTTTCTGCTGAAAGATCAGCTGTTAACCTTTACCTTATGGGGATTCCCTTGTATGTTATTTATTGCTTTTCTCTTGCTGCCTTTAATATTTTTTCTTTCTATTTAATTTTTGATAGTTTGATTAATATGTGTCTTTTGTTTTTCTCCTTGGATTTATCCTGTATGGGACTCTCTGAGCTTCCTGGACTTGACTGTTTCCTTTCCCATATTAGGGAAGTTTTCAACTATAATCTCTTCAAATATTTTCTCATTCCCTTTTTTTTTCTCATCTTCTTCTGGGACCCCTATAATTTGGTGCATTTAATGTTGGCCCAGGGGTCTCTGAGACTGTCCCAAATTCTTTTCATTCTTTTTTCTTTATTCTGCTCTGCAGTAGTTATTTCTACTATGTTATTTTCCAGGTCACTTATCTGTTCTTCTGCCTCAGTTATTCTGCTATTGATTCCTTCTAGAGAATTTTTAATTTCATTTATTGTGTTTTTCATCATTTGTTTGCTCTTTAGTTCTTCTAGGTCCTTGTTAAACGTTTCTTGTGTTTTCTCCATTTTATTTCCAAGATTTTGGATCAGCTTTACTATCATTACTCTGAATTCTTTTTCAGGTAGACTGCCTATTTCCTCTTCATTTGTTTGCTCTGGTGGGTTTTTACCTTGCTCCTTCATCTGCTGCGTATTTCTCTATCTTCTCATTTTGCTTAACATACTCTGTTTGGGGTCTCCTTTTTGCAGGCTGCAGGTTTGTAATTCCAATTGTTTTTGGTATCTGCCCCCAGTGGGTAAGGTTGGTTCAGTGGATTGTGTAGGCTTCCTGGTAGAGGGGATTGGTGCCTGTGTTCTAGTGTCTGAGGCTGGATCTTGTTCTTCTCAGTGGCAAGACCGTGTCTGGTGGTGTGTTTTGGGGTGTCTGTGTACTTATTATGATTTTAGGCAGCCTCTCTGCTAATGGGTGTGGTTGTGTGCGTGTCTTTCTCGTTTTTTAGGATGGGGTGTCCAGCACTGGAGCTTGCTGGCCCTTGAGTGGAGCTAAATCTTAGCGTTGAGGTGGAAATCTCTGGGAGAGCTCTTTCTGATTGATATTATGTGGGGCCAGGAGGTCTCTCATGGTCCAGTGTCCTGAACTCAGCTCTCCCACCTGAGAAGCTGAGGCCTGGCACCTGCCCGGAGCACCAGGACCCTGTCAGCCACATGGAAGATCACCGGTTGATTATAAAATGATGTAACTCACGGGCTTCCCTGGTGGCACAGTGGTTGAGAATCTGCCTGCCAATGCAGGGGACACGGGTTCGAGCCCTGGTCTGGGGGGATCCCGCATGCCGCGGAGCAACTGGGCCCGTGAGCCACAACTACTGAGCCTGCGCGTCTGGAGCCTGTGCTCCGCAACAAGAGAGGCCGCGATAGTGAGAGGCCCGCGCACCGTGATGAAGAGTGGCCCCCACTCGCCGCAACTGGAGAAGGCCCTCACACGGAAACGAAGACCCAACACAGCCAAAAATAAACATAATAAATAAATAATAAATAAAAATTAAAAAAAAAAATGATGTAAGTCACAAACAGCCAAGTGAAAGACATGCAGAGGGCGGTATGGGGAAAGGGCATGGAGCTTCCATGTCATCTGCAAGCGCCCCACTCTTTCCAAATCTCCCCGTGTTCACCAACCAGAAGCTCCCATAAGTCTGTTCTGATTTCACCTAGATTGAAAGACATCTGGTGTGATTGTCCTATTCTAGAATATACAATAGGAAATGAGGAACTTGGGTCTTGAGATTTTAAATGCCTAACCCAAAGTCCAATATATCAGTTTCAAATATCACCTAAAATTTAACTATCACCTAACACATACAGAAGGAAGTCTGTGGAAACTTTGTCCTCCACTGAGCAACATTGCATTTGTAAAGATAATATTAATACAAAATTTTAATGCTCTGTGGATAATTATCTGGCAGCAGACCAACAGCAGAGTGTAAAACATTAACAACTAAAAGGGGGTTCTGAGTCCTTTAACTGTTGTTGTTCATTACAAAAGCCACCAAAATCATCTTGAGCCAATTCATAGAGAATTAAATAGATTCAGTTTAATAAAATCTTCAGGTCTCTGAATAAATTATGAATGCATCTTGACTGTTAGAAGGATACATTGACATTAGGAAATGGTAATGAACAGATATTAAAGAGAGGGGAAAATATACCCCTTCTGCATACCATCCCATTTGAAACTGATTAAAAGCTGATGAAATTTAAGTTTTTTCATGGGTAGATGTGCAACAAGTCATGAGTTGTGGACTTTAATAATATATTTTCTTCACAAGCAATAACACAGCAATTAGGAGATGCTCATTGAGGTAGAAATAATGGTAACTGCTGTGCAGATTAGGTTTGCTGAAGGGAGCTCTCATACATACACTAAAACAACATATTCCAGGTTCTTGTTGTGTGTAATTTCTACTTTATTTACTTATCTCAGTTAAAGAGGACTCCTGGCAGTAATGAGGCTACATAGAATAGTTTAAGATGCTACATATTCTGTAAAAGATAAATCTAATGATTACCTATTCTAATGACAGTGCAATCTTGTCTTTCCTCGTGGGGAAATTGTATGGTTGTAAGAAGCTCATAGCTGGGGAGAGTGCCATGGTACAAATGTATTCATTATTTTTCTGCCTGCTTTGCTTCTGCATGGCTGTTCATGAAAGCTAGGTAATTCATTTGAGCAGGAACCACTTACTGAATGGTTCACAAACCTTTCACTGGTGCTGCAGTGCCTGTGAGCAACCTGGCAAATACATAAAAATGATACGCTGGAAAACAGGATGGAAAATCTTTCAGCAAGGGGAGAATGACCTACAATGGTGTTACCAAAATAAGGGAAAAGAGGGTTGGGTGAAAATAGCCTGTTGCCACCTCAATTCTATTTACTATAATTGCCTTTAAAGTAAATACTCATGGAAGACACATAATGAAACTTCAGAACAGACCATATTTTTGAGGATTTTTTCATTCACTGGGGGAGAAAGCCTGAGAAAACATGGAAGACATGAGCAGAGTTTTAAGATCCGTGGTTTGTTTGAGCAGTAACTTCAAGTTGCAGGAGACCTAAAGATAATTTGATTTTCTTTTTCGTAGTTGCATCTTGTTCTAGATCAAATGGAACTTTTTTTTCATGAGAATCTTCCTTCCAAGACTCTGCCAACTAAACACTGAAAAGCTTAGGAAAGTAAATAATAAGAATAGTAATGTTAATAACCCCTCCTGCTTATGAGGGAAGATGGTTGCGAAGTCTCTGCCTATGTAGCAAATCAGTGGCTTGGGTGAACCATGTGACTTGGAATGTACTTTTTCATTTTCCATGAAAGAAAGAAGCAATCAAACTTCTGGTATGAAGTCTAGTATATCTTAAGTAGTGAAATTCAGTTTATGAGGTCTTTTTTAATTTTAATTTTTCAATTATCTAAGTTAAACAGCTCCCCTTCCTTCCCCCTGCCCCCATACCAAATCATTTGAAATTGGTATTTAGGATATGCTTCTAGTTGTGTTAATTAGTAGCAGCATATTTGTGTGGCTCAGACTGAAAGCTATCCCTTTCACATCCTTAAGGTTAGAACAGGCTTCCTCACCATTCAGGTGTCTCTCAGATGTGTGCATGGAAAATCCCTGATTGTCTTACCTCTCCCTGCTCCTGAGTCCATGGTAGGTGTTGCTAATTGGCCTGCCACTACTTCTATGGAGCCTGGAGTTGGTCTCAGAATCTTTGTCAACAAGCCACTGCCCACATGAGATGAAACCCATCAGCCACATGTGCTCTAAGGCAACTCTGCCTGAAAGTCAGGGTGATGCTGCCTGGCTCCAGATCTTGTTCTTTACTTGTTATTCCTTCTCATTTCTGGCCACTTCGATGGTTCAAGAAGGGGAACAGTTCTGGATTTAGATTTAAAAAAACCCAAGTTCCTCTTTCCCCTTAGCCATGATAAATTAATTGTTATAAAAACTCCCAAATCTCAGTGGCTTGATACAACAAGTAAGAAGCAAATGTTTCTCACGCAGGTCCTAGATTGATGGTGTACTACAGGGTAGATGTGCTCTAAGCCACTCTATCCTCTCTTCCATCCAGTGGCTCTGCCTTTCCCTGAAGCCTTGGAATCATCCATTACATCCTCTGCATTCAGCCCCAGAGGAAGGAAGAGAGAACTCCTGGACTGTGAGAGAAGTCTCAGGGAAATGTAGTTTAGCTGTATGTCTAGGACAGGGACAGCACGCTTTTTCCTGTAAAGGGCCAGATAGTAAATATTTTAGGCTCGTGGGCCATATAGTGTCTGTTTCATCTACTCGACTCTGCTGTCGTAGGACAAAAGCAGTCCCTAACAATATGTAAATGAGTAGGTGCAGCTGTTTTCCAACAAAACTTTATTTACCGAAATAGGCTGGTTTTGGCCAGTGAGCCATAGTTGGCAAATCATTGGTCTAGGAGATAAAATGAATTGGTTTGGTCAGCCCATGGCAGAGTCTCTTCCACCATGATCCTACTAGCTGTGTGACTGTGGGGAAGTAACTTATCCTTGCTGAGCTATTGTTTTCTTATCAGTTTAAAAAAAAAAAGGATATACCATCTGCATTGATTTATCTCAGTGTTGTTTTAAAGACCAAATGGGATAATGGACTATCTGTACTTTGTAAGCTATAAGACAGTGTACACATATATTCTTTTAAGAGTATACAGAAATGCTCATTGAATACAGCTGCGGCCCTCTGCTTCTCATAGACATAAGACCTCCCATATACTGGAACAAAAGAAGGTAAAAACACTTTTTGTTTAAAGACACTGAGTATTAGTTAAAATTATTCCTGAAAATCCAATGAGCTTAAAATAATCCAATTCTTGATTTATTCTTTCAATGAAAACCCTAGCTTGGATCTAATTTGAGGATTCAGTATAGTTAGAAAAATAAATCAATGATTGATTACATCAGTCAACCTGGAAAAAACCTGGTTTTAGACGACTTGCTCCAGATATAACTAGAATTTCTTTGGAAAAGAGTCTTGTAATAATAAAGCAAGTTTGACACTATATGAAAAGTGTATTAGTTTGCTGGGCTGCCATAACAAAGCACCACAGGCTTAAACAACAGAAATTTATTTACTCACAGTTCTAGAGTCTCGGAGTCCAAAATTTAGGTGTCAGCATGGCTGGTTTCCTCCGAGGGCCTCTCTCCTTGGTCTGTGATGGCTGTCTTTTTTTTCTGTGTCTTCACATGGTCTTCCCTCGGTGCTTGTGTCCTAATCTCCTCTTCTTATAAGGACACCCATCATACTGGATTCGGGCCTACCCATATGACCTCACTTTACCTTAATTACAACCTTTAAAAGGCTCCATCTCCAAATACAGTCACATTTTGAGGTACTGGGGATTAGGACTTCAACATGTGAATTTTGGGGGAACACAGTTCAGTCCACAACACAAAGATCCTGCTTCTACCCTAAAACGATAAGGATATGTCTTAGGATCCTAAACAGGTCTTTTTCTCTTAGAGATATGTCTTCAAGTTGCTCCTTTTCCCTTAAATACCAATCTATATTGCCTCCCCCCCCACACTTAATATTATTAAAAATTGTTTTCCTAAACCCACATGTCTTTGAAAATGGAGTTTGGATAAAGAGAGAACAAAGAGAACATTTGGTTCTCTGCCCCATTTTCACTTCTTTCTGTAGTTTCTCTTGTTGACCACAGTAGTTTGCATCTAGAGGAAACAACTCTTAGGGAATGAAAAGATTAAAAATAGATATTAACTGGTGATGAAATCAAATGTGTTTTTATCCCAGTACTATAGAGAAGAAGCTATCCTATAAGGGGGTATGTGTATGTGTATGTGTGTGTGTTTCCTGCCTTAACCATTTTATGCCAGTATGAGTAGGGATGCAATAAAAGTTCTAAAAATAGGATTATGAGTATTAATTAATGATTGAAAAGCACTTTGAAGATGAAAAAGCATTCTATAAGCAAGCACAAAGCAATATTATTATTGTCATGCCAGCAAAAAAAGCACCAGTATGGCATGCTGGTCCTTATCAACTCTACCTAAAGCTCTATTCTTTATGTATTATAATGCTCAGATGTCACTGTTTAAAATTCTACATTATCAAAGGTTATTAATAAAAACATTTTAGGGCTTCCCTGGTGGCGCAGTGGTTGGGAGTCCGCCTGCCAATGCAGGGGATATGGGTTCGAGCCCTGGTCTGGGAAGATCCCACATGCCGCGGAGCAACTGGGCCCGTGAGCCACAACTACTGAGCCTGCGCGTCTGGAGCCTGTGCTCCGCAACAAGAGAGGCCGTGACAGTGAGAGGCCCGCGCACCGCGATGAAGAGTGGCCCCCGCTTGCCGCAACTAGAGAAAGCCCTCGCACAGAAACGAAGACCCAACACGGCCAAAAATAAATAAATAAATAAATAAAAATTAAAAAAAAAAAAAAAACATTTTAAGTCAAACATAGCATTCTTGTAAATTAGACCTATGCGTGGCCTATTAAGCTCGGTTCCTGTATTATAATTTTCAGATAAACACAGTGTCATGCTATGATTAGCACTTGACAATAACTTTGAGTTTGTTATATTAAACCTTCTACAGACTCTTCCTGTCTCCAAGCCTTTCTCCTCATTCATTCAACGCATATTTATTTCCAGGCATTGTTCTGGGGATATAACTGTGGGTAAAACCAAATGTGACAGAATGAGAGATTATATTTGTGACCATATATCTGATAAGGGTCTAGCATTTAGAATGTAAAAAGAACTCATATAACTCAACAACAAACAACCTAATTAAAAAATGAGCAAAAGACTTGAATAGGCATTTCTCCAACGAAGATATAAAAATAGCCATCAAGCATGTGAAAAGATGCTCAACACCATTAGCCATTAGGAAAATGGAAATCAAAACCACAATGAGATAACACTTCAAAACTGCTAGGATGACAAGAATTTTTTAATGGAAAATAACAAGTGTTGATAAGATTATGGAAAAACTGGAATGATCGTGCAGTGCTGGTAGGAATGTAAAATGGTACAACTATTGTGGAAGACAGTTTGGCAGTTCCTCAAGAGGTTAAATACAGAATTACCATATTACCCAGCAATTCCACTCCTAGGTATATACCCAAAAGAATTGAAAATGAGTACTCAGACAAATACCTGTACATGAATGTCAGTATAAGGACTATTCACAATAGCTAAAAGGTGGAAACAATCCAAATGCCCACTAACAGACGAATGGCTAAACAAAATGTGGTACATCCATACAATGGAATAGTAATCAGTGAGAAAAAGTAATGAAGTACTGATACATGTTTCAACATGGATGAACTTGAAAATATTATGCTAAGTGAAAGAAGCTAGACATAAAAAGTCACACGTTGTACAATTCCATTGATATGAAATATCTAGAATAGATAAACCCATAGAAATAGAAAGCAGATTAGTGGTTGCCAGGGGTTCAAGGGAGGGGACATGGGTAGTGACTGCTTAATGGATCTAGTGGAGAGACAAATATTATTGGATATTAATGAAATTATTCTATAAATAAATAAATAAATGTGTCAACCTGGCTGGGCCATGGTGTCCAGATATTTGGCCAAACATTATTCTGGATGTTTATGTGAAAGTGTTTTTTCACTTTAATTAATTTGACAGAATTAACATGTAAATTAGTGGACTTTTAGTGTAAATTGCCCTCGATGTAGGTGGCCATCATTCAGTCACTGAAGGCCTTAATAGAACAAAGACTGATATCCCCTGAGAAGGAAGTGACTCTGCCAGGAGACTGCCTTTGGTCTGTAATTGCAGCTCTTCCCTAAGTCTCCAGCCTGTTGGCCTACCCCATCAGATTTTGGACTCACCAATCCTCTGCAATCACCTGAGCCAATTCCTTAGAATAAATAGCTCCCCCAACTCCCCTCCCTCTCTCAGTCTATATACACACATCTTGTTGGTGCTGTTTCTCTGGAGAACCCTGACTTATATTGAAAGCTTCACCCAACTCTTAAAGTCTGGCTTAAGATCTCTTTCCACAGCACCTTGTGCAGTTCCTATCATTATTCTCACCATAGTATGTAATAACTACCTCTCTACTTGCTGGTACCCTCTATTACACCTTAGGCATCTTGAGTACAAGGGTATCAGCTCCACAGTTCTGAAGTTTAAGGTGTGTTACAGAAAATTCTCTCTTCAGGAAAAGTTTGAGATAGTTTTACTGGTTTATCTACAATTTGGTTGTATTTTGTTCTTTGAACATGAAATTCTAATCTGAGTTCCAAACATTTTTCAAGATGGTCTTGATAACAGTGAGATCAGGAGAAGCTAAGAGTAATAGAGATGTGGTATTGCCCAAGGAAACTTACCTTAATTCCATTTCCAAGCCTATAAATATCCACACACTGAGAACCATCTGGGGTCTGAGTCTTTCCAAGCATACTTTTTTGTTTCCTTAAGTCAAGAATTGTATATAATTTATAGATCACCTTGTCCTCTGGTGGCCACCATTCTTCTTTATAAGAATCTGCCTTCTCCCGTCGCTTTATCTTGCAGAATCCCACTGTTAGGCCACCCATCAATGTCTACAACTGATCGTTGCCTCTGTGTGTGAAGATTGACAAATTTTCTTATTGTCCCTACTAATAACATATATAACTGTGTCACCAGCATCTCTCCTCTAAGACTGAGGCATGGAAAAGAGGAACTGCTCTCATGACAAGCCAAGAAACTGCTTGTTAAGTTTGTAGTAACATTACAGTAGAGTAGAATTCAGTGTATGTTGGTAGGGTTGGGGGAAGAGTTCTCGCTTCTGATTATTTCTGTATCAGAAGGATCTTTGTTAGCAGACGATTCTCCTATGAGATGGTTTCCTGACTCTTCTCAGGACAGTACCACACTTTATTTCTGAAAATCTAATGAGAAATCTGACTGCCTGCTAGCTCTTTATATAATTGGTGCCTTACTGTAGAAATATAGACTTCCCGTTGTCCACAGTTTTAGTCTCTTTGAACTCAGGAAGTTAACCGTTCAGGAAAGAAACATCAACATTCTTTTAGCTTCTTGCTGACTACAAATGATGGAAAGTAGTTTACAATGGAGAGAAGGCTGCTGGTGTAGCTATGAGTCATTCGTGCCCAGATCTCCTGTGACTCATTTTCCTTCATTAAACTGAGCAGAGTCAATAGCCCTTCAGTTTTCTGAACAGTAGATCTAACTGCACTAATGACTGGCTGCTGAACAAGTTTAGCTATGTTCTGATTTATTTATTAAGCAACAGTAAAACAAGTATAAAGTACCCATCAATGGATAATGGGAGGACATTAGTGTTGTTGTTTACAAACTAGATATAAAACACAGCTTCTTTTAGATGAAAATGGAGAAGGCTGGGCTAGCCCCTGTCAGCATAAGAAAAAATTCAATTTTTGAGGCTCTCCTCCCTTTCATTTTTAGACCTTGTTCTAAACTGGTAGCCATCTGAGAGATCCCATTGCCCTGGGCCTCCTTTACTTGGCCTAGTTTCTACATGATGCTCATCTCACCCCACTATTTTCCTGCCTTGATCTCACCTCTGTACACCCCCTTCCTTTTTACCCACTGCTTTCTCGCTGCCTAAATACTTTGTCTATTGGTCTCCTTGCCCCTGACCACGCTTTCTACTAAAATTCGTTGACTTATACCTTAAAAATGCAGGGCTCTAATGTGTTAGCCTGCAATCCGATCTACTTATCCCTAATAACATTTTAAAAACGGGTTTTAAACATAATTTTTTGTAGTGACACTGTATTTACTCACAAAAAGTAATTTCACGTGGGACTTTAGAGGAGAATTTAAGAGCAGAGTTTTGGAGTCAGATCTTGCGTTGAATCTGCCCTTTGCTCACTGCATGACTTTGGGCAAGGTATTTAACTTCTTTAGGCCGCACATTTCCTCATCTGGAAAATAGGGATAATAACAGGGATTTGTAGATGAATGAGGTAATGTATGTGCAAGAGTTTTTTTTTGAGGTGAGTGGTAAAATTGTCTATCATGGTGACATCCAGGTATACTTGTTTTCCAACTGTCAGAAAACAGTTGGGGCATTTCTTAGCCAATACGCAATCTTTGGTGGCTTTAAAACAAATATCCAATTTTTTTGCACAGAAGCCAGAAACCAGTTGGGAGAGAAACTGAACTGGTCGCCGTGAATAGGATTCATTTATATTCATTAATAGATGAAGTGAGGGGGCATTTATATTACATCTAACCTACTTACTTCAGTGCCTGGAACCTAGTAGGCCCTCACTGTTCAGCTATAGTTACTATTATAGTTATGGCAGGCGGGAGGACAACTTTTTGGGAGTAACTGAATTTTAATTGACCTTTCAAATCATCATTCTTTCAAAGGATATTTATCAGTACTATTCATAAGTAACACCTTACTATTGCAGTAATAGTGGTTTTTACTTACCCCTGTGTTTTTTTCTTTAGTTCTGAAAATAACCCCGTTATTATTCCTGTTTAACATTATTTCTCATTTATAAAGAGCTGAGACTCAGAGATAGAGTTACCATATAATTTCTTGTCCAAACTGGGCTGCCTTGGGAGTGAAAGGGGCACTAAGTTGGGATTATACCTGGCAGATCAAGATGTTTCCTTATCTTATTCAGAGAGGTTATGACTGCTCCAAAGCCATCTAGCTTGATAAGTGACAGATTTGGGACAAGAAGGCAAATCTTCTAATGACTCTATGTAAGACTCTACTAGAATTTTTAGGGGATAGTATGTTGTAGGAAATTAGCCCCTTCAGGTCCATGTGATCATTGCCATGAAAAAGTATAGATAAAGCTGTCACATCAAGTAGTTGCTGACCTGTTCTGCTAATGTGCTGGGCTGGCCATAAGGAAAAGGGATTGCAATTGTTTCATGAGATTCTCCACTCTTCTTAATTAATTGATTCATTTATTTATTCATCTAACAAACCTATGTTGAATACTCACAGAATCACTTATCTGCTGATGTGTAACAAAACACCCCAAACATCAATGACTTAAGACAGCAATAATTTTATTTATTCATGGTTCTGTGGGTCTGCAGTTTGACTGGGCTCAGCTGGGTGGTCATCTACTGGTCTTACCTAGGGGTCACTCATGTGGTTGTAGTCGTATATGGCAGCCCAACAGGGATCTGGAGGGCCTTAGATGGCCTTGCTCACATGTTTAGCAAGTGGTTCTGTCAAGTGGTTGGTGAAAGGAGCCTCAGCTGGAATGGTTTATCTTGACTCCATGTAGCCTCTCATTCTGAAAGATGCCAGTCCAGGATTCTTCATAAGTTGGCGGCATCACTTCAAGAGCATGAAAGCAGAACTTCATGGCCTCTGGAGGCCTTGGCTTGGACCTGGCACACTGTAATTCTGCCTCATTTTATTGGTGAGGACAAGTTATAAGGTCAACCTGGATTAAAGGGAGGGATAAGAAAATCAGCTCTACCTCTTGAAGGCAGGAGCAGCAATGTACCCTTGCAAAGAAGAGGGTGGTGCATACATGGATGGGAGAAATTTATGATTAGTTTTTGCAATCTATCATAATCATCATATATCAGGTCCCATCCTAGGCAGTGAGGACATAAAAATTAATAATGAGTACTCATTTGCATGGGAGAGATAGGCAGCAATTACAATGGAAGGTGAAAAGTCCTTTGACAGAAAGGTTCACGTGGTGTTGTGGTAACACAGGAGTAGAATTAGTAGCCAAGTCAAACTGGCAAATAGCTACCAGAAAAGTGATCCTCTGGGCCTGAGAGTGTTTATTTTCATCATGCTTATTATCTTATCCAAAGCACAGGGTTCAGATGTGAAGGTCCTGGACTAGTTTCTTTGACCTGACCATTTTCTCCATCCACCACTTAGAAGCTTGAGAGTGAATTAGTAAGAGAGTGAGGAGAAGGCATTATGAAATAAATGTTTGTGTCTCCTCCCCAAAATTCAAATGTTGAAACCCTACTATGCCTAATAAGAGGGTATTAGGAGCTGCGGTCTTTAGGAAGTAAGGAGGATTAGATGAGATCATGAGGGTGGAGCCCTCATGAATGGGATTAGTGCCCTTATAATAGGAGAGAGTTTACTTTCTCTCTTTGCTCCCTGCCATGTCAGGATATAACAAGTCGGCAGTATGCCACCAGACCTTGACCATGCTGGCACTCTGATCTCAGACTTCTAGCTTTCAGAACTGTGAGAAATAAATATCTGTTATTTATAACCCACCCTGTCTATGGTAATTTGTTATAGCTCAAACTGACTAAGACAGAAAGTGAGGAGACCAGTGGAGGGGGGAAGGAGTGTTTTTAGATGTTCTTCACCCACTTACAACTGGGAACCTGAAACTGAAGCATTAAATAGGAATGAGTAGAGGATCTTTTTTGCTACCATCGCCCTCAAATCTAACCTTTGCTTTGAAGGCTTGGGAATTCTGAATTCAGTCTGCACATATAACACTAGAATATTCTAAACATGTAAGAGTCTTTTCAAGCAAACCAGACCTGAATAGCCAAGGTGCTGGCAGTTTGACACTTGACCTACATATCCTCAATTCAACATCAAAAATGTGAGGCCGAGTTAGGGATGTTTGGTGAGTGGCTTCATCTCTAGCCAGGAGACATTAGATTGAAAGAGGAAAAAAACAAAAAAAAAACAAAAACCTTGCTGGGTAATAAAGGCAGTTAGATTTATTGTATATATGACAGTAGGGAATTCCTTTAATCACATATTCTTGAGTGCCTTTGGGAACTTGGACGATAATAAAGTGTATGCTGAGAGGAATCAGTGACAGTATTCTCCCGAAGGAGAAAAAATGATACTGAAACTCATCATTCCAGTGTTCCTTGAGGTGACTCAGAAGAGCAAATCTCCCAGCTGCCTGCAATCTGGATAAGTGGGATGCTGGACTGGAACCGGCTTAGGAAAACGTGATGATCGCTGGCTACCTCTGTCCTGAAGAAGTCGGTTTTTTTCTGGGTCGTTTAACAGTGTAAGGTAGCAGAAGGGATATAGAGGAGAAAGCTGAATTGAACCTCTCTGCCTGAGTCAG
The DNA here is from genome assembly GCF_965194825.1 of Balaenoptera physalus. Taxonomy (NCBI): domain Eukaryota; kingdom Metazoa; phylum Chordata; class Mammalia; order Artiodactyla; family Balaenopteridae; genus Balaenoptera; species Balaenoptera physalus. Next base: position 118,682,107 of record NC_138882.1, read on the forward strand.
GCAGGTCATTATGAGCCATACCTTTGTCTCTGGGTGACATTGTGGTCTCTGTCCCTGGTCTTAGCTAATGGGGACCAGACTGAGGTCAGAGGGAGCTCCAGATGATTGTGTGCAAACTACACCACTTAGTGGCTCAGATGGCTCTAGTAATGAAATTAAATGCTGGGCTATCAATCAGTGAGCGTATATTTAGCACCTATTATGTGCTTGACATTGTGAGGATACAAAGGAAATATAAGACCAATTTCTCCTCTCATTCGAGTCTGCAGTCTAATTATGAGACATATGAGCGAGAGAGGACAGATAACAAAAGTCAACTTCTATTTTCATTTCTGTGAAGCTGTGTAACATCAAATGTGGGAAAAAAGATGCATGTATTTATAAAAGTATTCCTTAAAAATCTTTCCTTTATATGTGGTACCTCAGACAATTATCGAGACGCCATTAAAATATGATTGAATACTTTCCATTGATGAAGAGATGGAGTAGTGAGACATCTAACTAAAGGAGGATAAAATTACTGCCACAAGGTTTCAGGGTCTCATTTGTTACCCTTGTTTCTTTAGGAGTAGCCAAAGATGATAGGCAGCCTACATGGGGCACTGTGTGCTCTTCACTCTTTTAAGTACTTCACATTCATTATTTAATTTAATCCTGTTATAACCTCACATATTCACTGTCACTATTCCTGGGACCTGGGAACAAGTAGCATGTCCAACGTCACGTAGCCAGTAAGTATCACAAGATGTCAGAGTTGGGACAATAAAGATTTTGGGTGACAATCACATAGGCATTTGGCCCTGTTCTTGTACTAATCAGGGTTTTGGTTGCAAACAAGGGAAACCAACTTTAGTTAATTGAAGCAGAAAAGGAATGTATTGGAAGGATATCAGGGATTTCATAGAATAGCCAGGAAGTTCTTAAGAACCAGGCTCAAAAATTAGGCAGGAGCCAAAGGATACTTGGCAGCAAATTATATAGAAAATGCCACAGAAATAGTAAACTTGGGAAGCTACTATTGAAGCTGCTGCCAGTGGCTACTTGCCCCTGGTTCTCTGGATAATCCACCCACAACCACAGCCAACAGTCACTCTTGGCCCCTTCATCTCCAGGTGAAGCCTGGGTCACATACCTACAACCCAGAGTCTGGGAGGAGAGGAAAGGAATTACCTGTCTCCCTTCAGCCTGATTCCACCTCTTTTGGAATTGCTTTCAAATGGGAAGGTTTTGCATGCTGGGCAGGCCAACATATGTACCTGACAAACGTCCATTTCAGGTCTCCGCATCATGTGACTGTATGCTACTGGAATGCATATGCCAATCTCTTTCCATGGTCCCTGATGCTAAGATTTCCTACTTCTCAGTGACTGTTGCTGCATTCTATCTTAGCATCCCTTGTCACATAACCATGCCTGTGTCCTTGCTCCGACTCCCAGGCCCTGCATGCATTCCACTCCTCTTGCTGCTGTTACAGGAGCCATTTTATAATGAAAGTTTTTCCTTCCTGAGAATTATGTGTTTATTCAATCAATCTCAGATGGTTAAGCTTTAAGACTCCTTTGGCTCAGAGACTGAAAGGAGAACATTTGAGTGATTACTCTCAGCTTCAAAAGTATTCAAAATTTAACCAATTCAGTTAAGTTCAACAAACAGTATAGACCATTTACCAAGGCCAGAATTGTTAGTAACTGGGAATACAGAGAGGAATAACTACCTGTCCTAATGTCAGGGACTTCACAGTTGAGTTATGAAAACAAATATATACTTACAATATCTTTTCTTAGTTAGAACTCTTCTTATCTCTTAAATCACTCTTGGTTAAAAGGATTCTCTCATAAAGCAAATGCATTCTGCATAAAAGAAGTAGCATATGTTAATGAGTAGTTGTTATAAGTCAGACAATATTCTAAATGCTTTGCATTTATTAACTGACTTAATCATTGCAACAACATTTTGAGATATCGTCATCATTATCATTATTATCATCATCATCCCCATTTTACAGATGAGGCAGCTGAAGCAAAGAAAGATTAAGAAATGTGTTAAATAACTCACACAGCTGGTAGGTGGTGGAGCTAAGTTTCAGGCTCTAGCACCCTTGTTCTTAATTCTTATGATACATTGTCTGTCTCTCTAATGACATCCATCTGAAAACAGAGTTCTTTCTGATGATAGAAAAAAGGAAAACAATACTCTAGGTGTTCTTTTTCACTCTTTCAGTATCATTTCCTTGTTTTCTAAGTTGTCTATTAACCAGAACACATGTTTAAAAATTATTTTTTAGACCTATTAATTTGAATTGATATATGCTAAAAAAGACTCTAAATAAAAAGATGCCAGTTTGCTGTACCATCAGCAATCGGCCTCATTAAAACAACAACAACAATATTCTGTGTTATGATTCCTTCCACTCCATGATGCTTAGTAGAGTACTGAATATAAAGTAGATGCTCAATAAAAGCTTTTTGAGCCAGTGATTGCATATGCAGGAACATGCAGCTAATAAATCCAGTGAAACCAGGCCTGTCCTCGGCTCCTTAGGGATTGAAACTTACAAGAGTTCCTAGGCAGGATGAAGTGAAAGAAGTAGCTTGAATGTGATGCTTGGCAGCTGGACGATTATGCTTCCTATAGGGTGACCCAATTTGGAAAAGTGAAGACCACCCACAAGGGGTCACTGGGCAAATGCCCAAATTCCCAGTGGGATAGAGTGACCTTGGGCAGAGTTAATCTTATATAAGCAGGACCACACTCATTAATCATTCACAATAAGCTCTTATTTATGAACTAATTTCAAATAGACATATTGAATCCATTTTCCCAAGCGAAAATGGAGTTAGGTAAATCATAAGCAGCTAAATTATAGTTTTGGCACATGCACACAGTTTTGTTTCATATTTAGAATCATTTGCCTCTTAGAGCAACCTAATACAATGGGAACACTCTGCAGAACGCTATAGAGAATGAGTGTTTATAGAGACTTACATCTGATTTACATTTAAGGAGCATAAAACTAATTGCAGAGAGCCTGTGCTCCTAAAACCTTAAACCTAAGGGACAGCCATGTGCGAACTCTTATAAGAATGCTGATATGACTGCTGGAAATTGAGACCTTCGAAATTGATTTCCACAACTGGAAATAAGGGTATCTTAAAATGTCCTCAATGGACACAGGTATATTGTAAATGATTCTTGGACAAAGTAGCTGTTATATGAGAACATCTTTCTAATATGAGATTAAAATCTAGAATTGCAAGTAGTAATAAATATATCCATCTATATTAGTGTAAAAAAGTGACAGTATTGTAAAAGCAATAAACAGGTAGACAGCTAATAGTTAGTGCCTATGATAAATTGCCTTGTTATTGCAATCAATTTTATTCTTATGAAATAGTCTAATTTTTCTTTTTCTTAGAACCACATATGTACATGAGGAAAAATTACCTTCCAAAGATATTATTTTTAAACCATTTGAAATAAAATGCCTACAAAATACTCTTCCAAACTTCTATTATGGAAGTTAGCACATCTGGTAGTCTTTTATGTTGCAAAATTATCTAACTTAGAAATTATATATTGCTTTAATATTTTCATTTTCAAGTATTTTGGGGCCTCATTTTAGTAGTAGTTTCATGTAGCAACATTATCCTGAGAAGTAATAAAAGTAATATTTTTATGTGTTGAGAGTGTCATATTATTCATCAACTCCCATGTACTGTACATAATACTTGAAATCATTTGCATCCATGTGTGCATGTCTGTATGTGAATGCACAGACACAATGACCTGTTTACTCTGTGTGCTGTTTGTGGGTTTGCTATTTTGTCATGTCTTTGTTGTAGTGTTGTCTGTGAAGGTTTAAATGAAATTTATAGCATGCATCATGTATTGTAAGTTTGTCTGTCATATAATAATCAGCATGCAAAAAAGCCACGTATTTGGACTGTATATTTAAGCCTTGTAAGTAATCACATACAAAACAATGCAAAAATGTGAACATTGTATGGCAATTAATAACATCTCTGCCAGTGTAAATACGTTTTTTCCCCCATAAATCATTTCCAGCTTGTCAAAATGGATCTGTGCTGGCAAAGAAACAAGGGTAATGTTTCAATTTTCTCCATCTGGCAAGAAATTTTCTGTTAGATTTCCTTCTTCCCTTTTTCAGTTACAGAATTTTTATATGAGCAACTACATATAGTATGATTAAGAAAGGGTGCAGTGTGATAGGATACAGAACAATGCTGAATATTAGGAACTTGACTCTGAATAACTGACCCAAATTATACATTCATATCACATGTGCATATAACAGAAAATATTTGGTTGTTGAAGCATAGAAATGACTCCCTTTGTAGCAAAACATTGCTCTCATTAAATAAAGCACAACTTTCTCTTTTCCCGTAAGGGCTTGAATATATTTTAACTCGTTTGGAATAATTTCTTATCCTGATTGGGGATGCATTTAAATCTTAAAAATTTTTATCAAGACACTTTAGAATATTCTAGAAAGTCCAGCAGGACACACACACACACACATAAATGCCCAATATGGATCTAGGAAAGGATTTACCCTTTCATGACCCAATATTTAAAACAAAACTCAATAGAGCAGGCATACTGTATATACATTATGCTTATAGATCTTCAGCAGGAGCAAAGTGGTGGTATTTTTAACCACAAAAATATTTATAAATTACTCTGATCATGAGGATATAAATCCATTCACAAGCACCAAAATGTATTTATTTTCACGTACAGTGATGGGTAATTTCCAACATTCTTTTATTGTTTATATGAAAATGTTCTTAGAGCTTGTACAGTGTGTTATCCTGCCTAATTACTCAGCGGTCTACAGTATGCATGGGAGCAAGTTTGATAAAAACGATGTATATTTGAGTACTTGCGTGTGTCTTAAGGGAAACCAAGGATGATACAATAGCCACGCCAGTGGTGCCTGTGCAGCATCCCTTCCCAAATATCTGCACTTGGAAGGGCACAGATATCCAAAAGCACAGCAGACGCATTCATATTCCGTTTGGGACTATACTATAAGGTACTTTGGGAAGCTCCTTTTTTCTTCAATTTTTAAAAAAATGATAGTTAATTTGTATGAGTTCAGTAATTGCACCCTGGTAAGGAAGGGGAGGGAGAGAAGCAAAGTGTGCTGGATTCTGGTTTGGAGAATTCATGGGCAGATAACCATCAACTGTGGGCACAAACCTCCAAATAAACTTGTATAGTGAGTGAACTGTGAGCATTTTCCCCAGGAGGGTGGATATCAGTGCAGCATCTTTGGGTCACACAAGCAAACCAGCTTGTGCATTTTCTGTGTATGACTTTATCCATCACGTAGGTCATTGAAGAGGTGGCTCCAGGGTGCTGATATTAATCACTTACAGCCAGGGTGCTTCAGTTGTCACTTACCCTTGTGGTGGACAGTTTTAACTGCACATATGGAAGATTATTTGTCATGTACTCTTCTGAGACCCCTAGAATGTCAGGACACAACAGATGATTAAAGGATTGAAAAGCAACCTTCTCTCTGAATATCTTTGTCTTAAACTGCCAGATCAGAGCTTTAATGCAATTGGACAGTTTCGTCTTCTTTCATTTAATTTTACGGGCATACGCCAAAAATAATTTGTACAAAACTTCACCTGAAGAAGTAGCTAGAACAAGGGACTTGGAGTTAAAGTATAATCAAATAAATAGTTTCTTCTCTCCCCACCTTACTTCCTATCTCTTTTCACTTTTTTTTTTTTTCCCCATTCATGGGAAGATGTATCGTTCAGTCTAAGGCTTTTATCACTCACTTTTGTTTTGGGATTAACTCTTCACACTGAGGGAAATGAGCCTCACTTGTGATCTTGTTTAAATATGATGCCCTTTCTCCTGTGTTCCATCGTTCCATTGTATTCAAAACACTGTATGTATAAGCAGTGTAGGATTCCTCCGACCTGTGCAACAAATGAATTCCCAGAGCTGCCTGCAAATCAGTTCCTTGGGATCTAGCTATCATTCCCTGTTGACATCATAATGGAAAGTATATATTTTCAATATTTCTACAAACATATATTTGGCACCAAAATTAATAAAATTAATGTTATACATTTTTAAAAGAAAAAAGGGGTAACATTTAGACTATATTTAAAATAAATTGCAAAAAATAACTGAACTGAACCTCCAGGGAGGCTCTGGTTATCGCGGTGTGAGGCAGTGGTGGAGCATCCTGGAAAAGGGAGAGGCTGGCACGAAGGTCATCTACCTCACCCTGGGAAAGACCATTTTGTTGTTTCAGGCTGTTACCCAGAGAGGAGCAGGGAAGGGAGAAGGGAAACTTGGCTTGCCTCTGAACTTCTCAATAAAGTTTTCTCTCTGTCTTCCCTTTCCTCATGGTTGGACAAAAACTCTGTAAAATATTACATTTTTTAAAAGGTCAGATTCCCTCGTTTGTCTTGGAAGGTTTTGACGCTCATTTGCCAGAAGGCAGTGAGTTGGGCCAAGTAGGTTCTCATGGTTCCTTCCAGCTCCTATGTGCTGTTGATTCTTAATCTTCCATAGTCTGTCTTTATTATCTATAAACTGGGAAAACTGATTTGTATTGGTCTGTAAGGTCTTAAGGAAAGGTTTTTTCCTCCATCCAGGGTAAACTCTGGCAATCTTTCCTTTATTCTCAGACCCTTGACTGTGCTTGTGGAAAGTCAGTCCTGGATCTGGGAAGAGATGAACCAGCAGTGGATTTTCTTCTTTCTTGGGAGCTAATGACAAAAACTCCTACGTGGAGGTCCTCTGGGATTTATAATTACTTAGAATGTTTTCTCATCTGAACAGTACGGAGGCTATCACAGACAATGGGCTGGTTATTGCAGGCTTATAAACTCAAAGGAATAAACTGCATTTTCCTATGAAAAAAATAAAATCAAGTGGAGGATCAAGTTATGAACAAGTAGAATGTTTCATGAACTTGGGAACCAATGCATGCAGTGTCATTTCTCCACCTGGCTCTAGTGCTTTATTGGACCAGACCTCCCTAGGATTCTTTACAGAGGATGAGAGTCTATATTGTTTTTTTGTGAATGATAAGTTGACATTCACCTGGGGCAGTTGAAAAGATAGAAGCTAAAAATAACATAATGTCTTAAGGTTTTAGCAATATTACTCTTCCTTCTTATGATACGTTTTGCGCTACATTTGATCATAGCCTGAAGATATAAATTCTAGTCTTGCCGACTACCTGTGAGGTTAAGATCATCTAAGGAGGGACTGTGAGATGGACCAGTTTCTCTATTTTTGCTTTCACCAGTAGGAAACTGAGACATGGAGTACCTATATAATTGGTCTGAGGTCAGTGTTTAAGACAGTTCTATAATATACCATCTAAAAGGCAATAAAAGAGAATGTTTATAACCCAGGGTTTGAAGTCAAACAGACCTAGATTCTGACTTCAGCACTTAGTAACTCCCTAAGCTTTAGTTTCCTCAACTATAACACTTGCCTTGTAAGATTATTGTGTGCATAAATAAAATACATATAAAGCTCTTAGCATAACTGGGGGCATATAATTGCTATATATAGTTATATTTATTAATATAGTTTCCCATTTAATGTTATTTCATTTAAATTGTGCTGCTTAATTTACTATACTTGATTGATCTATCGATAGCATCTTTTCATTCTTAATAGTATTAATTAGAATAGAAGGGAAAAAAAGAGAATGAAACTTAATTTCCCCTAGAGTCCTAAGGGATTTGTGTGGGTCAATTTATTAATGAAATGCGAAGAACATTTGGCAAACCCACCAAATGAGACAAAGCATTGTAAAGAGCCTTTAGAAAGAATTGGTATCTAATGTTAATGTCTGTGGAATGGAACTGTCATAGGATAATGGCCTTTTGATGGTACAGAAAATGCCAAGGCAGAGATAAGACATTTATTTTTAAAGCACTAGACAATCACCTTTGGATAGTGTCCTTCCACCAGGTCTTTATTTCTAATAGACCAATAATTGATATGGATGTAATTATTTTTCTTGATGGATTTGATATATTAGGCAATGGCCTTGCTCACTCTGTACAATCATTGAGTTGCTATAGCCTCACTGGTCACCAGAAGAAATCTTTTATCCTGTATTCTCTCCAATCAGAATTCTGAGTATCTGTGATTTTTTTTCTCTAAGGACCAAGTGCAACAGTATATATATTTTTTCTCTCAATATCAAGCACAGCACCCTAGTATATCACTAGGGTGACCACAGGGTTTCGGTCTGACTGAAATGAGGTGATTCAGGAAAGCTGAAACCCTGAGGTCACCCTAGTGATATAACCATCAATTCAGGTATTTGTTAAGTCTCTTTAAGCAAAAATCTGCATGTTTGTATGGGTGTGTGTGTGTGTGTGTGTGTGTGTGTGTGTGTGTGTGTGTGTATGTGAGATATAGTGCATATTTTCAATGTGGAGAGCCAGATTTGCAGATGATTATGATTTTTTCTGTAAACCTAAAGTACAAAAATTCAAACTCTGTGAAAGTTTCATAGAACCATTTCTGTTGAAGAAAGTATTTGCTGTAGGATAATAAAATCAACTGAACAGTCAATTCTGTATACCTCATGATATTAGAGTCCTTACTCTCCAAAGAAAACCATTGTGTGCGTGTGTATGTGTGTCTCTGTGTGTGTGTGTGTCTGTGTGTGTTTATGTGCACACCTGTTAGTGCATACGACAGGCAGACATCCAGCACCTTAATTGGGTAGCTGGTTATTGTCGTTCTTTTACGGAGAGTAATGAAAGCCTAGTAGAATGTCTCTGATTTGTTATTGTTAATCTTGTTTCAAGGAAACATGAGACAAGGTTGATGGTTTGGGTTGACTTTTTATTTGCTATGAGTATGGTAATTTCAGCCACACACTATCTTGAATGTACACGGTTCAGCTTAATGGATTTGTCGAGTAAAGTTCTGGCCTTGCTACAGTGAAGTTCATCCCAGAGTGCAGTGGGATAGCACTACAAGGAAAAAAAGGCCTTTGACCTTCTTTTCTAGGCCTACTCATAAACTCCAATAAAGCTCAAATGGCAAGAGGCAGTTTCATCTTTTGTCTCCTGTCCTGAACTTCTCTGATACATGTCTTGAATTTTTATTTAAATTACTTTGGGTTTTAATTTATTCAGTCAAATGTCAACCAAGTGTTGTTTATCCTGTGGATTACATTCATGCTCACTGCAGAATTCTCTAACATTTGATTTCTAATTATTTTCTTGTTTATCCATGTGGTACGATGTTTTGAATATTACCTCTGACCACTGACCAGTTGGAATTATAATTTTCTCTCTTTCCTAAGCATCTGGTAGTAAAATTTGGCAAGCATGTAGTCTCAGCAAATCTAATAACTGCATTGCCACAGCTTTTATTCCATATAGCACTCTCTTCTTTACGTATTTATTGCACTTAAACAAGCTACTGCATTTTGGCTACTGGAATTGAGCCTCATACAGAGTGAAACTGCAGTCTTTCTAGGTTTCCCGAATACAAGACTGTACAAAAGGGTCTTGAGGTGCAATCTCCAAGGAATTCCAAATAAATGAAAAACAGAGTTGACTTAAGAAACTGTGAAGCTGGTTGTACAAGAGAGATCAACCTTGAATTCTTCCCTGCTCTATACCACCATCTCCCATTCTATTTTTAAACTTGTTTCCTTCTACCCTCCTCTGAGCCCAATTCTCTTCCTCTCTCTATGCACGTAATTTTTAGCATTATGCAATAATATTTAACCTCTCCTCTGTCCCTGACAACCAGACTGACTGAAAGGTGGGGTGGGAAGAGAAGCATGGTATTGGGCATTGGCAGTACAGACATTTGGAAAAGGTATTAAATCAAAGAGGAGAACTAGGTTCTATCAGAGTGAAGCGATCAGTTAGTACAGTCAATGGCATGAAAGATAATAGTCTATTTTTTTTTAAATAAGAACTTTGGCATGGTCCAAAATTATAGGATAAGGAAACAAAGTAGAAAGGTAAAGATGGAAAGAAAGGTTAGGTCCAGGTTATGAAGACCTGCGTGCCATGCTAAGGAATCAAGTATTAGCATCTGGTAAAGGAGCATCAGTGGAGGTTTCCAATCAGATGTGAGACATAGTTAGATTTGTACTTTAAGAAGGGGATCTTTGGATTAAGTGTGGAGAGTGGGCTGGAGAAAGGAGAGCCTGAAACCAGGGAGACCCACGTAGGAGGATGTTATACTATAAATGTGAGAGATGATAAGGGCCTAAAATAAAGGTAGAAAAGAGACCAGAATTGAGAGAAGTTTTGAATGTTAGGACAGACAGGATATGGTGGTTCATTAAAGATTGGAAGAGAAGGAGAGGGAGGAATCCAAGATAGTTCTGTGTTGGTGGGTGTATTATTTTGCTAGGGCTACTGTAACAAAGTACTACGAACTGAGAGACTTATATGATAGAAGTTTATTTTCTCATAGTCTGGAGTCTAGAAGTCAGAGATCAAGGTGTTGGCCATGCTCTCTCTGAAGGCTTTAGGGAAGGGTCTTTTCCAGGTCTCTCTTCTAGCTTCTGGTACTTACTTGGCTTATGACAGCATAATTCCAATTTTCACATGGTGTTCTCCCTGTGTGCATGTCACATGGCATTCTTTTTTTCTTTTTTTAACATCTTTATTGGAGTATAATTGCTTTACAATTGTGTGTTAGTTTCTGCTTTATAACAAAGTGAATCAGCTATACATATACATATATCCCCATATCTCCTCCCTCTTGCATCAAAAACCCCAGTCATTGGTGTAGGGTCCCACCCTACTCCACTATGACCTCATCTTAACTAATTACATCTGTATTAACCCTATTTCCAAAGAAGTTCACATTCAAAGGTACTAGGTGTTAAGACTTTATATCACTTTTTAGGGGGACAAAATTCAACCCATAACAGCTTGATATCAAGTCTGCAGCATAGAAAGCCTTCCTGAGTTTCCAGCCTACCTGGCCTGCCCTGTGGAATTCAGATCTAGGATGGCATCACACATTCTGAATTTCCAGCCTGCCCTCTTGCCTGATGCATTTCAGACTTGTCAGCTCTCACAATTACATAACTATTTTCTTTTTCTCTCTCTAATCTTTCTCTCTAGATAGAGATACAGATACAGACACAGATACAGATATGAGTATAGACAGATGTAGGTACAGAGATAAAAATAGATATCTCCTATTGGTCCTGCTTCTCTGGAGAACCCTGACTAAGATAGTGGGGGAGGCTGAGTATTTATGGGGGGGTTGGGAGGACTTGGAAAAGATAAAAAAGGGCACATACATCTTTATAATAGAGTAGAATATAAGTCCCAGAAAGGAGTGAGAAAAGAAAAGAGAAAAATATTCCATATTTTATAAGGTCCTAGGATGTATCTCTATGACTCCAGTTTTATTTCTATCTCAATTTGCAACTTCACAACTAGAACTAGGCTCAACTAACACTTGCCTGCCACATTGAAAAAAGAGTATTCTAAACAAATTGAAAACATTGGGCTGAACTATATGAAATTGCCAATATTTGACAGTTTATTTCTTACCAACAATATCAATAGTTTCATTAAATTCGGTATAAAATAGATTATTTACATATACAGAAAACACTTAGAAAACCGAACTGTTTTCTTGAATATCCTAAGACCTAGTCCATCATGTGATGATTTAAGAGAGGTGGAGTCTATGGGACCAGGTGTTAAGGCTTGTCCTGGTCAGGTGGGGGCATTGTGGGTAGGCCACTAAGTCAGCATATTTAAGAATATCCATTGGAAAGCAATAGCTAACAGTAGCTAATAGTTATCCAACACAAAAACTGTGAAAACGGTAGTAGTCATCACACGTATTATCCTATTCATTTCTCATAAAACACTGTGAAATAGGTTCTATTATAATTGGCATTTTACCGTTAAGGAAACTGAGGGCTAATGAGTGGAAATGGCTTGCCCAAAGTGGTAGAGCCAGTAAATGAGTCCAGACATGTCTGACATAAGGGCTCACACACTGGTATCTCATACTGTATTGCTCCTGATCCAGTAGATAGTCCCTGAGAGCTAGTTCAAATGGGAACTAGAGTCTAAAGTCCACGGATATGATTAAGGCAGGAAACAGAAGCCAGCAAGAGCAGAGAATCAGGTACTAGGAATATCCGACAAATTTTAATTTCTTTTTTCTGTTGCTTCTACTATGATGTTTGTCCTTCACTCATTCATTCAAAAATATTTATTAAATAGTATTATTACCAGGCATTGGTCTAGCCAAGTGGAAATCATCTTGATCAAGATGGAAAAAGATCTCTGCCCTTAAATAGTTTAAATCCTGAATAGGGAGACAAAATAAATAATAAACATAATAGAAAGAAATTTTATAGCATGTTAGAAGGTTATACATTCAGCATAACAAATAAAATGTAAATGAGTAAGGTGGTTCAATAGTTCCATGGTAAGGTGAGAAGTGGGCAAGAGTCAGTATTAAATAGCACGGGCAGGGTTACTTTTAATGAGAAAGTATAATTTGACCGAAGAGTTGAAGGCAGTGAAGGGATGTAGTCAGATAGATATCCGCGGGAAGAACGTTCTCATCAGGGTAAATGTACTAAGTCAGGAATGTCCCTGGCATGTTCTAAGAACATTAAGGAGGCCCAGTCTGTCTGAGGTAGAGGAGGAAGTGGGAGAACAGTGGAGATGAGGACAGACTGCTAGCAGAAACCCATAGGGCATTGGGCCTTGTAGGCACTGTAATGACTTTGGCCTCTACTTTGAGTGAAATGGGAAATAAGAAACCATTGAAGGGTTTTGAGTAGAAGAATGATATGATCTGATTTCTACTTTTAAAAGGATCACTCTGGCTGTGTTAAGAAAGATTGTAGAGAGTCAGAGTGGGATCAGAGAAACATGTAGGAGACCATTTTAGTAACATAACCAAGGAATAATGGTGGCCAGGACCAGGTGGTGGCAGTGGAGGAGATAGGAAGTCATAGGATTCCAGATGTATTTTGAAGGTAGAGCCAACAGAAATGTAAGATAAGGAGAGGAACAAAGATGACTGCAAGGGTTTTACCTGTGTAACTGGAAGGAAGGAGTTATGGATTGATGTAGATAAGGTTTCAAGTGGAGCAGATTTGGAGAGAAGCTGATGCGTTCAGATTTGGACATGTTGAATTTAATACATCAATTAGACATCTGAGAGGAGATGTCAAGTAGGCAAGTAGATGTATAAATCTGGAGATGGGAGAGAGAAGTCCAAGTAGAGATGTGTACCTGGGAGGTGTCAACATTAAGATGTTATTAAAACCATGATACTGGGCTATATTACTGAGAACAACTCTAGATAGAGTAGAGAGGATGTTCTGGGACTGATTTCTAGCTTCCTTCTTCCCTCATCCCTTGACATTAAGAAACTAACGAGAAGAAGAGAAATCAGCAAAGGAGACCAAGAAGGAAATGACCAGGGAAGTTGGAGGAATATCAAGGAGATGGGGTGTTGACATGGAAGTGGAGTGAAAATCTCACACATGTTTTCACCTGCCCACCCACTGGTTGAGTGCAGAGCACTCCAAGGACCCGGAGGAGGGCAGGGTAATGAGGTGTGAGGAGCCTGGTCGCTGGCTGATAGCATGAAGTCGAGGTCCTCGCTGCCAACGTGGACTGTAATGAGGTCAAGATGCAACATTGCACTGTGTTTGGTCTCTGAGATTTGGGGATTTTTTTAAACAGTTGTTGGCCTACCCTACCCTGACTAACACAAGAACTGATGCCATTTGAAAGGTGCCAGCATCTTATTTTGAGAGCTTTAGTAAATTTTAATTGTTGGTACACCCATGAATGTTATTCATTATTAATGAGTCATTAAAGAAGTACTTTCTCTTAGAAATGCTTTATTTGATGTTAGGATTATGTATTCAAAAGCAATAGAAAACTTAAAAAAAAAAGATTTATCATCAGATTTGTGCTTTCTTGAGCTAGATCTGAAAATTATTCCGAGTTAGCTGTTATGTCTACCCTACATTCTCAGTCTGAGTTGACCTGGCATAAGCCAAGTTTCAGCAGAGCCTAGTTCCATCTTGGGCTTCTGCAAACTGGGATTGTCAATGGCATGTTCCTGATGTTCACTCTTAATTGGATCCTAAAAATATTTATTATTGATGGGAAGCTGTCAGGTTTTTTTTTTTTTAAGGTCCCTTATTGATAAACCTTTGATTGCTGTGGTTAAAGAAAAATGTCTACCTTCCCCCAAGTACAGTGTTTGGAACTGCATTTGGAAAATTGATTGAAAAGTTGTTATGAGCCTGAGGTTAATAGTGTGAGCCCTGTTTGATGCACTTGAACCCTACGCTATTCATTCTCAAGTTTTTAGATTCTAGCTACAAAAGGACAAGTCTGAATATCTATTACAATGGCTTCCCGTCACACTTAGCATTGAATCCAAAGATATTACCATGGCTTACAAGGCCCTACTTATTCTGGCTTCCTGCTGTTTTCTCACCTCCCTCCTTGCTGCTCCTTGAACACACTGCAATGCTCCCTGCTCAGAATAGCACTTGCTATTCCTACTGTTCACCCAGATGCTCACGTCTTCTTATTTCACTTCATTCTGGTCTTTCGTCTCCCTGTCCACTCTATCTAAAATTATAGCTTCCATCATTCTCTGTCCCCCTCTCCTGCTCAGTAAATATTTGGTGAATAAATGAGTGAATGGATTAATGAATGGTTATGGTCATCTGATTTCTCAAAACAACATTATCTGATCTAAGAAAGACTCACTGTTTTTGTTTCATGGTACAAAATACCATGATGATAGCCAACCTAGGTAGGGCTTGAAATTTTAGAAAATCTTGAAAAAGAAAAAAGCTTTTGGCCCCAATTCCCACTACACTCTCCTATCTATCCCCTACTGCTTCTTTCATTTTTTTATCTATTTATTCAGTGAACATTAAATACATATATGTTGAGCACTATTCTTCCTCCTAATATAATAAAGAAAAAAGCTCCACCTCTATCCTGATATTATATTTAGTGGAAATAGTGTCGTGAATAAGACAGGCTTCTTTTAAAGGGGCAAAAACCCTGTTACTGTTCAAAACTTTTCAAAGTCCCAAAGGGGAAAAAAGAAAACAACTCCCATCTGCATTAGTTACTATACAATTTGCAGCCACAGGATCTATTGGTTTTCACATTTCCATATTTTTGAGGCACATTAACAACGATAAGGAAAAATATTAAATGTGAAAATGGTTAGATACGTGTCAATAGAAAGTCTGCTTGGGAGTTGCTTCCAGCCACACCGATTCACAGAGTGCTGACTTACATGATTTCATAAACTTGGTTACCTGCTCGCAAAGTTATCTAGTGCTTAAAATGTAATAAGAGTTAGAGGCTTTTTGCTTTGTTTTTGCTGTGAAAAACTGTGTTTCCTTTAGAGGAGCTCACAATTTATATACTGAAAATATATAAAAGAATTATGTGTCAACAAAATGGTGTTTAAGGTTTTAAATCATCCTAACAGTCAGCCCTGAGACTTCCTCGCTAGACATCTCAGAGACTTTATGAAAGTTTATTCTACAATTCCCTGCTTGCCT
Source organism: Balaenoptera physalus (assembly GCF_965194825.1). NCBI lineage: Eukaryota > Metazoa > Chordata > Mammalia > Artiodactyla > Balaenopteridae > Balaenoptera > Balaenoptera physalus. Next base: position 118,697,705 of record NC_138882.1, read on the forward strand.
TTACTCTTAGCTGCTTCTTCCAGCTATTCATATAGTTTGAAAAATAGAGTTTATATACTTTAAGTTGCAAGGCATTTAGAATTTTCATAATCTCTTTACTGTGGCTGAAGTGGTCAAAAAAATGAAGTCTATTGTTGATAATATTTCACTGTGCCTTTACTAGATTAACTGGAGCAAGAAGCTAGAACTTGCGGCATTTAAAAAATACTCCATTTTTTTAGAAAGCTTTTATGAGCAAGTTATAGGATAATTAAATTAGTTTCAAAATACTTGGTAAAAACCAGGGAATAGGGTGATAATGAAGATTTATAAAGAACAGATGTTGAAAATAAGGGTCTCAAGAACAAGAATTTTACGTTTATATATTTTAGTATCTTTCATAGCATGTAGCAATGTGCTAAACACATAGTAGGTGATCATTAAGTCCTTGTTTAATTAACCTATAAAATTATATATAGCATCAAATTTCAAGTACCATATTTTACAAGGTAGAGAGTAGTATGGAAAAATTTCCCTTGCATAGTAATCACTTACAAATAAAGTATCTTTAAGTAATCGATGAGACGAGTATACTCTCTTACTGTTTTATATAAATTTCTTTATAGTTAATGTACGTTTACTGGCATCAGATCCCTATCACCTGCCCTCCACGCCTTCTATTTGGTTTCTCATTCATGAATTTCAATATCTATTCTCTTTACTACTTAGTATGTTCCAGATGCTATATCTGTTCTTTGCCCTTGGGAAGCATATAATCTAGTGGTAAAGACCAATGAGGACAGAGGAAAATTCAGTGCTGTTTTGATTAGACTCCTTTACTAACTAGAACTAAGACTCAGCTCATACATCTTCATGTATTAGAAAGATTATTATAAGAAGATAAGCACACAAGATAAGCTCAGGGAAAGCTGAGCCTCTTGACTTCAGAGAGCAAGAATTGAAAGGTAGGGGGCTTCCCTGGTGGCACAGTGGTTGAGAATCTGCCTGCCAATGCAGGGGACACGGGTTCGAGCCCTGGTCTGGGAAGATCCCACATGCCGTGGAGCAACTAGGCCCGTGAGCCACAATTACTGAGCCTGTGCGTCTGGAGCCTGTGCTCCGCAACAAGAGAGGCCGCCACAGTGAGAGGCCCGCGCACCACGATGAAGAGTGGCCCCCGCTTGCCGCAACTGGAGAAAGCCCTCACACAGAAACGAAGACCCAACACAGCCATAAATAAACAAACAAACAAACAAACAAACAAATAAATAAATAAATAAGAATTGAAAGGTGGTTCTGGATGCAGGTGGCCCTGGGGATTTCACTCATTTCAGAGTGGGACTTCACAAGTCCTCACCAGGCTCTCTTTACTTCTCTATTGCATACCTTCTGCTTACGTGTGGTTTCTGCTCACTTAAAACTTCTTGGGACTTCCCTGGTGGTCCAGTGGTTAAGACTCCATGCTTCTAATGCAGGGGACGCAAGTTTGATACCTGGTTGGGGAACTAAGATCCCACATGCTGTGCGGCATGGCAAAAATATTTTTCTTGTGAGGGATCAGTCATTATTTTTCTCTACATAATGAGTTTTCAGAAATTGCCCATGTTTCTAATGTTTTCTCTGTATTCCTCAGTTCAAGATACTTACAAACATGATAGAATTTGTCCAGCCCATGTTTTGTAAAGCAACCATGGCTGCCCTTTGACACTTTGTACCTACCCCTGATTCAATCAGCTGTAACAAGAGGGTAAAGTCACATGGTAAAATCAAGTCTAATAGTTCATTAAAGGCTACACAAGGAGGCATATTATAGGCAGTGTGTTGATGTGTCTACTTCAGATTTGGCTTTGTAATGCTAGAATGTGATGGGGTACCGAATTCTCTAGGTTCATAGAATTGAATCACTTGGTCAAGTCTAGGGGTAGTCAGAGCATACCCCTTAGGAAAGATGACACCCAAGCAGGTTTAGTCAAAGTTGGCTAGGGAAGAAGTGGTGGGAAGCTATACTAGGCAGAGAAAATAGCATGAGTAAGGAATAGGAGTAGGAAGGAATATGTTTCAGAGACTGAACCACATGTGGTTTAATCTTCCTGGAACTTTAATAACTATGTCCAAAGTGGTGAGAGGTAAGAATAGAGCAGGCAGGATCCAGGTTAGAATACATAGTGAAAGTAATGGGAAACCATTGGCTTATACAGGGTGATGACAAGGTCACACTTACATTTTCGATACATCACCCTGGGGACAGATGGAAGATGTATATGAACATGGCAGGACTGGAGGCAGAGACAGAGACACTATAAGTAGAAGGATAGTTCAGGTAAGAGATTAAAAGAATCCCAACTAGAAAATGCAGGTAGGAGTGGAGAGGAGGTAACATGTTAAAAAATATTACTTAAATAGAATCAACCATACTCAGTAACTCATTAAGATGTGCTGGATGAGGGAGGGGGAAAAGCTGGTGTTTCAGTTTGACCAAGTTGGTGGACGGAGATCCCACAGTTGGGATGGGTAAGAAAAAATGGCGAGTGACTCTGGGGGAGGGGCATCGGGAAAGAGTTGAAACAGAAGGAGCTGTTATGTCGAAGGTGCCTGGGAACTAGATGTGAAATAAGTAAGTGCCTCAGATGACAAGAGAGAGAACTGGTGTTTTAATCAATGAGGTGGTCCATCCAGCTTTTCTTCATATTACTGAGAGAAAGTACATTTGGAAGTTGAATAGGTACAGCAAGTGCAAAAGAGGAAAATCAAGGATTTATCCAAAAAGGGATTTAGATTGAGTATCCCAATCACAGATGACCACATCATCTGGTATGTATCCCAGTAACCACCTGTTCCCAAGCTAAGAGCTTGCTGGACCTCCAGTAAAATTCATTTCTTTTCACCCTAATGATGTAGTAGGGGGGTATTGATTAAACTAACAGGGAAAGGTAGTTTGGGACATAAAGCACTTCATTCATTCTTCACACAAATACCTACTATGTGGTATACTATACCAAGTACTTTAGAAGGAAAAATTTGCTTACTGCCTGCAAATGACTTTGATAAACTTGAGAATTACTTAGGAAAACAAGGTAAATGGGAAATATTGACGTAAGTAAACAAAGGAAGAAAAAAGAGAAGCTACCAATAGAAGAGAATAAACGATTGATTTGCTTTAGATGAGAATGGCAGAAAATATTGGGTCATAGTGGACTGCAGATTGAACAGGATTCAGCAATATAAAAAAAAGCAAGCATGATATTGAAATATCACATCAAGCATCATATTGAAATATCTAAGCAGAAGTATAGCATATAAGAACAAGAATGATTCATCTTCCTAGGAAGTCAGATTCCTAAATGAATACTGTATCTGCTAAAGTTCTTTGGTTATTACCAAGAGAAATAGACTTGATATTATTTAGGATAATTTCAGTTATAAGTAATAGAATATCCAAATCAAAATGGCTTAAACAATAATGGGAATATACTGCCTCATATAACTAAAAAGTTCAGGTTTCAGGCCTTTTACATTACCTCCAAGGATGTAGTTTCTTTCTGTCTTTTCATTATAGTTTTCAAAGTGTTGGTCTTGTTTTAAGACTGGTTCCTCTTGTGATAATAAGGTAGATACTGATGCTAATACAACTAGGGTTTCATGCTTCACATCCAATGATAGAGAGCGATTTTTAAATAATTTCCACAGAAAATAGAGGTAACTTCTTCTCCAGAGTCCCCAATAACCATGTCTTATATTTGGCCCAAATTCAGTTATATGTCCATTTCTGAACCATTTGCTGTGGCCAAGGGAGGAGATGTGATAATCAGCTTGAGCCAATCAAGATCTACCCCTGGAGAGAGAGATGGAATCAATTCTACCCTAACTGCATGGCTGGGATGTCCGGGATCTGTTAGAAAGAAAGCAACGGGGATTGCATGTGGGAAATACGAACAGCAAATGTCCACCACACTACTTATGGAGAAAATAAATGTTTTGGGAAGCCTGGCAAGTAGCTCAGCCTGATGCATCAGCTTCCTGAAAGAAAGGCTGGAGAATCCATCTCAGAAATAGCACAGAAACTAGGTCAGCTCCTGGAGTCTAGGGCCCAAGGTAACAGGGACCCATTGACAGGTATTTCAGAGCATGCTTCCAGAGTGGACCACCCTCTTTGCTTTTATCTTCCTGTTTCTCTCTGCATAAGACTCAAAGCCACAGTAGAGAGAGCTGGCCAGGGTTGGTATATGTGCTCACAACTTAGCTAAGCGAGATCAGAGAAGCCTGACTGATGGTCCCACCAGCACTCTTCATAGTGGAGGACAGATAATTGTTCCTAAGAGCACTGAGGTAGTTTTCTAAATAAAGGGGTTAATGGGGTCTGGGTTACCGCAAATAGTTGTCCACTACAGGTATTATTAAGTTCCAAATACAAAAGGAGTATAAGAAACTTAAATGGCAGAATTAGATAAAGAAGATAATTAAAGAACAAACACTTTTTGATGGAAAACATGTCCATTTAACACATTTTTATGGAGCACCTGATGTATGGAATGTGCTATGTTGATATGAAGATTTGTATGATAACTCTCTCTACCCTTCTGGATAACACAATGGATTTTAGAGCTAGGAGGAAAGGCATTCAAATATCATGCAATCTGACACCTTACTTTTAAGGTGAGTAAAAGTAGGTAGAAAAAGGTCAAATAATGAATATTTGACACAGCTGTGACTAGACTCCAAAACTGCATTATTCTAACCTATCTAGGTTTTTTTTCTCTTATGCTTTACCTACTCGCTTAGTTGCTGCATTGGCCATAACCAAAATAAACTTCAGAGAAAGGACCCAGAATTATCTCATGTTGGAGAAAAGGCTGAGAAGTGATTGGAATATCTTCTTTATCATCAAAAGGGGAAGCTTCAAAATCCATTAAGATCCAAACTCTTGAAAGTCCCTTAAAGACAAGAATTCCCCAGTCAGAGGCTCAAGAGCACTTGCTCCAACCAGAGGGCTTTCAGTAGAGAAAAGGTGGCCTAGTGAAGGCTGTATGCTTGGAGCTCCTTTCCCGAGGACTAAAAAATAAAAGTAAAAACCAAAATAACTACTTATCTGCTCGGAATGACTTCCCTGCAGTTATGCCCCGAGGGCGAGAGGGGCACATTCTCCAACTTCTAAAGGTGCCTTTTGCTTCATAGATTCTGAAACTTCAGGCTCTTTAGTTGTATTTTAGTTCAAGAAATTCTTTTTTCATATGCTCCTTTTAATCCGTTTGCTACTGTAGTACATTTAAACATCAGCAGATGGGGCCCTTGGTTCCTTTGAAGAGTGTCAGGCTTGAATTTTGTTCGTGTCTGCAGTCCACATGAACTTTGCTTGTTTTCACAGCGTGTTAAATTTGCACATTCTATAGTTCACAAACGTTTATTTAATCAAGAAAAATAAATCTCATTAATGACAAGCAATTTCTTTTTTCCCCCTTCCACTGTTCTGTAGAGGTAAGTTAGATCTGTTTACAAATGGAAAAATGAGTATAACATAATACCTAGGCGACAGCGTCTTTAAAAGGACAAGAGAATTCAGCGTCAAAATTAACCTGTTGTCCTTAACTCAGGAGGCTGTGTGGGAGGCTTTCACTGTATGGGGCCACAGGTGACAGGTTGTATCTGAGTTACCCTGATTCTGGCCTGTTTTCTTTCTTCTCTGTTGAGTTTCATTTTATGAAGGCATTGTGTGAATTGGCTGGTTTTTGCCACTCACCAATAATCATGATTTTTTTAAGTGATCTTTGTCGATAGTCCATAAAGAGAACAACCGGTTGTCTGGCCCTTGCACCTGTTCAAGTGGGTAAGTTTCAGCTCCTTAAAGGTGAGATCTTTTCCCATGAGAAATGTAACAGCTCTTTGAGGAAGGAGTGTAGTTTACAGGGCAGAAGAGATGGCAGCCTCCCATACTCCTAGAGTCCTCTCTTAATTTTCTGCCTGGCTTTTTAACGTGAACTTGCTCTGAGAATTAATCACTGTTTCTCTTCTGTCCCCCAAAATGGGATGACCCAGAACTTCTTTTTTGGCAAAACCATGAAAGACCCAGAGCAAAAATGTTTCCTATGCGTGAAGCTTGATTATATAAATACTATTTCAACATGCTTACTGCATCTCCGATTAGTATGATTTAACTGATAGATTGAAGGCATCTTCCTTAGTGTAATTAATATTTGTGTTGTAAATAAACTCTTATGCTTGGACAGATCTTAATAGCAGATTTAAAACACAGTAAGAAGACGAAGGATATATCACTGATGGAAGAGATAAAATTGGGCTTCCTTTTTTTCACTCTTCTGAGTTTAAATAAATAGGTCTGTTTTCCAACATTATTGCCACCTCTTAAGAACTGATGTTTTAGCTTGAAAGACTGCCTATATTTTTTAAGGTATATTACAGATCACATTCATTTCCAAATTCAGGTCTTAACTAGCTCATAAATCTGTGAGAATGAAGTGTCTTCATTAATAACATTCTCTATATTTTTATAAATTTGCAACCTAATATGGCAAATTGGGATGCAGTTTGCAGATTTAGGATTTATGGAGTTTACACTGATGCACCTAATGTATTACTTCTGGGTAGAGATGATATTTGCCTGTGGTTAGCCTGAAGCAAATTTTAGGAAAGTATTGTTCATTTCTTCCCTCCTTTTGTGCTGACATGCTAAGGGATATACACGGAAATTGTGTGCACTACTTGTGCCCTAGTCTGAAGAACTGCTTGTGGGCAAATTTCATTAGTGCTTGATTAGTACTTGTGCTAATTAACCAGGCACAATTTTGCCTCCAGTCATAGTATGATGAGTTAAGGCTGGACTGAAAATGTGGCCCTAAATGCATGTGTTGGAAGCCCATAAAGCCCATATAATCCCATAGAGAATTCTCACTTGACTCCCCCATTAATGGTCTGAAAAAGTAAAACAGAACACTCTGTTTCCAGTGCAATTTGAGTTCACCCGGTTATGTGATATGTTAATGTTTAGATTAAGCAGATGGCAAGGAAGGCAGTTGTTAGTTGAGGATTGTTTTTCCCTGTCTGCATATTATTTTCAAACAAACAGTTTAAGAGGGAAGTTACTTTACCTCTCCCTTTGCATCCCCTTGAGTTAAAAACAAAACAAAACAAAACAGAAACCCCTGGTTGTATTATTATCATCCTATGTGCTCAAGTGCACTCATCTTATTTGGGATGTGATATAACAGTGGTTTCCAGTGTTTGGTGAGTTTTTTGCTGTTTATATTATTTCAAGGAAAAGGGAGATAGGGCCTGGCTGAGGCAAGGACAGGAGAGGAGGTGAATTTGGAAACAAAAGCTGCTTGGAACAGAAGAGCAGATGTTATGCCTCTATCTACATCTCTCATTTTCTCCTCAGGGTTTGGCAGTACTGGCCCTGATTCTCCTGCTTATTTCTGTGGTCTTCCTCCTCCTCCTTCAATTTCACCTGCCTTCTCCAAACCTCTTTTCCCTCATACTACTTCCCTTGCAATTTTGGAATTTTCCACATTAAATTTTTACATACTATATGCTGTGGCATCTTAGTAACTTTATTTAAAAAACCTTTAATAACTTTCAGAATTCCTCCAAGCTTGCCCAGCTTTCACAAATGAAAAGGTGGAGTTTTAAATATCAGGTTCTATCATTTATAGAATCATAAAATTTTAGAGCTGGCACTAGACATCATTTCATCTCACTCCATTTATATTTTTAGTAAGAGATTTTCTTGAAATTTTGGAATGGTGGGAAATGATAGGGGAGGAAACAGGAGTGAGAAGGAGACAGAGACAGAGAGGTGAAGAAGTTTTAGGATTTTTTTTTTTTTAATTTTATGTTATTAATGTAACTTCCTTTGGGGATTTCTCTAGAGACTGCAAAAATATTTTATTGCTTTTCAATTATGTTTAGATACTAGACTGACTTTTTTGAATGCAACTCCTGGCTAAGGTAGGCTCCAGGGCAGCTAGGCTCAGTTGGATGAAGTGGACAAATCTGCAAGTCTCGCTTCACTTGTATGTATCTTCTTTCTCCTTCTCTAACCCGGGGATGTGTCCCTCCTTTCAGCCAGGACCAGACCCCTCACTGGTCTCTGGATGTTATTACCTTCCTGCATTCTCAAGAACATCAGTTACTTCCCACCATTTTCTGTCTTGCCAATTTTTTCTTCTCTATTAGATTATTCCCCTTGGCCTACGAATATGCAGAATACCAGATGCCTAGACCATGCCTGTTCTTTCTGATATCACCCCCATTTCTTTACTCCCCCTTTTAGTCTTGATTCTCAAGAGTATTGTCTATGCAAGTCATCTTTGTCTTCATTTTCTTAACTCCCATTTACCCTGACCCATTCCAGTCTGGAATCTGGTTTGTTTAATTCACTGAAACTGCTCTTGATAAGGCGATAACGTTTCTTGGTAATGACAGATCCAGCTCATAATTGCGTTTTTGTCTTGTCTTTTCAACAGCAGTCTACACAGTAGAGCAGGGACCCAGGCTCTCTGAGTTTTCATGATACCACACTCTCCTGGTCTTCTCCAACCTCTCTAGCTCTTTTATCTTATTCTCCCTTTTGGTCAGAAACCAATGTCTATTTTGTTCACTGTATTTTGTATAATGTCTAGTACTGGGTCTGGTGTATAGTAGGCGCTCAAGAAATATTGGTTAAATGAATAAATTAAATAGTTTCAGTTCAATGAGAATCATGTTTTTCCCTCTAGAGATGAGCTGTGCAATAAGTGGGCACTAGTCATATGTGGTTATTTAAATTTGAATTAATTAAAATAAAATTATATTAAAAGTTCAGTTCTTCAGTCATACTGGACACATTTCAAGTGCTCAATAGCCACATGTGACTAGTGGCTACCATACTGGACAGTGCAGCTTTTTAGAATACTTCTAACATTGCTGGGAGTCCTATTGCCTAGTGCTGTTCTAGAGAGTTTAAATTTAATTGCTGGTGCCTGAACCACATACGTCATAGAGCCATGCAGAAATTGGTCAAATGATTGGATGATTCTCTCTACAGTCTTACAAAAACACACAGAACAATTGCTCAACTAGGACAGAGGGACATTTTAACCATTATGAAGCAAGGGAGTGTAGCATCCTAGTTAAATGTGTGGGATTGGTGATGGAGAGATTTGAAGACGAGTCCTGTTACACCATTTGACAGGTATATGTCAAGAGCAACGGTTCCATCTGTTTTGCCTTTCTGCAACTCCATTTTCTTAACTGTAAAATGGGTTACGACTAATACCTTTCTCATAGGCTTGTTGTAGAAATGAAAGAGATTGATGCATTTTAAGTACTTAATATTGTCCCCAGCACAAAGTACGAGCTCAATAAACGACAGCTAGTATTATTATTGCTGTTGTTATGTTATATGTATCTTCAGGCAGAAGGCACATACTCACACTAGTGTCCTTCCATCTCAATCATGCCATTGAACCCTAGTGTCTCTTTTTAAGGCATACCAACACTGAGTAAGTGGGTCATACATACTAGGTAAACATATTAGCAGAACAGGATTGAAATGAGTTTTGAAGCATAGGATTTACCTGGCAAAGTTTGCTAACAGAGTGGATGAAATCTTTTAGAACCATTAAGTTTTCAGCTTGGATCTCTGCATCCACCATGACCAGAGCTCGGGAAAGCTGGCTGGCACAGTTTCCACCAGGAGTCCAGTGCTCCTTCCAGAGCTACAATGTCAGATATTTCTTCTCCTTGGGCTGACAGCACAAGGAAATGCTGTTGGTTTTCCTCAGCTGGGAGAGTCCCTAACAGAATATAGCATGGATTTGCAAGTGCTCCTCTCATGGATCCTTTGTGTTTCTTTATATTCTCCAATCAGTTCCCTGTAACATGTGGGTAACTACCCACAATTTTCGGTTGCATCCCCAGAATGCTGGACAGTTAACCAACCTGTCTTTCAGGGATGACAGTCTCTTAAGAAGCACTTCTGCAGGGACTTGTCATTTGCAGTTTGACATTTCTGACTTACTGTGCCCCATAAGCACAAATTTGAAAATTTCTTTAGGAAGGATTTACATTTCACGAAATTTTAGAATGTCTGATTATCGTTCGTGGTCTCAGATTCATATTTTCTTTCTTATAGAGACTTACTCAGCCCAGATCAGCAGCAGTTCCTATGAAGGGAATTGGTCTGCCAGGTTTAAACATAGAAAGTGGCTCTGACACACCTGTTTAGGGATTTACTAATTTCACAAGTGCAGTAATTTGAGCAAATCACATGTGAAACACTTTTTTTTTAAACATCCATTAACAGCAAGAGCCCTGACTGCCTCTATTCCTACCCTCTATAGCACCAGACCCAGCTGCTATCAGTAGATTCCATTAATGAGCTGCTTCATTTTCAAAAGTTCCTTTGGTCAGCTGTTTATAAATTAGAGTGTTTTAATTCAATTTGATATCTACTGGAAACAGAAGATTGATTCAATTTTGTATTGTCTTTTATTTTGTTCACATGTGATTATAAATGACTAATTTCCATATTTCCAGCATTCCCATCACCTTCCTGATCTCTGTGCCTGCTTAGTTCATCGGGTTAGGACTTGAGAAACCAGTGGGGCCTCCAGCCCATGTCACACAAAGCCCCTCTGACCTTGCCTGATGGCACTGTCACAAGGGGGACAGCAGAACATCTGTATAGATCATGGCAAACCTTTTTTGAAACACAGCTCCAGGGCTTGCCCTTCTCAAGATGGGTTAGTGCATCATTTTCCTTTGTAAGTAACAGCATATTCTTTAGGTTTTAACTGCACAAAATTGGATTTACAATTGAATTGCAGGAAGAATTTTTAACTGAGCATCACGAAAGATAGTTTTCTAAGTCAGTGAAAAAAGGTTAACTTGTAAACCTTTGGCTCTTTCCTACAATGATATTTCCATCAGTATTCACCTTAAAAAAGCAGGTAATTTTATGATTTGAAGCATATGGAATGTTATTTATATAGACTTAAGAGATTAAAAAGATAAAATGGTTTCCCTCTCTATTGCTGAAATAACCAATGAAAGAGAAGAAGGGCTGACAAACAGCAGTTTGCTTCCCATAGAGAATATATTAAATACCCTTGATAATGATAATGTTAGTTCCAGGGACAAAGAGTTAGTTCATTTAAACGATTATTACTTTTTCTCACTTGCATTTTTTTTCTTCCACAGTTATTTTTTTGTGTTTTTCTTTGAGCCACAGTTCCGTCCTTACTAAGTATTTACAATTTCTTTCAAGTGAGATCAAATGGGATTGCACTTCCTGTTTCTTGGGGGTTGGCTCCACCATTGAAAATTATGGGTGCCAAGCAGAAAGAATCGGGTAACTAAAGGGAGATTTCTCCCTTTAGAAGGAAAAGCTGCATTTTAGTTGAAAGGGAAAGACAATGCAGCTGTTTTGAGTAGCTTACATCTTTAGAAATGCTAATGAATGTGATTGAATTTCACTGAAAGTGGGGCTGAACAGTTCAAGTCAAAAAGAAAAAGGAGTTTTGAGGAACTAGTCTCATTTAGAGACAAAGATCTTATTTACAGTAACTTTATCCTAAGATCTCCATTTGCGGTGCTCCTAATTTAAAACTATAAAGCCAAAGCAAAAAATGTTCACCTAAGCTTCTGGCTCTTATCAGTTCTCTCCAAATGTCTTTTTTTGGGAAAAGTATTGTTCTCAAATAATAAGTTCAGGAAATTTGGTGTCAGATTTTGCTAGCCCATCCTTGTTAACTGATAGGGGGTGTGAAATGAAGGAACAATGCAGACAGGAGAGGAGACCTTGCCCTTGTAGGGGAGCAAAATTTGCCATCCCAAAATATGTCTCTTTGGTACGAGGATTATTTTAGGCTGATTATTTTAAAGAAGCAGAAGACTCAGGAAACCCGTCTTTTTACCTCCTTTTTAAATGCCTGAAAGAATTTATATAAAGGACCTGGTCCAGGAAGAGCACAGTCCTCTGAGATATCTACACAGAATCTGGGCTAGGTGTGGTAGAGGGGACTTGGCAGGGCCTGGAGATCAAAGACTCTCTGTGGCTCATTGCCTCTGCGTGGTCCAGCAATTATTTGTTTGCCAAACATTTGCTCTTTTCCATCTTCTTGTGATTGCCTTCCTTTCCTTGAAGTCCCAGATCACTACCTCCTTCTCCTTAGTCCAAGATGACACATACACCTCATTTTATCCGACTGCTTTGGAACCTCTCATGTTCTGATTCCCCATATGTACGTAATTAAATTTGGTTTTTCTCCTGTTTATCTGTTTCACGTCAATGTAATTATTAGGCCAGCCAGAAGAACCTCCAAGGGTAGAGAAAACTTTTTTCCTTTTCCAACACCCCTATTGAAGAACTCTGGTGAACTTGAGAGCAGTGGAGATGTGTAATTACCTAGGATTACAGTTGTTATTCTTCATTATACGTGGATTTTTAAGGATAACAATTGATCTATCCATCTAGGCAACAAGCTCTCCATATTTTAGGGATTTGGAGGGAAGTTTTAGATATCTACAACTGGTAAGCTTAGCCTGTTTCAAAATATTAGGTTTCCTGCAGAGAAGCTGCTCATGCCTGGGTGGTAATGAAGCATCCAGAATAAAAGATGGCAGGGAAGATAGAAAGTAACCTCTGAAGAAACCTCTGATCTTCTTAACCTAACTCAGGCCCATCTCCCTGACTTCCTGTCCCATGTTTCTCTTTTGGTCATGCTTTCTTTGTCCTTTCCTCCATCTTTTCCATTATCTGAATCAGTTCAGAGTCAGTAAAATACAATATAGGGATTTTTTGCTTCAATCTGCCCCTTGATGTTAGGGACTTTTGTCTGTTTTTAGGTGTTTTTGACACTGATGGAACACTGACACTTAGAACAGTGCCTGGCCCTGAATAAATGTTTGTGAAGAAATATGAAAGAAATCTGGCTGTTAACTTGCTATGTCTCCTTTATCCTGCCAGTAGGGCATAGTTGGAGTATTGTAGCCAGGAACATCTGGCTTTGAGCAGGATCACGTAGTCTCCTTGTGTCTGCACATGTTAAGAGCTCAGTGAATATTGAAGGAAAGAAGGAAGGAGAGGAAGGAAAACAGGTAACATTTAGCTTCAAACAAGTTGACACCAATCTACTGGTTTGGGCAATAACCTAAGAAAAATAACTCAGATACCGAGGATGAGCATGTGATTATATCTTCAACATAAATATGTAAAGTGCTCCCCACATTTTGGACAAATGCATTTCTTTTTTTTTTTTTTTTTAAATGTTGATGGATGTTTACAGATCGGGATGACGTATTATTATTATTTTTTTTAATTAGTTTTTTTTTTTTTAATTTTTGGCTGTGCTGGGTCTTCGTTTCTGTGCGAGGGCTTTCTCTAGTTGTGGCAAGCGGGGGCCACTCTTCATCGCAGTGCGCGGGCCTCTCACTATGGTGGCCTCTCTTGTTGCGGAGCACAGGCTCCAGACGCGCAGGCTCAGCAGTTGTGGCTCACGGGCCCAGTTGCTCCATGGCACGTGGGATCTTCCCAGACCAGGGCTCGAACCCGTGTCCCCTGCATTAGCAGGCAGATTCTCAGCCACTGCGCCACCAGGGAAGCCCCTGGACAAATGCATTTCTTAAAAGTAAGTGCAGCTTTGCTTTATCTGTTTTGAATGGTAGGGCTGTAATTGTCTCTTTGAATATACTAGCATTTTGGCCTTTGGTAGCACTGCAGGGATAGGTATAGTTGTGTTAATTGTTAAGTATATTGAAGAAGATCCTTAGAAGAATTTCTTAGGTTAGGTAAAGATATTTAAATGGAAATATTTGTCCACATTGTACTGAAACTTAATATGAGTAAATTTAAACTTAAATCTACATGCAATGAGGTTGGGCATGTATGTTCCCTGCCTAAGAGAAGTTTCATTGGACCAATTATTCATTTTTTTGTCCATTCATTCACTCACTGAACAAACACAAGAGTCTACTAGGTATAAAACACATCGTGATAGACTAAAGGGGGAAGGAATGCATGTAGAATGATTTTCATTGTCTTTCAAAATTCAGTGTTTTGTACTCCATCTTAAAATCCATTCAGTCTATTAGACCCTACATTGTGATCAGACTTAGTCATTTTCATCTATGGCTCTGATGGTGGAATTGAGAACATGCACTCTACAGAGGCATGTATGGCTTAGTTGGGTGAGCCTGCATTGGAGAATAGATTTAGACCTATATGCTCTTGACAAAATGAAGACAATGGAAGGAAGTTAAGAGACCAAAAATCAGCAGGAAAAAGTCACGCATCTGGGAAACAAACGGATAGGTCTAGGCACTGGCTGCCTGTGTCTATGTGTGAATATGCCTGGAAAGACCCACCAGGCAAAGGGGCATGATCAACTGGAAGCAGGTGGGCAATTCAGCAAGCATGCCAATGGGCAGAGCAAGAACAGAGGAATCTCAGAGTGATCTTCCTTAACAGAGAGTGGCAGAGCACCTGTGAAGAGGGATGCATTGGATAAGGTCTAGGATCGGCTTCTCTCTTCAAGGGCAAACATAATAGGATAAATTGTGGAGAATTTGAGTGGTGGTTCTTATCTAGTGCAGGAAAACAAAATATAAATCAAACAGATACTCCTAATACATTGCAAGAATCTTATTAGCTTGTTAAATAATTTTGCCCTTCATGCCTGCTTATAGTCATTTATTCATATCTACTTTTTGATCAGATTGACTAAGTGGAGGGGTGAAAAGAGGATTGAAGAGGGCAAGGAATGTTATATATGCTAAAAGAGCTTTGGAGAAAGGAACCCCTGGTTCCAGAAATACATGTTATTTAGCCAGAAAAAACATGTTGAATTTAGATATGAAAAATAGCCAAATTCTCATTGTAGTGATGATAGGAAGGGCCATTGTACTACATGAAGGTAAACAACAGTTAGAAATGTTGGATTAGAGATCCCTGAAGGGATTATGGCATCCCATCTCTGGCTGTCTTTAAGAACCTAACTCTTGCCTTAGGTACTGTTTTACCGGGGACACAGAAGCACATACCTGATGTCGTGTAGACATTCTTTACAACCCTGTGATTTTTGTCAATTGGACGTCTTGGGAAACAACATCAGAAACCAGAGATAACTGAGCTTGAGAAACAACATGAGTGAAAAGCAAGGTCAAGGGTCGGGACAACAGAACCCAAAAGCAGGGTCGAAGTGTCTGCCTGCTGCACCTGATAAGATGCTTATGACTACATAGGCACACTCTACTACATGAGGCTCTGGTGGGGCAACACGCTATTGGACAGAATGCAAACAAGAGTGTGTTTACATAACAACCTCATCTACATTTGATCTTTATGTCTAGAACAGTCAAGCAAAATGCTCAAGCATTTGTTTCCATCACTGGATAGGAATAGATCCTGCTTAACCTCTGTAAGTCAACCTAAGAGGTCACCCTGGCTTTGTTGTATTCAGATGTCTTTGGAAAGCTACCTTGGTGTTTGGAGCTGCTGCCAACCTTTTTCAATATAAATTAAAAGTCACAAGGCTTTGCCACTTCTCCACATGTGTTAAAGAGTTGCAAAAAGCCATTCTGAGTTCAATTTCCTTAAAGACTCCTTTTTATTATTCACATTAAAGCTGTCAATTCAAAAAAGCCTTGTTATAAATGGATTAATTTATGGCAAGATTGTTGATTGACAGGAAAAAGTTTGTTATGTATGGATTTGACATCACAACCATGCATAACCAATTTTCCCACTAACAGCTTCTTTATGGAAGAATTCTTCCAGTCACATTGCATAAACAGCTGTTGGAAACACCTTTGCATCGATCATTTGTAATAGTTTATTAAAGTGGTACCTGGCAACATGTCTATATAGTTAAAGGCTTGCTCATTACCAAACCCCATTTTTCAGGAGTTTATTACTCAAGCTTTTCAAATCACATCAAACTCAAACCTCACATATGAGCATTCACTCTAGGCATTGTTTCTTTTGTTAGTGAAGGTTCCAAAGCAGGGACCTCATTTCTTACAGAGTGGCATGGACCTTGATTGATTCTGCATCAGATTTTTGAAAAAAGTTTCTCTTTTTTTGAAATCAGTTTTTCTCTGAAGATGAGTCTTTGAATGCTTATACCTTTTCTTATCTAGAAATAAATATTTATAAGAAAAAGATGTCCTAATTATCATAAGGACACACATGATATTTTAGTTTATACTTTTATGCACTTGTACCATATTTGGAAGCTTCTCTTAATCATTTAGATGTTTGCCATTTTCCCTCCTCTGTTCTTACCTGTTCCCCTTTCCTTGCATAAAAATGCCTCCCAGTTTTGCTTTCCTCTTTGTCTTTGAATTGAATGGCAACTCTCCTTCCTTAAAGACTGTACTACATAGCAAGTAAGAAGATGGGCTTATTGAAACTCAGGTTGGAATGGCAGCTCTTATACATGCCACATGATCCTAGGCAAGTTATTTTGCCTATGTGATCTCTTGTTTCTGTTTCTTCGTCTAAAAAACAGGGACAGTAATAGTACCAATTTCTTAGTGTTGTTTTAAGATCTGAATAAGCTAATATGTGTAAAGGGCTTGACATGCTGTTTGGCACATAGTGAGAGCTTAAGAGATGGTTACTCTTGCCCTACTAATATAGAGCAAGCTAGAATTCGTAGCTGACACTAAGTCTCTTTCATCCTTGGATTCCTTTCTAGGTTTCTTCTGGGGTCAGGTCACATTTTCTTACAAGTATTGATATCCTTTAGCTCCTGCATAGGATATTGGCAACTCCTTTTTGCAGCTTCAGTGACATTGATTCTTCCTACCCCAAACCTGGTTTATACTGGAGCTTCCTCAGAGTGGGTAGAGGGGGAAGGTGCATAATGAACTGTGATACCCATTACCCTGGATAAGCCCCAGAGCATATGCAGAGCTAAAGGAGCCAGCTGGCTCCCCAGAAAGCCCTGGTTCTGCCAAGACCCACTGATACCTGATGAGGAAGCAAAGAGGAAACACTGGTGCTGGGAAGAGAGAGGAGGGCATTTACCCCCAAGATTAGAAAGTTATTGGCTTAAGCAAATTGTGAGGATTGAAAGAGCTGATGAATGCTTTGCAATCCATTGAGAAAGATTCTATTAAAATCCATTGTATTAGTTTGTCATTTCTAATCTCCTGGGTACTGGGCCCTTGAACAGGATGAAAGCAAACTTTCTTGGCAATGATTTAGAGTTCCTGAACTGACTTCCGGATCATACTCACACACTGCATGCAAAACACTGTGCTAGGCTTCCTCCAAAATGATCAGACTTCCACAGCTGGATTCCTAAAAAAAAAAAAAAAAAAAAAAAGCTGATGCCACAAATGTTGCTGGTGAAAAACAAATCATGTAGAGTTTATTTCTTTTCTTTTCCCTTTTAAAAAAGTTTATTAAGAATGAAAAGTCCTCTGCAGCTTGACTTTACTTGTTATTTTCCCAGATATTTAATAGGAGATATTCATAGGCAAAGAAACTTTTTCCTGCCCAATGCAGTATTTTTCTCTCTGTCCTCACAAGACTGTTGCTATGTGTGTCAGTTATAGAGAGTACATTGCCCTCCTTTCTTCAGAAAATGTTCCTTTTGCTTCTGGTGAAAATAAAAATTCTCCTCCTACTATACATGTAAATTCTAATGAGATATGTATTGTTTCTGAAAAATATCACAAAGTAGATAGAAAATGTCGTGACATATTTTCACAATTACCAAAAATGCTCATATGAAGCAGCAGGCAGTTTTTGGAGTCTTCAAGAAAACCATATGCAATAAGTAGTGTCCAAAATTATGACTTTGAACATTGTTGCTTTAATACATGCACTTGAGAATTATTTTATTTTATTTTCATGAGATTCCAACTTCAAAGAAATAGAACTAATCAAACCAGACAGGTCTCACCCATTGCAGTATTTAAAAGGACTTGTAGAGGCCCGGGGGTTGGGGACAAAAATAAAACAAAAATAAACAAATGGGACCTAATTAAACTTAAAAGCTTTTGCACAGCAAAGAAAACCATAAACAAGACAAAAAGGCAACCCTCAGAATGGGAGAAAATATTTGCTAATGAAGCAACTGACAAGGATTAATCTCCAAAATATACAAACAGCTCATGAAGCTCAATTTCAAAAAAACAAACAACCCAATCAAAAGATGGGTGGAAGACCTAAATAGACATTTCTCCAAAGAAGACATACAGATTGCCAAGAGACACATGAAAAGTTGCTCAACATCACTAATTATTAGAGAAATGCAGATCAAAACTACAAAATTACCTCACACCGATCAGAATGGCCATCATCAAAAAATCTACAAACAATAAATCCTGGAGAGGGTGTAGAGAAAAGGGAACCCTCTTGCACTATTGGTGGGAATGTAAATTGATACAACCACTATGGAGAACAGTATGGAGATTCCTTAAAAAACTAAAAATAGAACTACCGTATGACCCAGCAATCCCACTACTGGGCATATACCCTGAGAAAACCATAGTTCAAAAAGACACACCCCAATGTTCATTGCAACACTATTTACAAGGACATGGAAGCAACCTAAATGTCCATTGAGATGAATGCATAAAGACGACGTGGTACATATATAAATGGAATATTACTCAGCCACAAAAATGAACAAAATTGGGTCATTTGTAGAGATGTGGATGGACCTAGAGTCTGTCATACAGAGTGAAGTCAGAAAGAGAAAAACAAATATTGTGTATTAACGCATGTGTGTGGAATCTAGAAAAATGGTACAGCTGAACCTATTCGCAGGGTAGGTATAGAGACACAGACATAAGGAATGGATGGGTGGAAACGGAGCGGGGTGGGGGATGAATTGGGAGATTGGGATTGATGTATGTGCACTGCCATGTGTAAAACAGATAGCTAGTGGGAACTTGCTGTATAGTGCAGGGAGCTCAGCTTGGTGCTCTGTGGTGATCTAGATGGATGGAGGGGGTGGTAGGGAGGTCCAAGAGGGAAGAGGTATATGTATACATATAGCTGATTCACATCGTTGTACAGCAGAAACTAACACAACATTGTAAAGCATAAAATAAATAAGTAAATAGATAAATAAATAAATAAATAAATAAATAAAATTAGAAAAATAAAAGGACTAGAAATTCGTGAGCTCTGCTATCTTGATACTATTTGGTGATCTGCTCTCTTGTGATGTCATTCCCCGCAATGACAAAAGACAAGAAAATAAATGTGCTTTGACATTATTCCAAGAAGTACTCAGGAGATAGTAAATTTTTTAGATGAGGTAGGTTGAGAAGATTGGCATTTTTCAAAGACTGATGTGTACCCCTATGATTCTGGCAACACCACCATGCTTTGAATCCCATTTGGACTGGTTGGGAGGAAAATCATGGCTAATCAAAATTTTCATCAGTTTCATCCCCTTTAGCTTGGTGGACTGATAGAATCACCAGAAGGAGGTCATCTCAAAATCTTTTGCTGGATGAAATCATTGCATTTGAGATTTGGGGGCACATCCCACTTTCATGACTATTTGAGGCTATCCCAAAAGACAGCACTGGGAGGTATTTGGACCGAGAATGATTGACAGTGTCTGTAAGTACTTATTATATCAAGGCTTCAGCTCGTCGATTGATGGGAAATGATGTATAATAAATTAGAATGATCACACATCATTTCCCATCGATTGAAATGCCAAATCCTTGACGGAGTAATGAGTTATGGCCAATACCACTCACTGTCTTAAGGGGAGATTGATTGCATATCCCTTCATCGATGTGATCAAACAAGTAAGAAATCCTAAGTACACATATAGCTCCCAAATTTTATCATTGTTCCAGTGCAGAGCATGAAGGTAGTGTTGCCTCAGTGAGCACTGTATAATGCCGTGTGGGTATTGGAACAAGGGTATTCTTCATCATCTGATGCAGTGAGAGCCTCCTCACTCCCTGCAGAAATACAGATACATCCTAAGTGCAGTGAGACTCAATGAAGCACCATTAACCATCCTAGCTACAACAGAACAAAATAGAAAGGCTCCCAAATCTCTTCACAGAAGCAAAAGGAGGAAGTTGACAGTAAGCTCAATGGAATGAATGTTTAGTATGCTCATGTACCAGTGGGTGGATGTTTTTTCCTTTTTCTCTTGTGTAACTTATTCTCAGTAAAATATGCTTTTCAAATCTTTCCAGTGGGTAAGACCAATTCATGTTCCTCTTTGGTAAGAAAAGCAGTTCCTTCTCATCTCATAATTAAATACCAAAAATCACCAGCTGTGAAAAATTTTTATTTATTTAGATAGCCAACCTGTCTGTTTTTCCCACTGGAGGCGGGAAAGCTGGCATGATGCATGAAATTCACATTCTTTGCTCCTCAGTCAACATTCAATGACTATTTCTAAGGTCTTTTTTGGACTTGTTATATCTTTATGGACATTTTAAAGCTAAAGCAAATGAAAGCTTTCTAAAACTTCATTAATTCAATAAATGTTTTTTTGAGCAGCCACTATGTGCAAGACATTGTGATAACCTTAAAAAGATGTTATTGGGAAACAAGCCAACATGAAAATTCTATCTCAGTTAAGAAACAATAAAAAATTTTCATGATTAGAAAATATAAACTATTCCCCAGCTTTCTACATAAACTCAAGCATTTGGTTTCTTCATAGTTTGAAGGCTACTAGACTAAATGCCCTATGAGGGTAAGGAATATTGTCTGCCATTAATTACTATATATTCAAAGCTAGAAAATCCTGGCACATGTCAGACATTCAGTAAAATATTCTCAAATGAATAAATGAATGAATGAATGAGGTATTTGGAATTATAGATCTTTTTCAAATGCAGGTGAGTTAATCCATGTTTTTAGAAGTGTCCACTTTTATATTTACATTTTCTCCCTTGGTAGAATTATAGTGGCCATTAGGAGGATTATGTCCAACATGGTTACATCAAATGTAGCTATTGAAGGAGGACAGGAATGGAGAGGGAAGCAGGCAGATGGAACTAACATTTAATGATTCCCGCCGCATGCAGGCACCCTCTGGGGGGTTTATACAAGTTGTCTTACTTACAAGAATTCTGTGAAATAGGTACCATCCTCATTTTACAGATGTGAGACCTGAGGTCTCGAGAGGTTAAGTAACTTTCTCAAGTTTACACATACAGTGAGTAGAATTGTTGAGAGTCTAACCAATCTCCTCAAGTCTGCAACTGACCTATTATTGGGAACCATCAGAGTAGAATCAATGGCTTGAGGATTCCTGTGAGAGACTCAAGATATCACTGTTACAAATAAGGTAGGGGGATAAGAATAATGCAGGGTCCATTGTCACCTGTCCATGCAATGGATATACTGAAACCACAGCTACCACAACTACCTCTCAAATGATTCATTGAATGAAAAAAATGGATCAGATTAATGAATAGCCTATGAGACTTGTGAAACTGTCAGGAAGCTAAAACATCATAAGCACAATGCTTGACTCTCAGTATCACTTGTAGTCCAAAAAGAATGATTATTTACTTGATTCATTTTTTTCTATAGTTACTGTAGATGAATAATATATTCCCTGCCCTCAGCAAATGGTTTGTAAACAAGTATTTATAAAGTAACGTAGGTGCTAGTGGAGGTAAAGGCAAATTGCTCTGGAAAACAGGACGTGGAGTAAGTGAGATTGTGTTTGGGCTGGGCAAGGAGTGGAGGGAGTAGGGAAGACCATGTAGATTAGCTTGTGTTTGAACACACTTTGAGAGGAAGAGGGGGAGTTCCCCTGAGAGGCAAGGAAGGAAGGGTTCCAGGCAAAGGGAACAGAATTTGCAAAGGCACAATGGCATATTTAGTAAGCTATGTGGCAAATTAGGAAACTGCAAAATATACTAAAGTTAATGTCAGTATTTATGATTTCTTTTCTGTAAAAACAGAATTAGGTTGGGTCTATAGTGCTAAAATAAGCAGACTCTAATGTGACACAATAATATTGGTACTCATAAGAGTCCTTTTACATCCCTATACAACCAATTCAGTCACGAATATTAATTGGCATTGACAGAAACAGCTGAGATGATAAGATTATCTGGACTATAGTCATTAATTTATTAGTACTTCTGAAAAGAGATTATTTAGTAATATTCACATCAGGTTGTAAAGAGTACTAAGGTTTAAGAGTGGAGTCATTGGTAATTGAAGAAGGAAAATGTCAATTTCATTGACCTCTTCCTTTATTCAAGTAAGTGGAATATTGTATTAAAACACTAGTTCATCAGATAAGCACAATACAAGGTAATATGAAAACACTCAAAGAAAGATGATGTGTACCAAAGCAGACAGGGACCGTTTCCATGAAATCAGGATTCTCAGTAGAGCATCCTGGGGCAGCTATTCACCATTATGAATTCACTAGCAAGCAAGTCCTTGATTCTATCCTCAGGAAATCTAATCCTGGTAGAATTTGCAATATAATTTATACTTAATTGATTATACAATCAATTCCTAACTTTGAGTGGAGTTGAACTCTAAATGTTAATTTAAACTTACTTATTTGTATTTTAAACACATTTTCCTATAGAAAGAATGCCATGTGTGATGTTAGGTTCAGAGGCTATTTATAAAGTCCTCTTGTACACATATTGGAAACAAGAAGTATAACAATGATGGCAAATCTTATTTCAATTGCATTTATTACACCTAACATTGTTTCTACAAAAATATGTATCTAAGCCCAACTTCTGAATACCAGGAACCACATTCCTCAGCAGTGATATCTCTCCTGGAAAGGGTTCCTTCTTATTGTGTACCCTTAGTTTATCAACTCTTTTCCCTTCTATATTTACATAAAAATAGAAGCTCATGTGGTCATCCTCTTGCTACATATTTTATATTAGGGGAAAAAAAAGACATTAACCTTCTTGGGGAGTAGGAGCTAGTTCTTCCTCCATCCACAGTTTATGGAATAGGTTGTTTGTAACCTAGGGAAAGACTGTGCTGTTATAATGTTAATGCACAGGGTCAAAGTGGTGTGTGTTCTGGCACAACTACCCTTTGATTAGTTTGCTCACTGTATCCATTCAATGTATTCTTAAAGGCAGAAATTGTAATATAACTGACAGTTGTATAGTGATTTGCAATATACAAAGTACTTTCACAACACTTTTCCATTAACTGCCAACAATAACCCTGTAAATTAGGTGTTGTTATCCCATAATGGTAACTAAGACTCAGTGACGTGAAGTAATATACCCAAAGACCCACCGCTATTAAATGACAGAGCTGTTATTCTAAGGAAGACTTTTTGATCCTCAAGTACAATGCTCTATGGTGTCAGACTGGCATAGCAAAATTTACACTGTCAAACGACTGAAGGTTGAGCATGCAAATGAAGTCAAAGCATTTGTGCCAGTCCTTCTTTTAGAAAATGGAGGATCCTCCTCAGAATTAACTTGGGGTTTCTTTAAGTCCACCATTATGGAAACAATTGGATTTTCTGCCAAGAAACATTAAGGCTGATTTGACAAGAATGATGAGGCACTTTAAGAGTTGATTGACTGTTAGTACAAGGCTTTTAGAGCTTTCTAAAATTGCATAAACTATAAGTGAAAGAAATGGAACTATCTACGCAGAGTTTCAAACGAAAGCCTAAGACATAAAAAACAAATGGTAGGATGATCAGATATGTATATATTTATCCAACAATTCTCTGATTCCTACAATATACAAGTTCATTTGGTTTTTCTACAACTTTCTATAGTTCTCATGCTCGGGGACTCATTGAGGTCTAAATTGATCAATGTGAAAAAATCATTCTGTGTCTATTGAAGGACTTTCAGAAAACCTACTTAGCTAAGACTCTTGTTGAGACATGTGTTTGCAACTCTATCTTGGAAATTCTAATCTGAGGCAAATTTTTCCCTCCTCTCACCATACTGATAGGATGTGGCAACACCAGAAACCAACTGAAAACAAGATCTTTGAAGTTGACAGCATCTCTGCTGAAATCCTCGAGGTGAGTGGTAGAAACTTCCATTATGAATCTATACTTAGTGAGGATCCATGGTGATAGAATTATTTCAAAATTGTTACAATTTAAAAAAAAATAAGGCAGAATTTTTTATCCATCTTATTTTCAAAGAACACATTGAGCTACAGTGTACATTAGTGTAAATAATAGATTTTTCACTCTTCTCCTGTTAAAGAAAGGAAAACAAATGAATTAACAAATATAATCTTTTATATGTGTCTTTTTTAATCTCATAGAACTCTGGTTTTAAAATAATTTTTAAAGAAGATTCTTAACTGTGGACTTTACCTAATCTTCACATTTAATTAACGATCATTGGGCTTCCCTGGTGGTGCAGTGGTTGAGAATCTGCCTGCTAGTGCAGGGGACACGGGTTCGAGCCCTGGTCTGGGAAGATCCCACATGCCGCGGAGCAGCTAGGCCCGTGAGCCACAGCTACTGAGCCTGCGCGTCTGGAGCCTGTGCTCCGCAACAAGAGAGGCCGCGATAGTGAGAGGCCCGCGCACCGCCATGAAGAGTGGCCCCTGCTTGCCGCAACTGGAGAAAGCCCTCGCGCAGAAACGAAGACCCAAAAATTAAAAAAAAAAAAAAAAAAAAAAAAATTAATAATGATCATTTACATTAGAATCTTCTTTAGCCGTTTTAGGGATGAAATTCCAAGAATATGTTATCATCTAATCCTCATATTACTGCAATAATATGAGGCCATTGACAACCTTAGTATTAGAAAAAATAGCCAAGAAATAACAAAGCCCATAGTTAGGGAAAATAACCAAGTAGATGGTCAACTCTTTAAATAGACTGATAGATAAGCCCACATCAATTTCCAAATTGTATCACATTCATGATGCTAAGAGTTTTGGTGACTTGAAAACAGATTTTTCAACTGCCCTTACTGAGATAGGAGAAAATGCCACTGGTGCTTAAGGTCTAGAAGACTAATTTTACATGATTAAGCACATATTAAATTAAGCAGTTGTGACAGTTGAAACAAATGATGATGTTCTAGACTTTTCTAAATTTTTTCCGTCTTTTAGAAGATGTTCACAAACCATCACCTGAGCAAGTCTAGAATCCAAAGTTCTGATGTATCAGTCATTTGACATTTCTCTTCTATGATATGGTGCAACTAGAGGTTAAGAGCAGGGTTTCTCAATATTGTACTATTGACATTTTGGGCCAGATAATTCTTTGTTGTAGGGAGCTATCCTAGGCATTGTAGGATGTTTAGCGGCATCCCTGGCGTCTACCCATTAGATGTCGGTAGCTCTCTCATCCAAATTGTGACAACCAAAAATGTCTCCCAACATTGCCAAATGTCCCTTGGGTGGATGGGGGAGGGGGGACCATGCCTGGTTATGAACCACTGAGGTGGAAGCATAGACTTCTAGGGTTCCACTCCATTTTAGATTTTTTAGATATTAAATTTGAAGGCAAATTGGCTAAATGACATGTCCTAGATCACGCAATTGATTAGGAGTTGAGGCGGAACCCAAACGCAGATCTTATTGTTCCTACAGTGTTCTTCCCACTGCAGCATATTATCTTTGAATATTGCTTGCAGAAGGACTATTCCACTGACCCACAAACAATAAAGTCATTACCCAGGAACATCCTGGGAGCATTGAGATGGTGGTCATCTGACTTGAGTCAGAAAGAACACATTATTTATAGGAATGAAATAGAAATATTCAAAAAGCTTTATTTGCTGTTATAGTTTAGTCTTGCAGATACTTTGGGTGATGATAACTTAATAACATCAAACTATTCACACAGTATGCTTGAAGTTGTAACTGCAATGAGATCAATCTGTGTGAGTCTCTTGCCTTCTACCACCTTATTTGAGACAGGAATTTGTTGCAAGTGTCCTGACACTTTAATGGTTTATAATTAAAGATAGACAAAATATGCCTGGCAGGAACAATAAACTAAAGACTGAATTAATAACCCAGGACCGCTCATTATGTCAGGAAATATGTGCTTAAGCTTGACAGTGGCTGTCCCCTTGGATTGGTCCCATTAGCCATCTCTGGTTTATCAAGGTAATAATGGAAGCCTCCTCCAACGAGAGATCGCCAAGAAAGTACACTGTTGTGTAACCAGCTGTTTGAGGAACTGAAGAGAATAAAAAGAGGGTGAAAACAGACGGGATTTATTTTGCTTCTTCTACTCAGATATGAATATGTATACATATTATATTAGGCCATCTCTCCCACACATGTCCCTCTCTCCTTGGCACAATATATTAACCATTCATCACTTTCATATATCAACTTCATCCAAAAAGTATGTATGCTCTTTCTTTATTAGATTTACCCTCTTATTTACACCACATTTTACTGAGCTCTTTGGTTAAAATGTGTTAATTTTTCATAATACGTTTTATAACTTATGCTGCATAGAAGGTGTTTTGTGTCAAGTATACATTTGTTTGAAACAGAACTTACAGTGTGTGGTTAGCTAACAATCCTACTAGGCTTCAATACAGGGAGGATTCTAGATAGTTAAAGGTACTTTAGATTGTCCTGGTGTCAATCAGACTGGGTGCAAAAACTTTTAAAATAATTTTAAAAATCTTATGCGTAAGGAATATCTATTCATTTTTGTCATTGGAAAATACAGACAGAAGAAAAATAAATAAATAAATAATAAAGAAAATAATAATTGGACATAGTCTCATCACCTGGAGATTATATATTAATGTCCCCTTCCCTCCACACACACACATGCATATATGTATGCATGTATACGTGTGTATATGTATATGCATGTATGTATACATACGTATATATTTGAGATTATATGGTAAACACTATTTCCTACTGTTTTCACATTGTTACGATTAGTTTTTTGTGTCCTTGATTATTCAAAAAATGTATTCTAATTGTATGGTGATATGCTAATTTATTTAAATATTCTTCATATTCTTGTTATTGAACTTTTGGTTCCAATTTTATTTGGCTATTTTAGTGTAAAATATATAATACAATAGTAAATTGATGATACAATTGATTTTGTACCTTTGTTTTCCCCAGTTTATCATTTCCTAGTTGTCAAATGTTGAGTCAAAGACCATAAACATTTATAGAACTCTTGATACATATTGCCAGCTTGTCCTCCAAATAGATTTGTCAATTTAAATTTCCACCAGAAATGTATGAGGAGATTTTTAATTTAAATGAAAAATGTAGTTGCTTAATAGGTGTCAACATTAAACAACCTAAGAATTTTTTAATCTGAATCCCCTCCCCACTTTTGGCATTATAGATTTTTTTTTAACATTAACTGCTTTTAATGAGTAGGCATGGATCAAAAATAAAAGAATTTGACATGGGCTACCAAAATAGTTTCCATTTTTACAATAATAGACTCATTAAAGATATATAAAATATCATATATGAAAGGGTGTTAGATATCACCTACTTCAACTTTCTCCTTTATTCAAAATTTAGTCATTTATTAAGCATTTATTATATGTCACTTCTGTAACCTTAACTCTAGTTCAGAAGACAAGAAAAGTGTGTAATAAACTGTAATATAATTCCACAAATATAAAAACAATAGACAAAATGCAATGGAAATATATGGGGGTGGGGAAATGTTTAACTTTTCTCTGGAGTGTGGAACCAGGAAAATCTTTGTGGAAGAGGTGATTCCTAAAGAATGGAATTTTTTTTTCAGGAGAGGGAAAAGAGGGTTTCTGGGACAAAGCAGCATTGAATAGATATGAGGACACAAAATTATACAGCTTGCTCAGATAACACTGGTAGTGAGGAACATAGAAGGCAGTAGATGTAGTGTTAATACC
Source organism: Balaenoptera physalus (assembly GCF_965194825.1). Taxonomy (NCBI): domain Eukaryota; kingdom Metazoa; phylum Chordata; class Mammalia; order Artiodactyla; family Balaenopteridae; genus Balaenoptera; species Balaenoptera physalus. The sequence continues at coordinate 118,725,494 of NC_138882.1, forward strand.
AAATTTTCAATGTCACGTTAAGAAGTTTAGTCTTATTCTGTAGTCAAAGACTAGCCATGGAAGATTTTTGAGCAGGGGACATGATTCTTTGTGTATCTATACTCAAGTTAGAAGAGACTGGATCCAAGATGGCTGACTGTTAGTGTTGCCCAAATGAGATGATAAGGGCTTGAACCATGTCAAGTGGTGGAAAGACTACACATGAGGGGATGGGGTAAAAACCATATTGCATCAACCAATCCATCAACAAATGCTGATTGAGTGCAAGCTAGGTGCTGGAGAGTCAGAGAAGACCGAGATAGCAAGTTCTCCCCCATGGAATTTCTATTTTTTTAAGGGAATTGGACAATAAACAAGTAAGCAAATATAAAAGGAAAACTAATGATGATGAACACTATGGTCGGGGTACCATGAGGGTAAGGGGTAAGGGGGTCTTCTCAGTTAGGATGACATATAAGTTGCCACATGAAGGTTGAGAGAAAAAGACAGCCGCATGAAGAGCCAGAGTTCCCTCACTTGCAGAAGGATGAAAAGTGAGAAGGCCTGCAGGGAGAAACATTCTAAGGTAGAGTAGATAAATAACTGGAACAGCTGTATAGGAGAGGGAATAATCATATAGACTTCAGAGTCAGATACCCTTGACTACAAATCCAGGTTCTGCTACTTACCTTATTAAGACTTCAGCTTCCCCTATAAAATGAGAATAATAACGCACAATTTAAAAAAATACTGTAAAGATTATATAATTTATGTAAAATTTAGCACATTGACTACAGATAGCAAATACTCAATGGAAAGTAGTTGCCATCATCATCATCATCATAATCACCACCATCAAGAAAAACAGGGAGAACTTGGGCCCTTCAAGTTTCTGTCTTAGGTGACTGAGAAGTGAGCTAAGCAGCCCAGAATAGAAGCATATTCGGGTATTCAGATAGTGAATCTGCTTTGAGGGGCCTATTGGAAATCCAGTGGACATTTGGATCTAGAGGTCAGGGGAGAGGTTAGCATACACAGCATGTGGGAGTCATTGGCGTTGCCCAATAAAAATAAAATATCAAGGTGAGAAAACTGGGAATATAGCCCTTCATGAGCGTAATCATTTTTTTAAAGAAATATCTAATAGTCTGAAAAAATCATCTTTTAATGATTTGAAATCCACCTCCAATTTGTATCCACTGGCCCTGGTCAAACTTCATGGAAATATGAAGAATAAGAACAGTCACTATTCCAAATCATAGCCTTTTAGGTATTTGGAAAAATGTATGCTTGACTCCTCAGTCTTCATCTGGGAAAAATGGTCACAAATACTTTAGTCTTTCCTCAGATATTGGGATTTTTATGTCCTCTCATCATTCAGATTGTTTTTTAGATGCAATTTAGTTTGCTCTTACCCAGAAGTAACCCAATATTCCAAATGTGACTTGACCACTCTGTTAGTTTCTACCTACCATTTTTGTCTGTCAGGTTCTTTATAATTTTGCTTTTGTCATCTTGCATATTAGTGATTCCTGCCAACTTTGTGTCATATACCAGTTTGACAAGTATGATTTCTAAATCTTTATCCAAGCTGTGAACTATTCCTGCTGTTGACTAGTAGGTGGATATGAAACCCTTGGCTTCCTTTGAGAAGGGCAAGTTGTTGTGCTTGAAAGTTAAGCTTTAAAGGGTTGCCTCAGAGTGAGCATAAAGAAACCAAAAAGAAGTTAAAAAATAAATAAATAAAGGAGATGGGGTAAAAACCCATAGACTGTGGTAGCTGTAAAATCTTAGGATGTCTTGGTGGGAGATATTTGGGGCCAACTCTATATTTCTCCTTGATGAGGCTGATGATGATAATGATGGTGACAGTAGTAATAATTATAATAATAGGTCACTAGCACCTATCATGGGTGAGTCTGATAAGTGCTGAAACTCAATTCTCACAGAAACCTTATGAGGAAGCATTATTATTATTTCTATCTCCTTTTTTTCAAATAAGGAACTTGAGCTTTAGAATAATTAAATAATGTGCCCGGAGTCACACAAATAGGAAATGAATGAATCTGGGATTTGAATCCAGGCAGTATAATTCCAAAGACACTATACTCTATTGCTCTGTTTTATGACGAATAATTATTACTTTTTAGCCTGTGTTACTTTCAATACCAGTTACCTTTATTTTAAGGGATATTTTTCACAAGAAACAGACATATTATTACTGGATACATAAAAGTGATTAGAAAAGAAAGCTAGGTTAGTATAAAGATTCGGAGCAGCTGGCTTGGCTCACTCACCAGCTAAGCAATTCTTGCAACATACCGATCTCACAGTGCACATGAGCAAAATTAGGAAAAATAACCACTTCATGGACATTCAGAATAAGTCTTGAAGAGTCAAAAATTAAATACATAATTACCAAGGAATTAATGTCTCCATTTTGGGGGAAAGGGAAGAAATTTAAGTTACAAAGACTTTTGCCTTACAAAATTCTTCTTAGTCCTCATGTTTATGTATTAATGTTTGGATGGCTGAGGCAAAATCATCAGTACTTCCAATGGCCATCAAACTTGAACAGGGGATATAATCCATTAACAAATATTCTATTTGATTGTATGAATAGAGTCCAAGAAACACTCAATATGGACTTGAAGATTTAGTGTTGAAATGGTTCTATTGACATATTTAAATGAATTACCCACAAAATTTAGAGGAAATTTTTGTAAAGAGAAATTGTAGAAACCAGAAACTTCTATTAATACGGGTCATTCCATTTTGCTACATAAATAATTAAATGTATACGTATCTTATAAATGTCAGTACTTAAATCAGAGAGAATTTTCCAAGTTCTTTTCAGATTGATACCATATTTTGTTGAACCAAAGGAGAAGCAAGCGATGATCCAGTGCTTTTTTAAAAACTCTGGTGAACTGAAGAGAATGTGACATTTAAAATGCACATCTGAAAGCTTCTAGGTGGAATTTAAATAACTTCATTATTTTACCTTTTCCTTCAGACTACCCCAAATATTCTGACTATGCCGTGGACCAATCACTGGACCAGTTTTCTATATAATTAAAATCATATGCCTTCAAAACTATTAGTAGGGGGAACGCTTCTGAGATTCCTTCCTAGGTGTATATTTTTATAGTTGTGTAACTTAAAAATGACCAGGTAGAAGTTTTTTTCTTGTCTTTAAATTGCTTTGCCAAGGTTCAGCTTTGAGCACATTTTTATGACTGATTTATTAAACCTGGAAACGAGAAGTTTGTAATGGAAATTCTCATAAAGCCTTAATTCCAGCATTGCTAGCAGGTACTCTAAAGGATGGGAACGCTGATGGACCGTCAGCTGAGGCATTTCTAGAACACAACCTGAGGAATTTGGTCACGTGTTCATTTATTTATTTTTAGGTGAATAATCTTCAACCATTCTAGCAGAAATTTTTGTTCTGTTGACAAATAGGAAGCATGTAGTAGTCTGGCTATGAATCATACCTTCCCTTGTCATTATTAATTTTAAGGACACATTAAAAGAAGCTTCCTCCATAACATTGCACTCTGGGAAAAGAAAAAAAAATGTGTGCTTATCTTTTAGACTGACTGAGGAGATTTATTGCAAATAAAATGATTCCAAATTGACTAGGGAGATTTATTGGAAATGAAATTATTAGAAATCCCAGTTCCTTTTTAAGATATTTAGAAATTATACTTAAGTGGAACATTTTTGCCTTAGTTTCAGAAATACAAACTTCTGGCATTGCTCATCATTAGGATTTTTCCCCACAGGCTTTGGCTTTATTAGCAGCTTAAGAGTATATTTAGCACTGTCATATGTGAAATCTCTTCACTCTGTTAAACTAATACGGGATAAAATGTCTTTTTTTACAGTGTTACTCATTCATTATATAAAAATGAAAGCAACCACTTCAGTGTGGATCCAGAGCTACTAACTATTTTTATGACAAAAGAGAGGTGACAATACATATCCCGTAGGCACATGAGAGTATTATATAAGAGTCATTAGTATAATTGATATCCATAGAAAGAGTGTTTTATCCAACATGATTAAAATGCGCACTACATTATGTAGGTTCCAGCGTTCCAGCTGCTATGTTGTAATCTTTCCTTTGATAGATATCTAGTGAAAAATAAAATTATCCTCGATAAAAGGATAATCTCCTACTACTTAAGGCTGTGAGAATGTGAGACAGTTGCATGCCATGTGCTTCAACCATTTACATGTGATTTTTGCCTGTGTGTTGTGTTTGTTTCAGATTCTTCAACCACAAAGACAAGGAGAAAAGGCTTCCTTAAGAAAAGACATCTTTCCTGATGGACTAGGAAAAAGCCTGGCTTATAGTTCTATGCCTTTGTTTTAAATTCTTCTTTTTGGGTCCACCTTCAAATGACTACAGTAGTGGAGCCCATCAGTAAAACAAATCATAGAGCCTAAAATTTTAAATTGGCTTCAAGTTGAGAGTAATGTCTTAAAGGCAAATGAATCATATAATTGTTTTAAAAAAGTGTCTCTGCACACAATACACACATTGACTGTTTCATTCATTTTAAAGGTATTTATTGATTACTTACTCTGTACTAAGTGCTTAGTCAGGTGCTGGGGACCCATAGAACTACATGTCCATGGATTTCATTTTAAATAGTGAATCAGGAGGGAAAAACAGGTGGATATCAGGCAAGCCTGGTTTTCCCTGTTTAGTCCTCAGAATCATGCATTATTGAATCATAGAGCTAGAACAACAGATGACATTATGTTGGCATAATGTTCATCTCAAAGAAGTGAAAGCAGAGTATATACACTACTAGCCCAACAACTATAATAGCATCTCTGAGTTACTGTCATTTTTTTCCTTTTTGCATTTATTTGTGAAAGTAGCAATGCTAAAAGCTGAGAAAAAGGTCACGTGCTAAGGATACTGTGAGATATCCAGGAAAGTGAAGTCAGTGGCAAAAGAAGCAATATGTCTAATTCTTAATTATGTGCCTTATCTGCTAGGGCAAAGAGGTCTGTTGGAAGCTGCCCTGGTAATTAGAAGTTCCACTTTATTCTCTCCAGCTGACCTACGGTATTGTTGAGAGGAACAAATGAAATAAAATATGTGAAACTTCTTTGTAAACAAACCATAAAGTGCTTCCTAGATTTGTGACATCATTGTAATTTTTGTTGACTACCTTCTGTAAGTTGCAGGCCTTATCTATAAATAGGGGAGAGCACTTTGGCTGCCCATCGAAGTTATAAATACACTTCAAGTGGGATGAGATATCAGCTGCTTTTGAGGATCCTGGATACCAAGAAATGTCAAAATGATTATCTGAAAATTATGTAAGTAAATGTGTTGCTCAGCAAATCCACATTCTTGTCTGTCTTTGATAGTATAGTATAGATAGTAAGTCAACAATATTTGAGAAAGCAAATTATCCTTTAAGTACAGGACAGTGAAAAATAAGAGGCAATATTAGATTAACCACATACCTAGGTAAAAACTTTGTAGGATGAAATAATGATGGACCAAACATATACTAGGGAGACTGATTTATCTTTACCTGCTCCTCATTTGTCTGTACTTGACTGAATGCTTTCATTTGTGAGTAATAAACTAATGTCATGGTATAGAGTCTTGCTTCCCAAGATGGTCAGATTCCATTAGGTTGTGACTTGGCATTATTACTTCTACATTCTCCCCTCCCCATAGTATTCTTTTCACAATGCTGTAATTTGCTGGTGCACCCTCCAGCCTCACCCCAGCATTAGCTCTCAACTTTTCCTTCTAATGTCATCCATGTTATTTGCAGTCCCAGAATAGACTAACTTGCCTTCCTTACCAGTATTCTAAAAAGTGACTTCATCCCACCTATTATTTCTTCATCATTGTTCACAGTAATTTTGTGTTATTGCTGTTGTATGCTGGTCCACACGATGTCTTCTTGCACCTTGGGATAAGTGAGATTTCCTGGGAGCAGATTTCAGAATTTTCTGTACAGCTTCCTCATTACAAAGATTCAGACATGCCTGTGGTCTTACAAAAGTTTCAGTAATGAGATTGTGATTCTAATACAGCATAAATATTGTTATTTTTAGCTAGAGTAATAACAATAGATGAAGATAATAATGAAGACCTGGCATGGTCTTTTCCTCAGAGTGTTCAGTGTTTCCACGGGCACAATCGGTGATATCGTTTAGTATACCAAGAAGATACGTGATGGTTCGGGAGCTATTATCAACCTCTGTTAGAGCCTTTTCAAATCCAGTGCTTATTGTGTATGTTATGAATAAGAGACCACAGAAATTATGCATGCGGGGCCTAATTCTCATCTTGCTCTGGACCACCATGGACCTCTCTTTGAAGTCAATAGGAGCTCAGCAGGGGGTGGAGCAAGATGAGAATTTGGAAAAGGAACGTGAAGAAAAAGGGATAATTTTCCCCGACCATGCCATCATTTGGTGTGTGTTAAATGCTCACACAGTGCCTAACCCCAATTCCTTTTTACTTCAGTCTCAATAAAATGGCAGGACAGATTTTTCTGTGTGTGTCTATGTGTGTATGTGCTGTCGGTCATTTTCAGTGGGAAGAGAATTGGATAACTTCAATTACTCTCCGGTAAGCTGTTATTATTGAACTGAGCCAGAAGTGCTTTATTTTCAATAAAGAAATATTCACGTAATACAACTTTCATGCAAATTCAGGTGCTATAGATTTTCGAAGATTTTCCAGAAAGGACATTTTCCACTGGCCCAAATAATTAACAACTCGTCTTTGTCCCCTTGCTTTCCTTCAACTAATTCTTATTTTGTCTACCGTGGGATGCCGTCATAAAAGTGTGCTCTCCCAGGACAGCACTGCTTGAAATCAACAATGCAGTATTTGTTTCTGCATTCTAATACCCACCGCCCTCTAGGATTTGAGTTGTTTGGTACACACAATGGTAAATTAATGTCTAGAGGGGAACTTTGAAAACCAACCTGCCCATAAGCTAGATGTCACCCCTTCCACATTCAAGGGGATGCCCACCCTTTGTCAAATTGGCACATGCCTTTTGAATAGGGCCTGCCCTCAGAAACTTGGCTTTCAAGATAAAGCTCGCTTAAATCACACCCTTTTCTTTCAGCAAGAAACCAAACTCCATCAGAATTTCACACCTTGATGTATGTTGATGAAATGTCCTGTAACTTAAGACTATTAATATTCATGGGACATCTAACATAATTCACGATGGTTTGTAATATATGATAGTAAACAGTATCATTTACACTGAACCTTAAAAATATTGACAAAGACAAGTTCTTAAACACTGATGAAACCTTGTATTATGTGTTATGATTTCTTGTTCTTATACTTGGTGCAGTTTTTCAATTAACTGCTCTGTATTCAGAGCAGTTATTCATTTATTATAGTCAGTTTAGATATGGTAAAGATTAGAGGAGTAAAACAAATCATTTTAGTGACACTGGCTAGTGATTCATTGTTATTATTCTGATTTTTATTTATTTATTTATTTATTTGGCTCTTGCATGACAGGATTTATAGTACCTACTTTTGAATGCTAAGTCTTTTTCCTTCCCGGTCTCTATTTTTATGGTTTTAAATAAGCAAAAACAGCCATAAGATTTGAACTGGAGTTACCTATCTGATTTATCAAACGATAGATACATGTGTAGAAATACTAATTCACCACACACACAAACATTTTTTAAATTATTTTTTGGACCGTGAGAAGATTTTCTCAGTTATATGAAATAAGTATCTGGTCTTTTTGAAGTGTGAAGATTCCCAGAAGTGTTGAAGAAGAGTTGAATTTATGTAGTGCATAAACGAGGCATCAAGATATGAAAAATCTTTTAAGAAATAACACACACTTTTGAATACAAGTAAACCAAGGTAGCCACACATATTAGACATTTGGAAGCTAATGATATAGAGCACAATGCTTTCCGTCAACCTTGCTGTGTGGTTTTTCCAGTGTACTGCAACGACATGCCCTGTAATATGTCATTTTGCTTCTAAAGGGGTTTACATGCTTCTGAAAGTGACTTAGATTTTGGCAAAGTTTATTTTATGCATTATGCATAAAAGTTGTCATCAGGATTTAACAAAGCATTTTGCACAGAAAGATTAGAAATAAAATCTCTGTACACCAAAATGATTTGGATGGTTTTGCTAAATGGTGTGAACTTAAAAAAAAATTAGCATGTATCTTAGCCCTTTCTCAGATTTCAAAAGATGGAAAAGCTCTACAGTGAAGAGAATTTTAATGTACAGTACTGGAGCACTGCTCACCAATGCTATTTTGTTTCCCTTTCACCTAGTATTTTCCTGTTTATTGGTGATAACATTAACAATTCCATATCCAATGGAATTACGATGACATTTAGACAAGGAATTGCCGGGTTCAATAATATGTGTGAGGTATTTCCTACTTGAGAAAGGAGGGTATTGAAAGAGGCAACGTATTCCATATGTTTGTGTGGATTTGAAGACATAGGACACTTGATGAGGTAAAACAGTATCTGTGGTTGAAGAGAAGAAATTGATTGGGAAAACTGATAGAAAGAAGAAAATGTTTGGATTTTAAGTTAAAATGACCATTTTGCAATGTTCTCTGTATCTTAACACTTTTTAAAGCTAGACACGTTATTTCCTTCTCCTTCCATGTTTTAAATGAAGAATGAAGTTCTACAGGATTGAAAAGATCTATTTTCCTGTACAACTAAGTTTCTCTGAGGACAGTACTGAAGAATTCTGTTTTTAAAGGCATACGGAGAAAGAGTAATATTTTTTTTTTTTCTTAAACAAGAAATGGACTAGTTGTGTCTTGAAACTTAAGCCTTGAAATAAATGTCTCTTCTGAAGTTAAATTGAGTGTCCTGACTTCCAGTCTCTCTCCCTATGCTCCCAGGGTCATGTCCAGTTGTGGGTGTTCCTTTTATGTGTGTATCTTTTAAGAATAGTCATTCCACCAGTGGCATTATTGAGGCTATTTCTGGTAGCTGCTGATACATACATGCTAATGGACTGATAGCTTCACACTATGAGTAGATTGAAGTCTTTGCTTTTTATTGCTATTTTTGGAGGTATCACTACTGCAGAATTTAGGGTGCAGTCCTTGGAAATCCACTTTTTAAATTTTTTTGGTAACCACACAGCAGCGTTCCTTGGAGTGCTCCTGCAGATAACAATTGGATGAGTCAACTGTGAGCAATACCCACAGAAACCCGGAGATCTTGCTCTTTCCCCGTCACCAGAGGGTCTTAAGAGTGTAGTTTCAGGTAGCAGTTAGCATTTTATTAGTGATGTCATTGCATTTTTTTTTTTTTTTTTTTTTTTTACTGTACAGACTTCAGGGGCTTTTTCACCACTGAAAAGTTTTTTAGAACTACATATATAACTTGCTCTTTTATTTTTGGCTACTTACTTCCAGGAAAGTTAATTGGAACTGATTGGTTTTATTTGCTTACTTACCAAGTAGCACAAAGCTGGAAATGAAAGAAGAAACATTAGCTTTCTACTGTCTGCATTCGTTTTTTAACTCTATTCTTCTCAGCTTGTCTTTTATCCACAAACCATTTTCTTTTTAAAGAACACCAGTGCCTGGATAAAACGAGAAAATTGAGTTGAAGGATCATAATCATAATAATAATGCTTTACACTTGCATAGATCTTTAAAATTTTTTCAAGTATATTCATTTCTACTATAATTGGATTCCCATAACAGCTCTTTAAAATAGGAAGGAAGGAAAAGAACATTTATCGAATATCTTCCGTACAAAGAACATTCACCACATTATCTCATTTAATCCTTGTTATGGCGCTGATGAAGTAAAAATTATTTCTCGCAATTTCAGAGGAAATAATGGCTAACAGTGTGATTTGTCCAGAGTTTTATAGTCAGCAAGTGGAGGGTCCTGGGTTTGAACCCTGCTCATGTGGCTCCCAAACTTAGTTCTGTCCCTTTCACAGAGGTGAGTTGGGTCAGATTATTATCTAATTTTTGGTCATTAAGTTTGAGATTAGTATAAGTGACTCGCTTGTAGTTGTTCATCTAAGTTAATGCCTTCAGCCAAAACGGGAGGCATTTATTTATTTAATTTGTTTCCCAGGCTTGCCTACTTTCTGTTACTTTTACCTGCCTCTGACGATCCATCAGAAGTTGATGATGATTTCCTGTCCAGATTGATTACTCAGTTTCTCAGTAAATGAAGCACCCCTCACTGCTTGAGGGCCCCTTCACGGACTGCTACCGAGACAGTGAAAGAGAGATGGAATCAACGGTGGAGGAGGTGAGACTCAGCCTGGATTATGCTTTGTCTTTGCTTCTGTGGGTTTACGGATTGCATTATTGCAGGTTGGGTTTTATGTTCAATACCAATTTGAGTCAATGTGGCATTGCAGCATAGCGTAGTTAATATTTTTGGGGAGTGCTGCCTGTAAAAATCAGATCAATACAATTAAACTTTAAGCTGGTGATTTTAATGTGAATATCTTAATACTTGGCACCAGAGATAATATTTTAAATCTGATATATTGGAAAGAACAAATATCTTAGGGGAGTACTAGTGGGAAAAGGGTTGAAATCAGGTAAACCTGATTTGGATAATAATCAGCCAGTCAATTAGTTTATACACAGAGACTGGTATAAGACTGTATTCAGTCCCTGTCAGGTGCCTCGGAAATGTCACTGGCCATTACATTACAGTAACACCTTCTAGTATTCAAAGCACTGCCACACACATTATTTCATGCTTGAGGTGCAAGGACAGCAGATCATTTGACTCCTAGTCTTCTCTTCTTTTTAGCTTTCCTGAATGGTGGATGCAATTAATGAGCTCTAGCACTAACTTTCAAGGATATCTTACTGTCTGGTGCTGACACCAACTAGAAAAAAAAACTTCAGAGAAGCCCATTTACTAGAGAGGTATGTTTTCTCCATTCTACTTACCTCAAAGGTGTCCATCTCAACAGTTTGCAGAGACCTTTTATAAGAGGCAGGGTTTGAAGGAGCTTCTGAATGGAGAAGAAGGTGAGATGAGATGCTCTCTGGACAAATAAATGGTTCCCCATATTTTCTATGTCTTTCTTATACCACATTGCGCCATCTTTGTATCTCCCACTGTACATGGCTCAGGACCTTCCTTGGTCACATTCTCTGTTTTTCTTTCCACACTTGACTCCTACTGCTTAAGTCAGGGCTCCACCACTTCTTGCTTAGGCTAGTGCAATAGCTTTCTGACTGGTCCTTCTTATTACCCAGTTGTTCGTGTGAATGCCAGATACCCTTCTGAAATTTAGATACACATTGCTTCCTGCCAAAAATATGCAATGGGTTCTTATGCCTAGAGAATGAAGTTAAGAGTTCTTGGTCTGGCTTTCAAAGTCTTCATGATTAATAACATCTTTGGGGCACAGTAGGGAAGCATTGATAAGGGTGCAGGTTCAGGAGGCTAAAGAGCTCTACAACTTAAATGTGTGACATTGAACATACGTAACCTCTCTAAGCCTTGGACTTGTCATTGCGGTCAGAATAAAGTGAGAAGTCTCTGAGCACAGTGCCCGCTCCCTCAGTTAATGTTATTCACCTATACTCTAGTCAAATCTCTCTACTCACCATTCAACATAGTTTGGGTATTAAAAATGTGATAAGGGGAATTCCCTGGTGGTCCAGTGGTTAGGACCCCACGCTCTCGCTGCCAGGGCCAGGGTTCAATCCCTGGTAGGGGAACCAAGATCTGGCAAGCTGCGCAGACAACAAACAAAAACAAAACAGCAAACAACAACAAAAAGTGTGGTAGGTATTGTGCTAAATACTTTTGATGCTCTATCTCACTTAATACTCAAAGTAATAAGGTAGGTGATTGTATTATGACCATTATACAGATAAAGAAACTTGGGTTCAGAGAAGTTAGGCAGCTTGACTAAGGTCATACAACTAGTTGCCAGAATCAGAATTAGAATCCAGATCTCGGTGACTCCAGACCCTAATACCTAATGTAGAGTACTTTTCCATTCAGGCTTCTTGCTTTGCCCGTGCAAAACCTAGAATGTTCTTGCCCCATTTCATGTCTATGAACATTCTTTACATACTTCAAAGCCCAGGTCAAATAAGACCTTGAAAAGAGCAGAGATGACAGCAGAGTTAGAGAAGTGAAAGAGGTAATAGAAGTAAACATGGCTGTCAAAGAGCAGACAGAATGTGTCAAAGCATTAATTTCTTATATTTATCTAAATAGCATTTTGAATTAAAGTTGTCTCATGAGTATCTGTGTTCTTTGAAAATGGTAAACTTTTTGAAGACCCCAGTTTATAATATATTGCTGTGCGTATTTTTATGCTCAATATACAAAGAATCAGCTCCTTGAGAACCTATGCAGAAACCCCCTTTCCCAGGGACAAGCAACTCTCGTAGTCTGGAATGCCAAGATGTAGGAGGATGTTAAGAAATTATTTTTTAAGTGAAACTATGGTTTATGTTACACGGGGTCCCAGGTGGCAGTGGAAGAGGGCCAGCCAGGCAGACCATAGCTGAGAGACTGAGAATGATTGGGGAGCCTAGGGGAGTTGAGGTTGGTGGAGGCACGGCAGACAGAACAGACTTTATTGGGTGTCAGAGGGGCTCGAGAATTTGGAAGATAATCACCAGAGGCTGGGTAGAAAATAAATTAAGTGCAACAAAAATTATTTTGGGGTCTATGAAGTTTTAGATATTTGAAAGTTATTCTCATGTGAAAACTTTGCAACTGCTATTAGTGAAAAGAACCCTAGACCTAGTTTATAGTCTCAGCAAGGGTACCATTGGTTTGTCACTAAATAGATCTAACTTTTACTTCTCATATCTGCACAATATGATTATTAAAAGACTGTCCTGGCTTATCTCACAGAATTATTGCGAAACTCAAATAGAAAGGAATATGTAAGGGGATTGAAATTTGAAAAGTAATTTTATGGTTTTCCAAGGTGTTTTCACAGGTACCAGGTATTGCTGTTCTTATTAATGGAGAATAGGGCAACAACCTGCCTTCGAGTAGCTTTTTGTTGAGTTGAGATATGGCACTCACACACTTAAGAAGGCAAGACCATAGGGCTATAATAGGAATTCAGAGGACAGAGAGTTCACAGAAAAAGCAAGACTGTCAGTTGTCAAAGAAACTTCAAATGGAGCTAGCTTTGAAGAATGCATTGCAACTAGATAGTTAGAAAGGAGGAGTGATATGTCCCAAGCTGTGAAGAACGTTGGCAGGACAGATGTAGACAAGACTATTTAAAGGAAAGGGGCTGTATCAGTGAAGTTGGAACGGGGAGAGGCTGGGGAGGCTTTGGGGATCAGGTGCCCATATCTGTGATGAAGCACTGATATACTTGGAGCTCATTTCCTCTCACACGAGCACAGCCTAGAGGCCTCAGCATGGGTCCCCAAAGAAATTTAATTTATTCTCTTCTCCTTTGTTACATTCTCTTGGAAATTTTGTCAGGAGAGAAATTAGTACTATATATTTTCTAAAGCTGGAAGCTTAAGTTCTATCAACTTAGTGTTTGGTGCAAAGAAAAAGATGGTATGAATATTTGATATGAGGCCAAAAAGAGGTCTTACAGATTAAGTATTATGGAGAGCTTGAAGTCCTCTGAAAACTAATTTTTGAAGCCTTATTAAATTGTCATAAGAGTCCTCATTGTTCTTATTCTGTTGTGAGTCTTGAGCTGCAATTTGGAAAAGTACGGGGCAGGGCAATTATACAAATAATAATCATTGATTCAAGCTTTTTAATGGTAAAAAGATGACTTGATTCTCTGAAGAAGTGAACAGGCAACATTTTCTCATTGCTGTTAATTATAATTTAAGACAGACTCAATTTTGTATTAGTCACAGATGTTTCATTTCTCAGTTCATATATAATGTGGTACATGGAATATCTCCAAAGAGATTTTAGAAGTGTTTGCAGTCTTGTCCATCTCTTTACCACTTGGTGTGGTCTTTTCCAAAAATCATGACATTTGGAAAGAAACTTAGAGAAGTTTTGAAGACATTTTCAAGACATTTTGCTTTCAATGATCTCTAAAAATATTCCTATTGAAAGTGAAAATTGGGAACATGCTCAGAAAAACAAAATCAAAATGTATATTGTGTCTTTGGAAAGCCTGGTTTCGGGAGTGGCTGGGCCGTGTTCCAGTTGTGATGGGGGTGCGGGTAGGCACACAAATGCATGATTTCTGAATTGATGTTAGTCATAGAAACCTTTAAGAAACTCCAGTGTTCTTAATGCTATTAAGCAAAAATGTATTTCAAATAATTAGACCAAGCAGCTAGTTCCCAAATTACTCCACTGTGGATTGTTCTAACCAGGGAGAATTTATCAGTAGGAAAAATCACTCATGAAATTGTGATAGGTTTGGGAGTGTTCCAAGACATTGGTGGGTTTAGAATGCAAACCCTTGATGAGGCTGGGAAACTTGGGTTATGTCAGAAGATCGTTGAAAATTGAAACTTACCTTAACGTCAAATCAGCCCCAAAGACTGAAATACAGTAACACCTGTATTTTCTGCTGTAGTTGTATGATGCTGCTTGGAAAATAAAATAAAATTCAGAAGCACAGTACAGGGAATTTTTCTTGGGTTATACTGATAAAAATTGGAGCTGCATGCTATATGCCAAATCTTTCTAAAACATAATCAAATAGTTTTATTTTAAGAGGAGCATTTATGAAAACTTTTTTGGGTAAGAATAGTATAATTGTGGTACTTTACAAATATGTGATGAATTCATTATGGGCATGCATGCAAAGTTCTTTAAATATCATTCTTCTTCATTTTTAATCTTTATTATATACATTAACTTTTCCCCAAAGGAAAGGCATATGAATTTGTATATTTAAAATTTGTGTATTTTGAGAGTTCACATCATTCTCTAAAATCCATCTGTGATATTCAGAGTCGGTGAAGTTCAGGCAGTTAAACTTGGGAATAAACTTCTTGCACAGTTTTTCCTTGATCCTTGGAGTCTTTCTCTCCAAGGCTGGAAGTGGGGTGGTAGGAGGAAATTCATTTGCGTAAATTCTTCAGTAATGAATTTGCTTTTATAAAGTTCTAAATCGTAATTGGAACTCCTAATTTTGGGTTCTCAACTTTGGAAATTCCCTGGGTGAAATCTGAAACTGGTCTCCATACATGGAGGGTAAGGGGAGACAGAAGAAAGAGGCAGACCACCCCACCTGGGTAGGTGGCAGTTTTGATAAGCCAGAGAACTTGCATATGAGGCTTGTCTTGGGTGGCTGCAAGATGAGTAGATCTCCACACCCACCAGCCAGAATCTAAAAAGTTTATGTAGAGGTCTTAACATGGTTCAGTCACATATACTGTCCAGATGGTTTCAACAGTTTACTCTCCCAAGGCTGCATCCTTGAAATGGCTCCTACTGTAGGAACCGTGGGCAGGATCTACATCCCAAGGACAGGGCAGAGGGTGAGAAGCCTTCAACTACCTGGGTCCAGTTTGTAGGTCAACCTGTGGTCACTTCCTTTAGATAACCTCTTCCAACACTGATACTGTTGGAGAAAAAACTGGAGACAGATGACAGAGGCTGGGAAAGGAGGGAGGAGCAAGATAAAATATATATTTTTCTTAAAAATTAAAAAGATTATAGAAAAGATTAAATGGAAGATCATTACAATTAAGTGTTTATCAGATGTGTACATCTGGTCCAGAAATAACATTTTCCTCCCACTTGTGAATGGCGAGTGTATATTGTTTGTTACACTGTTTCTTCAGCAATGAACATCCAGTGTTTATAGCAAAAGTACTGGGCTGGGAGTTAGAAGCTCCACATTTTTTCTTAGCATTGTTTTTACCTTTTTTGGGGGTAAAAACCCTTTATATTTCCAGTCTTTCCTCCTCAGACTATAGAATACAGCAACACTGCACTGACTTCTTTGCGAGGATTAGTAAGCCTGTATCTGTGAATTGTTCAGAGAAGAGACTTCACTTTAAGGTAATGGAAGCAGTGGGGCGGGGAGGGGGATTGTGAAATTCTTGACTGGAGGCTTCAGTATCAAGTAGATGAGAATGACAGAGCAATCATCTCATTCATCTTACTGAGAAAGGAATGCCCCTCCAGCTCACTGTAGCTCTTAACTAAGATGACATCTGAGATACCCACTCTTCCAAGACAGCAAGTCAAGTTTAAAGCCAGGCACAGTTCAAAGTCCAAGAAGTGTCGCCTGCTACCAAATTCAAGCCTTCGATGTGGCTTTGCAGGATGCTGAACTTGTGTGGTATCTCGCACCCCATGGATAACCATGGGAGGCTTGGTGATTTTGTATTGGGATGCTCCATTTCAGAGCTTCTGGAAGGGCAAAGATTCTGAACACTGAGTGGAATCTTGTTGTTTAAAGAGCCCAGTGCAGGGGAGAACACAGTCAACCATCTCTAAGATGGGATGGTGTGCACGTCCTTCGGTCTTAGCGAGGTTGTCAGAGAAATTTTCTGGGGTCCCCTTCACAGCCATTCTCATCTCTCAGTGGATCCAGGGTGTGAGTTCTCAGCAGAGGCACTGTTGTTTTGGAGGCATACCTTCCCTCACTGCTCAGCTTTTAAAAACTTTCCATTCCTTCAAATTGTCTTCCTAGCTTTACACATATATCTATTTGTTTAGGAGAAAAAAGAGGGAAGTGGAGTGACTTTCAGAAGCAATGTTTGCTTGCTCAATATGGTAAAATGACATTTAAAGAACATTTTAGATTAATATTTTTCTTCCTCTGAAGTTTCATAATGTGTGACTGTGTAGCTCCATAAGAGAAGTTTGTACTAACAGATTTCAAGACTAATTTGGGCATTGTGAACTCTATTTTCTGGCATTCTATTAACCTCAAATCTCTATTTATTAATACTTCCATGTATCAGTTATGCATGGCAATGAAGATGCTGTCACATTATCCTCGAACCTAAGTGGCATACTATTGTAAATATTTATTTTTATTAATGGGTCATGTGATTGATGGCTCTGCTGATCTCAATTGGGGCCAGTGAGGCTATCTATGGCCTGCAGCAGGTCAGCAAGGCAGCTACATTCTCTGACATGGCTGAGGCTTTGCTGGAACATTGGGTTGACTCAGCGCTGCATGTCTTACTTATCAGTGGGCTAGCCTGGGAATGTTCACATCCTGAAGGCAGAAGAGCAAGAGAGGAAGCAGAAATGTGCAAGTACTTTTTCAGGTCTCTGCGAGTGTCAAGTTTGATCCTGTCCAGTTGGCCAAATCAAGTGACCTGACTGAATGAACCCAGAGCCTGAATAGGAGGAGCCTATAAAATGACAGAGCAGGGGTTATTGATACAGGAAATTCATTAACTGGGGCCACTAACAATATCTGCCACTTCTGTTCGTGGTGTAATGATAGTTTTATAAAGATAACCTTGAGATTCATCATAATCTTGAAGTATATTTCCAATGAAAAAAAATGTATTGTTAATTTTGATATGAAAAACATTTGATCATATTCTCATTCTTTGTAAACTGCTAGCTCATTGATAGATATTATGCATTAGTATGATGATGAATATTTGGTTAACCACATACCATATTTCATAACCAAATCATATACTAAGAATTTCTATTATACTTGGTAGGCTTGGGGCTTGAGTAATCACATGAAACTATAAAATTTTCCCTAATTTAATTTTAAGAGTTTGAGAAAAAATTACTTTTTAAACAAAAGAAGAATCACATTTGTGAATACATTGGTATATGATTAATGAATAAGATCTTAATTAGATAGTTACTATAGGCACTAAAGCTAGTATGATGGAAAGAGGCATTAAAAAGAGACCAAGGAGAGGCTGGTGAGTGGGCAATCAAATTGAGACCCGAAAAGTTATGGTCAAGCCAGCTGGGCATTGATACTACTTATAAAGTTTTGTGGCATAGCCCCCTTCTCTGTTCCACCTTTGTTTGAGTCTTGTAAACACAGTCCTATTGGCTTTGCAGACTGTGGCAGTAATGAGTTATTGATGGGAGTGAGTACCATGTGAATAACTATTTCCTTGAAGATCTCTTTAGGCTGTGGTAACTGGAAGCAACACAGAAGGAGAAATTGATGGCCCATATTCAGCTTTTGAATTGTAAAGCTTGAAGAGCTTTTAGGTACTGAACAGCTTGAGGAAAGGCAGGATAATGGGACATAATTGTACAGATTATGCAGTTGAGGTATGTTAAAGAACAATCTGCTAATTCTGCTAAACTGTGGCATTTTGTAACTCCTGCTAATATTTTGAGTAGAGGAACAAGAGATGAGTTTATTGAGTCTTATTTGAAAAGATGATCTCTTAAATTGGTTCTAGCACCTTAGTGTTTAGTGGTTCAAGACACTTCTCAAACATTATCACACTAACCTTTCCAACAGCCCTGCAGTGTATGTGGGTGTCAAACATTTATGAATAGGAAACCTTAGCAAGTAATAACAAGTGACTTGCCCAAGGTTACGCCTAAGTAAAGCACTAATGTCTCTTCTGTGCTAAGCCCATCTCAGATTTCTTTTTCTCTGTAGCCCACATTATCTCAGAAGATTATAGAGGCTGCTGAGATAGAACATTCAGAAGTAGTATAAGGGAAAAAAAACTAAGCTCTAAATTATTTTATCTAAGAAATGTTTCCAGATTAAGTCCTGTACTCTGGTAAGTAGGAGGGACGGGAATGAAAAAATCATTTTTGCTAAAATATAACAGTGATTTGATATTTCTCTTTTGAGTAGAAGCTATTAAAAGACTGTTCCTTTATATTTTATTGGTTTTGTATAGTGTCTATAATCTAGGAACTCTCTAAGTATAAGTTGATGGTGGGAAAGGAATTTCTTCCTTTGATTTGCCGAGTTGTTTTATCACTTATTAAGTTACCAAATCTTTTTCTCTAAGTCCTCCTCTGTGATAACCCATGTTGTTCATTAAGTATATCCAGTTTTCCTTCTGGGCATATGGTAGGGTTGTGTTTCCAACTCCCTTGGAGTTAGGTATGGCCATGTGGCTTGCTTTGGCTTCTGCGATACAGGGCTCTTCTGGGTGATTTCTTTAAGAGCTGCTGTGTGATTCAGTATGTTCTCTCTTTAAGCCTGGAGCGATGACCAGCAACTTTTGAGATAGTGGTTGGGACCCTGAATGACAGCAATGAACAGATATCCCTGACAATCTGCAATGGCTGTGCAGCATGAACGGGAAATAGCCCCTATTCCCTGGCCCCCCTGGCCCCCGCCTTTTTTCTTTAGCCACTGAGATTTGGAGTTGTTTTTGACTTTGGTATATAAACCAGTCTACCCTGACTGACATAGGAATTGGTACCTAGAACTTGGGATGCTGCTCTAACAAATAACCTAAAATACGTGGGACTGGCTAGCATGGGTTGGCTGCTATTGGGTGTGTTTGGCAAGGCATGACAAGAAAGACTAATTTATTCTAATTTTTTTCTGAAAAATTTTGTATATTTGCAAGCAGGAATAAAAAGGAAATAGACTCCAAAAACTCAGGGACCTGCCTGATTGCTTTTCAATCCAAACAGTAAAACATAAGAATGAAAAATTTTGATAATTGTTGCAATGGCCACCTATTGTTAAAACTTCTGGATGGATCAAGTTTACACCCTGTAAATGCTTTCAATTGGACAAAAAGGGCTAAGAGAAGAGAGATTGAAGTTGTGGGTCTTCCAAAGAAACTTGATATTCCCAAAGTACCAACAATTAATATGAGAGTTGGAAGTGGCAATAAAGCAAAAGAATAGAGCAAATCTAAGACTTCTGTCTAGAAAACAGCTATAGGTACAATCATTTGTATATGAAAATTACCAGAATAATATTGATAAGAAGCCTAATAAGTTTTAAAAACTTGTGTACCGCCAAAGAAATAGAAAGCCTAGAAAAGCTCAAGATTTAAATGACTCTTGGAGTTATAACTAAGATCAGGAAGTGGGTTGAAAAACCTCCTAAGGCCCCAAGAGGGCATATTCCCTGATGCTCATTTTTTATGTGGCCAAGGAGTATAATAAAAAGTAATGAACAAAGAAGACAAATCCAAGGACCACAGTGAACTGTGGACAAGGAGGCAATCAGAGGCTAATCGAGGAGTATTCTTCACTCCAGGATAGGGACCCTCAAAATACCTCTCTAGGATTTTAGACTTGTCATGGACCAGTAACTCCTGTGTACCCTTTGTTTTTCCTTTCCTGGATGGAGTGATGATGAATGATGAAGAAACCACTGTGCATTATCCCGAAATCCTGGGCATTGAATTTGATGCTGTAATCGTATGGAAATTTTAAGTTGTTTCTCCTGGGTAGGGGTAGATATGTTTTGCATGCAAGAATGAGAATGAACCAAATGTTTGGTAACCAGAAGGACAGATTGTAGTAGTCATCAGTTCTGTTTACCAAATTTTTCTGGTTTTCTTTTTAGACATACGGTAAGTTTGTATTTTCTTGCTCCCTTTGTCCAAAGAAATACAAACAGAAATTACCTCTGGGTAAAAGCTTAAAGAGTCAAGGAGTAGTTAAATATCCTTTCTCTTTCCTTTTGGTATGGCTACCAGCACCTTTCAAGCACCCCTCCATCAGCTCAAATCCTTGTTGACTATGAACCTAAAGCCTGCAGTGCTGATCTGCAATGGATGGTAGTGTATTTGAGAAGTAAACTATTGTTGTCTTAAGCCACCATTATTTGGAGGATTATTTGTTACCACAACATATTCTACTCTATCCTGACAGATCCAAACCCCAGCTGGAAAATGAGGTTGTTAAATGGATATTAATAAAATGCATAAATTTAAAATACTCTATTATACTGTTGAACATTGGTATATATATATTATTTTCAAAAAACAAAAATCAAGAAATACTTAAGTTCATCAAAAGCAATTTTACTCTCTATAGGAAAAGTGTCTCATTACTTGTGATGTTAACAAGTTAACATTCAACTTGTTATTGGTTGAATACTAGTAATACTAAGTAAATCTGTGTTATCTCAGAATTTGATCAGGGGATAAACAGGCAGAGTTTAGACACGTTAGTATTTGTAAATATACAAACCAATTTGGAGAGTTGATTGAATTTCATTATTTCTAATCCTGAGGCTGATTTCCTACTGGGACCTGGAAGAATTCTATTCTAAGCAAGTCACTAGAAACATAATGTGTGTATGAAGGGGAGATGGGTGAGTGTGTGTATGTGTTGAGCTCTACTGAATCACTGGGCGTAGGCTATTCTTAGAGGTAGCCAGGACACTAGACTTGAAAGAATCATGTTCTCATCTGATATATAAATGCTATGTTCCCCAATAATTATGGATAGGTGAATGAAAATTACTCTGACATAAGCATGAGCCCAGATTCCACTTTTCCGTCAAAGGTTATTAATAGTGTGCAATGCTCAGTGCTTGTACTTAACAACATAAGAGTATTATACTCTGTACTTATATTTACAAAGCAATTTTGTAGTATCTCTTATTTACTTTATGGTATCCTGCAATGCCTAGGGAACGGTAACCTAGACACTATCAGCCAACCACAATAACAAGCCAAGTAGCTATTACTGCTTTAATGGTAGACTTTTTTTTTTTAACATCTTTATTGGAGTACAATTGCTTTACAATGGTGTGTTAGTTTCTGCTTTATAACAGAGTGAATCAGCTATACATATACATATATCCCCATATCTCCTCCCTCTTGCTTCTCCCTCCCACCCTCCCTATCCTACCCCTCTAGGTGGTCACAAAGCACTGAGCTGACCTCCCTGTGCTATGCGGCTACTTCCCACTAGCTATCTATTTTACATTTGGTCGTATATATAAGTCCGTGCCACTCTCTCACTTCGTCCCAGCTTACCCTTCCCCCTCCCCATGTTCTCAAGTCCATTCTCTACATCTGCATCGTTATTCCTGTCCTGTCTCTAGGTTCTTCAGAACAATTTTTTTTTCTTTAAGATTCCATATGTATGTGTTAGCATACAGTATTTGTTTTTCTCTTTCTGACTTACTTCACTCTGTATGACAGACTCTAGGTCCGTCACCTTGCCACAAATAACTCAATTTTGTTTCTTTTCATGGCTGAGTAATATTCCGTTGTATATATGTACCACATCTTCTTTATCCATCCATCTGTCGATGGACACTTGGGTTGCTTCAATGTCCTGGCTATTGTAAATAGAGCTGCAATGAACATTGTGGTACATGACTCTTTTGGAATTACGGTTTTCTCTGGGTATAGGCCCAGTAGTGGGATTGCTGGGTTGTACGGTAGTTCTATTTTTAGTTTTTTAAGGAACCTCCATACTGTTCTCCATAGTGGCTAAATCAATTTATATTTCCACAAACAGTGCAAGAGGGTTCCCTTTTCTCCACACCCTCTCCAGCATTTATTCTTTGTAGATATTTTGATGATGGCCATTCTGACTAGTGTGAGGTGATATCTCATTGTAGTTTTGATTTGCATTTCTCTGATGATTAGTGATGTTGAGCACCCTTTCATGTGTTTGTTGGCCATCTGTATATCTTCTTTGGAGAAATGTCTATTTAGGTCTTCTGCCCATTTTGGATTGGGTTGTTTGTTTTTTTGATATTGAGCTGCATGAGCTGTATATTTTAGAGGTTAATCCTTTGTCAGTTGCTTCATTTGCTAATGTTTTCTCCCATGCTGAGGGTTGTCTTTTTGTCTTGTTTATGGTTTCCTTGGCTGTACAAAAGCTTTTAAGTTTCATTAGGTCCCATTTGTTTATTTTTGATTTTATTTCCATTTCTCTAGGAGGTGGGTCAAAAAGGATCTTGCTGTGATTTGTGTCATAGAGTGTTCTGCCTATGTTTTCCTCTAATAGTTTGATAGTGTCTGGCCTTACATTTAGGTCTTTAATCCATTTTGAGTTTATTTTTGTGTATGGTGTTAAGGAGTGTTCTAATTTCATTCTTTTACATGTAGCTGTCCAGTTTTCCCAGCACCACTTATTGAAGAGGCTGTCTTTTTCCATTGTATATTCTTGCCTCTGTTATCAAAAGTAAGGTGACCATATATGTGTGGGTTTATCTCTGGGCTTTCTATCCTGTTCCATTGATCTATATTTCTGTTTTTGTGCCAGTACCATACTGTCTTGATTACTGTAGCTTTGTAGTATAGTCTGAAGTCCGGGAGACTGATTCCTCCAGCTCCGTTTTTCTTTCTCAAGATTGCTTTGGCTATTTGGGGTCTTTTGTGTTTCCATACAAATTGTGAAATATTTTCTTCTAGTTCTGTGAAAAATGTCATTGGTGGTTTGATACGGATTGCATTGAATCTGTAGATTGCTTTGGGTAGTATAGTCATTTTCACAATGTTGATTCTTCCAATCCAAGAACATGGTATATCTCTCCATCTGTTTGTATCATCTTTAATTTCTTTCATCAGTGTCTTATAGATTTCTGCATACAGGTCTTTTGTCTCCTTGGGTAGGTTTATTCCTAGGTATTTTATTCTTTTTGTTGCAATGGTAAATGGGAGTGTTTCCTTAATTTCGCTTTCAGATTTTTCATCATCAGTGTATAGGAAAGCAAGAGATTTCTGTGCCTTAATTTTGTATCCTGCTACTTTACCAAATTCATTGATTAGCTCTAGTAGTTTTCTGGTAGCGTCTTTAGGATTCTCTATGTATAGTATCATGTCATCTGCAAACAGTGACAGTTTTACTTCTTCTTTTCCGATTTGGATTCCTTTTATTTCTTTTTCTTCTCTGATTGCTGTGGCTAAAACTTCCAAAACTATGTTGAATAATAGTGGTGAGAGTGGACAACCTTGTCTTGTTCCTGATCTTAGAGGAAATGCTTTCAGTTTTTCTCCATTGAGAACGATGTTGGCTGTGGGTTTGTCATATATGACCTTTATTATATTGAGGTAAGTTCCCTCTATGCCTACTTTTGGGAGGGGTTTTATCATAAATGGGTGTTGAATTTTGTCAAAAGCTTTTTCTGCATCTATTGAGATGATCATATGGTTTTTCTCCTTCAATTTGTTAATATGGTTTATCACATTGATTGATTTGTGTATATTGAAGAATCCTTGCATTCCTGGCATAAACGCCACTTGATCATGGTGAATGATCCTTTTAATGTGCTGTTGGATTCTGTTTGCTAGTATATTCTTGAGGATTTTTGCATCTCTGTTCATCAGTGATATTGGCCTGTAGTGTTTTTTTTGTGTGTGTGACATCTTTGTCGGTTTTTGGTATCAGGGTGACGGTGGCCTCGTACAATGAGTTTGGGTATGTTCCTCCCTCTGCTGTATTTTGGAAGAGTTTGAGAAGGATAAGTGTTAGCTCTTCTCTAAATGTTTGATAAAAAGCCATCTGGTCCTGGACTGCTGTTTGTTGGAAGATTTTTAATCACAGTGTCAATTTCAGTGCTTGTGATTGGTTTGTTTATATTTTCTATTTCTTCCTAGTTCAGTCTTGGAAGGTTGTGCTTTTCTAAGAATTGGTCCATTTCTTCCAGGTTGTGCATTTCATTGGCATAGAGTTGCTTGTAGTAATCTCTCGTGATCCTTTGTATTTTAGCAGTGTCAGTTGTTACCTCTCCTTTTTCATTACTAATTCTGTTGATTTGAGTCTTCCCCCTTTTTTTCTTGATGAGTCTGGGTAATGGTTTATCAATTTTGTTTATCTTCTTAAAGAACTAGCTTTTAGTTTTATTGATATTTGCTATTGTTTCCTTCATTTCTTTTTCATTTGTTTCTGATCTGATCTTTATGATTTCTTTCCTTCTGCTAACTTTGGGGTTTTTTTGTCCTTCTTTCTCTAATTGCTTTAGGTGTAAGTTTAGGTTGTTTGTTTGAGATGTTTCTTGTTTCTTGAGGTAGGATTGTATTGCTATACACTTCCCTTTTAGAACTGCTTTTGATGCATTGCAGAGGTTTTGGTTCTTTGTGTTTTCATTGACATTTATTTCTAGTTTTTCTTTATTTCCTCTTTGATTTCTTCAGTGATCTCTTGGTTATTTAGTAGTGTATTGTTTAGCTTCCATGTGTTTGTATTTTTTATAGTTTTTTTTCCTGTGATTGATATCTAGTCTCATACCATTGTCATCAGAAAAGATACTTGATATAATTTCAATTTCCTTAAATTTACCAAGGTTTGATTTGTGGCCCAAGCTATGATCTATCTTAGAGAATGTTCCATAAGCACTTGAGAAGAAAGTGTATTCTCTTGTTTTTGTATGGAATGCCCTATAAATATCATTTAAGTCCCTCTTGTTTAATGTATCATTTAAAGGCTGTGTTTCCTTATTTATTTTTATTTTGGATGATCTGTCCATTGGTGAAAGTCGGGTGTTAAAGTCCCCTACTATGATTGTGTTACTGTCGATTTCCCCTTTTATGGCTGTTAGCATTTGCCTTATGTATTGAGGTGCTCTTATGTTGGGTGCATAAATATTTACAATTGTTATATCTTCTTCTTGGATTGATCCCTTGATCATTATGTTGTGTCCTTCTTTGTCTCTTGTAATAGTCATTATTTTAAAGTCTATTTTGTCTGATATGAGAATTGCTAGTCCTGCTTTCTTCTGATTTCCATTTGCATGGAATACCTTTTTCCATCCCCTCACTTTCAGTCTGTATGTGTCCCAAGTCTGAAGTGGATCTCTTGTAGACAGCATATATATGGGTCTTGCTTTTGTATCCATTCAGCCAGTCTGTGTCTTTTGGTTGGAGCATTGAATCCATTTACACTTGAGGTGGTTATCGATATGTGTGTTCCTATTACCATTTTCTTAATTGTTTTGGGTTTTTTATTGTAGGTCTTTTCCTTCTCTTGTGTTTCCTGCCTAGATAAGTTCTTTTAGCATTTGTTGTAAGCTGGTTTGGTGGTACTGAATTCTCTTAGTTTTTGCTTGTCTGTAAGGCTTTTGATTTCTCCATCAAATCTGAATGAGATCCTTCCAGTGTAGAGTAATCTTGGTGGTTGGTTTTTCCCTTTCATCACTTTAAATATGTCCTGCCACTCCCTTCTGGCTTGCAGAGTTTCTGCTGAAAGATCAGCTGTTAACCTTATGGGGATTCCTTTGTATGTTATTTGTTGTTTTTCCCTAGCTGCTTTTAATATTTTTTCTTTGTATTTATTTTTGATAGTTTGATTAATATGTGTCTTGGCGTGTTTTTCCTTGGATTTATCCTTTATGGGCCTCTCTGCACTTCCTGGACTTGATTGACTATTTCCTTTCCCATATTAGGGAAGTTTTCAACTATAATCTCATCAAACATTTTCTCAGTCCCTTTCTTTTTCTCTTCTTCTTCTGGGACCCCTATAATTTGAATGTTAGTGCATTTAATATTGTCCCAGAGGTCTCTAACAGGGTTCTCAATTCTTTTCATTCTTTTTTCTTTTTTCAGCTTGTGGTAGTTATATCAACTATTTAATCTTCCAGGTCACTTATCTGTTCTTTTACCTCAGTTATTCTGCTATTGATTCCTTCTAGAGAATTTTTAATTTCATTTATTATGCTGTTCATCATTGTTTGTTTGCTCTTTAGTTCTTCTAGGTCCTTGTTAAATGTTTCTTGTATTTTCTCCATTCTATTTCCAAGATTTTGGATCAGCTTTACTATCATTACTCTGAATCCTTTTTCAGGTAGACTGCCTATTTCCTGTTCATTTGTTTGTTCTGATAGATTTTTGCATTGCTCCTTCATCTGCTGTGTGCTTCTCTGTCTTCTCATTTTGCTTAACTTACTCTGTTTGTGGTTTCCTTTTTGCACGCTGCAGGTTCGTAGTTACTATTGTTTTTGGTGTCTGCCCCCAGTGGCTAAGGTTGGTTCAGTGAGTTGTGTAGGCTTACTGGTGGAGGAGACTGATGCCTGTGTTCTGGTGGATGAGGCTGGATCTTGTCTTTCTGGTGGGCAGGACCACATCCGGTGGTGTGTTTTGGGGTGTCTGTGACCTTATTATGATTTTAGGCTGCCTCTCTGCTAATGGGTGGGGTTGTGTTCTTGTCTTGCTAGTTGTTTGGCATAGGGTGTCCACAACTGTAGGTTGCTGGTTTTTGAGTGGTTCTGGGTCTTAGTGTTAAGATGGAGATCTCTGGGAGAGCTTTTGCCATTTGATATTACGTGGAGCTGGGAGTTCTCTGGTGGACCAATGTCCTGAACTCAGCTCTCCCACCTCAGAGGCACAGGCTTGACACCCAGCCAGGGCACAAAGACCCTTTCAGCCACATGGTTCAGAAGAAAAGGGAGGAAAAAAAGAAAGAAAGAAAGAAAAAATAAAATAAAATAAAGTTATTAAAATAAAAAATAAATTATTAAAATTAAAAAAATTAAAGTAATAAAAAAAATTTTTAAAAAAGAAAGAAAGAAAGAAGAGAGCAACCAAACCAAAAAACAAATCCACCAATGATAACAAGTGCTAAAACTATACTAAAAAAATAATGGACAGACAGAACCCTAGGACAAATGGTAACAGAAAACTATACAGACAAAATTACACAAAGAAGCATACACATACACACTCACAAAAGAGAAAAAGGAAAAAAAGTATATATCTATATATAAAAAAAAGGAAGAGAGCAGCCAAATTAATAAACAAATCTACCAATGATAATAAACTGTAAATACTAAACTAAGATAATGTTTAATCCTAAACATAAAACCAGAAGCAAATTAGATGCAGAAAGCAAACCCCAAGTCCACAGTTTCTCACAAAGTCCACCCCTCAATTTAGGGATGATTCGTTGTCTTCAGGTATTCTAGAGACGCAGGGTACCTCAAGGCGATTGTGGAGATTTCATCCGCTGCTCCTGAGGCTGTTGGGAGAAATTTCCCTTTCTCTTGTTTGTTCGCGCACAGCTGCTGGGGTTCAGCTTTTGATTTGGCACTGCCTCTGCATGTAGGTCGCCTGAGAGTGTCTGTTCTTCACTCAGACAGGATGGGGTTATAGTAGCAGCTGATTAGGGGGCTCTGGCTCACTCAGGCTGGGGGGAGGGAGTGGTACGGAATGCGGGGCGAGCCTGCGGCGGCAGAGGGTGGTGTGACATTGCAACAGACTGAGGTGCGCCGTGTGTTCTCCTGGGGAAGTTGTCCCTGGATCACGGGACCCTGGCAGTGGTGCAGTGTCTTGATAAGGCTCAAAACATTGCTGGATGCCAGATTCTGAGAGTCATATATTCTAAGCTTTAGAGTTGGGTTTGTACCTTTAAAATAATCGTGGTGGTTCTTAACACTAGTATTTGTACATGCTGATGATTTGCAATTATTTGTGAGTTATGTTATGAGTAAAGTAAAAACTAGAGTCATATTTATTAATACTGTAACATTACCTTCCTCACTGGTATTCTGATTTCTTCCTTGAATATGAGAGAATAGGGTAGGATACAGCAGGTACGTAGGAAATTACTAATAACCTACCTCTCAGTTTGTTTTAATCCCAGGTCACACTTACTGATTGAGCATTACTAGTTGTGGGGGTTGAGTTATTTTTATGTTGTGAGATGTGATTTTAGAGCTATATTTATTATCTTTATCCATGGATGAATATCTGCTTCAGGCTATGATGGAGTGACTGGTACTAGACTAGTCCTCCTGCCATAAATATGAGTACACAACTAGTTAAGTGGGCACATGTATTAAACAACTGTTTTCAGGCATTAGACAACAAGCAGCTCATGAGATCCAGAAAAGCTGGAAACAAGCAAGGCAAGCCCTATGGTAACTCTACTTTCTCCCTATAAGCATTTACTAGACCTCAGCAAAGGTAGCAGAAACCAAGCAAAATCCAATGGTCTTGCTGAGCTGAGATAGAGATTAAAGTTTGGAGAAGCTGAAGCTGCCAAAATTTGTAAGATGAAGTTATGCAGATTAAGGAGCTACTCAGAAAAAAAGCTTAAAAAATCTGTGTGTAATACTTTTGAGTTTTTAGCTGAATAGTAAGTTGCATGTGTATAAGGTAAGACTCCACAAGGCTTGGCAAAGAACAGTTAATGGGAAAGAACAGCTACCAGGGCTCAAAAGGGTGGGGAGCCATTTGATATCCAATCAGCCAGTGTAGAGAGACCTCATGCAATACCCAGGGTATTTGATAAAGATCTCAGAAAGCCCAAGCCTTAAGAGTAAGACCAAATTAATCCTTGAGTAAAGACTACTCTAGACCTGCCCTAACATAACAACAACGGCAGCAGCAGCAGCAGCAGTAGCAATAGCAACATGTCCAAAGAATCAAGCTGTTCTATAAGTAAATTAACTGCCTGCCAAGTCAAAGGCTAACATTTTTCAAAGGAAACAACAAAGCCCAGACACTGAACACCTTAACATTCACAATATTCAGCTTTCAACCAAAAATATATGACATGTGAAAAAATAGGAAAAAGTGAAGCACAGTAGTAGAAATGGACCCAGAAATGAGAGAGATGATGGAATTAGCAGATAAGGAAATTAAAATACTTATTATAACTATGTCAAGAATTTAAAGGAAACATGAACACAATGAATAGAGAAATGAAAACTATAAAAAAAGGAATCTTCTAGAGATAAAAATACAGTGGCTGAAGTGGAAAATTCACTCAATAGATTTAAAACAAATTGGTCACTTAAAAAGAAAACAGCAAATTTGGAGACTGGAAAAACAAAATAATAGAGTCTTACAGACCTGTGGGCACTCAAGTAATTTTGAATGTATTTCATTGGCATCCCAGAAAAGGTGGAGAGAAGAAAAATACAGTTGTCTATTCTTAAATTATTTATGAAGTACTATAATATTATTTGAAGGTAGATTGCTGTAAGCTGATGATATTGTAAACCCAGAGCAACAACTAAAAAATATAAAACAAAGAGGTATACACTTATCAATTAAAAGAAGAGATAGAATGGAATACAGAAAAGAAAAATCGATGTTTTTCCAAAAGAAGGAATTAAAAGAAAAAAGACAACAAACAGGAAAATGGTAGACTTAAATTCAACCATATCAAAATTGCATGAAATATAAATGGCCTAAACATATCTATTAAAAGTCAAAAATTGTTATATTGAATTAAAAAAATAAGGCATAGCTAAATACCATTTATAAGAAAAAAAGCAGATAGTTTAATGTAAAATAATGGAAAAGTTATACCATGCAAAAACATAGTAAATATGTAGTGGCTTTATTCATATCAGAAAATGCAGACTTTAGGACAAGAAATATTTTTAGAGCTTTTAGAGAAGTATTAAAAGGATCAAATTATTAGGTACATATAACAACCTTAAGTATGTACACACTTAATGACAGTTATAAAATACATGGAGAAAACCTGACAAAACTGAACAGATGAAATAGAAAAAATCCACAATAATAATTGGTGATCTCAACATTCTTTTTTCAGCAATTGATAGAACAAGAAGAAAGAAAATCAGTAATGAGGACATCTTAAAAAAACAATATCAACCAACCTGACCTCATTGACATTTGTAGAATACTGCATTCAACAACAGTATCATACAAATCCTTTTGAATATTTAAAAGGATTTAAATCATACAGATCATACAGAGTATGTTTTCTTACCATAATGGAACTTATATACAGAATACATTGAAACAACCTCTTAAAACTCAATACTAATAAGTTAAATAATCCAATAAAAAATGAGTAAAACATTTGAGGATACTTCAAACAAACAAAAAAAAATGTACAAAACACCAATAAATGCATGAAATAATGTTCAACATCCTTAGTCATTAGGAAAATGCAAATTAAAATCACAAAAGTTATCTCTATATACACACTAGAATGGCTAGAATGTGGAACAGCCAAAATTGTCATACATTGCTGATGGGAAGATAAAATGGTACAACTACTTTGAAATACAGTTTGTCAATTTCTCATAAAACAACACTTAAAACAGAAATTCAGCTCTTAGGTATTTATCCAATAGAAATAGAAACATATGTCCTCACAAAGATTTGTGTACAAAAGCTATAGTAGATGATGATGATGATGATTTCCAAACTAGAAACATGCAAAAGTTCATTGGTTAAGCCAATTAACCCTACTACTCAGAAATGAAGAACAGATTATTGACACATGCAACAATATGGATAAAGTTCAAAACCATTACACTGAGCAAATAATTATGCACATATACATACACCACACATGTATACACATGTACTTCATGATCCTATTTATATGAAACTCTAGAAGGGACAAATATAATCTGTAAAGACAAAAGTAGATTAGTGGTAACCTGATGTGGTAAGTTGGAAAAACTGACTGGGAAAAGGTAAAAGGATACTTTGGGGGTAATAAAAGTGTTCTTGATATTCCTTCATTGCGGTGGTGGTTATGCAACTATATATATTTGTAAAAGTGCATCCAACTGTAGACTTAAAGTGTATGTACTTTAAATGAAGAGTTAGGCAAAATCAACTGAAGACATTATGAGTAGTGCATCTACATGTACATTGTAGATATAAGCAGGAGCAGTGCTAAGAGATATTTCCATTACTAATAAAATTATAATGACTAGGGCATAGCCATACCATGTCAGTTTTTTATAAATTCCAAGACAGTTGTATAAATTCTGGTTTTAACTTTGGTAGGAAAGATAATTCTAAATTCTAGGCTGTAATCCCCTTAAAAATAAATACTTATCTACAATGGGAGGGTGTTTAACATTACTATACAAAGCTTAACAAATACTATCTCTCCATTACACTATTTGAGGTTTTCTGTGGTGTCATCAAAGTCTGTCTACAGCAAAGGGAGTGTGCTTTGCACTTGAATGACATCTATCATGGCAAATAGCTGAAAAAATGAAAGACAGAACTGGGTGAATATGTGGACACTTCACAGATTTGTAAGCAGTGGATACCTTGATAAAATTGTTTTATCAAAAAAGAAACTCTGACGATAATATAGGCTAATGGAGGGATAACTTGATGTCAGGGAGATCAGTGGAGGCTATTGCAATAGTCCAAGCAGGATATAATGATGGTTTGAATTAATGCAGTGGAGTGGAAATCAGAGCATATGTTAAAGAGATTGTCATTATGGTTTGGTTAGTTACAAATTTAATAACCTACAATGGAATCTTTTGGGTGTCCATCTCATTGAAAATCAAATTGAGTATTCTCACAGCCTATAAAGTCCTGCATTATAGGGTCTCTGTCTACTCCCCAACTTTCCTGCTGCCCTTCTACTGAGCGCCAACCAGTGACGTACTCATCTTCAAACGCAGGTCATTGCCTCCTCAGAGACTTTGCATTTACTCTTCCCTCAGCCTGAAATGCTCTTCAGCCATATCTTCTCATGGCTGACTCCCTCTCATCGTTTAGGCCTCAGTTCAAGTTTCAACTTTTTTGGAAAACTCTTTCCTAACCATACTCTTGCCCATCCACTCTTTTTTTTTTTTTGTAAGCAAAATAATATCTTTATTTTTTTTCAATTTTTATTTTATTTTATTTTTTTAACATCTTTATTGGAGTATAATAGCTTTACAATGGTGTGTTAGTTTCTGCTTTATAACAAAGTGAGTCAGTTATACATATACATATGTCCCCATATCTCTTCCCTCTTGCATCTACCTCCCTCCCACCCTCCCTATCCCACCCCCTCTAGGTGGTCACAAAGCACCGAGCTGATCTCCCTGTGCTATGCGGCTGCTTCCCACTAGCTATCTATTTAACATTTGGTAGTGTATATATGTCCATGCCACTCTCTCACTTCGTCCCAGCTTACCCTTCCCCCTCCCCGTATCCTCAAGTCCATTCTCTGGTAGGTCTGCATCTTTATTCCCGTCTTGCCCCTAGGTTCTTCTGACCATTTTTTTTTTCTTTTCTTTTTTCTTAGATTCCATATTCATGTGTTAGCATACGGTATTTGTTTTTCTCTTTCTGACTTACTTCACTCTGTATGACGGTCTCTAGGTCCATCGCGGAGATCACCTTCCTCCTCACAAATGCATCAGAAATACATTTGCCCATCCACTCTTATCACATTATGCTCTTGTACTGAGCATGGATCACAGCATAAGATTATTCGTGTATTTATTGTCTGTCATTGCCGCTGCCGCCATAATGTAAAATTTACAAGGGTGCCTTGGCTGTCTTATTCCCCGTTGTAGTCACAGTGCCTGGAACAATGCATGGTACAGATATTTCTGGGATGGATAAGTGGGGGTATGCTTGCTATATATTTTAATGTTTCAGAATAATAAAGATTACTAATGAAAAATCATCAAAATACAGTATCATAAATTTATAAATATACATATCCTGATAAATACGTAAATATGTACATTCTGATTATAAATGTTGCATTATTTTAGAGAGGTTTATAGGACTCAAGGTAAGAGTGACTAAAAGTTATAGCTGTCCTCTCAGATATAACTTTTATCATCATCTCCTTTATTGTCATATTGTACTTCTCACTACTGAACCTGTTTTCTGGATCATTTATTCATTCATTCAGCACTAACTGAGACCCTCTGGGCATATAAAGATGAAGAAATTCATAATTCTATAGGTGCCAAATAAGATGCATGAGAAAAGTCCTGAGATGGAAGAGATAATCTGTGTTTGGAAGAGGGGTGAGGAAGTGGGAAAATCTTTGAAAAGGACTCGACATTTCAGCTTGGTTGTAAATGATAGTGAAAGTATATCAGGTTAGAGAGATGAGAAATGGCTTTTCAGGCAGAGGGGAAAACTTGAGCAAAGGCAAGAGGGTATAGAAGCTGAGAGGGTCATTTGTGGTAACTGAAGAACAGTGTGTGTTGGAGAGTGGTAGAAAATGATGTTGGAGAAATATGTTGAAATTTGGTAATGAAGGACCTCCAATGCCATACCAAGAATTTTATCCAGTAGGTAATTGAGGAACCATCAAAGGATTTTATCTAGGAATGTGACGTGATCAGATCTGTGATTTAAAAGATAATTCTTAAAGTGGTTAGAATCAGAGAGTAAGCCTAAAGGCATGGAGATTAGTTGAAAAACCATTACAATTTTCAAGCAAGAAATGAGGCCTAAATTAAGGCAGTGGCAGTATGAATAGGGAGGAAAAGACTGATTTCAGGATTAGAATTGATGGGTCTTGGGACCTATAAAAGAGTGAGGGAAAATGAGGGGATAGACCTGACGCTGAGTTTCTGGTTGGGAGTCTTGTAGATGGGTCTGTAATTGATCCACTGTGACCTGCAATTGATTGGTCCTCCCTGGTTCACCTCATTTCCTTCATTGACTTTTCTCCCCAACTTTAACTCCAGGACAGAGGTTTCCTTTTACTATGCGCTCATTAATACCTCTTTTCATTCACCAGGTATAGAACCAGCTAGCTAATCAATCTGCATGAGTAACCTCTCCTTTTCCTCTGTGTTAGCAGCTGAGTATCTTACAGATTGATTCAATATGCTCTAAATTCTGTCAAAACTGTTTCAGGATACCTAGAGGGCTGTTTCACTGCCTTGTAAGTTTGCACATCTTCTAACAACCTGCTGTAATATTTTAATTCATTCAACTTTTTCTTATTATCCCTTTATATCCACTTATATCAGTCCATAGACGACATTAACTCCATCCTCAATGGTCTGTAAAAGTTTGTTCTTAGTCCTTATGTAAGGTGTAGATTTCTGACTGTGGATTCCATGCTCAGATGAGTACTGTGGGCAGAGAAACAATGTATAAAGGGTAGTTTCTTACTTTTCAGAATTTACAGCATAGATGAAGTGATGAGACTCTTTATCCCTTCTTTCTTCCTTTTCTTCCTTCCCCCCATTCTTTTATTCTCCCTTCCTTCCTTCCTTCCTTCCTCAATTAAATTAAATATAAATATGTGAAGGCAGCAAAGATAAACAAGGTATGAAAGTTTTTGATCCCATAATAACCAATGATTAAGTGACAGATTATATGGCACAGAGCTGAAGTCTGGATAACAGGGAAGGCCTCATAGAGAAACCAGTACATGTTAAGGGAATATCTATTATTAGTAGTAGTAGGTGTAAGAACTCTCATAAGTATAGAACATCTTGATTTTAGGAAATTAATACAAAAATCAGGATATTCATGTATTGAAAAACATGGACTAGCTAATGTTAATATAGTTAGATGTATTTAAGGGTGGTCTTTTGAGATCATGAATAAACCAAGACTGTGTTAAAGTGAATAGAATTTTCTAGGAATATGTGGCAGGACTCTGTCTTTAACCTTGTCTTATTCATCAATGATTGGATAAAGTCATACAAATCTGGCTTATCTAAATATATTATAGACAGTGAAATAGGCTTTCATTAGACAGCAAATTACATCAAGGTTAAATATGAATATGGAAGTATAAAAGTTCTGAGTCAAAAATAACAAAGTAAATTTGTACTTACGTTCAAAATATATACTAAGATAGCATCAGGGCAACCTCCCTTGACAAGTGACCTATGGAAAAGTTTTTGGAGTTGTAGTTGCCCGTGAGATCTGTGAGACTGGATGTGACATTGCCACTAAAAAACTAATCAAATACCTTATTCTACATCAGTGAGAAAAGACTGGGGGTGGAGGACATCATTTCCCTGAAAACGGTGTTAGCTAAACCACAAGTAAAGTCGAATACTCAGTTCTGTATTCCTTAGGTTTAGAAGGTTGTATACAAACTAGAGCATGCCCTGAGAATACCAGTTATGATTTTCCAGAAACCTCATCACATAGGAACCAGACAAGACATGACTACAAGAAAAAACTGCAATAAAACAAAACAAAACAAAACAAAAACCAAAGAAAGTTCAAAGTTTTGAAAGATCATGGGAGAGTGAATAGGTTTGTTCTTTCTTGTATTAGAGGGCAGAAACATCATCAACGGGTACAAATTTTGGTGAGGCAAATTTGGACTCAAATCAGAGAATTTTTAGTTCTAGAAACAATTGAGGTAGTTCCCGTCATCTACACAATAAATGGCCTTTCACTGAGTGTTTCCACAGTCTAGATAGGTGGTCATTTGTCAGAGATGTAATTAAATGAAATGCTATATGGGTGGAGAGCTAGATGAGATGATCTATAAGCTTTCTTCCAATGCCAAGTCCAAACACAGCCTTATTTTTGTATCTTCTCTTAGTAAAGAAAGTTGTACAAAATACTGATTAAAATAATAATAGAATTATGGGGAGGGAAATGGAGGGAAGTATATTGAATATTCTTTCTACTGTATTTTAAAGAATTTATAGAACATAAGGTAAATTTTGGTAGACATTTTGGAAGTTGTTTTGAATTGATTTAAGCCAAGAATGGAATCCTTTACTTCACTTTAGTACCAAGGTGAAAAGCGAACCAGTAATGCCTTCCAGGGATCTTTTTGAGATTATTGCCTATTGTGGAAAAGATAAAAAAAAACACTTACTTAATAGGCTTCTAGTTAAGGCATTTTATTCCACAAATACTGATTCTTAGCATAAACAAGACACTTTATATTTGCCAAGTTCTTCTTTAAGAGTTATTAATTTGTCTTCACAACAACCCATGGGAGAGCAATGAAGTTTATCTTTATTTAGCAGATGAAAAAACTAAGGCCACAGATATGTAGTCACCAAGTCTATCATTTTTCAGAAGACTTGAAGGGTTTTTGTTGTTGTTGTGTTTGTTGTTGCTGTCTTGATACCATATGTACAGACAGTGAACCTAACGAGCCAAGGAGTTGATGTGATTCATTTGTTAACATTGCCCTAAACCTCAAGCTAACATTTTTCCGAGTCTCATTCTTTGAACTTAGCTAATAGTTTTGTAGTTATAGGTGTAGTTATATGTGTAGTTAACATATTTTTTATTTGTAACTCATTTTGGCTGTTTACAAAGAAGCTTTAAATTATTAAATCTCATTTAACAGGCAAAATTAAATTCGTTTTAACTACTCTATATGCCTTAAACAGTTGTTTTTAAGTTGTTTTAAATCCAAGGCACATATCTAAGCAAATGTGTTTACCATTGGCTGAATAAAGTCGAAATTCAGACAACATAGTTCTTAAAATCTATTACTTGGCAAACAGAATTATTTTAAATTACTGCATTAGCACTACCTCATTCAGAATAGCATCTGCTGGAAGACCACCAAAGAATCCCAGGGATTTGGTGCAGTCATTACAATGACAATAAACAACAAATTGGCAACCTCTAGCACTGACAATTTTATTGAAACACATTACATTGTTAAAACTTTAGCAGAATCTATACCAGTGATCTCAACTTAAAAAAAATTCTATATACCACTGTTCCTTATTTCATATTACTCAGCATTGCCAGATCCTTTAATTTTGCTGGTCTACTGGAGATAAAATTACATAACACTGAAGTCTTAATTTGCCTATCTTTTGTTGCTAATGCAATTGTGAATTTTTTCAAATATTTATTCATCGTTTGTGTGTTCTTTACTGTGAAATAACTATTTACATCTTTTGCTAATTTTCTATGGGTTTTTTGCCCTTTCCTTATTGATTTCCTGGATTTTTAAATACAAATAGTAAACTTTGGGTTATGTATTTTACCAATGCCTTCTCTAAGTTTATGGTTAGTTGTTTTTTTTTAATTTTTTATTATTTCCTTATGAAATTTTTTGCTTATTTTTTGGGGGTTGGGAATATATGTTAATAATGTATTAAATAACAAAATCAACTTTTTAGAAAAAAAATTTAAGTTGAATGTTCTGTTTAAATTATGTTGTTAGTTGTTTAAATTATGCCTATGGAACATAAAAGCCTTTTGTATGCAACACAGTTAACTCTGGTGGATAGTAGGTTAACCAAAAACGTTGATGTAGGCAATCATAAAATATGATATAATGAGAAATACAACTGGGAAAAAACAGATTTGGGAACAAATTGAAATGTTTTTGGTAAATGCAGCTCCAATATGGAATAACTAGAAAGCAGGTCACGAGCTTCTGAAAGTCAACCTGCAGTCAGTATATTCTGCTGAGGAAATGTTCTGTTAATCATTTCTTAACACCAGGGTAGGCAAATTGACCAATTTTGCCCTATTTGGTTAGTAGATTTGGGGTTCTTGTTTAAGAAATCCTTCTCTACCAGTGATGATAAAGATATTCTCTTATATTTCCTCTAAAATTTGTAAAGATTAGTTTTTTACATATATGTACTTAATCCATCTAGAATATGGATTGAGATTCAATTTTATGTTTTCTAAATGGATTATCAGGTTTTCTAATACAATTTCTTGACTAGTATTTTCTTTCTTCAATAACCTGCAATGTCACTGACACGTGGGTGTATGCGGGTCCATTTCTATACCCTTTATTATATTTCTTTGATTAATTTTTGTATATTTGTGTAAAATATCATTGACTTAATTAATACCGTTTTATAATAAGCCTTGATTTCTGGTAGAAATAACCCACTTAACTTGTTTCTCCCTCCCCTTTTGGGAGTGTCTTGGCTTATCTTAGCACTTTGCCCATATTCATTTTAGAATGCTTGTTAAATTTATCAAATATTTGGTTTGAATTTTGAGTGGAATTTTATTGTCTCTAAGATTAATTTTGAGGAAAACTACCAACTTAACTACATTAAGGCATCCTATCCATGAATGTGGTACATTTCTCAATTTATTTAGGTATTTAGAAATGTATATTTCAATTCCATATGGAATCTTTCTTCTCCCTGAAGAATACTTTTTTCTATTTTATTTAGTTCACACCTGAATTAATTTTTTGTTTGTTTGAAAAAGTCTTTAGTTTTTATTTTTGAGAACTATTTCTCTTAGGCATAACATTTTATGGTAGCAGGTATTTTCTTTCAGCATTTTGAAAAATCATTCCATTGTCTTCTGGCTTTGACTTTTTCTCTGGGGAAGTTAGCTATTAGTCTTATTGATGCTCGTTTTAAGGTGAATATCTTTTCTCTAGCTGGTTGTAGGATCTACAGTTATACCTGGTATGACATTTTTAATATTTATCTTGCTTGACATTGCTTGCTTGACATTTTGACTTTTTGAAAATATGGCTTAATGTCTCTCAACAATTTTAAAACATTCTCGGTCATTATCTTCTCAAATAATACTTCAACTTCATTCTCTCAACTCTTCTGGGACTTTAATTAGCTGTAGATTAAACCTTTTAATTTCATTGACCAGAGTTCTTATACTCTATTATGTTTTTCACCCTATCTTTTTCCTCTCTGTGCTTTATAATGGATATTTTCAATTAACATATTTTTGTTTTTTGACACTGATATTTCTATTGAAATATTGATATGTTTTCTAATCTATCCTGGATATATTTCTATATTTTAAATCACAAGCAGTCCTTTTAGTTCTGTCTAGTCTGCAGTTAATCCTAGCCATGGAATTCTAAGTTAAATTATTATATTTTTAATTTGTAGAATTGCCATTTTTATAGTTTATATTCTCTGTTAAAATTGCTAATCTGGTTTTTTAAATTTATTTGAACATATTAAGCATAGTTATTTTTAAGTTACTAGTTGATAACTCCATTATTCAGATTCTCTGTGGATCTACTTCTGTTCCCTATTATTTCTCTTAGGTTTTGGTTACATTATCTTGCTTAATTATATGCCTGGTTATTATTATTATTTTTTGTTGATAAATTCTAATCACTGCATATCAAAAAATATAGAGATAACTTGAGGCTTGGGGTGATGTTATCTTCCACCAGAGAAAATTTATATTTATTTCTAATAGGTAGTTAAGGACATTAGTAATCAAGGTTTGCTTTAATCGAGTGGGGTTTTAGATCTTTTGAGAGTGCTTTATGTTTTGTTCACCCTTATTCCAAAGCCTAGGAGATTTGTCAGTCTCTGCCCTGTTGGCAGTTTCTGAACTTGAATTTCTTTCCATTTAGCCTCATGAGTCTGTTAAAGCTCTGTGGAAAAGTTTGTTCTGGAAATAGCAGAGACCCATAGGTTGAATTCTCTCAATTTTTGCATGTTTGAATTCATAATTCTTTACTCTCTTGTTGTTTTTCCAGTGAATTAAAACATACTATTCAAAACAATTTGCTCACACTTATTTATTTATTTAACATTTTTATTGGAATATAATTGCTTTACAATAGTGTGTTAGTTTCTGCTTTATAACAAAGTAAATCAGCTATACATATACATATACCCCCATATCTCCTCCCTCTTGTGTCTCCCTCCCATCCTCCCTATCCCACCCCTCTAGGTGGTCACAAAGCACTGAGCTGATCTCCCTGTGCTATGCGGCTGCTTCCCACTAGCTATCTATTTTACATTTGGTAGTGTATATATGTCCATGCCACTCTCTCACTTTGTCCCAGCTTACCCTTCCCCCTCCCTGTGTCCTCAAGTCCACTCTCTATGTCTGCTTCTTTATTCCTGTCCTGCCCCTAGATTCCTCAGAATCTTTTTTTTTTTAACATTCCGTATATATGTGTTAGCATATGGTATTTGTTTTTCTCTTTCTGACTTACTTGTTTTAAGCTGGAGAGTTGATCTGGAATATCTAGTTTGCCACTATTGGAAGCAGAACTCCCTTCCAATGATTTATAAAATTCAATATGTGTGTGTGTAATATTTCAATGCATTTTATTTATTTTCCAAATCTGACTGGTCATTTTTGATAGTTTTTTCCTTGCTCATGTATCTTGTTTTCCTATTTCTCTCTCTTTTAAAAACATTCTATTCATAATTATTTTACATTCTATAACTGATATTTTTAGAACTCTAAAGGCTTAGGGGTTTAAAACTGTGGTTTGTTTCTGCTCATTCTCATAAATGGTGGAGTATTTCTTCATATGCTTGGTAATTTTTTTTACTATGAGCTCATGTTTTGTTAAAATTCTGTGGGAATCTTGAGGGCCTGACTTGGGGATATTTTCCTCTAGAAAGATCTTGTGCTTGCTCCTCATGGGTACAATTGGATGCTACTAAGTTGATACCATTCTAATATAATATTTCAGCTTCAGGTTTCTCTGGCTGCACAGATGGTATATATTTGAAATTGTGACCTGAATGATAGCAAGTCAATGGGGCTGATTCTCAGGAGAAACTATTATAATTTGTGTGTGTGTGTGTGTGTGTGTGTGTGTGTGTGTGTGTGTGTGT
Organism: Balaenoptera physalus; assembly: GCF_965194825.1. Taxonomy (NCBI): domain Eukaryota; kingdom Metazoa; phylum Chordata; class Mammalia; order Artiodactyla; family Balaenopteridae; genus Balaenoptera; species Balaenoptera physalus. The sequence continues at coordinate 118,766,490 of NC_138882.1, forward strand.
GTTTCACCCAGAGTCCTGATGAAGACAGACAAGTTCCTGAGAGGTTTCCATTGCTAATATGCAGATATTTTCAACATCTTTCTACTAGTGCTGTAGTACCTTTGAGGCCTCAAATTAATGAAGTCCATAACTCATGGGCACTTTATTAGGTTGTAGCTGTGAATTCATGACCTGGATGTTTTGGGTGACGAAAAAATACATCTAACATATCCAAGAACAGATAAAATAGCATATTAATAGCGATGGAAAACATTTTTTTAAGTCAGGAATAATACTTACAGAGCTCAGGAAGAAAATGAAAAGGAATGAAGTTGCTAAAAATAAGACAATAAGAGGTGGTGGGTACGCTGTCTGTAAGATTCCAATTCCAGTTTAAAAAAGAAGATGGCTGCGAAAATGTCTCCTGTAAGTACTTGATCCTGAGACTGCTGGGTTTTGACCTCTGCCTGCACCCAACAAATACCTTCATAGTATACTTTAGGTAGACTTAAATATGTGCTAATATTTCCTGCTCTACTGTGACAACATCCAGTTTCACATTCATATGTGATCTATAACAGTTTAACTTGCTTACGCTTTTCTATTTAAAACTCTATTCTTGGTATAGCCTTTGTTCTATATTTTTTTCCAAGATGCAGAAACATCTTTATCATACATTAAAGATAATGGTCACAGAGTAAAGATTTCCTAATCATAGTAAATTGAAGGAGTTTGGATACAGGATCAGTTCCATGAATTAGGGATTCCAGAGGCTAAAATTAACAGTATTAATGATATAGAGAACAAAAGTTACTATTAAAACATTGTGCATAAATTGCACCCACTACTAATCCATATTATTTGATTATGACAGAAATGAGGTGAAATAGAAGATTAATGAAAAAATCAATGCTACTTTCTGTCTTCTTACTAAATAAGAGTTGATTTGTATCATCACTATTAGCATCTAAGTATAAATGGGAATAAGATTGGGTCTAGAGGGAGAAGTTGTGTTGAATTTTATGGCCCTGTGTAGGCAAAGTGTAGTGCTTAATTCCACAGCTTTCCACTTATGGTGTGACCACATGCTATTTTTTCCATATCCAGACTAGATATTAAGCGAACTCTTTCTATATATCAAGAAAAAATGCTGCAGAAATATATTTCTTATTTAATTTCTACTATTCTTTTAAATGGCAGTTTGCAGAATGCATCTGGGTGTACAGCTAATGACCCATGAGCAATAAGCAACTGTTTAAGTAAAATGCACTATGAAAAAGCTTTTACCAAACAGCATTTTAATATTTTAAATAGATTTTCCATTGCAGGCTCTTTGTAACTGGATTAGTTCTCTGATGTGTTCTGACAGAGCTGTGGTTAGGGATACTCCATTAACTTTGTCTGTCATCTTATTTTCCCTAGTATCCAGCAGAACACCCTTATATTTCATAATTTGTATTGCTATCAGTGCTGATTTGTAAATGTGCAAATTATAATTAACAGTGGCTACTACTTCTATTAAATATTAAATCATTCTTGCAGCTTATATTTTCCACAGCAGATGGAGCCCTGTGGTATGCAAATAGACTTCTCTTACATTGTCAGCAATTTTTAACCTATATTTTAGCTTAAAGAATACATTTTTCCCCCGTTTGCTTTATGTTTTCTATAACATTTAGGTTAATATTTATTTACTGCAAATTCTCTTTCTACCAATAAGAATTTCATGGACTGTTATATCACAGCACTGTGGTTTTGTTTCCCTTCATTAAAACTCCTTAATCATCTAGCTTGCTTGTAAGTACGAGAGCTTGTTGTTTGTACTGATGCAGCAGCATTGCATAAGGAGCATTTAGTTATGTTTCAATATGTATAGCAGAAGCAAAAATGTTAGGTATACCATCGTAGGTTTTAATTTGAAATCCAATCTATGTGCACATTTTTCCCCCAGAATAAGCAAAAGCATTTAAGGTTTTATATTGTGTCTTAAACATTCTATTAAATGTCATCAGTCGATTCAGGAAAATGTATTGCAAAAACATTAGAGAAGTATAAAATGTGTAAATGTAATAGATGCTTGGGACATGGAGAGGAATGTAAAAGTCCAACATTTATCAGGTAACCATAAACCACTAAGAAACATTGATAGAAAGTAACATTCTTGTGATATATAGTATTTTAAGCATGAACTCTTATTTCTGGTATTTATTGCAGTGCTGTTGTATTAAAAAACACTAATCCAGAATTATTGCAACCTTCCCTAACTATGGATTCCTAAAGTATGAATATTTTGGTTGAGGAGTGAGTTCTAACTTTCTTAACAATGAAAGGATATACACTCTTTAAACCCGCCAGAATCAGAAGGTTGTTTCTTTGACAGGTTTTTAATGGCAAGTTAAGACTGCTGGGGAAACCATAGAACTCAAAGGCATTAACTGACAAATTAAGCAAAGAGTAATGAAAACTTCGATGTGTTTGAATCATCATTCATTGAACTGTAATTGCCTTAGCAGCAGAAAATTAAATTGTAACAAGTAAGGGTCTTGACACTTCCCGCAATTTCTAAAAAAAGTTTGTACATGCCATGGAGGACAAACAGCACTCACATGAAATACTGGATGTGAGTCTTTTAATTAATTTATTTTATTTATTTATTTTTTTGGAATCAGCCATTCAATAAGACACACAAGTTTACTGTAACAGTCTGCTTTTTTGGAATCTTTAACATGGAAAATTTTTGATCTGTAGCAGATAATGCAGTTATAAGAAGGGTCTTCTTCAAGGCATAAGGCCTGCTGGTTTATGGGAACAAGTAGAAATGACTTGCCCATTATATGATAGCCTTCTCCCCCCACATTCTGGGGGAGGAAGAAAAATCAGGAATATGAGGAGATAATTGTTCAGATTTTGCCTTTATGGGTGTTATTTGCGATTTTCGTTGAAAGCATTTTAATTTATTGTGACTAGGCAAAGAAAGTAATCTCCAGGTAGCAGGTTTTCCTTCCAAGAAAAAGAATACCTTTATTGCTGTTGTTTTTATTTTTAAATGGTATGAATATGCGAAAAGCGTACAGGATACTCAGAAAGAAAAGCATATTTGTTTTTCTGTGGATATCCTATAGGAATCAAAACAGAATACACAAAAGCTTTATGAAAAAAATATTTAGATTAATTGAAAGTTGTAGTTATGGAACCCACAAAAAGAGCCTGACCAACCTTTCTGAGTGCTTTAGAGACTGTGATTTTCCCAACAGCTAATGCTTCAGCTTTGGGTGGGAAACTGTGATGAACATTTGAGTGAGAAAATATGTGTCTGAGTTAGAGCATCTGCTTTCATTACTTAGTTTTCAAGAGGACATTGCAAGTCAAGGAAATGAGTGGGTTTTATCCTGGAGAGAATCCAGGGGAAGCTAGATCTTCTTAAGAAGACAAAGGAAGAGCAGATTTCAACAGCTCTGAGGAGGGAGCTGTGGGTGAGACTGAGTGGGTTGATGGCTTGCTGGGTTGGTCAGTGATGAGCTCTACTCATCTGGGACAGTGCATCCTTCCTCAGCAGAATGAAGGTTTGTTCAAAGTTCAGGGTTAACCCATTTAAAATCTTCCCATTGAAATATTCCAAAATGAGGTGCCCTAAGAGAAAGCCTTTGCCTCAAATAGCTGTGCTTAATACAGATTGCCTGGAGAGGATCCTGCATGACATTTAAAAAAGCCTGGAAGGAGGAGCATAGTGGGAATGTGGAGAATAAAAACGAACTGGACTTGGGTGTGGAATTTCAAATTTAAAGTTTAGGGAAGGGTTGCCATATAAGGTAACTAAATTTCAGTGTCAAGTGATTTCATTAATGCTTCACAAACCATCTACATTCAGAAAGAAAGGAGGGGATTTGCCTACTGCTCAAATAGTCTATATATTTCTATAGCTTGAAAAATGAAATATAGGACTTAGGACAATAATGATGAGTAGGGTATTTGTTAATATACATATTAAAATCTGTCACAGCAGCAGAGACAGTCAGGCTAGTTTCTATTCCCTCTTTATTCAGAGGCTAAGGCTAAGGGTGGAGGTGTGGGGTGGCGTAGAGAAAGAGGGGGAATGGGATACCCCTGGATAAGCCAGAGAAAGGATTGTTTTGTTTTATTTTAACTTCAAATGCCTATGACAGACTCTGGGGACCTCACATTGTCAGTAGCTTCTCATATTAGCTAAAGGCAGTGTCCTCTCTGGACCTGACTTCCTTCTCTATGTACCTTTGTATCTTCAGCCAGCAGCATCTACGCAGCCAGGTTTAGGTCTCCTAGCTTTCTGCTTACTGTTTCCTACAAAAACTCTAATATTCAGGATCTGTCATGATGGCTATCACAAGGCTAATGTACAAAGTGGACGCAGTGGAATTCAAGGGTCTTTCATTCCCATTTTACTGGATCCTTATTCCTGATAAGACCTTCTTGTCACCTCCTTCAGGGAGCCCAATCCCAGCTATCCTTCCCTGACATACCTCACCCCTCAACCATCCTCTTCTTGGCCTCATTTAAATGTATAAGTTCTGTGGCCTGTGCTCTCAGTACTTTATGTTTATTTAATCTTACCTGGTAAATAAAAATAAGATGCTATTAACTGGGACTTCCCTGGTGGTCCGATGGCTAAGACTCTGCACTCCCAATGCAGGGGGCCTGGTTCGATCCCTAGTCAGGGAACTAGATTCCACGTGCCTCAACTAAGAGTTTGCATGCCACAACTAAAGATCCCACATGCTACAATGAAGATTCCATGTGTGGCAACTAAGACCCAGAGCAGCCAAACAAACATATAAATAAATAAATATTTTTTAAAAAGATGCTATTAACGGACAAAGGTCTTTGGATAACGTTTGCCTTTTGATAGAACTTTTCATTTACATGGACCAAGAGACCCTGCGCTAAGACCAGTAGGACAGGAGCATCCTTTGTTTTCCTTCCCATCATAAGTTTAACTACTTTGCCTATGAGGAGTTTTGGCCTTCTATTTTAAGTCCATGAGATTATGTAAGGACCTCAAACCAGTGCCTTCCTTTTAAAAAAAAGGTGAAATAAATATCAGTCTTTAGCACATCCTCCAAAATAATACTCGTTCACGATCTGTGGGCTTACACAAACCTAGTATTAGGCTTAATGGAAATTAAATAGTAAATCTAAGTAAAATTACCCTTTAAGGTATTCAACTTTACAAAAAAAAAATGTGAACTCCCCTTGACTTCTTCATGTTCTTGGCATTTTATTTTAGTTTTTTATGCATCTGCTTTTGGAGACCCTGAGTGTAATTGTTATAGATAAACGCGTTCTCTGGTAAACTTGAGAGAAACTCCATGCAAAAAGCTTTGTTTCCTGGGGGAGGAAGTGCACAAATTTTCCAATACATTTGCAAAATGCTATAGAAGCTACCTAAAATTTGAAGATTTGCAATGTACATTTGTGTGGTAAAAGCTCTGAGAAGTCCTGTAGTAAAAATGCCTGTTTGAAATTGTTTAACTCAGCATTTCCTAAATGTGTAATTCTTTCGTGCACAACATGCTGGGGAACTTGTTTTCCAATTACCACAGTTGTGAGGGATGGGGCGGGGCATGACGCTGTAGACATCTGCTTGTACTCTAATTATTTTAGTAGAAAAGAAGGGAGAAAATGTTATGTTGCAAGCTAACGTGGGCAGCAACAGCAAACACACCCATTTTTTAAATTCATTCATTATGCGTTGAGAATTTACTGAACGCCAACTATGTAAACAAGACTGAATGAGAAATTGGGGTGCTCTTCTCAGAAAACCTAGTCCTTTTCTAGAGGTGTTTATAGGATGTTAGGAAACACAGAGATAGTAAAGGTATTCCAGATTGCATGCATGTGACTGAATAAGTTATCAGTGGTGAGAAGATCTCTTCCAGTGCTTGAGTCTTGACTTCTTGGGATTTGCAGGGGGTACTTGGTGCTGATGACTACCGCCTCATCTAAGCCACATTCTGTGCTGACATCCAGACTCAGTAAAAAAAACCAAATAAGAAACATCACTTCATTCTGTTGAAAGCTTGTGCTGGAAGCAATGCTTTCTTTCTCTGACATTGAGGAGAGAGCACAGGGCTTGGGCTCAGAGGACTTCAGTTTGAATCGGCCTCCATCTTTCAGAACCTTGTGGTTGGATACATCCTTGACGTTGCTGAGGCACAGACACTGAGGATCCAGTTATTAACATTTTCCTGGAGTGAATCTGAGAGGATACTGGGAGGACCTAATGAAAACAATTGTGTTCTTTGTAAGGTGTAAAATTCTATATACACGTTAGGTATGCTTGCCATTGTTCTTGGACCAATCAAAATAATTAATCAATATGTGAATCATTGCCTAAAATACTTTCCACTCATTCCTCTCCCTTAATCTTTACAACAAGGCTAAGTGTTAAATAATATAATTATTCCATTTTACAGATGAGAAAACTGAGGCTTCAGAATTTAAATCATAGCTTAAAGTAAAACAGCTGTGAATTTTCAGTGTGCGAGCTCTTTGCCATGTTCAGCAACTTTGGAATTCATTCTTTTATTCAACTAATATTAGTAAGCATGCATTTACTATGGGCTATGCATTGTTTCAAGTTCTGAGTGTGTAGTAGTGAACAAAATGGACTAAAGTTTCTGTCCTTGTGAAGTTTAAGTTCTAGTGAGGGAGAGAAGCAATAAACATAGTAAATATGTAAACTATGTAGAATGTTAGAAGGTGATGGGTGCTATGGAGGACAAACAGAATAGGACAAGCGGGAGCTGGGAGTGTGAGGAGAGGGGGTGCAATATAATTTCAAATAGGTTGGACAGGGTTGCCTGTTGAGATGGTGACTGTTGAGCAAGGTTTGAAGAAGGTGAGGGAATGAGTCATGTGATGTCAGAGGGAAGAGTGTTCCTGTCAAAGGGGATAAATAGTGCAAAGGTCCAGAGGTGTGAATATGCTGTTTGTGTTTGAGAAGCAGTGTGTCCAGTGGGACTGGAGTAAAGTGAGCAGGGGAGGGTAAGAAATAGACCAGAGAGACCAGACCGTATAGCCCTGTAGACCCTTGCCAGGGCTCTGGCTTGCACTGTTTGTAGAGTGAGAGACATGGAGGAATTTTGAGAAGAGAAGTCACATGACCTGGTGTATATTTTATAAGGATCACTTGGCCAGTTCATTGAGAATACACTGTAGGGGATAAAGGTGGATGTAAGGAAATCAAAAACTGCTCATTCCTGGTACAGAATGAAGTGAATTAGAATGGGCTTCCAATCTCATTTGGTGTACGTTAAACTTGGTTAGTTCATTTTCCATAGAGCAAAACGAGTAAGCTGAGGAGGCCTGTTTGAACACCTATTTATCTTGGCCAAATATTTTCTTCTTGCATCTAGAAGTCATTTATTTGGCCGTGTTGGTGCTATAACCAAAATGAGTTTTTCTATAATAGTGACATAAATCCTGGAATTCCAATAGAAGTTTAGATTATATAGGACTTTTTTTTTTTTTTTTTTTGGTGGGTGGTATATTCCAACTACTTTTTTTCAAAACCAGTACAATTTCCAGTGTAGACTGAGTAGTGATTTGAGAACACCACCTATCCAGGTTCTGTCTGAAGCCAGGATATACATTAATAGTGAAATATCATTAGCAGTCATATGCTACTATGCATAACAGGATCAGAGCCATGATCTTTTGAAAACAAGGCATGGAACACTGACACAATGGGAATCTGATCTCTAGACTTCAGATCCATACAACTGAGCCTAGATGAGGAATTTGATGCTGTTGTTCCTATTGAACTGATAGAACTGGAAGTCACATAAACTGCAGTAAGCTCGTTTATGGATATTCAAGTAACTTTTTGGACCATGCTTGGGTTAATGATAGGGCAGAAATGCCATTAGAGCAGAATACTGTTAATCCACTGGTGACATGCATTAGTGATACTTGAAAAGTTGTACAGTAATGGGGACTTTTGTAGTTTTAGCTCACCCCCCTATTAAGATTTGTAGGTGTTTTATATAAACGTATGATTCTCCCATTCACCCTCAGCGCATGACTCAGATCCCTTTAACCTACCAAGGGACACGCTCAAGAAGGCTTTCTGTTAATGGAATGTGACTGCCTTGTTTTCTTTCAAAATGCAATACAGTTACTTTGGAATTACAAGTCTACTGTGTGACCAAGAAGTATCCTCAGCTGAAATGCAGATTGCACAGTGTATTGGAAATGTGAATCGTATTTTCATTATTTACTCAAGGGTTCATGATTGGGAGTAGAAGTGCAGCAAAAAGAGGAGACTTTTCAAGAAAGTATCGGATTAATCTGAGGTTCTTCCCCTTCATATCTGATTTATCTTTTGCCATGAATTGACCAAAGCCTTCATGGAAGATATGCTCAGACAACGACAGTCAATTACCTGTTAGAAATATCTGTGATGCTCGACTCAACAGCACATACACTAAAAAATTTGAACCGTATGGAGAAGACTAGCATGGCCCCTATGCAAAGATAGTATGCAAATTCGTGAAACACTCCCTATTTTTAAACTAAACTTATTGTGATAATAATTTTGTAATAAATATATATATCAAATCACTACATTGTACACCTTAAAGTCATACAATGTTACATGTCAATTATACTTCAATAAAACTGGAAAAAAATAGAAGAATTTGTGTTTGGAGGCTGGAGGGAGAGCCAAAGAGTCAGGTAAGGCTGTCCCATCTTTTGAGACTATAGTCAGGAATTTAGCAAGAAATTGAAAATGCACAATGCTGTATTAACCACATATGTAGTTACCTGAAATCCGGCATCATTTTAAAACAAAGTGGTTAAGAGGGTATAAATGTTAGTATTCCATTGCCATCCCTGCCACCACAAATCTACAGCCTACTATTTTCCTACCATACATTTTCTAATGATGCTTCTGTTGATAGAAAGCCCTAGTCATTTTTTATTAATGGTTGCTGTGACTTCTTCCCGCTCTCTTTCCATTGGCACAGCATTTACTGATTAAAGATGCTGGGTGAGTCAGAATATTCCTTGCATAATGATTGGTTAGTTGGAATGGGTACCAGCTCTTCCTTCGTGATAAAGAACAGTGTATATAAATAAGGGTAAGAGATTTTCTTGATGTTCAAGGTCTTTGGTCTCTGAGTTACAGACTATAAATATTTCCTGGGCCACATTCTAGATGCAGAACTTCCACTGAAGTCAACAGAAATTTTGTGACAAAATTAATGGTAGGAAAATGCACTATGATTATTTATTATTTTTTCTTTTTGACTGCTCTGAAGATAATTTGGTGCATAAAGTATTGAAGAAGTATTGAGTTTTTCTAGTGGCTCATTTTCATGCAAATGTTTATCACATTTCTGGGTATTGTTTTCCTCTATCATATATATTTCCATCTTCCATGGGTAAATCAAAATCTTCATCCACATCGCACATTCAGCCTGTATTCTCATTAATTGTTACGAATATGTGATTTTCATTTATGATTTTAGTGGGTGTTTCTGAAAGTTCCACGGCAGCATCTGGCCAGGAAATGGTGTCTGTGAATCAGAATCATTACACCTAATTTTGTTTTTCTTCTGTGTACCCATTTCTCTAATCCTTTCCCAGCAAACAGGAGGGATTCCTGTTTGGATTCTTTTTTATCTTAATTTTCAGAGACCCCCCTGCCCGCCATGTATAGACTTTAGGTTTAATTTTGCTTTTTCGGTTATGCATGGTTCAGGGAACAATGGAAGCGAATCTTGAGTCCCCTCTTCCTTTCTGCTAACGTTCACATCTAAGCCACCACCATGGTTTAATCTGACGAGTGTAAGCACCTCCTAAGAGGTTTTTCACCATGTTCAGTTTCAGTCCCTTCTAATCTCTCGATGCTGATGTTAGAATGATCTTTTAAAATGCAGAGATGATTCTGCCTCTCTCTGCTTAAAACTCTTCTTATTGTCCTTAGGATAAGCAAATTCTTGAACATAGCTCATGGAGCTCTATATACTCTGGTCCCTACTTGCCTCTCCAGGCAGTTGTTCCACCCTCTCCCTCACTCTATGCTCCAGCCACAGGGACCTGCTCTCAGATCCCCACATCATCACTTTCTTTCACCTCCAGGCCTTTATACACTATTGCTTGGCTCACTACTCCGCCCCACATGCCCCTGAGTATATCCTACTCATCATTCAAGTCTCAGCTTAAACTCCCCTCTTCTGAGTGGCCGTTCCTACTGCCATAGATGGACTTTGCATTCCCACAGGATCCTGCACTTGACCTTTCAAACTAGCCATCACAACTGTGACTTTTTGTTTAAAGTCTATCTTCCCCACTAGATTGTTTTCTTTGTTAGCATGGTCACTGAGGCCAGTGACCATACCTGTGTTTTTTACTGCTCTGTCCCCAGCACCTTGCACAGAAAAGGTGTTTGGACACCTAACAGGTATGTAATAAATGTTTGTTGACTTCCTAATTCCACTGCTGTCCTCAGTTACTCCTTTTACACTGCTATCAGTAGATGCAAGTTCATCTCTTTCCAAGGAGACAATGGGATGCTCTTTGAAGGTTGCACAGATAATCATTGTCCTTTATGATTTTCTCTGGAGCTTCTTCCTGATGTTAATTTTTACCCTCAAAGCTCACTCTTCTCTGGAGTGACTGAAACATCCATGTGTGAGTGGGAGATCACTAGCCTGGGAGATGGAAGCCTTGAATTTGAATTTGCCTATGACGTTACGTTTTAACTTGGGCAGGTCATTTAATCTCTCTGGTTATTATTCCCCTAGGCCACAAAATGAGATGAACAGACTAGACTGAATCATAGGCTCTTCTCTGATGCTAGGAAGCCATTTTGTGCACTTCTGGGAAGAGTTAGCCCACTGTCCTGGAGTGCAGAAGAGAAAACGACTGAAAGGTGGTCAGATGGAAATTCAGCATCTCTTCCTAGAGTGAAGGTTAGATCTTGACCTGGAGAGGGCTGAGGATAGGTTGTCTGTTTCCTCCAACTTGTGCCCTCCTTCTTCTCATTCCTCTGTGATTCATGGCAGCCCTAGGCAGTTGGGGCTTATGGAGACAGAGCTGATGGGGGACACACATGAAACATTCTCTCACCTGGATTAGAAGCAAGCCAGGAGAGTGTATAAACACATGCTGGAGGTCGTTCGTGCGTGTGCGCGGAGGTGGTGGGGTGATTGTTATTGCCTGCTATCTAATCATTGTATCTTTATTCATATAATAGCCACATTGCTAAAGAGTGTTTAATGTATAATTAGTGAAAGAGTGTAAGACTTAGAATTAGACTGACTGGGATTTAAATTCCAGCTCCATCACTGTGGTGTGTGTATGTGTGTGTGTGTGTGTGTGTGTGTCTGAGAGAGAGAGAGAGAGAGAGAGAGAGAGCGAGCAACAGAGACAGAGACAGAGAGGCACTGAGACCCAAGGCAATTAATTTGATTTCTATGAATCTTAGTTTCCTCCTCTACCCATTTATGGTAGTAACTATGGCATGGCATTAAGGATTTTAAAAGATCACATTTATATGATGAGTTATTAGTGTTCACTTAGCGTGTCTTCCCTCTTCTTCTGATAATGCCATTCTCCTCTAGAGAACCTGCTCTTCCCTACTTAGATCATGTCTCTGATGTAAGGGGCTGCCAATCAATTAGCAACTACTTGTTCTACAGAAGTCCACCTTAACCATCTTTAAAGCAAGGATCTGCAGATGAACTGAGCCTAAATAATCAGGGTATAGCCCTGGATCTTTGAAATTGAGGCTTAGGTGAGGCTTTCTGGTAGTGAAGGTTTGAAAAATACAGACTCAGAAGGTTTTGGCAGCTGGGGTCCTAGCTTCTCAGAGAATTCCGATTTGCAGTAGGAGACATGGATATAGGTGAGGTAACAATAGGAGAGGATGGATCCTGGTACGATCAAATCTTTTGTTCTAGTCATTCCCAATTACACTCTTACTCTTCCCTGTCACAAGAGACAATAAATTTACCTTTTTGCCTAAGCCGGCTCAAATTGCAGGCCAGTGATTTACGTATCAAAGAGTCAAAACTAGTAGAGTAGCATACTGTAGACCCTGGGGACTTTACTTTTCTTCTTCACACAAATATGATGTTATTTTGTGTTTCCTATTAGTCTAGGCCCAGACATCAAGGGTTGAAAAATCAAGAGCTTCTATGTTCTGAATTCCAAGTTTTTAATAAATCACTGATCTCTCCTTTCACTTTCCCCCAGAGATTTAATTACTAATCCAAATAATATTTTTAATACTTTGAGGCTTTAGAAATATAACAGGTGTGGATAGTTAAATACACTAATGTATATTATTGCCAAGAATGTAAAATTGGCACAATATTTTAAGGTGTTCATTTTGTAGTAAGTGTCCAAAGGCTTTGTTTATATTCTTTCACTCTCTGATTCTACTTCTTGTATTCTATCCTATGGAAACAAGCTTGGATATGAACACTGATATATGTGCAAATTTATTTATTGTAGCTTAATTTGTAAGGATGAAAAATGAAACAACTCAGTAAATTTTCAAACTCAGGGAGTTATTTAAATTTTATGCAGCCTTTTGAATAATTTTTAGAATATTTGATGACATGAGAAAACTCTGGATATATTTTTCAGTGAAAAATAAAGAATATATAAAGTAGTATATATAGTATATTTCTAATTTTCAATACACACACAAACACACACGCAAAGTATATGCGTATGTTCAGAGCTATATAGCAAAAATACCAACAATGGTTCTTCCCTAGGCAATTGGGTTTCCAGTGTATGGAAGATGTTGTGACTGACTTCCCAGCATCCATCCCGTTATCCTCTCTACCTCCATACCAGGTGCGACAGCCATGCAATTTGATAAGGCTGACTTTTACCTTGAGTTCCATAGGTGGCCCATCACTGAGAGAGGCTAATCAGCATGATCCCATCCCTCTAGTTATGCTTATTAGGTTAGAGGTAGACACATAATCCAGGCCCATGCCATTTAGTGCAATCATTATCTTGGCATTAATGTCTGATTCAGAGACAAGCATGTACTTTCATTTGAACCAGTTAGAAAGACTTGAAGGATTTTAGTTGGGTGGTAGACACCCATTCTCTCTCCCTGATCATGGATGAGGAAACATGAAGTCCCAGGTGATATCGGAAGAGCTTTTGTGGCTGTAGAAGCAAGTTGGCCTTGAGGGTAACTGACACACAGAATATGGAGCAGAGGTGACATGCGACCTTGTATCTAGTGGCACTGTCACATTTCTGAATTAAAATGGCACTGAAGTCTTCCCTAATTTCAGAATGAGCTAATATATTATCTAATCATTTAAGCTAGATGGCATTGAGGTTTTCATTACATAAAAAAAAAAAAACCAGATCAAACTTAAAGTGGTGTACATTTTATTCTTTATACTTTCCAGTATTTTTTAAAGATTCTCTGCCCTGAACACATATTGCTTTTATAATTAAAAAATTATTTATTTAAAAAATTGTTATTAGCTAAGAATTGGCAAGGACCCATTAAATCAGTATGTATTTTTCTCTCCTTACTCACTCTCCCCCTTCTCCTGAATCTCCTTCAATTCTCTTCCCCCAATTCCCACAAGAGCCAGAGAAGCCAACAAAATGTCAAAATTTTGTCACTCCATTAATTAGGAGACGAATTGGGTGAGGCACAACCTACATTCTGTGAAATTGATTGGCAAGTGACTGGCAGAGCTACCCTCTTGCTAAAGGGGCAATGGCAGAAATGGGATTGATCACCGTTTATCACCATGTGGCTCATTCTAAACACATAGAAACCTGGGAGGATTCAGAGTCACTGGTTACCGTATGCTGACGCAAGAAGCTCCAAAGCCAGGATCTAAAACTCCCTTACCTAATTCGGCAGCGTGCTCAAAGGAAGAAACCCCAGGAGCAATGTGGATTGCAAAAGCTAGAAGTAAACTTAAACCAGGCACATATTCCTATCCAGTGAGTTACAGGCATGTCAAATTGGTAAGGCCTGATGCATTTGGGAGAAGGTTCTTTTTGAGGGAGGTGAGCCTGTAGAAAATGGTGAGGGGATAGAGAAGTAGCCCCAGAACCCTACTGACAAGGTGATTCAGAAATGGACCTGGAGAGGAACAAGGGAGCCAGCTGCCAAGCAGCTTTAGAGTATCAAGTAGACAGCTCTCATAAATACTACCTTGGGGAAGAAGAATGCTCGCTGGTAGACTCTGTCTAATGAAGGCACCCCTATCCCTGTTTCCCCACACCCCATTGCTCCTGGTTCCAGATTATATGCACGGTGGGGCTGCCATTGACTAGATGTGAAATCTTAGGCCAGCCACTTGACCTCTCTGTCCTTGAGTTTTCTCATCTGTAAAAGGGCTGAGAGTCAGACCAGATTACCTCTAAGAACTCAGCCTGCTTTGAAACTCTGCAGTTCCACAGTTGGTCCATCCATCTGCCTGTCTGCACAGGTCAGCCAATGAGGAGAGCCCTGGAAGCCTGAGCCCTCTGGAATGTAGTGTTGAGTCCCTGCAGGGGAGGAAGGCATCTTCCCGAAGTGGTGCTCTCAGGAAGGCCGGGGGCTTGTGAAGTCGACGCTGAGCTCCTTGCAGCTGCTCTGCAGAGGGGAAAAAACCTGGATTTTAAAGAAGCGAATGGTCCCTTTTTGTTTAAACAAAATTAACTCACAGCTGCAAGCAGCACAATGAAAGCACATTTTAAAATAATCAGATGCTTTTGGGGCCTCCTTCTGCTGCCAGAACAACTTCAGTACGAGCTGCTGCCGGCTGCCTTTCAAGGCTGCAGCCTGTGGCGCCAACCGTCCGGGGGTGCAGTGAAGCCGAAAGCTGTTGGTGTCAGAAAAGAGGCCGCAAGTTTTATGATCTCAGGGACCCTAAAGGCCTCAGCTGTTTATTTATTTGTTCTGTTCTCATTAGGATGTTACGTAGTTTTGAAAGGCATGTGACAGCTAATAGGTTGTTTTTAAAGGGTCATTTCCTTAAACACTTAAAAAAATGTCCAGTGATCTTTTAAATTTCATTTGATTATCTAATCTTTATTTTATAACAGTAATGAAGTGTGAGCCCGTGCAGTCACTGAGAGGTGCTTGAGATGACCAAGGTCTAAAATCATGCTAGTTTCTGAATTTCCACCTACACTCAGTACATTGATGTTTAGATGAGGATGCTGTATACTTAGAGGATTGTTTTTTGGTTTTTTTAATATTTATTTATTTAATTTTTTGGCTATGTAAGGTCTTAGTTGCGGCATGCGGGGTCTTTGTTGCAGTGCTCGGGCTTCTCTCTAGTTGTGTCACGCAGGCTCCAGGGGCACTGTAGTTTGTGGCACGTGGGCTCTCTTGCTGAGGCGCTCGAGCTCAAGAGTTGTGGTGCACGGGCTTAGTTGCCCAGTGGCATGTGGGATCTTAGTTCCCGGACCAGGGATTGAACCCACATCGCCTGCATTGGAAGGTGGATTCTTTACTGGACCACCAGGGAAGTCCCAGAGGATTGTTTAAAATATTCTGTTCCACCATGATGTATCTGCATGTTGTTCAAGCTGCTGAGTTGACCTTAGAAGAAAAAGACATAATGGAGTTGAATAGTTTGAGAAAAGCCTAATAAAATACTTCCTTAGAAGAAAAAGACATAATGGAGTTGAATAATTTGAGAAAAGCCTAATAAAATACTTAACACGTTGGAAGGGTCGACTTTGTCTCAGAGAATTAAGATTCTTCATCATAAGGAGCTGAAGTCCAAGAATCGCCTTGATCACTGGGGCTGGGCACAGGGACTTATAGTCAGGTGATTCCTTCTGGGCCATCTGTTAATGGTGTGACCCTGGGCAAGGCTCTGCATCTTTCAGATTTCTTGCCTGCACAGCAGAGATCAACACTGCTAACTAACCTAATGTCATGAGGGCCAAATAGGAGTGCATGTGTATAGTAAGCATACATTCTGCTCATGGCAAGAGTCTAGCCTGGCAAACATTTATTGAGCACCTACTATGTTTTCAGTAAATGTTTTCTTCTCTTTATTTTAAAGCACAGATTTAGCTATCAAATATCAGGAATTTAAATGGATTTAAAATCTTCTGAAGATTGAAAAAGTAGACATAGGACCAATGAAAAGCAATACTGGGTAGAAAAAGAATGGATCTTTTCCCCTGAAGACTGAAAGTCTCACTAAGTTCAAAAAAGTTTTTATATATTGAAAGATGCTCTATATTTACTAGACTTTAAGGGAAAACTGGGAAACAAAATTTGAAGCAGGTCTAATATCTTGAGGTTGCTGTTCTCGAAGTCAAACCCATCTTAACATCAGAGTTAGGAACCTGGCTGTGATTGAAAGACACTTCCTTTGTTCTCTTTATAATTAATAGTGATGGTACTATCTATTATTATTATAGTTCAGAGTATCGGATAAACCCACATCATGTTGTTAAGGCCTAAGTCTGTCTTTCTTTAATCTGACAATTGTAACAACAATGATAATAATAATGTCAAAGTCGTTCTAAACTCTGTACATATAGTACCTCGTTAATACTCATAACAATTCTTGTGGTAGTTCCTGTTTTTTATTTTATCCGTTTTACAAATGAGGAAACTGAGACACAAAGAGGTTAAATGACTTGTCTAAGGTCACACAGCTTAATGGTAGAGGCAGAATTTGAAGAAAAGTAATTGGCTCTGGAGTCTGCACTTAAACCACTTACTTATTATACCATCATTTTCTTAACTATGAATTAAGTGTTGTCACAGCTATCTTGAAACACAATATGCCATCCTAAACACCTAAAATCTGGACTATATATTATAGTTTGGAAAAATATTTCCTTGAAGTTTGCAGTGCTGTTTGTAATTGGTATCTAGAGGAAGATGCCCTTAGGAATTTAACATGTTCTTCCATTAAGCATGTGAGTCTATGAGCACAATATTTTTATTGTGATGTAGCTGTTTGGTTTCCTTGGAAGTTGGAGGAAAGTCCATCATGTCGCAACATGTCAGCCAACTGTAAGTCAAAAAACCTTATCCAGGAATATGCCTGCTACATCGTGAGCACTGTACAAGGTGCAATTTCAAGAGAATAACAAGAATTTCCCTTTGACAAACGTTCTCCTGCCTTCTAGAAGCTTAAGGGCTAATGAATCATGTCACCTCAACATAGAAAGAATAAAGAAACAGAAGACTGGGGAAAATATGGCTGTGTATACCATAAATGTAATCCAATAAACCATTCTATTCCTAAATATTCTTTAAATCCATTTTTCCTACACAGCCCCTGCCCTTTACTTCCCTAGTCCTGACTCAGATCCTTACCACTTCCTCCCATAGCATCGCAGTAGCCTTCTACTTGGTCTCTCTTCCTCCAGTGTCTTTCCTTCCAATCCATTTCCACACCCTCTCCAGGTGACCTTGCTGAAACAGAAGACTGAGCCCAGGACTATTCTGTTGAGAACCCTCCCCTGACTCTTCATCACCACAGAGTAAAGCTTGATCTCCTTACGGTGACGTATAAGGCCCTCCACAAAATCCTATGCATGGTTTTCCAACCTTTCTTCCCTGATGAATTGTGCCCTTCATGAATTTGCTCTTTCAAGCATTTGGAATGCCTTTTCTCCTCTTGTCTGCTGGGAGAAATCCAGTGAATCCTCTCAGACTCAATTTAACCATCACCTCATTGGAGAATCCTCCTTTGACCACCTCCTTACTAATCCCTCAGTCAGAAATAATTCTCTCACCTCTGTGCTCTCATAACACTTTATACAAACCTTTATTACAGCCCTTCCCATGGTGTTTTGTAATTCTTGGACTACATGTCAATCTTCTTCACCAGAGGAAGGGCCCTGTAAGGTGAGAATTGTGTCTGCACATTCTATCTGCAGTATCTGACACAAAAAATGTGTTCAATAAGTGATTGTAGATTGAGGAATCAATGAATGATGGAACAAATCATTTTGCTTAAGTAAAGGGAGAATTTTGGAAATTTTCTCTAAGTTTCTATAATGAGCTGACTTAAATATCAGTTCAGTTGGTGTAGAGAATATGACATGGCCCAGATGGCACAGAGTCTGGGGTCCAGTCCCAGACTGTCACTAATTAGCCCTGTGGTCTTGGACAGATCACCTAACCTAGATGTCTCAGTGTCTTCATCCAGAAGATAAGGATACAGATATCTAAAACCCCCGGGGTTGCCATTAGGATTGAATAAAAGTAATTCATAGTCAAAATGCTTTTGAAAAATATCAATACAAATAAGAAGGCATTTCAGCAAAGCTTCTCATAACCAGGATTTTTATATTTAATTCCATGCCAGGGAGGCATAACATATATGTACATATATATGTGTGTGTGTGTATATGTGTGTATATATATATATATATATATATATCTGCTTCTTATCTCACGGTCATCTGCTTATCCTTCTTTTAATTACTTTGCATCATAAAAAAGGCTCCAGAAGATTATTTTTGGTAGGTCAGTATGTTCACAAGCAGAACCTAGAATTGCAAAGAGATTCTTAGAAAATATAGTACGCATTCAGTTCAAAAAGAGCATGCCTGTGTTAGACCATCAAAAGTCAAAGGCATAATTTGAAATGATGAACGTATCCATTTTAAGTTACACATTACTTTGCATAGTTAATATCACTGTAATTAGTCATAGTTCCTATAATTTATTGAAAAAGATGCTCATCCCCTCCAGTGTACTACAGTGATGAATGTTGGGAGAGCAAGTTTGGAAGCTGGAATCAAGAAAATGAGTAACAGTTGGAGAATTAGTATGTAAATCAATAACACCCTTTCTTCTTCATTTTGAAATGAGGATTTTCACGACACACTGCAAAATCAGAGGGCTTCCACAAGTTAGAGCTGTCACCACACCTCTCAGAACTAGGCAGGTCGCTTGAACTATAGGAAATGTTTAAAATCCTCTCAAACATTTGAGTAAATCTCCAGTAAATATTTAAACTCTGTATAACTAGTCACAAATAAATTAAGCTGATTTTATGCAGTCTCTCTAATTAGAAGGGCACAGCATTTGTTGAAACGTGATTAGTATTATTCATTAAGCAAAAAATTCTCATTTGTATCTTATTATCACTATTCTGCATAAACCAACACAATTTGTCATGAACACCCTCATTTGCTGTATCCTCAAGAAGCAGATTATGCTTATTTTTCATTTGGACAGTGGAAAATCAAGCCAGGTGTTTGGCAGCACCAGAGTGTTCAGGTGTAACTGTGCCAGTGATGGAACATTACGAGCAGCGTGGATGAAGAATGAGGCATGGAGAATCTTGGGACTGAGGTGCCTTGAGGCCCATCCCTTCCGAGTGCCCCTGCTGATGAGACAGGTGTTGCACCGGGCTGCTGGGAGGGGAGAGGCAAACAGAAAAGAAAACTTTTTTGTAACGTCAGATCTTTCCCCTTCCATCAGAGCCTGAAAACGCTTGCTCGAATTCCTGCTGCATGGGAGCTACCAGCATATGCGATTTAAAACCACCACAGCGGTACCTTTGTTTAAATTATTGCCAAAGCATAAAAATTCAGCTCCATGATTTGTCTAGAACTGTCTGTCTAGACACATAAGCACTGTACATATTTAGCTTTTCAGACTTATAGATATTGACAGATAAGACAGATTATGTTATATTATCTGGACGAAAGAGGATTGGGGCTGCTTTTCCTCCTCTGCCATCTATTCGTTTTGTCTTTAAAATCTTCTTTGTTCTCTAGCTCAGGTTAGAAACTCCATTAGGGCTTCTGACTGCAGCTGCTGTATGATTCTGGCAGAAATAGGGACGTGAATGCAGTAGGGTCTATAAAATAGTGGCGAGATGATAGGAAATTATTTTTTTTTAAGGGAGCACTGAGCTTCAATATGCTACTCCAAATCTTGTGTATTCTTTTGGAACTTGAGAGCTACGAAGGACTGGATACCAACTATTTGGCCTGTGTGTCAGTCTCTCTTTTTTGTCTCTCTTTTCCCCTTTGTTACTTCACCATCATCTCCTATTTTTGTAAACACTCTGCCTTTCCCACATGTTTCTTCCTACTACTAATATGGTTGATTTTTCTGAGAGACTGATCATGTGGAATAGTGTGGGAAAAAACATCCAACAAGACAATACAGTATTGGATAGAATGGAGACATTTACCTAAAAACATACGCAGCAAAGGGACGAGGTATGATGGTGGTCTTCAAACGTCGACAGGGTGCTCAAGGCCAGATCAGCACTATGGAGGGGCTGCAAAAGCCACTCTAAAGCCAGAGGGGAAAGCTACAGGAAGGTAGTTCATGGCTCGGCCTGAGGAAGCACCCTCTAACAGAGCTGTCTAGTCCTGGGATAGGCTGGCTTGAAGGTGGTGAGCTCCTCAACACCAAAAGTGGTAAAGCGGAGTTTGGCCTGGGAGTTTGAATTATATAAGCTCTGAGTTCCTTTCCATTACCATGATTGATGATTTTCTTTTTTTCAAAAGGCTGTGCTCAATTGCCTCCATCATGCAAAATGGGAGAATTCCCATGATGGTAGAATTTCAAATGTTCAGGAATCTCAAGTCCTTGCTCTTCTGTATCTCACATTTTCTGAGGCCTGGAAAGCAGGCTCCCTGCTACCATATGTTACCTGGCAAATGTTCTGTTAACACCTGGGGTGGCTGGTCATGCTGAGAGACCAGGATAATGTATGGCACTTATAACTCTAGTTTTAGGGTACCTTTGTCAGGATTTCATACAGAACCCAGACCAGCAGACTGAGGGACTCCTGTTATTGCTGTGGAGTCAAAAAACAGCTACAACGAAGTTAAAGCCCATCCAGAAGTCATCCTTGGCTTTCACAGCATTTCCATGAATGAAGACTTGTCCAAACACAGACCTTGGGTATCACATTTTGGATGTAAATAGTTTACCCACTTTGGAGAATTTTACAAAGTTAAAAGATATTCAAGAGTATATCTGTGTGAGGTGGAATTAATTACAAATTAAAGGGACAATTATTGATATATTATCTTCCCAGTTAGCAAACTAGTGGTGAACGTAGTCTACTGGACAGATTAAATGAAAATTATAAAACTTTTCAATGATGTTTCTTAAATTGTGGTCAGGGACCACCCACTTGTTGAAACACAGATTCCTGGGCCCGGCCCCATATCTATTACATTAGTTATTTACTGCTATGTAACAAATCACCACTAACTTAGCAGTGTAAAACAACTATTTATTATCTCCTAGTTCTGAAAGTCACAAGTCCAGGTGGTGTGGCTGGGTTGTTTAAGGTGTCACAAGTCCAAAATTAGGGTCTCACTAGTCCAGGTTCTTATTGAAGGCTCTGGAAAAAAATCCAGTTCCAAACCTCCCTCAGGTTGTTGGCACAATTCAGGTCTTTGCTGGCTGTCAGCTGGGGGTGCCTCTCGGCTCTTGAAGGCCACCCACATTCCTTCCCACTTGGCCCTCTCCATTTTCAAACCAAAGGCATGGCATGTGGAGGCCTTCTCATGCTTCGAATCTTTCTGACTTGTTTTGTTGTTACATGTTGGGGAAAACTCTGCTTCTAAAGGGCTCATGTGATTAGAGTAGAACCAACCAGATAATCTCCATATTTTAAGGTGCACTCGCTTGAGACTTTAATTACATCTGCAAAATCCCTTCATAACAGTACCTCGATTAGTGTTTAATTGAATAAACAGGGTACAGAGATATTGGAGGGACCGTCTTTAGAATTCTGCCTACCACACCTACTAAATCAGTGTCTCTTCAGTGGAACCAAAGAAATATGTCCTTTTTTTTTTTTTTTTTTTTTTTTTTTTTTAAATTTTATTTATTTATTTATTTCTGGCTGTGCTGGGTCTCCGCCTCTGTGCAAGGGCCCCCTCCAGTCGTGGCAAGTGGGGGCCACTCCTCACCGCGGCGCGCGGGCCCCCCACCATCGCGGCCCCTCTCGCTGCGGAGCACAGGCTCCAGACGCGCAGGCTCAGCAACTGTGGCTCACGGGCCCAGTCACTCCGCGGCATGCGGGATCCTCCCAGACCAGGGCTCGAACCCATGTCCCCTGCATTGGCAGGCAGACCCCCAACCACTGCGCCACCAGGGAAGCCCGAAATATGTCCTTTTAATACCACTCCAAGCGAGTATGATGAATAATAAACTTTGAGAACTACTGGCTTAGAAGGATAATAGAAAAGCAGTGAATGTTAGTTGTTAGGTGAGTGACGTAGAAAACAACTGTTTTAGGAGTTCCCAGTGAGGGACCTCTGAAGACCAAAGATGCCAATGATTGCAAGGATTTTCATGGAGAAAATGGGCATTCAGAAAGAAACAGTGCAGGCTTCCCAAGCAAGGCAGAAGGTGTGAGCAGAGATTTGAACGTGGGAGACACAATTGGCCTTTCACAGTACAATTAAGTTGTCTTATTGGAGTGAAGGTGTATAATTGTGATTTGGGGGAGAAGGTGTGGGATTGGGATTATATTATTGTGCAGGGCCTTGATTACCAGGTCAAGGGGTTGAAATAAAGGGAAGCCATTGAAAGTTTTTAAGAATATTTATGTTTAAAAAGCAATTCCAATTTATTCCCTTTACCCTATTTACTCACTGAATTTCTCTGTAGTTGAGGGTTATATTTTAATTTGCTTTTAGCAAAGTCAAAGTCATGACTGGATTCTAATGATGGCCAAACATTTTTATTATTTTTATTCTTGGGGATAAAGAAGGAAAAAAAGTTTTCAATTTGTAAGAAATGGACTGGAATATAAGAAAGGGTAAAATAACCCAGGGTTCAGATTCTCTGGTTGAAGGAGAGTGAGCGTGACAATCTGAGTCTCTTTTAGAAGCACCTTTCTACATATTCTGATCTCTAAAATGTTTCCCATTTACCATCCTCCAGGTATAAATGTATTCCAAAGACCCAAAATCCTTAATGGGGAGTGGTGGAGGGAATGTTATTTGTCATCACGTAGTCATTAGAATTGAAAGATCAGGGTCAGTTTGGTGGCTAGGAACGGAAGGTAGTCTACCTTGGAGCCAGGTTCTATAGCTTTGAATACCAGATGAAGACTGCAGATACAGGAGGGTATCATCTGACAAGCATCTTAAGCAGATGGATGACAGAGCGTGTGCACTGGAGAGTGTTGTTAATTTAATGGCTCCCAATAATTCTTTAAAATTGAAAGGAGGCCACTGGGAAACAGCCAGGAAAGGTATAACTTGTGGCTTTCTGGCCTCCTGGTAGATTTATATGAGGAAAAGGGGAGGGACATATGTAGTCCCGAATTCTGAAAAACTCAAATTGTTCCTCAGAAGAGGCAATATAAACTTTAATCAGTGGAAATTTTGAGAATTCAAATCAAATCTTCTTCCCAGCAAAGTGGGGGATCACTGTATTTTAGTGACAATTTAAAATCTTGTGTTTAAAATATGAAATGAATCATATAAGAGATTATCTACACTCTTCCTTCCCTACCACTGATATGGGGAAATTTTCCTAAATTTCTTTCTTTTTTTAAATTATTTTTATTGTTATTTAAAAAAATTTTGGCCATGCCACATGCCTTGTGAGATCTCAGTTCCTTGACTAGGGACTGAACCCAGGCCAGAGCAGTGAAAGCCCTGAATCCTAACTACTAGGACACCAGGGAACCCTCTAAATTTTTATATCACTGAACCACATAATTTAGCCTCTAGTGATGCTTTATTTAGAGTTGTAGACTATAGAACCTCAGGAACTCTGACCCCTTGAAGTTCATTTAATCCCATGTTTTAAATTCATTATTTTACTTATTCATTTATTGACCAATAATAGCTGCATCATGCTTTGTGAGGCTCTAGGAATATAAAGATGAACCAAACACATCTCTATCTTCATGGAGGTCACATTCTACTCCAGGAAAAAACAAAAAAGTGGGGTCCTGATGCAAGCTGAGTCTCCCATACCCAGTTTGAATCAATGAGATTGAACAAGGTGGAGTGAGTTAGTATTAGTCATCCCTAAGCTTCTGACCTCCTTGGTACCAGTTGGGCACAGTGGGGAACTGAACTGAGCTTACACCCCTACTCAAAGGCAATGAGATGATGTGAGTCAGTGCCCCACTTTAAGTAGGAAGGTATCTTAGAGGCTGAAGGGGTAGCTGAACTTCTACTCCACCCATCTGCAATGAGGCAGTGTAAGTCAGCACTCCAGTTTTGCCTGGGGGATATCAGCAGGGCCCACTGGGAAGCTGGACATACACAGTTACCTAGCCTTTATTCTATACCTTAACAGGCGGACTCTCTACAAAAAAAGAAAATCACATAGGATCTAAAGTCCACTAATACAGTATACAAAATAACTAGATACAATACAATTAAAAAATCCCTCATTATCAAGAACCAAAAAATTACAACTTGAAAAAGAAATGATAGTCAACAGACACCAACACCAAGATGAATCAGATGTTGGAATTATCTGATAAGAATTCCAAAGCAGCCATCAAAAAATACTTCAATCACAATAACAAATTCTTTCAAATCAACTGATAAAAATGGAAAATCTGAGCAAAGAAGTTATGAAAAAGAACAAAATGGAAATTACAAAATTGAAAATCATTAAAAGCAAAATAAAATACTGGATGGGCTTAGTAGTAGAGATGACAGAAGGCAGAATCAGTAAACTTTGGACAGAGCAATAGAATTTACACAATCTGAACAATCTAGAATAGACTCAAAAAAAAAAAAAAAAGGGAGAGAAAAGAGAGAGAGAGTTGGGATAAAAAAATATTCAAAGATATCATGTTTGAAAACTTTCTAAATTTGATGAAAGATTTAAACCTACATATTCAAGAATCTGAGCAAACTCTAAGTGGGATAACCCCCCAAAAAATCTATTTCAAGATATGTTAAAATTAGACTTTTTGAAAACTAAAAACAAAGAAAAAAATTTGAAAGCAACCAGAGAGAAATGACACATTACTTATCAATTGAACTGAACTCCAATTTTAATTGAACATCAATTCAAATGATAGTGAATTTCTCATCTGAAACACAGAAAGCCAGAAAAAGGTGACACAGAATTTTTCAAGTGCTGAAAGAAAAGAACAGTAAACCCAGCAAAAATCTCCTTCGGGAAGGAAGACAAAATCAAGAAATTCTCAGACAAAGTAAAACTAAGACCTTGTCACTAAAAGTAAACACACATTCAAAGAATGGCTAAAGGAGGTTCTCTAAACAGAAAGAATATAAAAACAGAGGAAGGCTTGGAACTTTAGAAAGGAAAGAACATCAGAATGGGTAAAAATCAAGGCAAATATAATAGACTGTTCTCATGAATTTCTTAAATTATATTTGATGGTTAAAGCAAAAACCAATACAACATCTGATGTGATGCTTAATATATGTAGAAGAAATACTTAATAAAATTATATTTTAAAAATCGGGTAGATAAAGTGATCTAAATGGAAATAACATTCACTTGAAGAGATAAATATTTCACTTGAATGGATAAAACATTGAGACAAGTAAACTGTAATAAGTTACAGTCTGGAATAGAAAAAATATGTTTTCCTGAAACTTGAAATCTGCTCATCAGAACACCCTCAGTAGACTGTACATAGATAAGAAATGCAACTTTATTGTGTTCACACACATAAAATAGTCATTCTGGTACGTACTGGATTGCATTGGATCAGAGAGATCTCCTTTGGCAATGCAAGTTGGAGATGGGAGTGGAAACGATGGGGCTTGAGAAAAGTGGATGAGTTCCAATGTCTGAATTCCTTCTTAAGTTCCACAACAAACAGACTTCCAGCTCAAGTTTGAACTCATCTAAGGAGGACTGTCTCTGTCTTCCCTAGGTATTTTTACTTTTGATTTTCAGTAATAGCCTTGAGAAACTCAAATCCAATCCTAGTATGGGTTCAGACCCACCAGGAGGCAGAAGCAGGAATTAATTTTGCTGCCATAGGCCTGGTGTCTGGATTCCTAATTATAAGTCATAAGTAAACCCATCTCTAATAGATGGAAGCCTTCCATATTCCTTTGCCATGCTGTGTAATTGCACAAATCTAAATCCATCCCCAGGTAGCCAAGAGTCTAAATCCAGCCCAGACATCCACTCTGACCCCATTATCCAAGTGCAATTTAAAACACAGTGTTACTTTGAGCAAACAATTTTTTTTGAAGTATAGTTGATTTACAATATTAGTTTCAAGTATATAGCATAGTGATTCAATAATTTTATAAATTATGTTCCATTTAAAGTTACTAAAAAATAATGGCTATGTTTCCCTATGCTGTACAATAATATCTTTGTTGCGTATCTATTTTATACTTAGTAGTTTGTATCTCTTAATCCCATATCCCTATCTTGCCCCAACCCCCTCCCATCTTCCCACTGATATCCACTAGTTTCTTTCTATATCTGCTAGTCTGTTTCAGTTTTGTTATATACATTCAATTTATTTTTTAGATTCCACATATAAGTCATAACATACGGTGTTTTTCTCTGACTACATATTTCACTAAGCATAATACTCTCTAGGTCCATCCATATTTTTGTAAATGGCAGAATTTCATTTTTTCATGGCTGAGTAGTATTCCAGTGATATTCTTTTTTATCCATTTGTCTGTTGATGGACACTTGGATTGCTTCCATATCTTGGCTATCATAAATAATGCTGCTATGAACACTGGGGTGCAGGCATCTTTTTGAGTTAGTGTTTTTATTTTTGGATATATACCCAGGATTGGAATTGCTGGATCATGTGGTAGTTCTATTTTTAGCTTTTTCAGGAATTTCTATACTGTTTTCCAAAAGTGAATGCACCAACTTACATTCCCACCAACAGTGAACAAGGATTCCCTTTTCTCCATATTCTCACGAAAATTTGTTATTTGTATACTTTTTGATGTTAGCCATTCTGATAGGTATGAGGTGATATCTCATTGTGGTTTTGATTTGCATTTCTCTGATGGATATCAAGGGGGAAAGGGGTGGGGTGGGAGGAATTGGGAGACTGGGAATTACACATATACATTGTTGATACTATGTATACAACAGACAACTGATGGGAACATACTGTATAGCACAGGGAACTCTACCTAATGCACTGTGGTAACCTAAATGAGAGGGAAGTCCAAAAGGGAGGGGATATTTGTACATATACAGCTGATTCATTTTGTTGTGCAGTGGAGGCTAACGCAACATTGTAAAGCAACCATACCCCCCCAAAAATTAATAACAACAACAAAAACACAATGTTGAGTATCTTTTCATGTGCCTGTTGGCCATCTGTATGTCTTCTTTGGAAAAATGCCTGTTCAGGTCATCTGCCCATTTTTCAATTGGGTTGTTTGTTTTTTGTTGTTGAGTTGTATGAGCTGTTTATATATTTTGGATATTAACCCCTTGCTGGTCATATTATTATTTTTTTTTAAAGAAATCTCCATTTTAATTTTTATTTATTTATTTATTTATTTATTTATTTATGGCTGTGTTGGGTCTTTGTTTCTGTACGAGGGCTTTCTCTAGTTGCGGCAAGTGAGGGCCACTCTTCATCGCGGTGCGCGGGCCTCTCACTATCGCGGCATCTCTTGTTGCTGAGCACAGGCTCCAGACGCGCAGGCTCAGTAGTTGTGGCTCACAGGACCAGCCACTCTGCGGCATGTGGGATCTTCCCAGACCAGGGCTCGAACCCATGTCCCCTGCATTGGCAGGCAGATTCTCAACCACTGCGCCACCAGGGAAGCCCTGGTCATATTATTTACAAATATTTTCTCCCATTGTCTTTTTGTTTTGTTTATGGTTTCCTTTGCTGTGCAAAACATTTATGTTTAATTAGGTCCTATTTGTTTGGTTTTGCTTTTATTTCTTTTGCATTAGGAGACAGATCCAAAAATACATTGTTACAATTTATGTCAATGAGTGTTCTGCCATTGTTCTCTTCTAGGGGTTTTATGGTTTCAGGTCTTACATTTAGGTCTTTACTCCTTTCTAAGTTTACTTTTGTATATGGTGTGAGGAAATGTTCTAATTTCATGTTTTCTACACATAGCTATCCAGTTTTCCTAGTACCACTTATTGAAGAAACTGTCTTTTCTCCATTGTATATTCTTGCTTCCTTTGTTGTAGATTTATTGACGATAGGCACATGAGATTATTTCTGAGCCCTCTATTATTTTCCACTGATCTATGTGTCTGTTTTTGTACCACTGTCATGCTGTTTTGATTACTGTAATGTTGTAATATAGTCTAAAGTCAGGGAGCGTGATACCTTCAGCTTTGTTAATTTTTTGTCAAGATTTCTTTGGCAATTCAGGGTCTTTTGTGGCTCTGTATAAATTTTAGGTTTATTCTAGTTCTCTGAAAAATGTTAGTATTTTAATCAGGATTGCATTAAATTTGTAGATTGCTTTGGGTAGTGTAGACATTTTAGCAATATTAATTCTTCCATTCCAAGAGCTTGGGATATCTTTCCATTTCTTTGAATCATCTTCAGTTTCCTTCATCAGTGTTTTATAGTTTTCAGAGTATAGGTCTTTCATCTCCTTGGTTAAGTTTATTCCTAGGTATTTTATTCTTTATTATGTGATTTTAAATGGATTTTTTTGTTGTTATTTTCTCCTTCTGGTAGTTCATTATTAGTGTATAGAAAAGCAACAGATTTCTATATGTTAAATTTGTATTCTGTAACTTTACTGAATTCATTTGTTAGTTCTAATAGTTTTTGGTGGAGACTTTTGGGTATTCTCTATATATTACCATGTCATCTGCAAATAGTGGCAGTTTTACTTTTTCCCTTCTAATTTGGATGCCTTTTATTTCTTTTTCTTGTCTGATTGATGTGGCTAGGACTGCCAATACTATGTGAAATAGAAGTGGCAAGAGTGGGCATCCTTGTCTTCTTCCTGAATTTAGAGGAAAGGCTTTCAGCTTTCACTGTTGAGTATGATGTTAGCTGTGGGTTTGTCATAAATTACCTTTATTATTTTGAGCTATGTTCCCTCTATAGCAGCTATAATGTGAGTTTTTATTAAGAATGGATATTGAATTTTGTCAAATGCTTTTTCTGCATGTATTGAGATGATTGTGTGATAGTTATCTTTCCTTTGGTTGATGGGGTGTATCACATTGATTGATTTGTGAATATTGAACCATCCTTGCATCCCTGGAATAAATCCCATTTGATTATGGTGTATGATCCTTTGTATACCTTGTTGGATTCTGTATGCTAATATCTTGTTGAGGATTTTTGTATCTATATTCATCAAGTACATTGGCCTGCAGTTTTCTTTTTTTGTAATGTCTTTGTCTGGTTTTGATATGAGGATATTGGTGGCCTTTTAGAATGAATTTGAGAGTGTTCCATCCTCTTTAATTTTTTGGAAAAGTTTGAGAAGGATATGTATTAGCTCTTCTTTATATGTTTGGTAGAAGTCCCCTTTGAAGCCATCTAGTCGTGGACTTTTGTTTGATGGGAGTATTTTTAATTACAAATTCAGATTGACTGTTTCTTCCTGATTCAGTCCTGGCAGGTTGTATGTTTCTGGAAATTTGTCCACTTCTTCTAGATTGTACAGTTTTTTGGCATATAACTGTTTGTAGCATTCTCTTATGATTTTTTGTATCTCTGTGGTATTGGCTGTTATTTCTCCTTTTAATTTCTAATTTTGTTTTTTGGGTCCTTTCTCTTCTTAATGAGCATGATTAAAGGTTTATCAATTTTTATTATCTTTTTAAAAAATCCATCTCTTGGTTTTGTTGATCTTTCCTAATTTTTTTTTGTCTCTATTTTATTTACTTCCTCTCTGATCTTTATTATTTCCTTCCTTGTGCTGAATTTCAACTTTGTTTATTCTTTTTCTAATTTCTTTAGATGGTAGGTTAGGTGGTAGGTTAGTTGTTTATTTGAGATCTTTCTTGTTTCTTGAGGAAGGCTTACATCACTATAAACTTCCCACTTAGAATGGCTTTTGCTGAATTCCATGGGTTTTGAAAATTTGTTTCCATTTTCATTTGTCTCAAGCTATTTTATTATTTGCTCTTTGATTTCTTCATTGACACATTGGTTTTTTTAGTAGCATGTTGTTTACGCTTCAAATGTTTGTACTTTTCCCATTTTTCTTTCTATAATTGATTTCTACTTTTAGACTGTTGTAGCTGGAAAAAATGCTTGATATACTTTCTACCCTCTTAAATTTGTTGAAACTAGTTTTGTGACCTAGCATGTGATCTATCCTGGAGAATGTTCCTTGCACACTTGAAAACAGTGTTTATTCTGCTGATTTTGGATACAATGTCCTGTAGGTATTTATTAGCTCCAACTGGTCTACTGTGTCATTTAAGACCACTGTTGACATTTTGATTTTCTGTCTGGATGATCTGTCCATTGATTTAAGTGAGGTGTTACATCCCCAAATATTATTGTATTATGTTCATTTCTCCCTTTATGTCTGTTAATATTTGCTTTATATAAGTGCTCCTGTATTGGGTGCATATATGTGCATATATGTGTGCATATATCCTCTTATTGTATTGATCCTTTTATCATTATACAATGCTATTCTTTGTCTTTAGTTATAGCCTTTGTTTTAAGGTCTACTTTGTCTGATATGAGTGTTGCTACCCCTGCTTTCTTGTCATTTAGGTTGCATAAAATATCTTTTTCTATTTCCTCACTTTCAGTCTGTGTGTGTCTTAGCTCTGAAGTGAGTTTCTGGTAAGCAGAATGTTAATTCAATCAGCCACCCCATGTCTTTTGATTGGAACATTTAGTCCATTGACATTTAGAGTAATTTTTGATAGGTGTGTACTTATTGCCATTTTATTACTTGTTTTCCAGTTGTTTCTGTAGTTGTCTGTTCATTTGTTTTTCTTTTTGTTTATTCTCTTGCAGGTTTGTTTGTTTGGTATTTTTTTAGTACTTTGTTCATTTCTTTTTAGTTTTTGTGTATGTATATGTAGGTTTTTGATTTGTCGCTCCCATGGGGTTCATATACCTTGACCTGTAACTATATTTACTTGTTTTAAACTTTTAGTCATTTAAGTTCAAACACATTCTAAAAGATTTGCCATTTTTTTACTCCCGTCCCCCACATTTTATGCTTTTGGTGTCATATTTTACATCTTCATGTTCATCCCTTCACTGTTTATTGTAGTTACAGTTGCTTTAAATTTTTTTGTCTTTTGATCTTCACACTAGCTTATTTAAGTGGTTGATCTTCAGTCCTTACTATATATTTGTCTTTCCTAGTGGGATTTTTCCTTTCCTATGGACTCTTACTTCTTGTTATAGCTTTTTCTTTTCAACTTAGAGATCTTTTAACATTTCTTTTAGGGTAGGTTTAGTATTAATGTACTCCTTTAGATTTTGCTTGTCTAAGTTCTTTATCTCTTCTTCAAGTCTGAGTGATAATCTTGCTGGGTAGAGTGTCCTAAGCTGCAGGATTTTCCCTTTCAGTACTTTGAATATATCATGCCACTCCCTTCTGGCCTGCAGTTTCTGCAGAAAAATCAGCTGATAATTTTACTGGGATTCCCTTTTATATGACTCTGTTTTTCTCTTGCTGTCTTTAGAATTCTCTCTTTAACTTTTGCCATTTTGATTATGATATATCTTTGTGTGGGTCTGTTTTGATTCATCTTATTTGGGACACTCTGTTCTTCCTGTACCTGGATATCTGTTTCCTTCTCCAGCATTGGGAAGTTTTCACCCATAATTTCATCAGATACATTTTTGACCTTCCCCCCCTCCCTTCTCCTCTGGGACCCTTATAGTGTGAATGTTGGTGCACTTGATGATATTCCCTTATAATGTGAATGTTGGTACACTTGATGTTATTCCAGAGATCTCTTAAACTGTTCTCATTTTTTTAAAATTTGTTTTTCTTTTTGCTATTCTGATTGGGTGATTTCCATTATTCTGTCTTCCAGATCACTTATGCATTCTTTTGTATCACTTAGTCTGATGTTCATTCTGTCTAGTGTGTTCTTCATTTCAGTTATTGTATCCTTCAGTTTCAATTGGTTCTTTTTTATATTTTCCAGCTCCTTGTTAAAATTCTCACTGTGTTCACATATTCTTTTCCCTAATTTAGTTAGCATTCTTATTACTAATGCTTTGAATTCTTTATCTGGTAGGTTGTTTATTTCTGTTTTATTATTTATTTATTTATTTGTTTTTAAGGATTTTAAAAAATATTTATTTATTTCTTTTTTGGACTGCATTGGGTCTTTGTTGCTGCGTGCAGGCTTTCTCTAGTTGCAGTGAGCGGGAGCTACTCTTCGTTTTGGTGCGTGGGCTTCTCATTGTGGTGGCTTCCATTGTTGCGGAGCACTGGCTGTAGGTGTGCGGGCTTCAGTAGTTGTGGCACGCAGGCTCAGTAGTTGTAGCTCGTGGGCTCTAGAGCACAGGCTTAGTAGTTGTGGCACACAGGATTAGTTGCTCTGTGGCATGTGGCATCTTCCCGGACAAGGGCTCGAACCCATGTCCCCTGCATTAGCAGGCAGATTCTTAACCACTGCGCCACCAGGGAAGCCCTATTTATTTTTTTCAGGTTTTTTTTTTTTCTTGCTTCTTCAAATGAGACCAGCTCCTCTATCTTTTCATTTTGCTTAACTTTCTCTGTCTGTATGAATTTAGGTTTAACAGGTACCTACTGCAGTCTTGAAGGGGTGTCCTTGTGGGGGAATGTCCATATACAGTCTGCATGTGCCCATTGCCTTCGGTGGGAAAGCTGGATTTGACATGAACAGACGTTACACCTTTTTTCAAGGTGTGCTGGCATCTGTCACCTTGGTAGGAGTGGGGCTGGAGATGGAGGAACTAGGGCCAGAGCCATGTGTGAGCCAGTGCTTCCTCTCTGCTCAGTGGCCATTCCTGTCCTATCAGGGGTGGGGCTTGATCCCGAGTTGATGGAGCAGAAGCTCTGAGGGTGAGGTCCAAGCTGGTTTTGTTAACTTTAAGTATGTACTCTCCTTTCTCCCAGCACTGGTACCCTTGTCCCAGAGGGCAGCAGTCCTGGAGCAAGAGGGGCTTGTGCAGGCTCTGTGTTTGTGATGGGTGTGGGCTGCACTGGGCCAGCCACAAACAGAGGTCTGGGATGCCTCAGATGTGCTGCCTGTGCAAGCACCAGCAGTGGCAGCCCCCACTGCATCTAAGACTCCTTTGCCACTTATAGCAGATCACTCCTCCCAGCCTCTGCTCTCTCTGCCTTGTTGTGGAGCTGTGCTGCTTGACAGGCAGGGCCTGCATGGGCTCTTAGTGTTTATCTGGGTGGGAGCTGTGGAGGTTTGGCCTCCTTCAGAGATCTGGACCACTTCTTATGCACAGCCTGTGTAAATGCGAGCAATAGCCACTCTCACTGTGCTAAGATGCCACCCAGGTCCAAGTCACCTGTGTCCCATGGCTGAACTTTCTCCCCAGTTGTGGTAGCCCATGCTTCAGAGGGGAGGTACAAGGTAAAGTAAGTGGGGCTGGAGCATTTGCTTGGTTCAGGTTGGGGTGCACTGCCAGGGTGGTCATGGGAAACTGCTTCAGTCTGCCTTCTCCACCCTGCCTGGGTGTGAGCACGTGTGTGCTTTGCCCCTCATGAGCAGAGTCGAGGCTGTTAGTCCCAGTGGCCCTCCAACCAGCCAAGGGGGCATGTCTTCCTTGTGTTGGACCCCAGGATTAGGGCGCCCGCTATGTGACTTGAACTGCTCACTCCCCAGGGTGGATTTCCACCTGTGTAATCTCCCTTTTCCTCTAGGGCACAGGTCCTGACCTGATCCCTTCTCTTTCCTTCCTGCCCTATTCCACTTGCATCTTTCCTACAGCCTTGGTTGTACAAGAGTCTTTCTGTCAGCTTCTTGTTAGTTTTCAGTGAGACTTGTTCCACTTGTAGATGTATGTTTGATGTGTTTGTGAGGGGAAGTGATTTCCATGTCCTCCTACTCCTCCATCTTGATTGATCAAGTTGAGCAAACAAGTTTTAATTTAGACCTTAGTACTAATGCCTGTTTTGTCCTGCATTTGTCAACCAGGCTAGACTACACATAGGCTACGAGAACTGCTTTTATTTTTCTAACTTGAAGTTCCTTTCCCCAAGCCACATCTGATGATCATGGTTTTTAGGAACTTATTACTTTCAGAGTGAGAGAAGGATGAAGATAGCATCCCTTCTGGGGTTTGGAACAGAGTTGGTTAAAGTAATGTTTTCATTTCCCTATGCCTTCCTGGTCCTCCTAGGCTTTGCAATTAGAGCCAACAAAGCAGTAACATTGGAGGAAGATAGAAAAGAGGAGAATAATATAAATCCATCCAAATAGGGACTCTCAGGCATGGCAGAGAAGCAGGGATAGCTCTTTAACTTTTGACTGCTCATACCCAAAGTTCCTCCCCTAGTTATCATAGCACAACTGTGTGTCTAGGAGGACTTCATTATGTCCTTGGATTTTCCTTCTTGGAGGGGTGGAATGAGATGTGAAGGTCTTAAAATTCTTATATGGCTATGGTTTTCACACTTTAGTGGAGCACTGTGGTGGACATTCTGCTTGGAATCAAGGAGACTGACATTTCTTCAGAGAAATCTTACATAAATAAAACAAATAAGAAGCTAGTCTTTGAAATGGGAAGTGGAGATCTCAAATTCTTAATTTCTCAGCTTTCTCCTCCTCAGGGCTCCAATGAGGCACCTTCTTAGACCACAAGCAAGTTCTTCATAGTAAAGCTGCAAACCACTAAATTAGAAGTAAGACAATATGGTGACACACAGGCCAAGTTTTCTACCTCCTTCTCCTGATGAGCTTTGTGGGCTACCCCTCTAGAGGCCTGCTCAGGATTACTACCCTTTAGCTCATGGGAGGACTGACCCCTACCTCACTTTCTGTCAACCAGGTATTGGCTAGGGCCCTGCTCCCAGTGACTGATTACTTGATATATGTAGCTGTTAACCTGACTTAGGAGAGTCATCTATGTTATATTACTGCTTCTGTGCTCACCATCCTTGGGTCTAAGTTGGCACTTTGGACTCTAGTTTTCAGTCTTAAAGGCTGCTGGTCAGTTTCTCCAGATATTAACCCAGCAGCTGCCCATATTATTTTCTGCTTGGAGCGGCACAGGCATGCTTTGTGTGTTTGAACAAATTCATGTTGTGATAGTCCATTTCTTCCGTGGATAGCTCTGAGATGGCAATTTATTCATAATATTGAGGCAGAACTTATAACCCAATCGTCCTAATTCTGCTCCTTGAGGGTATCACGGAACAGGATAAATTTCTTTCCTACATGACAAACCTCATGTCTTCAGGTATCTGAAGACAGACCTCATGTCTTCATTGAGCCTTATCTTTTCATATTGTATATTTTCTTTTCAGGATACATTTATCATTTTATTTTTAATACTAAATGGTAAAACTTGTTTATCTGATAATCTGCAGAAATTGTTTTTCTACTCTTAAAAAAATTCCTAAAACCTTCAAGAGCCAGAACTTCTATGAGAAGTTCTATAGGAACTTCAGAGTAAGATAAATTTTCTTGGCACCATCATCCTCTGCTTCCTTATTTGGTTACTCTTCTGGACCTGGAGCAATAATCTGATCTTGATTGAGAGAGACATTTCTGATTCCTGAGGGACTGGATATAGTACACGTATGGAAAGGGAAGTGTCAGTTGGTAGTGACCTGCACACTATCTGAGGTGACACTTCTGCCCGCTCTACCTCCACCAATGAATTGTGCTGATGGCTACTGCCATCATGGCTGGCCTCCTTTCCCAGGTTCTGGAAGGAACATCTATTAATGTTTGTTCATCCATATTCTCCTTGTGGATGAATATCCTTCCAAATGAAATAGACTTTTTGCCTCTCCAGTATCCACACAGTGGCCAATATGAAATAGGCATTCAATAAACAGTTGGTGATTGAATGAAAAGGTAAATAAAGAAAAGCCCCAAAGTCGTTCTCTCTTCTTCTTCTCCTTCTCTTTCCTCTCTTTATCTCTGTGTCTGTGGGTCTGTCTCTTTATCTGTCTCTCTCTCTCTCTCTCTGTCTCACATACACACACACACACTTACCTGGGAGTGTCCAATTATGCACCAAGGTCCATGCACTAATCCCTCCCCTCACCAACTCAGGGTCTTAACATCATGTCACCCAGTTTACAGATTTCCTCTGACAGTGTATGCTGATTACAGGATCTGAACTCTTCTGCTGTTCTGAGTAGCCGAGTCCATTTATTCCACTTGCAATAACTGATTTCTATTTTGTGCCTTCCAACCCCTGTCGGTCCCAGTTTCCTGTCCCCAGAAGATTCTGAACAGGAATACTTTTGTCTTGAGCTCTGCTACCTACAGTTGGATCTCCTTAGTTGTAGCTACCTAAGCCTCTGCTCAGGTAGAGCAGAGCCCTGTTTTTCTTTCATTCATTCATTCATTCATTCATAGGGCAAACATTTACTGTATGCTTACTCTATTGCTGAGAAAACAATAATGGATAAAATAGTGTTCCTTGCTCAGGAAGCATAGGGTCTAATGGCACCCCACTTTCCTGTGAATGCCTTCACCTGTTGTGTGCTACTGGAACCTTCCTTGAGAGTTTACCCTGGTTCCTACTGAGTCTGTCTGTTTTCTGGGTCAGACAGGGTCTGGATCAGACCCTGGACCCATCCTGTTTTCCCCTTACTACCACCTCACTGCTGCTGCCTAGGTCCTCTACCTGACCCCTGTGAGACCACCTTGGAAGGCTGTGCTCACTGAAGTCAGCAGTAAGCTTCCATGGCTGCCCAAGACCCTACAGGGGCATCATCATACCTCATGTAACTGACAAGTTCCCCACAAACATTCACACACACACACACAGACACACACACACAGACACATGTGTGTGCGTTCATAATGCTTGCTCTATTGTACTCCATCAGAAAAGGGGATTTTAGTTATATATTAGTTACCTCTTTGATTCTAAGACTTCCTGTTACATGCTCCCAAACATTTACACTTGCATTGACTAGGTGACCGGGGTCTCTTAGGAGTTTCTGGAATATATGGTGACAAGTGCCTAAGGTGCCAAGCTCAACTCACTGGTTCTGTGTCTGAATATGAATATGAAAAGGACACATTTTTTTCTTTTTTTCCTAGTTCCATATGATCACATTGAATGTATCAGGGTACATATTCATTGTCTTAGCCTCCTGGGTTGAAATGGTGTGCTCATGCATAATCAGATAAGGAGAAATGGGCCCCATTCTCATTTTGAAACTTAATGCACCTGGAACAAAGAACCTCTGATTCTGCTTACCATCTGCTGGGGGATGAGAAGGCCTCCCACTGCCCCATTTACCACACTTAAATTGAAGGGTGCACTCCCAGCAGGCGGTCGAGAGCTTGGATCCACAGCCCAGGTGTGGATTTCACCCTCAAATGCCCCACATGAAGTTGACTCCCCACATTTGGGAACAGAGTGAAATTTAATTTCTGAGTAGGAGGACTGGTAAGGAAGAATCAATGTTCTGTAAACCGTAGGATAAAAGACAGAGACAAAAAGACAGATAATAAGTATATGTTTTATTTAATAATGTTCTCAGTAGTTTCAGTCATTTTTCTGTAATTTTCATGATGAATGCAAGTGATACTTTTCTGCATATCCTTAGTATTGAGAAAACAGGCTGGGGAAATAATTTTTTAGTCAAGGATGAAACTGTACATGATTCTAATACCTTGGAGGAGATTTCCTTCTACTTTCCATTGTTCTGTAAATGAAAAGTAAATTATGCTTTGTTAAAAAACTTTCCGTTGAATAGTTTTATAGCAAATGTTTCATTCACTTCAATAAATAAATGTACAATATTTTTTGAAAATTGAGACTCAGGCTTTGTAAAATTTAACTACTCCACCAAATTAGTCTCTCGGTTCTTATTCTGCAATAGAAAATTATACATTTTAACTTTTAGTTAAGTAGCACTTAAATAAAATGTCTAATTCCCTTATGAGCCTTTGTGAAGCATTAGACCTGAGATGCACAAAGGTAGTTAATGTTAGAAACCTAAAGGATTTTTAATGAGTATGCCTCATTTTAATGAGAGGTTCCATCTTAATGAGCAACAGCATGGTTGAGTGGATAGAACACTACTTTAGAAATTAGCCTTCTTGAAGCCTCCTCACAGCACTTCCAATATATCACTCTGTGGCTCTTTGCTGATGCCTTACCCTCTCTGGGCATTTGATTTTTCTTTTATAAAATGGAAATAATAAATGCTGATGTCCACAAAGCTCTCAAGAATGCTAAGACAAGAGGAGTTTTTCATTTTATTTTTTTTTTTGAATTTCACTTTGTATTTTTATACAGCAGGTTCTTATTAGTTATCTATTTTATACATATGAGTGTGTATAGGTCAATCCCAATCTCCCAATTCATCCCACCACCACCGGCCCCACCTCCCCGCTATTCCCCCTTGGTGTCCATACGTTTGTTCTCTATATCTGTGTCTCTATTTCTGCCTTTCAAACCGGTTCATCTGTAACATTTTTCTAGATTCCACATATATGCGTTAGTATACAATATTTGTTTTTATCTTTCTGAATTCATTCTTTATGATAGTCTCTAGGTCCATCCATATCTCTACAAATGACCCCATTTTGTTCTTCTTTATGAGTAATATTCCATTGTATATATGTACCACATCTTCTTTATCCATTCGTCTGTCGGTGGGCATTTAGGTTGCTTCCATGACCTGGCTATTGTAAATAGTGCCGCAATGAACACTGGGGTGCATGTGTCTTTTTGAATTATGGTTTTCTATGGGTATATGCCCCAGAGTGGGATTGCTGGGTCATATGGTAATTCTACTGTTAGTTTTTTAAGGAACCTCTATACTGTTCTCCATAGTGGCTGTATCAATTTACATTTCCACCAACAGTGCAAGAAGGTTCCCTTTTCTCCATACCCTCTCCAGCATTTGTTGTTCATAGATTTTCTGAGGATGCCCTTTCTAATTGATGTGAGGTGATACCTCATTGTAGTTTTGCTTTGCATTTCTCTAATAATTAGTGATGTTGAGCAGCTTTTCATGTGCCTCTTGGCCATCTGTATATCTTCTTTGGAGAAATGTCTATTTAGGTCTTCTGCCCATTTTTGGATTGGATTGTTTGTTTTTTTTAATACTGAGCTGCATGAGCTGTTTATATATTTTGGAGATTAATCCTTTGTCCATTGATTTGCTTGCAAATATTTTCTCCCATTCTGAGGGTTGTCTTTTTGTCTTGCTTATGGTTTCCTTTGCTGTGCAAAAGATTTTAAGTTTCATTAGGTCCCATTTGTTTATTTTTATTTTTATTTCCATTACTCTAGGATGTTGGTCAAAAGATGTTGCCATAATTTATGTCAAAGAGTGTTCTTCCTATGTTTTCCTCTAAGAGTTTTATAGTGTCTGGCTTTACATTTAGGTCTTTAATCCATTTTGAGTTTATTTTTGTGTATGGTGTTAGGGAGTGTTCTAATTTCATTCTTTTACATGTAGCTGTCCAGTTTTCCCAGCACCACTTTTTGAAGAGACTGTCTTTTCTCCATTATATATCCTTGCCTCCTTTGTCATATATTAGTTGACCATAGGTTCATGGGTTTATCTCTGGGCTTTTTATCCTGTTCCATTGATCTATATTTCTGTTTTTGTGCCAGTACCATATTGTCTTCATTACTATAGCTTTGTAGTATAGTCTGAAGTCAGGGAGCCTGATTCCTGATTCCTGATTCCGGCTCCACTTTTTTTCCCTCAAGATTGCTGTGGCTATGCAGGGTCTTTTGTGTCCCATACAAATTTTAAGATTTTTTGTTCTAGTTCTGTAAAATATGTCATTGGTAATTTGATAGGGATTGCATTGAATCTGTAGATTGCTTTGTGTAGTATAGTCATTTTCACAATATTGTTTCTTCCAATCCAAGAACATGATATAGGTCTCCATCTGTTTGTGTCATCTTTGATTTCTTTCATCAATGTCTTATAGTTTTCTGAGTACAGGTCTTTTACCCCCTTAGGTAGGTTTACTCCTAGGTAATTTATTCTTTTTATTGCAGTGGTGAATGGGATTGTTTCCTTAATTTCTTTTTCTGATCTTTTGTTGTTAGTGTATAGGAATGCAAGAGATTTCTGTGCATTAATTTTGTATCCTGCTACTTTACGAAATTCATTGATTAGTTCTAGTAGTTTTCTGGTGGCATCTTTAGAATTATCTATGTATAGTATCATGTCATCTGCAAACAGTGACAGTATTATTTCTTCTTTTCCAATTCGTATTCCTTTTATTTCTTTTTCTTCTCTGATTGCCATGGCTAGGACTTCCAAAACTATGTTGAATAATAGTGGTGAGAGTGGACATCCTTGTCTTGTTCCTGATCTTAGAGGAAATGCTTTCAGTTTTTCACCATTGAGACTGATGTTTACTGTGGGTTTGTCATATATGGCCTTTATTATGTTGAGGTAGGTTCCCTCTATGCACACTTTCTGGAGAGTTTTTATCATAAATGGGTGTTGAATTTTGTGGAAAGCTTTTTCTGCATCTATTGAGATGATCATATGGTTTTTATTTTTCAATTTGTTAATATGGTGTATCACATTGATTGATTTGCATATATTGAAGAATCCTTGAATCCCTGGGATAAATCCCACTTGATCATGGTGTATGATCCTTTTAATGTGTTGCTGGATTCTGTTTGCTAGTATTTTGTTGAGGATTTTGCATCTGTATTCATCAGTGATATTGGTCTGTAATTTTTTTTTTTTGTAATATCTTTGGTTTTGGTATCAGGGTGATGGTAGCCTCATAGAATGAATCTAGGAGTATTCCTTCTTCTGCAGTTTTTTGGAAGAGTTTGTGGAGGATGGGTGTTAGCTCTTCTCTAAATGTTTGATAGAATTCGCCTGTGAAGCCATCTGGTCCTGGACTTTTGCTTGTTGGAAGATTTTTAATCCCAGTTTCAATTTCATTACTTGTAATTTGTCTGTTCATATTTTCTATTTCTTCCTGGTTCAGTCTTGGAAGGTTATACCTTTCTAAGAATTTGTCCATTTCTTCCAGGTTGTCCATTTTATTGGCATAGAGTTGCTTGTAATAGTCGCTTATGACGCTTTGTATTTCTGCGGTGTCCATTGTAAATTCTCCTTTTTCACTCCTAATTTCATTGATTTGAGTCCTCTCCCTCTTTTTCTTGATGAGTCTAGTGGTCAATTTTGTTTTTCTTCTCAAAGAACCAGCTTTTAGTTTTATTGATGTTTGCTATTGTTTTCTTTGTTTCTATTTCATTTATTTCTGCTCAGATCTTTATGATTTCTTTCCTTCTACTAACTTCGGGTTTTGTTTGTTCTTCTTTCTCTAGTTCCTTTAGGTGTAAGGTTAAATTGTTTATTTGAGATTTTTCTTGTTTTTTGAGGTAGGATTGTATTGCTATAAACTTCCCTCTTAGAAAAGCTTTTGCTGCATCCCATAGGTTTTAGATGATCGCGTTTTTGTTGTCATCTGTCTCTAGGTATATTTTGATTTCCTCTGTGATTTCTTCAGTGATCTCTGGTTTATTTAGTAACATATTGTTTAGCCTCCATGTGTTTGTGTTTTTTAGGGTTTTTTCCATGTAATTGATTTCTAATCGCATAGCATTGTGGTTGGAAAAGATGCTTGATATGGTTTCAATTTTCTTAAATTTACCAAAGCTTGATTTGTGACCCAAGATGTGATCTATCCCGGAGAACGTTCCATGTGCACCTGAGAAGAAAGTGTAATCTGCTGTTTTCGGAGGGGGAATGCCCTATAAATATCAATTAAA
This sequence comes from Balaenoptera physalus, assembly GCF_965194825.1. Classification (NCBI taxonomy): domain Eukaryota; kingdom Metazoa; phylum Chordata; class Mammalia; order Artiodactyla; family Balaenopteridae; genus Balaenoptera; species Balaenoptera physalus. The sequence goes on from NC_138882.1 coordinate 118,808,225, forward strand.
TTTATCTGGTCTATTGTGTCATTTAAAGCTTGTGTTTCCTTATTAATTTTCTGTCTGGATGATCTGTCCATTGGTGTAAATGAGGTGTTGAAGTCCCCCACTATTACTGTGTTACTGTTGATTTCCTCTTTTATAGTTGTTAGCATTTGCCTTATGTAGTGAGGTGCTCCTATGTTGGGTGCATATATAATTGTTATATCTTCTTCTGGATTGATCCCTTGATCATTATGTATTATTCTTCCTTGTCTCTTGTAACATTCTTTATTTTAAATCTGTTTTATCTGATATGAGTGTTGTTACTCCAGCTTTCTTTTGATTTCCATTTGCATGGGATATCTTTTTCCATCCCCTCATTTTCAGTCTATATGTGTCCGTATGTCTGAAATGGGTCTCTTGTTGACAGCATACATATGGGTATTGTTTTGGTATCCATTCAGTGAGCTTGTGTCTTTTGGTTGGAGGATTTAGTCCATACACATTTAAGGTAATTATCAATATATATGTTCCTGTTACCATTTTCTTAATTGTTTTGGGTTTGTTTTTGTATCTCCTTTTCTACTCTTGCATTTCCCACTTAGAGAAGTTCCATTAGCATTTGTTGTAGATCTGGTTTGGGGGTGCTGAATTCCCTTAGCTTTTGCTTGTTTGTAAAGCTTTTGATTTCTCCATCGAATCTGAATGAGATCCTTGCCTGGTAGAGTAAGCTTGATTGTAGGTTCTTCCCTTTCATCACTTTAAATATATCATGCCACTCCCTTCTAGCTTGTAGAGTTTCTGCTGAGAAGTCAGCTGTCAACCTTATGGGAGTTCCCTTGTATGTCATTTGTCATTTTTCCCTTGTTGCTTTCAATAATTTTTCTTTGTCTTTAATTTTTGTCAGTTTGATTACTATGTGTCTCGGCTTGTTTTTCCTTGGGTTTATCCTGCCTGGGACTCTCTGCACTTCTTGGACTTGGGTGGTTATTTCTTTTACCATGTTAGGGAAGTTTTCAACTATAATCTTTTCAAATATTTTCTTGGGTCCTTCCTCTCTCTCTTCTCCTTCTGGGACCACTATAATATGAATGTTGGTGCATTTAATATTGTCCCAGAGGTCTCTTAGGCTGTCTTCATTTCTTTTCATTCTTTTTTCTTTATCTTGTTCTGTGGCAGTGAATTCCACCATTCTGTCTTCCAGGTGACTTATCAATTCTTCTGCCTCAGTTATTCTGCTATTGATTCCTTCTAGTGTATTTTTCATTTCAGTTATTGTGTTGTTCATCTCTGTTTGTTCTTTAATTCTTCTAGGTCTTTGTTAAAGATTTCTTGCATCTTCTCTATCTTTGCCTCCATTCTTTTTCCAAGGTCCTAGATCATCTTCACTCTCATTATTCTGAATTCTTTTTCTGGAAGGTTGCCTATCTCCATTTCATTTAGTTGTTTTTCTGGGGTTTTATCTTGTTCCTTCATTTGATACATAGTCCTCTGGCTTTTCATTTTGTCTCTCTTTCTGTGAACGTGGTTTTCATTCCACAGGCTGCAGGATTGTAGTTCTTCTTGCTTCTGCTGTCTGTCCTCTGGTGGTTGAAGCTATCTAAGAGGCTTGTGCAAGTTTCCTGATAGGAAGGACTGGTGGTATGTAGAGCTGGGTGTTGCTCTGGTAGGCAGAGCTCAGTAAAACTTTAATCTGCTTGTCTGCTGATGGGTGGTGCTGAGTTCCCTCCCTGTTAGTTGTTTGCCCTGAGGCGACACAGCACTGGCGCCTACAGACTCTTTGGTGGGGTTAATGGTGGACTCTGGGAGGGCTCATGCCAAGGATTACTTCCCAGAACTTCTGCTGCCAGTGTCCTTGTCCCCGCAGTGAGCCACAGCCACCCCCCACCTCTGCAGAAGACCCTCCAATACTAGCAGGTAGGTCTGGTTCAGTCTACTATAGGGTCACTGCTCCTTCCTGCTGGGTCCTGATGCACACACTACTTTGTGTGTCCCCTCCAAGAGTGGAGTCTCTGTTTCCCCCAGTTCTATTGAAGTCCTGCAATCAAATTCCACTGGCGTTCAATGTCTGATTCTCTTGGAATTCCTTGTCCTGTTGCCAGACCCCCAGGTTCGGAAGCCTGTTATGGGTCTCAGAACCTTCACTGCAGTGGGTGGACTTCTGTGGTATAATTGTTCTTCAGTTTGTGATTCACCCACCCAGCGGTTATGAGATTTGATTTTATTGTGATTGCGCCCCTCCTACCTTCTCATTGTGGCTTCTTCTTTGTATTTGGTTGTGGGGTATATTTTTTGGTGAGTTCCAGTGTCTTCCTGTCGATGATTGTTCAGTAGTTAGTTGTGATTACGGTGCTCTCGCAAAAGGGAGTAAGTGCATGTCCTTCTACTCCACCATCTTGAACCAATCCTGAAGAGGAGCTTTTTAAATATAAATGATATAAGAAATAATAATGGATCTACCTAAAACCTACAAGGGGCATTCAGCAGATTTCATTTGTGAGACCACTAACCCAAGTTAGAATTATTTTAGATAATGGGTTATTCTTTGTTCTATATTTGTGATATTGTTATTTTGATTGATATTTTGGAACAGGTGTGGAGGAGGAAAGGAAGAAGGAAGAACTGAATATATTGAAACAATTATTTTTGCTTCCAAATGTAAGATTGCATCTTAATCAAAATAATAAGTAGAATTCATGCACTGCCTGACATGATATGCTATGAGAGGTCCAGAATCTTCACAAAGCCTCAAGTCTGGCTTTTTCTTAGAAGAAAATGGGGAGATTGTGGTTGCTGCTTCATGTCCTTTTTGGTACTTTGTAAGCACAGAGAGGGCTCCCCTCTGTACTCTTCATTCTTACACAACAACAAAAAAAGGAGGAGAGAAGTGTTATCCTAAAAGCTGTGCCTCCTGAAAACTGTATGATCATGGTTGGTGGGGTGGTGTAGGGCCTTGGCACTGATTTCCTCACCAGCAGGGACAGGACCTGTGGGAACTACTTTCTGGAAAGCCAAAGGCCTTCTAGTGGTATGGCTAGGTCAGGCAAATAGTCAGTTATGGTCGCTTGGGGAGGCAGAAGAGATGGTTGACAGTCATGGGGAATATGAAGTATTGATTCTTAGATGAACAGGAAATAGGGAAGGAGGGATAAGCATTGGTGAAAACTGAAAGTAGGTCTAGTGCTGGGCTTTGCAGTCAGACCTTGAGCTTCCTTTAGAATAGATTTTTGAGGTCCTACGAGTCTAGGCCCAAATCCTTGTTCCATCATTTACTTGACAGTGTGATTTGGGGAAAGATATATCACTCCTCAGATTCTCAGTTTCTGCTTTTGTAAAATGGATTGAATAATAATTGAGGAGTTGAGAAAATAATGTTTGGAAAGAGCTGAGTCTAGTCCCTGACTTTTATTAGTATTGGAAGGCAAATTGTGGCTCCAGTCCAAGAAGATTGATGACCAGCTGCTGAATGGTCAGTCACTTTCACGTATGGTCAGAATTGATCCTGAGAACAAAAGAAGCTGGGGGTAGTAGATAGGTCTGAGCCAACTGTGTGGAGTGCTACAGAGCTGGGGAAACAGTCAAAGGCTGACTGTGTGAGCTTTGTTGTGCATATGTGGCCAGTTTTACCTTCATCTCAAGAATGAGTTCCTGTCTCAGTTACCTTTGTACCTCTTGTACCTAGCAAAGGACCTGGCACAGTATATAAATAATTATTTAACAAACCAAATAGAGCAAGATTATGGTATCTTAAGTGGGATGGGTTGCATATCCTCTGACAAAGGCAGAGCCAGAAGAACTCTGGCCTTCCTCATTTCAGTCTTAAAAATGTGCTTAGTTTAATCACTCAGCCCTGCTCTCAGACACATAGCTCCAACTTTGATTTTATATATTATGAGACTCTCAGATTAAGGAATGATCCCCAGAGTAGCATGGAAATATATGAAGGCATCAGGTGGGATCCTACAGGATATGCCTGCCTAGGTCCAGTGGAGTATTAGATTGTAGACAATGAACTATTCCAGAGGAATAATGGATACTCCATCTTCTATTGTATATCTGCTTCTCCCTAGAAATTTGGCATCTTTTATATTTCTCTATAACTGGTAGAACTGAATTTATAAACAAAATTATTCATGTAGTTATACGATATTTTTCAGTATCTTTTATGTGCTATTTCTTATACATGATGTACTTGATTTATTGGGCTGGGTTTATCATAGGGAGATATCAGAAGTGTGTGCCCAGAACCCAGTTTGCAAGGAGCTCAGGAAATCTTTTATTGGGCTCAGACAGAATGCATTTGCATCCCATATGTTTCTTGGAGTCTTAGCTCAAACATATCAAGTTGTTCAAGGAGAATTTTATTTCCTGGTTAAAGCCAAATCAGAAGAAACCATCAGGTGTTGAATGGTTTCTCTATGAAGGTGTAAATCTCTTGTGAATTCCTAGTCATGAGGGGGCACATTCACTCAAGGTTTATCTCAGGGGCACCCAAAACTTGACTCAGATTTTTTTTAACATTATACAGAGTTCAACAAAACTAGATTGCTTTTAAATAGAATTCCTAAATGAACAAATTTTGACTGTTGTACAAACGCAATGGGGAAATTTCTTAATTAAAAATGATTTCTGGTCTTAGATAACATATTTAAAGAAAGTCCACAAGCCAAATATGGGTCTTTGTAGCATGTCAAAAACAGGGCCAGTATGGGATAGACTGGCCATCCTTGGTGCCTATCAGTTTTCATTTGCTCCTTTGAAGTGACAAAGGTCTTGGGCATAGAAGTATCTACCCAACTAGAGAATTATCTGAAGCATTTTGCAGATTTGTGTGGCTAGGCATTATTGCCCTAGTTTCATAGATGGACCCAGAGTAGTTTTAATCTATGTATTTATAGCTGTTTTGTAATCACCAATTTCAACACATTTCAGAGACTATGTGTGGCCAGACCTTCACTGACTTTAGATATCAGACCCAGAGCACCTGCAGGAACCCAGTGCTCTAGAGTGAAGAGCTGATAACACATCTTATCTCTAATGCCTAACTTAGAAGACACTCAATCATATTTGTTGAACAGTCGGTCACTGTCCTCCACTGTGGTTTTTTCTTTGCCTTCTATCATGCTTCCTGCTGCTTGAGAAGCATGGTGTTCATGACTGTCCTCAGTCCTGGATCTGATATTATCCTTGGTTACCTATTAAAGACTCAAGGTGTAACAACCTCAATTCAATAACTATTTATGTTTCACTTAATACATACCATGAAGAAATCTAAAAGATGCAATGCAAAGGACCATCTTAGGTTCCCCAGGAAATAAACAGAAGTACTATTGAAATATAGTCCATGTTTTAGAAAAGCCTACCATTCTAGGGAAAGGAACAAGGCAAATTTGAGAGAGCATTTAAATCATAATAGTCAATATTAAATAAGAAGAACAAATCACGTGGCACAGGAAATGTTATTGGAAACCAGAGAAGGGGGAGGAGGAGAGGGTTACCTGGATGAGTTGGGACTTGGTCTGGGCACTGATGAGGGCACAGAACTTGAATAGAGTAAAAGGGTAATGTACTGTATAGAGGTACATAGCTGATCTCCACAGACCTTGATGTGGGGAACTGGCCTTTTCTCTGTGGAAGAACTCCAGTACCCTAAAAACATTCCAAGGTTAATGGAATCACCTGTGTGAGACTTTCCATTAAGACTAGAAAGAGATTACTTTGTGCAGTCTTGCTGTCAGTGTGGTACAGAGAATCCAAAGAGAAGCAGCCTTCACAAGTTCACCTGGCTTCCCATGGACAGAACCAGAGCCCTTCGTTCCCTGTCTTAGCTGCATTATCAGATTGTCCAACTTCCCCAGCAGTGTGGTCCATTGCCCCATCACTCCCCTTTAGGATGCCTAGGTAGTCATATTAATTGGCTGTTACACTATTAATTCTAAAATTCTGATTTTCCTCTGGGATATTGGGATTTCCAAAGGAACATCTTTCTATGATGTATTACATCTATGATGTAATGTACATGAACCTAAAGAGCCTCAAATATTTCCTGAAGCATATCAACTGTGGCCTCTTCAATTAGTTTGGCTGAACAGCAGGGATTCTTGACAGCTTGTCCACTATCTAGTGCATCACAACAGGGCATCAGGACAGTGGGACAGAGAAACTAGGAGGTAGAATTTCACTGTCCCAAAGAATTGTAAGTTAGTTCATAAGAATAAATAAGTCAAATGTGGTAACACACAATCAAATCAGGTATTTGTGCCATTTATATACATAGATGGCTTTCTAGGTTTTATTACAAAGCTAACTCTAAACTAAGTTGTTTTTTTTTTTTTCTATATGATTTACACATTTTCCTCTATTGCTTTATAAGTATTTTAAGTGTGTGTGTGTGTGTACTTGTGTCCCTGTGTGTGTGTGTGTGTGCACTGCTTTCTTGGCTATCCTATAAACTCCTTGAGGGTAAAAATTAGATCTTTTGCAATCCCTCATAGTGCCTATCAGGTGGATTTAGATTCTAGTAAGAGCATAACTGTAGCCTAGTTTAATTCATAGAGAATTTGTTTCTGATTCCTCGCTTTATTACATCTACCACTCAAACTCTACTTTATCTCCTTCAAAAGCTTTCTATTTCTTTCTCATGTTTCATTTCACACTCAGTGTATGTGTGTATAACCAGTCAACTTCATCTCACTTCTTTTAATTTCCTTGTGTGGGAGCCATTTTAATAGTATTTGTTTCAAGTGAAGGTCTGTTATTCAAAGTAAACACACAAAACTTGGCTAGAGAAAACGATTTGAATAATATTCATATAGCAATAAAACCTTGAAAATATAAATATAAAATACAATACCCATGGTTAGTAATGTTATTCACACACTTTGCTAAGTGCTTTTGGGATAGAATATAGCTAATCATAGAAGAATCATCATTATATGCCATATAAACATCTTTCGTCTGAGGAACTCAAAGAATTTTTACTGAAGATAATTGTAATATTTATTCATAATAACCATCCTTTTCTCACCAGTTTTTAATGTCAAAACAGAGATGGGTCAAATATGCAATTAAGTTTTTGACTTAAGACTCCAAATGTTTTTTAATCCTAAAATATAGGTAGGGTACATGGGAAGACATGCCCTCTTTATGGGTAAATATGGAAATTCATCTCTCTCTCCATTCCTGCTAGCTAGCTACTCACTGCAGTTAGAGAACAGAGTTTTGTTATTCATCATTACAATCTCAGTGGAGAAGGCAAGAGGATGTTTCTTCCTCCCAGGGAAGCTATTTTGAGCGCCAAGGCATTGTGAAACCATTAGATCATAGATGTTAATGATTGTGAACTTATGGTCTGGGAGGGGGTGGGGACACGAATTCTAAGGAAGGTGTTACTCATCTCATTAAAGATGTCAAACAGATTGCTTGGAGAGTGCTTATTGAGTGACAGGATCTTTTAGGAAGAGCACTGAACTTAGAGTCCAAGGGCTGGAATTTGGAACCTGTGCTCTGAGCTGTGCTATATTCTAGCCATGTGACTTAGGCAATGATAACGACCATAAATAAAGTAAAAGCTATACATTATGAAGTGGTTTCTATTTACCAGGGCCTTTCATCGGTCATTCTAATCCCCTCTATGCCACCAAGTGGTAGGTATTATTTTCTCTGTATTACAGATGGGGAAGTAGACTCAGAGAGGTTCAACAACTTTCTAAAGGTCCATTGGCAGAGCTGGGATTTAAAATAAGGTCATTTTAAGGCCAAAGTCCAGGCTTTTTCTCTATTGGACCATGATGCCAATAAGGCATCTCCAAGTCATCATGTTTTTAGCACTTACTATAAGCCAGTCAACCTAAGTGCTTAACATATATTCATTTAATCTATAAAAAAATACAAAAATGCTATGAGGCTGGTATCATTTTACAGATTCATAAACTGAGAATGAGAGGAAAATTACTTGCTCAAATTCATAAATTTAGTACATGGAAGAGGTGAACTAATTAAAAAAATATTCTCTAATTATGTTGCTCTTTTTAAGTTATAATTCCTTTCTTTAACCTATAGTGTCGCATTTGACATTTATAACTCTCCTGGGGCGGTAATCAAGCTTGGTATTTTTTTCTCCATTTTAAAGGTAAGGGAAGGACTCTCTAGGGCATCATTCTGGGTTTCTCCTGCCCTGCTAGTTTCTCTTCCATGTCCCCTGGCTGTTCCTCTCAATGTTGAAGGATTATCTCCAACCCTCTTCTCTATTTTAACTTTGCCCACTATATCTCCCCAAAGGAATTCTTCTAGTCCCATTTTACTGAATGCATTGATGACTCCACATCGATGACATTAAATCTCTACTTTTCTGACTTTTAAGTTGATAACTATCAAATCTCTACATCGATGACTCCCTCTAAGTTTGGGACGTACACTCTGCATCTCCACTTGAATGTCTTGAAGGCACTTCAAACTTAACATGAGCAAGAACAAATGATTGTTTCTCCAAATATCTGTTCAAACCAAGACTCCCACACTCTTCTCTGACTCAGTAAAAGACACCATCTCCACCTAATTGCTCAGGGAAGAACTTAGGAGACATCCTTAATTCCTCCCTTTTCTTCATTTTCCATATGCAAGCCATCCCCAACTTTTGATAGCTATGCCACTGAATTCAGACCACTTCTTATTGCCCTCACCATTATGTCCTAGGTCAAATCCCCATTATCTCTTACTGTGGAACTGCAAGCGTCTCTTAATTGGTTCCTTGTTATCACTCTTGCCCACCTATATAATTCATTCCATGTTGAGACCAAGATGATATTGTTTTGTATTTCATAAGTCCTGTCATATAAATCTCCTACTTAAAACCTTCCAATAACTTTCCATTGTATTTATGAAAAAAATCCAAACACCTTTCCAGGCCCCCATAGTTTGTCCCTGCCTACCTCACTGACCATATTTTGTACCACACTTTCTGTTGCTCACATACTCTGACCACATGACCTTCTTCTTTCTTCTGAAACATGCCAGCATTGTTCTCACCTCATGGCCTTTGAACTTTTATAGTATTTTCCCCCCATATTTGTGCATGACTGGCTCTTTCTTTTTACTAAGCTTTCACTTAATCATCATCTTTTTCTGACCACCGCAGTTAAGTAGGCTTCCCCACCCTCACGCAGTCATTTTGTATTTGTTACCCATTTCATTCTGTTCATAGGGCTTGCCACTACTTGAGAAATTATCTTTAAAAAAAAAAATGCTTGTTTACTGGCTTATTGTCTGTCTAATCCATTATAATGTAAAGTCCCCAAGGACAGGTACTTCTGTCTTGTTCACTATAGAACAGTGCCTGGCATATAGTAGACACACAATTAATATTTACTGATGATCAAATCACTGAATGGATAAAAAATGGGAGGCAGTAAAGGGTGGGCGTTATGAACCCAGACATAGCTAGATTTACTAGCTATGTGACCTTGGACAAATTTTCTCTTTATAGAATGGGAATATTAATAATAATCCCTTTATGGTTTTGAGGATTAAATATTAAAGGTGAAGTACTTAGTAAAGCATCTGGTATATAGTAAGGCTCCTGCAGTGCTGGGCTTTCCTATTAAAGGCATCTTGTTCCTATGATATGAGGCAATGGGAAGAAAGATCTTCATATCCCACATCCTATTGGGTATGACCCTGTGACAGGCAGTGAGAAAGAAGTTTGAAGAACATTAGATGTAACTGGGAAAGCGTGCAGGTCCAAAGGTGACTGATAGTTCATGATGTATTATTTACATCCATACAGACTTTCTGCATATAGCCCATGCATGCTGTGCACTGCACAACTTCAAGGGTGCCATTGATTTAGACTATGATATAAAGGGCATCCCCAAAGTTATGCAGTGAGTTGGCCCTATTACATGTTTTCTAATTTATTTGGTCCAACGGGGGGTTAAGTTTATTTAATACCATCTGAAATTGCACGATTCTTGGTTGCCTTTAAAAGTACAAGGATTCTTCTCCTACTTCAAATCCCTGCATACTAAATGCCACATGCTGAAATTTCAACAGCTCCAATTTTACCATTCTTTAAGAGTTATGCAGTGACTCTAATGAATTAAGAGGCAGGACATGTCTGACAACGGAACAGAATATTTGGGAAAAGATATGTTCTGGAATCCGGTATGTGGGATCATTACTACTGTGAATGGCAGAGGAGCTGGATGGGTCTCATTTATCCTGCTTTCTCAATGCCCTGCGTTACACATGCTGATTACAGGTGCTCAATACATATGTACTACATGACTGAACGTCTGACTCCCAGTCCTTCTACTTTGTATGGGCAAGACAGGACTGGCACTTCTGAGGCAGTCCTGACACGAGAAATCTCATGACGGTGGAAGGGAAACAGCTGCACTGAGTTGGTTGCACAGAAGATAAAGCACCATTTTGACATTGGTCCTGGCCTAATTTGAGACACCGACTGTGCGATTCAACTTTAGACAATCTGATCCAGAGCAGTTGCAATTTCATGCCAGATGTTTTTAGGCCATACATGGAGTCTGAGAGTTGCTGGACTGTAAGTCCCAAATGGTACAAATAGGTCTCGACACATCATTTTGAAATCTGTGAATAAGAAGTTTCAGCTCTGTCCTGAACTTGCTCATACTCTCAGCCCATTCAATTTGTATAGCTCTGCTGACATTGTATGCTCTTCATTTTCACCTTCTTAAGCTTCACAGTCTAAATGCTCTCCTGTGAAGGCTCCAGCATAAAAACCACTGTCCTGATTACTTCTGTTAATTCTTTGACTCAGTAGGCATAGGACACATATGTATTATAGATCAGGTGGGGCATTGGACTTCTGTTCCTGCTCAATGTCAGTAAGCTAGTGATGGAATTAAAAATACAAATGCTCCTTCTTTGACATATGATTTTGCCTATCTTCTTTCCAATACAGTTTCTATCTATAAAATTTATAGATAAGCAAAAAAATGGGGGGAGCTTTATCATCAGTAGAAGCTCTTTATTTCCCCTCTCCACTAAGAAACCCATCTATTCTTTTGCAGGGAGTGTATAGGATTATTTCAGAGCTCATTACAAGTTGATTTTGGCAGTTTCTCTAGGTGACTTCTGTGCTTCCCCCCAACACTATCCTCCCTGACTGAGGGAGAACTTCAGCATCCAAAAGGGCTTCTTCCCATTACAGTAGCTCTGCTCTATATTTAGAAAAAGATCTGTTACAGGAGAGGTTAATCACACTACTTAAGGCAAATTCACAATAGTTAAAGTAGGTCATTAGGAATTCATTAAGGTGTGGCTCCTGTAAACTGACTTCCAAATTTGCAGGGGAAAAGGGGAATGCTTAGCTTTAAGGACAAGATCTGTCCAAAAGTAATGTTACATATCAGGAAGGATTATAGTCTGATAAAAGCTGTCAAATCTCAAAAATAAAATCAATTCCTGTTTGAAAAATCTTGGTAAAAATTTAGAGATTAACTAGAATATTTTGCTCAAGGAAAAAAAGGACACTACTATTAGATTACTGTTAGATTGTGTGTTCCTTGAGGGCAGAGGATATATCCGTCAACTTTCCAGCCCCTTTTTAGTATCTTACATAATATCTTGCACATGAAAAATGTTTAGTAAGTTGGTTTTGAATGAAATTGGATGTTTGGACTTGGTTGTTTGTATTTTTATTCAAAGAATATACAAAGAGTTAAAAAGAAAAAGTATAACTTTTCTTTCTAGACCATTTACAGGGCCATATGGTATATGGGAAATAATGGAAACCTGAGATGCAAGAAACTTACGTTCTAACTCCGCTCTTCCATTAACTAGTTATGTGCCTTTGATTGATAACCTCCACCAACCTTAATTTGTCTTAACTTCAAACTGAGGACATGGAAGCTAAGTGCCTATTAACTCTAAAATACATTCATTTGAATATTTATTTTACTCTTATTCTAGGTTTAATTTTTACATGTGTTGGTTACCTAAATAAAGGTATCAATTCATTTCTACCTTTAGACACTAAATTTTCTACCAAACAACTAATCTACCCTCCAATTTTCTCAGCCCAGGGAGCTCTTCTCTAATTGCATCAAGCAGATCCACTCTGAATATCTGGCTCTGAATACCTGGAGTTTTGAAAACTTACCCTGAGAACTTGTAAAATTAGGGCAGAGTAAAGACAAAAATGACTGTCCTTGCTATACCTAGTTGATAGTATTCTAATTACACTGGACCTGAACCTTTGGTGAGCTGGAGTAAATTAAACTATTCAGTAGGAGCAAATCATTACCCATAGGAGATGAATTTGCCCTTTAAGGATGCTGATTAGAGCCCTGAAAAAGGAAATTTACTTAATAGTGCCTGGAAAAGTGAAGGGCATTTTGTTTCCAGAAAGTTGGTTATTCACACAAAATCAAGCCTGATGACATTTGTTTTACTGTGATCATTTTATAATCACTTCAGTTTAATGGATAATTCAGATTTATATTAGGGGAGTGGAAGGGTGACCTCATGATAGGTGAGAACAGATACAAACAGAAGAGTGAAGACCTTCCTCTGGGAAGGAGGGCAGCAGCTGCTTTTGTTCCATCAAGGATCTCATGGTATTACTCAATAGGAGCACACTGTGGGGTCAGTCTGAAGAAATCGTAGTCTAGGAGAGGGAGGAAACCATGTCCTATAGTCAACAGAAAAAGGACTCTGTGGTTGGGGTGGAATTTCACCCTTCCTTGGTTAAAAAGAATTGCCCTTTTCTATTGAAGTATAGCTGATTTAAAAATAGAGGAATTGCCCTTGACAACTCTTCCCAGCAATCTCAAAGGGATGGGGATCCAAACCTCATTCTGCAAGGAGAGGAAGCAATTCTCTTGACGTGATTTGCTATCAGTAGATATGCTGTATTCTGGAAAATTTATACTCCTATGTCAACTCAGAAAGGAAACTCCCAGGTTCCTTCTAGTAACACTGAGAGTGCCCTGAGAGTGTGTAGGTACCCTGGGACCAGGAGAGGGTCATTCTGCCAGCATCACTTGGGAAAGGTATAGCCAACTGTGGAAGCTGCTGCTGCCAGCCAAGCCTGCTAAGATGATTCTTTCCATTCACTATTGAAAGGCAAGACACTGTGGGATTTAAACGATTGTGATTTGCCTCTTGCAGAATAGATGATGTTTATTGATTTTTAAAATTCTACTATAGAATATTAGAAAGTGTGCTTGCAAGTTGGAAAGTTGATGTCAGCTAATGAAGAACTTCCTTGGAAGGAGTCCCTTATGTTTAAGATTGCTCCTCAAATCAAGAAGAATGTGAAGTAGCTGCAGGTCCAAGGTGTTCCAGATACTGGAATCTAGGCCTATTGGTCAAACGTGTGATAGAAATGTGTTGCAGTTCTAACTAGATGGTGCTTAGTTACCTACGTGTGGTGGTGAAGAACCCAGACTTGGGAGTCACATAGAACTGGAATGAAGATCAACATCTAAATCTGAGAGTAAAAGCACCTTCCTCATAGTATTCCCATGAGGAATCAACTTAACTGAATGCTAAATATTTAATTAACAGTTAAGAAGGCCCAGGACTTCATCAATCATAGCAATGCCAGTCATAGGGCTGGAGCAGGGTTCTGGGGACTCCCTCTCTGGCTACTTTAATTGCTGTATTGTAGGTAGTTCAGGGGGGTACCTGGGGAAGGGGCTGGGACTGCCAGAGTAGTGGGGGAGCCCTTGAAGGACTGAAATAACAGCTGTTTACTAACCACAACAGAGGATATTCAGTACCTATGAGAGCATACTGTCTGGATGAACAGTCATGAGACTGAAAGAAATTAAGTTAGATAAGGTGCTTAGCATAATACCTGTCATGTAGTAAGAACTCAGTTAATACTATTATTACTAATATTACCACCACTACTATTTCCTCTTTTTCTTCTTCTACTGCTTCTCCTCCTCCTTCTTCTCCTCTTTCCCCTCCTCTTCCTCTCCTCCTATTATATTGTATAATCCAAGAACAAATATATGCCCTACAACTTCGAATGTAAAGCTTGTTTTCCATCCAAGCTTTGGACCACTCTTGACACTTAACCAGTGCTTCCCAAACTTTCTCATGACTTTTGGTGTCTCGGTGATTTTTCTGTTCATTAAGTTGGTAAGTCCAAATAACTTAGTATTTATGTCCTAACATAACATTTGGAAAAAAAGCTAATACACAGAAATTGAAACACAAAATCATATTTTTATTTCATTCTTAAATAACCACAATTACTTACTAATGGAATATGCGTAACTGTTGGATATCTTACAACTTTTAAAACTCTGGAATCAGGTTGGATATTGCCTCCCTCATTTCTTATTCCACAATGAATTTTGTGTATTACTTAGTTTACACTTATGTGTTACATAGCAATCATCAAAAACCTAACTTTGCAAATATCCAATGTCATAGAAAGGAATGTAGCAAGACTTAAAGTTGAAACCATGCTAGCAGTTCAAAGGAGGTCTGAGAAATATAGATGTGTGTCCCTTTAAATTTTAAAATATCTTTGTGTCCTGTGAATTTGCTTCAGGTATTCCATGATGGCTTGGCACACAGTTTGGAAACCAGGGGATTAACTAGATAGACTTTTAGGAATAATAAATACTAATAGTTTGGGTCAGCTAAAGACTAATGCAGTCACAACTCAAAGGATCTAGTGGGCATAAGCTCATATGATTGTGCTTTGACTGTAGGACTCCTAGGATAAATGGTGGTTTGGGCTGACTGCCAGTGAATAGAAGCCTGCCCAAGCTTATCTAATTTGTGAATTTTGAACTTTCAAGAGAAATGAGAACACCTTGAAAGGAGAATCACATCCCAAACTTTTAGTCATCCTAATGGCCTTTTTCTGCTTGCTGAAACTTAATTATTCGCTCAAAGAGGTACAGTGTATAGTGCTAATTTTTCACGGAATTGATGTTCAGATTATTGGATTAGCAAAATTAATTTTTTTTCTAAAATTGGATTTTTCTATTTCTGATCCTTCATTGGATTTTCTGGATTGCATTTAGATCTGTACTTGGGGTGTGATGTTGGTTTATCTTCTGTTTTGGAGGAGAGAACATTGTTTCTGGTAGAATTATGGAACTAGAACAGGAAGGCATTTTTAAGTGACCTGCCACTACCTTCACGTTTTGATGAGGAGAGGCCAGGTGACTTGCGCACACTCCTCTTTGTGGGGCAAGGCAGGACTGGAACCCAGTTTCTAACCTCTTATGATGGTCTCCTATTTGACCATCCTTTTCTACACAGTACCAGCTTAAAGGATCCCCTTTTCCATTTACGGTGTTTCAGGGTGTCAGGGCACTTCATTGTAAATTATCTCTCTTGGATCCTCAGTCACTACCTCCTAATGAATTAGTGCTGACCTCAGTCCTACACACAAAGCAACATTCAGTCATGACTTCTAGCATCACACTGAAATGCTGCAAGGTTTGGGGAAGGTTCTTTCTAGTATTTTTAGTTTCTTATGGTCATTTTCTTAAATCAGTGGTTTCTCATCTATTTAGAATTACAAACCTCTGTAACTAAATGAAAACTAATGACCCTGTCCTCCTGAAAATGCACACGTACACACACAATTGCACACATTTTAGGGGGTTCTGTAGAGCCTCTGAACTCCTATCAAGTCTGTGTTAAGAACCTCTGTGGTAGGTGATAGAAATCTTTTAAAGTATTATTTACTAAAAATAATTATTTTGCTCTGCTTCTGTTTTTTTTGCTAATACATATAAATCTAATGTCTTTAGCCTTTAATTTGGTTTGCTATTTGGATCTTTTCCCAATACAAGGAAGAGTAAAGATTATTAACAGTTTGTTTTTGAGATTATGAGAAATCATAGCCAGTTTCCTTTGAAATGAGAGGTTGTTTATTAATGGTTTCCAAATCCAGATGTCCTTCATGGGAGTGGGGAGGGGGCTTTAAAAATAGACATGCCTGCCCTATATCAAACTTGGCCCCATCTGAAGATTCTGATCCAAGAGGTATTTTTTAATATGTGACAATGATATTGATGCAGCAGATACATGAACCACTGAAAATCCAAAATTCTAATTTTCTAGATGTACTACCTCAAGACTATAGAGTTGCCAAAATTAGTGACATAGCTGAGAAGTTACTGTAATACTCCTGACTCTCTGTATCCAATATAATTTTTTAAACAATATTTTTATTAGGAAATATTACTACTATAAGGAAAGTTCCAGAGGGCAATAAAACAAAAAAAATCAGCTTAATCAAATTTTAACACATTGTCATAGATACTTACGATTAAAAAATGTATAGATAGACCAGCTTATTTGGATTTCTGGTTTCACCATTTTTTCCTTAATTCACAAGACTTCCTTCTGTGTTAATCTGTATTTTTCTGATATTTTCCAGCTTCTTTATTTTAACCATTCTGTGTGATTTTTATTTTAGATTGTGTCTAGTAATACAGTGCTATTGTTTTTTTCAGTCTATTCTGATATTCTCTCTCTTCCATTTTTATTTATTGAGAATACTGTTATATTTGGGCCTATTTCTATAATCTTATTTTGGATTTCTGTTTGTGTTTTCTTTTTTTTTTGTTAACTTTTGGATTGATCAAGTTTTCAGCAGCCACTGAACACCTTCTCTCCCCACCCCCCAACACACACACAATACTTTTTATTTTTATTTTCTTTGTTTTAAATGTGTGTACACACAAATATTGCTCTCAAAGATAATCATTGATTACATTTGTTGACATATTTTATCAATTTCTGGTCTCACCATTGTTCCTTCATTTTGGCAACTTCCTTATATGTTAATTTGTCAATTTCCTGAAGTATATTCTTTAATAGATCTTTTAGTGAAAGTATGTGAGTAGTAAACTCCTTTTGTTTTTGCATATCTGAAAAAGCTTCCATTTTGCTTTCCTTCCTGAAAAATAGCTTAACTGGGTAAAAACTGATAAATTGACAGAAAATTTCCCTGAGCACTTTTAAAATATTTGTTCATTCTTTTCTGACATTTATTTACTACTAACAAGTTTACTATCAGTATAATTGTCATGGTAGTCTCTCTTTTTTTTCCTGTTAGGTTTCATTGTTTTTTTTTGTTTGTTTTGTTTTGTTTTGTTTTTTAACATCTTCAATGTCCTACATGTTTGATAACTCACCTTTTGGCTAGATTTATCTTTATTTACCCTGCTCAATACCCGGAGAAAATACTCAGATGTAAGTGTTCATGTATTTCTTTAATTTTTGCAAAATTCATACTTATTAATTCTTCAAATAATACTTCTTCATGATATTTCCATGTTATTTCCATCTTCTGCAGCATTTATAAATTAGATCTTGTCATCTATTGTTTATGTCTTATATCTAATATTTTATATTAAAAAAACTTTTTGTTTCTCTGTGCTTCATTCTGGGTAAATTTCTGTTCTGTTTTCCAATTTTCTAATTGTTTCTTCCACTATTTTCAGTCTGGGGTTTATAATCGTATTAATTTTTTTTTTCTGTAAAAATCTTTCTTCCTTCCCAGACTTCTAATTTGTTCTTTTTCATATCCGTTTTTTTTTTTTCTTAAGTCTTTCCTTTTTTTAAAAATTTTTAAATTTAATTATTTATTTTTGGCTGCGTTGGGTCTTCCTTGCTGCACGTGGGCTTTCTCTAGTTGCGGTGAGTGGGGGCTACTCTTCGTTGTGGTGCATGGGCTTCTCATTGCGGTGGCTTCTCTTGTTGTGGAGCATGGTTTCTAAGCACTCAGGCTTCAGCAGTTGTGGCACGCGGGCTCAGCAGTTGTGACTCACAGGCTCTATAGCACAGGCTCAGTAGTTGTGGTGCACGAGCTTAGTTGCTCCACAGAATGTGGGATCTTCCCGCACCAGGGCTCAAATCGCTGTCCTCTGCATTGGCAGGCGGATTCTTAACCACTGTGCCACCAGGGAAGCCCTATCCATCTGTTTTTGTTTTATCTCTTTTAAAAAATAACTTCTTGATTATTTTTAATAAATAACATACATATTATTAAGGTTTTTGTCAGTCTGCTCTATATAATTAATTCCTTTAAAATGGTTATTATTCTGAATATTTATTTTGTTACCGATCTTTCTTCCCACTTTGTTTCTTAATGAGTTTTCTTTTTTTTAAAATATCTTTATTGGAGTATAATTGCTTTACATTGTTGTGTTAGTTTCCGCTACATAACAAAGTGAATCAGCTATATGTATACATATATCCCCATATCTCCTCCCTCTTGAATCTGCCTCCCACCCTCCCTATCCCACCCCTCTAGGTGGTCACAAAGCACCAAGCTGGTCTCCCTGTGCTGTGACTGCTTCCGACTGGCTATCTATTTTACATTTGGTAATGTATATATGTCAGTGACATTCTCTCACTTCGTCCCAGCTTACCCTTCCCCATCCCCGTGTCCTCAAGTCCATTATCTATGTCTGCGTCTTTATTCCTGTCCTGCCCCTAGGTTCATCAGAACCATTTTTTTTTTTTTTTTTTTTTTAGATTCCATATATATGTGTTAGCATACAGTATTTGTTTTCCTCTTTCTGACTTACTTCACTCTGTATGACAGGCTCTAGGTCCATCCACCTCACTACAAAAAACTCAATTTTGTTTCTTTTTATGGCTGAGTAATATTCTATTGTATATATGTGCCACATCTTCTTTCTCCATTCATCTGTCGATGGACACTTAGGTTGCTTCCATGCCCTGGCTATTGTAAATAGTGCTGCAATGAATATTGTGGTACATGTCTATTTTTTTTTTTTTTAAACATCTTTATTGAAGTATAATTGCCTTACAATGGTGTGTTAGCTTCTGCCCCACAACAAAGTGAATCAGTTATACATATACAATATGTTCCCATTTCTCTTCCCTCTTGCATCTCCCTCCCTCCCACCCTCCCCATCCCACCCCTCTAGGTGGTCACAAAGCACCGAGCTGATCTCCCTGTGCTATGCGGCTGCTTCCCACTAGTTATCTATTTTACATTTGGTAGTGTATATATGTCCATGACACTCTCTTACCCTGTCACATCTCACCCCACCCCCTCCCCATATCCTCAAGTCCATTCTCTAGTAGGTCTGTGTCTTTATTCCCGTCTTGCCACTAGGTTCTTCATGGCCTTTTTTTTTTTTTTTTTTTTTCCTTAGATTCCGTATATATGTGTTAGCATACTGTATTTGTTTTTCTCTTTCTGACTTACTTCACTCTGTATGACAGACTCTAACTCCATCCACCTCATTACAAATACCTCCATTTCATTTCTTTTTATGGCTGAGTAATATTCCATTGTATATATGTGCCACATCTTCTTTATCCATTCATCTGTCGATGGACATTTAGGTTGCTTCCATGTCCTGGCTATTGTAAATAGAGCTGCAATGAATATTTTGGTACATGACTCTTTTTGACCTATGGTTTTCTCAGGGTATATGCCCAGTAGTGGGATTGCTGGGTCGTATGGTAGTTCTATTTTAGTTTTTTAAGGAACTTCCATACTGTTCTTCATAGTGGCAGTATCCATTTACATTCCCACCAAGAGTGCAAGAGGGTTCCCTTTTCTCCACACCCTCTCCAGCATTTATTGTTTGTAGATATTTTGATGATGGCCATTCTGACTGGTGTGAGGTA
The DNA here is from genome assembly GCF_965194825.1 of Balaenoptera physalus. Taxonomy (NCBI): domain Eukaryota; kingdom Metazoa; phylum Chordata; class Mammalia; order Artiodactyla; family Balaenopteridae; genus Balaenoptera; species Balaenoptera physalus. Next base: position 118,827,833 of record NC_138882.1, read on the forward strand.
ATAACTCTTGTAGTTTTGATTTGCATTTCTCTAATGATAAGTGATGTTGAGCATCCTTTCATGTGTTTGTTGGCAATCTGTATATCTTCTTTAGAGAAATGTCTATTTAGGTCTTCTGCCCATTTTTGGAGTGGGTTGTTTGTTTTTTTGATATTGAGCTGCATGAGCTGTTTGTATATTTTGGAGTTTAATCCTTTGTCAGTTGCTTCATTTGCAAATATTTTCTCCCATTCTGAGGGTTGTCTTTTGGTCTTGTTTATGGTTTCCTTTGCTGTGCAAAAGCTTTTAAGTTTCATTAAGACCCATTTGTTTATTTTTGTTTTTATTTCCATTTGTCTGGGAGGTGGGTCAAAAAGGATCTTGATGTTATTTATGTCATAGAGTGTTCTGCCTATGTTTTCCTCTAAGAGTTTTATAGTGTCTGACCTTACATTTAGGTCTTTAATCCATTTTGAGTTTATTTTTGTGTATGGTGTTACGGAGTGTTCCAATTTCATTCCTTTACATGTAGCTGTCCAGTTTTCCCAGCACTACTTATTGAAGAGGCTGTCCTTTCTCCATTGTATCCTCTTGCCTCCTTTATCAAAAATAAGGTGACCATAATGCATGGGTTTATCTCTGGGCTTTCAATCCTGTTCCATTGATCTATAGTTCTGTTTTTCTGACAGTACCATACTGTCTTGATTACCATAGCTTCGTAGTATTGTCTAAAGTCAGGTAGCCTGATTCCTACAGCTCTGTTTTTCCTTCACAGGATTGCTTTGGCTATTCACGGTCTTCTGTGTTTCCATGCAAATTATGAAATTTTTTGTTCTAGTTCTGTGAAATTGGTATTTTGATAGGGATTGCATTGAATCTGTACATTGCTTTGGGTAGTATAGTCATTTTCAAAATGTTGATTCTTCCAATCCAAGAACATGGATTCCATCTGTTTGTATCATCATTAATTTCTTTCATCAGTGTCTTATAGTTTTCTGCATACAGGTCTTTTGTCTTCTTAGGTAGGTTTATTCCTAGGTATTTTATTCTTTTTGTTGCAGTGGTAAATGAGAGTGTTTCCTTAATTTCTCTTTCAGATTTTTCATCATTAGTGTATAGGAATGCAAGAGACTTCTGTTCATTAATTTTGTATCCTGCTACTTTCCCAAATTCATTGATTAGCTCTAGTAGTTTTGTGGTAGCATCTTTAGGATTCTCTATGTATTGTATCATGTCATCTGCAAACAGTGACAGCTCTACTTCTTCTTTTCCGATTTGGATTCCTTTTATTTCTTTTTCTTCTCTGATTGCTGTGGCTAAAACTTACAAAACTATGTTGAATAATAGTGGTGAGAGTGGGCAACCTTGTCTTGTTCCTGATCTTAGTGGAAATAGTTTCAGCTGTTCACCATTGAGAGCGATGTTGGCTGTGAGTTTGTCATATACGGCCTTTATTATGTTGAGGTAAGTTCCCTGTATGCCTACTTTCTTGAGAGTTTTTAACATAGATGGGTGTTGAATTTTGTCAGATGCTTTTTCTGCATCTATTGAGATGATCATATGGTTTTTCTCCTTCAATTTGTTAATACGATGTACCACATTGATTGATTTCCATATACCGAAGAATCCTTGCATCCCTGGAAAAAACCCCACTTGATCATGTTATATGATCCTTTTAATGTGCTGTTGGAAGTATTCTGTTTGCAAGTATTTTGTTGAGGATTTTTGCATGTCTGTTCATCAGTGATATTGGCCTGTAGTGGTCTTTTTTTGTAACATCTTTGTCAGTTTTTGGTATCAGGGTGACGGTGGCCTTGTAGAATGAGTTTGGGTATGTTTCTCCCTCTGCTATATTTTGGAAGCGTTTGAGAAGGATAGGTGTTAGCTCTTCACTAAATGTTTCATAGAATTCACCTGTGAAGCCATCTGGTCCTGGGGTTTTATTTGTTGGAAGATTTTTAACCACAGTTTCAATTTCAGTGCTTGTGATTGGTCTGTTTATATTTTCTATTTCTTCCTGGTTCAGTCTCAGAAGGTTGTGTTTTTCCAAGAATTTGTCCATTTCTTCCAAGTTGTCCATTTTCTTGACATATAGTTGCTTGCATTAATCCCTCATGATCCTTTGTATTTCTGCAGTGTCAGTGGTTACTTCTCCTTTTTCATTTCTACTTCTGTTGAGCTGAGTCTTCTCCCTTTTTTTCTTGATGAGTCTGGCTAATGGTTTATCAAGTTTGTTTATCTTTTTAAAGAACCAGCTTTTAGTTTTATTGATCTTTGCTATTGTTTCCTTCATTTCTTTTTCATTTATTTCTGATTTGGTCTTTATGTTTTCTTTCCTTCTGCTAACTTTGAGGTTTTTTTGTTCTTCTTTCTCTACTTAGTTTAGGTGTAAGGTTAGGTTGTTTATTTGAGATTTTTTTTGTTTCTTGAGGTAGGATTTTATTGCTATAAACTTCCCTCTTAGAACTGCTTTTGCTGTACCGCATAGGTTTTGGCTCGTTGTGTTTTCATTGTCATTTGTTTCTAAGTACTTTTTAATTTCCTCTTTGATTCAGTGATCTCTTGGTTATTTAGTAATGTAGTGTTTAGCCTCCATGTGTTTGTATTTTTTGCAGTATTTTTCTGTAATTGATATCTAGTCTCATAGCACTGTGGTCAGAAAGATGCTTGATATGATTTCAATTTTCTTAAATTTACCAAGGCTTGATTTGTGTCCCAAGATATGATCTATCCTGTAGAATGTTCCATGAGCACTTGAGAAGAAAGTGTATTCTGTTGTTTTTGGATGGAATGTCCTGTAAATATCAATTAAATCCATCTTGTTTAATGTGTCATTTAAAGCTTTGGTTTCCTTATTTATTTTCATTTTGAATGATCTGTCCATAGTGAAAGTGGGGTGTTAAATTCCCCTACTATTATTTTGTTACTGTCGATTTCCCCTTTTATGGCTGTTAGCATTTGCCTTATGTATTGAAGTGCTCCCATGTTTGGTGCATAAATATTTACAATTGTTATATCTTCTTCTTGGATTGATCCCTTGATCATTATGTTTGTGTCCTTCTTTGTCTCTTGTAATAGTCTCTATTTTAAAGTCTATTTTGTCTGATATGAGAATTGCTTCTCCAGCTTTCTTCTGATTTCCATTTGCATGGAATATCTTTTTCCATCCCCTCATTTTCAGTCTGTATGTGTCCCTAGGTCTGAAGTGGATCTCTTGTAGACAGCATATATATGGGTCTTGTTTTCGTATCCGTTCAGCCAGTCTATGTCTTTTGGTTGGAGCATTTAATCCATTTACATTTAAGGTAATTATCGATATGTATGTTCCTATTACCATTTTCTTAATTGTTTGAGGTTCATTATTGTAGGTCTTTTCCTCCTCTTGTGTTTCCTGCATAGAGAAGTTCCTTTAGCATTTGTTGTAAAGCTGGTTTGGTGGTGCTGAATTCTCTTAGCTTTTCCTTGTTTGTAAAGTTTTTAATTTCTCTGTCAAATCTGAATGAGATCCTTGCCGGGTAGAGTAATCTTGGTTGTAGGTTTTTCCCTTTCATTACTTTAAATATGTCCTGCCACTCCCTTCTGGCTTGCCGAGTTTCTGCTTAATGATCAGCTGTTCACCATATGGGGATTCCCTTGTATGTTTTTTGTTGCTTTTCCCTTGCTGCTTTTAATATTTTTTCTTTGTATTTAATTTTTGATAGTTTGATTAGTATGTGTCTTGGTGTGTTTCTCCTTGGATTTATCCTCTATGGGACTCTCTGTGCTTCCTGGACTTGATTGACTACTTCCTTTCCCATATTAGGGAAGTTTTCAACTATAATCTCTTCAAATATTTTCTCAGTCCCTTTCATTTTCTCTTCTTCTTCTGGGACCCCTATAATTAAAATGTTGGTGCATTTACTGTTGTCCCAGAGTTCTCTGAGACTGTCCTCAATTCTTTTCATTGTTTTCTCTTTATTCTGCTCTGCAGTAATTATTTCCACTATTTTCTCTTCCAGGTCACTTATCCATTCTTCTGTCTCAGTTATTCTGCTATTGATTCCTTCTAGAGAATTTTTAATTTCATTTATTGCGTTGTTCATCATTGTTTGTTTGCTCTTTATTTCTTCTAGGTCCTCGTTAAACATTTCTTGTTTTTTCTCCATTCTATTTCCAAGATTTTAGATCATCTTTACCATCACTATTCTGAATTCTTTTTCAGGTAGACTGCCTATTTCCTCTTCCTTTGTTTTCTCTGGTGGGTTTTTACCTTGCTCCTTCATCTGCTGCGTATTTCTCTGTCTTCTCATTTTGCTTAACTTACTGTGTTTGCATTCTCCTTTTCTCAGGCTGCAAGTTCGTAGTTCCTGTTGTTTTTGGTGTCTGCCCCCAGTGGGTAAGGTTGGTTCAGTGGGTTGTGTAGGCTTCCTGGTGGAGGGGACTGGTGCCTGTGTTTTGGTGCATGAGGCTGAATCTTGTGTTTCTGGTGGACAGGACCACGTCTGGTGGTGTGTTTTGGGATGCCTGTGAACCTATTATGATATTAGGCAGCCTCTCTGCTAATGGGTGGGGTTGTGTTCCTGTCTTTCTAGTTGTTTGGCATGAGGTGTCCAGTAGTGAAGCTTGCTCGTCATTGAGTGGAGCTGGGTCTTAACGTTGAGACAGAAATCTCTGGGAGAGCTCTCGCCAATTGATATTATGTGGAGCTGGGACTTCTCTTGTGGTCAGATATCCTGAACTCGGCACTCCCACCTCAGAGGCTGACACTCAGCTGGTGAACCAGGACCCTGTCAGCCACACAGCTCAGAAGACAAGGGAGAAAAGAAAGAAAGAAAGAAAGAAAAATAAAATAAAATAAAATAAAGTTATTAAAATAAAAGAATTTTAACAATATTATTAAAATAAAAACTAAATAGTAATAAAAAAAGAGAGAAGAGAGCAACCAAACCAATAAACAAATCCACCAATGAAGCGCTAAAAACGAAACTAAGATAAACATATAAATCAGAAACTAGTCAGTCGCATACAGCAAACCCTAAGTCTATAGTTGCTCCCAAAGTCCACCCCCTGAATTTTGGGATGATTCATTGTCTATTCAGGTATTCCACAGTTGCAGGGTACATCAAGTTGATTGTGGAGATTTAATCTGCTCCTCCTGAGGCTGCACAGAGAAATTTCCTTTTCTCTTCTTTTTTTGCACAGCTCCTGGTGTTCAGCTTTGAATTTGGTCACACCTCTGTATGTAGGTCGTCCTCTGGTGTCTGTTCTTCACCCAGACAGGAGGGGTTTAAAGGAGCAGCTGATTAAGCAGCTCTGGCTCAATCAGGCGGGGTAAGTGAGGGGTATGGAATGCAGGGTGAGCCTGTGGCAGCAGAGGCTGTCGTGATGTTGCACCAGCCTTGGGTGCACCGTGTGTTCTCCTGGGGCAGTTGTCCCTGGATCACGGGACCCTGGCAGTGGCAGGCTGCACAGGCTCCCAGGAGGGGAGGTGTGGATAGTGACCTATGCTTGCACACAGCATTCTTGGTGGCTGCAGCAGCAGTGTTAGTGTTCAATGTCCATCTCTGGTGTCCATGCTGATAGCTGCAGCTCGTGCCCATCTCTGGAGCTCGTTTTGGTGGTGCTCTGAATCTCTTCTCCTTGCGTATCCCAAAACAATGTTCTCTTGCCTCTTAGGCAAGTCCAGACTTTTTCCCAGATTCCCTCCAAGTTGGTTGTGGTGCACTATCCCTCTTCAGGCTGTGTTCACGCAGCCAACCGCAGTCCTCTTTCTGGGATCTGACCTCTGAAGCCTGAGCCTCATCTCCCAACCCCCACCCACCCTGGCGGGTGAGCAGACAAGCCTCTCAGCCTGGTGAGTGCTGGTTGGCACCAATTCTCTGTGCGGGAGTCTCTCTGCTTTGCCCTCTGCACCCCTGTTTCTGCGCTGTCCTCCATGGCTCTGAAGCTTCCCCCTACCGCCCACCCCCCATCTCCACCAGCGAAGGGGCTTCCTAGTGTGTGGAAACTTTTCCTCCTTCACAGCTCCCTCCCAGAGATGCAGGTCCCCTCCCTATTCTTTTGTCTCTGTTTTTTCTTTTTTCTTTTGCCCTACCTAGGTATGGGGGGAGTTTCATGCCTTTTGGGAAGTCTGAGGTCTTCTGCCAGCATTCAGTAGGTGTTCTGTAGGAGTTGTTCCACACGTAGATGTACTTTTGATGTACTTGTGGGGAGGATGGTGATCTCCACGTCTTACTTCTCCGCCATCTTGAAGGTCCTCTCTTAATGAGTTTTATAATTTTGGTTTAATAACTCATTTTGAGAGAGAGTTTTTGTTATTGTTTTTGTTGCTGTGTTTTAATTTTTTCTTTCTCTATCTGTATTCCTCCCTGTTTTTTTATGACTGCCACTTCTATCCCTTTCCAGATTGATGTCTTCTCATGCTATTTTTGGTTTTATGCTCTACAGTGATGCTGGAGATCTCATAGATGCATTCATTGAGCCAATGGATGGCTTGATTCAATACTTGACTATGGTGGTTAGCAATGTATTTTTGCTTGTTATGTTACACTGTGCTATGCTATGTTGTTATGTTTTGTTTTAAGCCATCTTTATAGAGCATACTAGCAAGTTTTACCTTCTACCATCAAGCAGTAAGCCAAGATCTCATTTCTCCTCTCACAGCATCTTCCATCCCCTCACCCCCAAACCCCAGTCTCATTTGAAGCACTTTAATTCCCACTTACACCCCACAGCTGGACTCACAATCTCCGTTGCTGCCTCCAGACCTGAAAGCCAGTAGGTGTACAGCTTCAGCTCAGCACACAGCTTTGCATTTTTGTTCCTTTTGGAGTCCAAAGGACCTAACCTTGGTCTTCAGTCTAATCAGATCTTTTGCTTTTCTATTCTTATATTACCCGCTGTTTGTAGAAGAAGGTATTTGACAAGTACATGTTCCATTCTACCACAATGCCTCTGCTTTCAGAGGCTTAAAATCCAATGTAGGCAAGATCCAGACTGAGATTCCTAAATACATTCTTCACATTAAGAAACCCTTCTTTTATGTTTTTATAGAAATGTGGTCTTTCTGTTACTTAAAAAATATATAAGCCTTACTACATGATCAGAATAATCTAGGCCTTTCTATTTTAAGTAAAGATTTAGATGAGAAACACTGCAGGTGTCTTGGAGTTGATATAGCATTCATGCAATTATCTCCTGGGGTGGTGTTGTCTTCTCTTCCATTTTCCGTGATGTCCAAAGTTTTATGAAAGATTCGGCACGTATCCAGCATAGCATTGGCTGGAGTGCATTTTGTTGGTTGCTTTTGCCTGAAGCTGGTATATTTCCTAATGCTGGTGACTAATGTCTTGTAACGTAATGTCTGCTTATTTATGTTACCTTGACCACTTTCATCTGCCAGCATTCTTAATACAGAGAGTTTTATTATTTTTTTAAATGCCCTCCTTCTGTATATTTCTCTGATTCAGAGAAACTCCAGTTCTCAGTGTTTTTAGTAGATCCTTTCTCTAAACCATTTTCTTTAAACCCAGAATAGAACTGTACCACTTTGTTTCCTCTTGCCTTCTGGTCAAAAAAGTATGCATAAATGAAAACTAACATCCCCTTTCCAAACCAAAAATAAGTAAATAAACAAAAAATCCCATTACATTAGAGAATGCAGCACACTTATATTAATAATTACTATATCTGAACTTGACACATATGGGACTCAAAAAGTAATACAACAGAAATTTTTCAGCAATATCTATATATAATTGTACATGTATATTAGTCTGAATTTTAACAGCACAGAAATAATTCTAATAATGTTCTCAGAAAACATAAAAAGATTGAATGTCATATAGGTAGGCTATACAAATGTTTCTTCTAGAACTGAAGACTAACAAGGCTGCCTCATCTTCATCCCTTTCAGGGAATTGGCCAGACTTATCACATTCAGGAAAATCCGTATGACCTTCATTTGGACTTTTTTTCCTTTTTTATTTTTGTGGCTGTACTTTTCATTTTTATTTTTTTCTGGAGAGATTTTATATGTTTAAATGTAGTGAAATAGATATTTCTGTGATGAAGCTGATTTGATGGAACCTATGGCATGACTCTGATGTGTCATAATTCCACTAGACACTGAATTCCTTGAGCAATTAGGCCCTCAGCATGGCACAGAGTCAGGTATTAAATGCTGAGGCCCCTCCACCATTGCTCATGGCTCCATTTTTCATGTGGCCCACCCTACTAACCCCTTCATTTGAATTACAACCACCATTGTGGAGTCTTCAATTACCCCTTTAGCCTGTGTTAGAAGCATTTTCTACATGCATACTTAGCGCCCTATACAATATATCCTTCTATCAGGCTATTTTGTAATCCCACAAACATTTTCCCCCCACCCTTGGACTTTAAGAATTATGAGGGAAGAGCCTGCAACTTTCACCTCCATATGGTGCCTGGAGTGAGGTATAAATACAGGCTTTTGAACAAACGTACTCACTACGTCTCTGAGGGGGTCTTTAAAAAAACTGGGATTTCTAATATGTGGGAGACACAACAATGTCCCTGCTTGCATTAGTCAAAATCTCAGGGATTTTACATAATAAAGGCAGATTTCTTCCCCATGACTTGTATCCACACAGTCATTCAGAACCAGTGTTGCTCTGCCACGTGGCTCTGCCATCTCCTCCAGTGTATGGGAGATGAGAAAGAGTGAGAAAGCCTGAAGCTGCACATGTAACCTCAACCATATTTTATTGGCCAGAACTCAGTCCCATGACTCCAGCTAGCTTGAAGGAAAGTTTGGAAGTGTAATCCAGGTATGTTCCAGGAGAAAAATAAAAGGCAGTTTGGTTAACCTAGCCTTGTAACCACCACGTTGCCATCCAGGGAGCAGAAGACCTAGTTGCCCCTGTCATACAATGGTTACATATCACAAGTATTTTTTAAAAAATCATAACAGATTGGCTATCAGCTACTTGGGACTTAATTGTCAACATATTCCTGGGCTTCCAGTGTGTCATTTATTATACTGTCTTGATGTGAACAGAAGCTGGTAGGGATATTTGATTGACAAATGTATTTTTTTAATTTGAGAAGTAACTTTGTACCTTTATGACAGAAATAAAACATGTTGCTAAAAAATTATAATGCAGTAAAATGTTTTTAAAGAGCAGATGAAATTACCTGCCTGAGTCCACACCTTAGCTAGTAATACTTGTCTATCAAGGTTTATTTTCTCTAGCGTTAGTCAAATGGATATTTATAAGGTTCTCACAATAGAAATCATTTGAGGGAAATAACATCATTTCTTTTTCATTAAGTTCATCTTTTTTTGTAGGATCCATTTCTTCTCCACCACTAATCTTTCAACTACTAACTGCTCTGGTATGTGTTCTTTTAAATGAAACAAACCAAAGTAGGCACAATTAACTTACAATAACTAGAGGCAATTCAAATGTTTTTCTTTTTTGGATTGTAAGCAAATCTGCTTTAGCAGTTCCTAAGAAGTGACCAATTTAGCACTTGCTTTGAAGTGTGTTTAAATATGAGTTTCAATATGAAAACAACTATTCCTTGAGTTTTGTATATGGTAAATAAGGAAATTGAATTTTCCTTTGGAATACTCTATTTCTTCTGTTTCAAAGGAAGGAGTCACGATTTGGTAAATAAGATATGTGCCTCCATTTTACAGGTTTTCTTTGATTTCCCAAGCCTAAGTAGTCAACTGAAAGCGTTCATTCAAATCAGGGATATAAGACTTACTATACAGTGTGCAGTATAATTTTTTTTAACTTATATCTACCACTGAGAAATTTATAAGTTGAGATCTAAGAGGGCAGGCATGAGGACTGATTGGTCTCCTATAGTTTCTCTGAAACCTGAAAGATTATTGTATCAAAAGTCAGCGTTTCATGGCCCCCCTATATCCATAAAGAAAATTAAAATCATATGCTGCACAGCAAGCTTAAACCGTTCAGAATGCTCATAAACATATTTAAAGCCAAAATTACAGCTGTTTCTCGACTCTCGGTACCACGTATAGCTCTAGATATGGTTCTTACTTTCCTGTGCACACACTGTAACAGTAATTACTGTATTTTAAGCACCACAGTATTCTACAAGAGCATTCTTTGGTGGTGTTACAGCAACCTGGTGACAAAGAGCCCCTCTTGTACCACGTAATCACTTTCACAAGGGAAGCACTGTGTGTCCTTAATGTTCCACCAGACCTTTGCCTTCCTTTGTTAAGAAATGAGACAACAGACCTTCTCAAATATAGAACCAAGGGGAGCATTTTGTTGAACATGCACAGTTTGGTAACCCATTGGCAGTGTTTTCTTTCTGTACTTTTGATGCAATTTCAAGTGTGGAACTTAATAGATTGCATATCAGTTTAAGTGAAGGACTAACTGGTGCCCAGTAGCTCCAAACTTGTGTGTGCACCTTCTCCTGCCACTGGGCTCTGAAACAGTGATGAATCAACAGTCAAACATGAACTCTAATTAACTTCCACTGGAACATACCATCTGTTCTACAGAGATGTAGGAAGTGAGAAACCTTTTGCAAAAGGGAAATTTCTCAGATTCTGACAAAGTGAGAGCACATTTATTATTATTGTTTAATCCTCATTACTATTATTCTATGTTTTTATTGTTTCTTTTATACGCACTTTCAGAATTTGAGGTAATGGGTTTAACAACTCTCCAGTGAGGAAGGCAAAATGTACACTGAAATGTTGATGGACCAGAGAGTATGAGATGACACTTGCTTTTAGAAAGTATTTACCATAAGTTTGGTGTCTTGTGTTCATTTGATCCCAGTTATGTTTATATTACTATCTATCTAATAGGCTGTCTAGCAGGAAAGGAGCCTATAAAGTATGTCATGGCTTTCCCTTGCCACAAATGTAAAATGCATGTTTAACCCTGATGGTGGGGGCACTTATGAATAAAGTGGATCTTGAACACACAACGTTTAACAATTTGGGCTAAGGGTCATCGTTTAGTGATATTTTTGCAAGGATGTTTAGATTACATCTCAGGTCACCGACTTTAAATACAAATTAGATGTCATCCACTAGGTATTCTATCCTTTTGGAAGTAAAATAAACATAGATTATTTATATATTCATTTCTATTCTTGAGAAGTCCAAGGATGATGTCTGCTGAAAGACTTTGAGTACAGCTTCTAGGTGTACTTCTAAGTGGCCTAGAAAGAGACAAAGTTAAGTTGGGCCTAGTATCTGAAGAGAACCTGGCAGGATCATTATCCAAGATAGGGGAATTTGCTGAATATTACAACTACAGAAGAAAGATGGTTCGGTCTCCTTTCCTTTTGGGTGCATGGGGTCAGCCTTCACTTCCCCAGTACCATTCTCCCTAGAACGAGACTAATACTCTGTCTTTGAGTAGAGGAGACCTGTCTATAGGCAAAATCTTTCACACATTTCTTTTATGTGAAATCAATAAAAGTAGAATTGCTTTGGCTAAGGAAGGAGGTTGAAGGACAGAACCTCCTTCAAACTCAGCCTCCACATCTTGTCTTCCCCAAGTCTCTACTCCTTGGAAACCTTGGTAGAAGCTAACAGCTTCCCTGAGCACAGTCTGAAAATCTTTGACTCAAGGCAACTCAGACTTCCTGGGACACATTTCCCTTGACCTGAAGAGAAGTCACTCTTTGCTCTCTATTTTGTCTGATGGAATAAAGAGAAATACTGCAAAGTCCATGTTTGAATATGCAAAATATTTTATAATATAGATTCCTCTAAAGGGAGTAGAATTTCTGTTTATATACAACAATAACTAGCAACACACATATATTTCCAAATATGGAAAGGAAAACTATGAATACACATATGTGTATGTTTATAGGATCAGAGTTATGCTTATGCAGAATAAGTAGATGCTTATGTTGTGTGATTAGAAAAAAACCTCCTCAGACAAAGTATACTTCCCACTGGCCCTGTTGCATGTGTTGGATCTCCCATTACTTGCTCCTTTGGGTAGAGGAAATTGTTGAAAAAGAACTATCAGCTGGGTTATGGCATATAGTTTGCCATTATTGACTTTTAATATTTTATTTTCAACCAAGCCTGCAGAGAGGAAGATTAGGGGAGTTTGTGAAATACAGGACTGAAAAGATTCAGAGAATGAAAGGTATGGAGAAGAAGCTGGGTTTGGGGGAACGTTATTTAGGTTGGATTTGGAAGAGAGAGACTCTGACCAACTGCAGTGTGACACAGGTTATCGGAGACAGTTGTACCTTTAAAATCAGAACTGTCCAGAAAGGAGGATAGATATGCTGAGGAAATCTTTGTTGCTTTTGCAGTTGTTTAACTACTTAGGGTCTGTGTGAGTATAACCTGTATATAAAATTAGTAATCAATTGGTATTCATATGTGGAAGACAGTGAGAGGGAGATTGACGAGATGGCCTGAGTCATACTCAAAATTTTCCAATTGTGTTGACTTGCTTCCTCACAAATCTCTTTACTTTTAATCTCTTTACTTCTTACTGAAATATCTAGGTTCTCTTTCCTAAAAGAGAAAAGAGGAAACTTGAGAAAAGCCTCCCTAATAATCTATTGGCTGTTCTGTTGCACCTAGAAATGCAGAGATTAGATCGATTTCTCTATCTACTTTGTGCTACATAGCAAGGGGTAGGGGTACAAGTGGGACAAAGGCAGTGGGTCCTTCTGTAATACTGAGCAGGTGAACGTGTTCTACAGGTTCTACATCAAGTGGACAGTCAGTTAACTATTACATCACATGTAGAGTTACCCAAACTAAAAGATAACTGCTCTAAGACAGATAAATTTTCTCTGCATACTTAAAATATGGATCTCCCATGAGAATTCACAAGAGAGGAAGATTTTAAAAATAAATAAATTTTTAAAAAGCCAGATGAAAAAGAAGGCTACAATGATAAACTGCAAAGTTTGAAATGGCCATTAAACTTGAGCAAGTCAAATGGCTACCACATAGGGTTTCATTTCTCATTTTATTTATAAACATTCACATAAAATTGTAAGGAGAAAAAAGGGAAAATCCTTGAACTCCTGTGAAAGACATTTTGTGCTGCGTATGTTGAATTACTATTAAGTATTCACCTGTCTTAAATGGGCTTTTTCTCCAGCCTCTGCATCATACATCTTAATGTCAGTAACATCTGCAACGGAATGGTAATGTGGATCAGTGAAGATAATCACCAGTTAATAAGAGCTTCAAATCGTGCTTTGGCTAGTGTACACCCCTTATTGTATTTCTTTGTATAATTTACCAGTACAATTTTATTTAATGCTTATGCTTGATCAAAAAGTGCTTGCGTATGAAATTAGCCGCAAATCTGAATATTAAAAAATTACTAGCACAGTGGTCCTTTTGCATCATGCAGCCCTTCCCTTTGAGTTTTCTTTTGAGCTGAGATCTCAGAAGTTGTCATTTAAAAATCATTCTTGGTTTCTATTTGAGTACATTGGTGATACGGACGTAACCTTGCTTTTTTTCACTAAGTCTATGCACCACAAAGATGAAAAGACGAAAGGTATGACATGTGTGTTTTTTCCTCCATTGATAAATCTCAAGTGCATTGGTTCCTGTGGGGAAACCTTGACCTTTAGTATTTCTGGTTTTGTTGCTATTTATTTATTTTGCTGCAGAAGGTGATTGGTCATGAAAAATAACCCAGGGGCGACGTGGTGGGTAGTGGAGGGAAGGCAGAGGAGTGAGCCGGGTTTGGTTAGTTAATTCAGGTTAGGGAGCGAGTGCTGGTTTCACAGCTGCTGTTCAGGTTCAGTGGCAGGGCCGAGTTTTGCATTTCAAGTTCCCATGTAGAAAACGGACAGCCTCCTCTGCCAGAACCCTCTTTAATGCTCCTCTTGGGCTCAGGGTCTGCCTTTCGCCCATGACTTTCAGTAGCCTTCCTCCCCCATGCAGCCTTGCCAGAGCTACTCAGTTGTGGGCTGCAAAGCTCCTGTAATTCCAGTCCTAGCAGGCCCTTAAAAATGTAGCAATGCACAGATGTGCAGTGGAAATTTTTAAATGTGCACTTTCTCTTAGGAGAACACTGAACATCACATCAACCTCTGATGGTCCCCTTGCCACCTGCTAGAGCTAAGCTAACACTTGCTTCTGGGTTTATATTCGGGGCTCTTAGGTACGGGGTCGGCCCTGGCTTTCGGTTCTTGCGTTTTCCCATCCCTTTCCTTCTGTGCCAAATAGCTTCCTGGTTTTATGATGTGGGCAGGGGCTGATGAGGGAATAGTTTGAGTCCACAGCCTCCGCTTTCATTCATGGCCTGGGCTGCGTTTTAATACAGACCTTGGTTAGAGACAAGTCTAGTTCTCCACAAAGCTCCCTTTTACAGTTTAAATAAAGAAATGATAAACATCAAAAGATCAACAGTTCTCCAAAGAAGCCAATAGGTAATAGTCATGCCCAGGAGCACTGTTATAACTGAAAACCTTACAATGAGCATTGAATTGTAGCTTTGCTGCCGTTTGTTTTTCCTCCCTATAATAGGGTCCCTTAAAAAGAAAGGGGAATAAAAACAGGGGGGGAAGTTTGAGAATTGAGACTGAAATGAGTCTGATCATTTAGATGTAATGAAGCAAAGAAACAATCTTCAGTTCTGGAGGCTTTTTGTTGTTGTTATCTGGGTGGGTATAGATACATTGAAAAATAGCTCTGTGCAATCCAATTGCAAACTAAATCCTGGCATGTGAGTTTGTATTAAACAGGTGAAGTGAGTATTTTGTGGGTACAGTGTGTACTAGGCCAATGGAAAACACTCTCCTAGGGGACTCTATGTCCTTTGAAACAGCAAGAAGTGATGGCTCTAGTATTTTTCTCTTGTGAGAAAAAAGCATTTGTGATGGGTGTGTATCTTCCTATCTTCCTCATTACAGAGTATTTACGGAGTTAGGATTTTTCCTGTTCTAAAGATGGGCAATCTTCCTTCAAATTACAGAATGAAATCTTCATGCATTTCAGGGTTGTTGGGTCTTTAAAATATCTTCTAAGAGACCTCCATAAAATGAGGGATTCTGACAAGGAGGCTGGTTTAAATATTGCACTGGTAGCAGACGGGTTAACAGGCAGAAGCAGAGCTGAGTGCACATGCATTGTTCGGTGTCTTGTCTTAGCTCTCAACTCTAGGAAGGGATTTTTACATATAGTTCAGCTGGGTGGGCTGCTTATCATCACCCAGAAACGGTCATTTCTTCTAGAATGGTGGGTGTGTGAGTTGCTTTACTCTTGATCCTAAAGTGTCTGTGAATAGAGGGTTTATCTGAGGTTTAGAGTTAATCCATCATTAATCTGATGAAGGGCTTGAAAATACTGAGTAAAAGGCACTGTAAGTTTGCAAGAGTCAAAACAAAGAAGGACGATGGGGACTACTGTGCAGAAAATTCAAGCTAACGCCTTTCTATGTGCCTATATAGCAAAGCCAAGCAGACGATGCAAATTCAAACAGACCAACGTGCTGTCATCATGGTCGAAGAGGATGGATGTTTGTTCAATATTTAGAACTTTGGTCTGGAAATCAGGAGATGTAGTTCCAATCCCAGTTTGAGTGCTGACCTCTCTGTTAAAGCATTCTCCCCAAAGCCACAGGTCAGTAGGAAGAAAGCAAGTCATTTTCATGTTTTTTTTGCTTACATTTGCCCATCTGTGAAATGGGGATGACGACATTCTCTGCTGTTCCTCTTCTCATTGGGGATTTGGTTAGGTGGATGAGATAACGTGTGTGGATGAGCTTTGAGATCTTCCATGGAAAGGTGCTCTAGAAATACAAGCTGGCATGTGTTGTTTGAAGGTATTGGCGCCCTGCCATGGTGTGGACGGCGGTCAGCAAGCCACAGCCCTACACACACATGCTGAATCTGAGTATCCTCCAGCCTGCCTGGAAAGCGACATTCAGCATCACGGTGGAGAACCACTGCAGGGGTTGACACCTTGAAGTAAGATCCGCTTAAAAACAAGGTGAAAAACAGCGCTTTTTTTTTTCACGTATTCTAAATCTTCCACACGTACAAATGAAAATAAGGAGATTTATGAAATGGCAATGCAAATCTTCACGCTAATCAATAGAGTTTAGGAAAAAATCAGCCAGGAGCCCTGAACATGCCCATGGCAAGTGTACTGCTTCAGCCTGCAAGAGATAAAGTACACTAGTGCATATCAGTGAGTCTAATTTATTCAGAGTCATTGCCATATCACAACCTTGTGTTTGATTTTCTTATAAACTAATAATTTCTTGAATGAACTAATACTGCTACAGCCACTAGTACCTCCACCTTGCAGAAGTTTTTATTGTTGTGTATGCAACTAAATTGAAATATCTTTCACTTGAAATATTGACTTTAATATCTCATTTGAAAAATTCATGAAGCCTTTGATGTTAAATCCATACTCAATTTAGCCAAATGCCATTAGAATATGCAACACGCCTGAATACAGAAAGCATTATTGTCTGTGTTTCTGCAGAAGAATTACATTTTATGACTGTAACGTCAGGATCTTTTTTGGATTTGTGCATGAGTAAAAGAAAGGGAAAGGCAGCACATTAGATGCAAAATGAAAAGTGGTATTGATTAGGCTCTCATTTACCCACTCTCTGCCTCATTCCCTAAATGCATGGAAATAAGGGTTGTGCCACTGCAACTAACAATGCTCTATAATGAATGGAACAATCTTTAGAAAATTAGTGTGAGCATGTATGATAGTGCACAGATGTTGCTACGAGTAACTGTCATACATTTCTTTTACATCGCCATTTACATAAGTCTCTTTATTTCCTAATAGTATCATAATAGAAACATGACAATAGTTAATGATTTCATAAAACATGTAATGTAAAGGCTGTCAGAAAGGTAGAACGTTAATTGAAACCTATAGCTATACTGCATTAGAATTACATTTCCTAAATGACTCATGTTAAAAACATTCCTCTTGAAGAGAGAAAGACAAAGACAGGTATTTAAAACAAAACAAAAAACCCTCAAGATTTCAGCAAATTAAAAATTGTCCCCCCAGTAAAACACTGACTGACAAATACTGCAAAATCCACCATGTGTTAATAGAACATTTTTTTTTGCCTTTAGTAATTTATGGGCACTTTCCCCCGCATCTATCGATCACATTTTAAAAAGTAAACTGCATTAACATTTTAGACTATAATGGCTGCAGAAAATGTTTGATTTTTATCACTACTAAAACATCATCATGGCGCGTGCTTCCGTTAGCCACTGCGGGAAGCAGGATACTTCTTTTTGAGTGAAAAGACAGCTAGCACGTTCATGTTTACACAGGTATTCCACAATGCCCCGCAGGAACAGTGCTGGGGACGGGCCATGACTGTTTTTTAAGACTAGAAAGAACACATTTATGAAACTGAAAAAAGAGTGGAGGAGAAGGAGATGGGAAAAGGAGAAGCCCTTACTCAATGGGATAACTGACTAGCTAGAAGACATCCTCTGGAGAAGAGTCAGTGACACAGTCCTGGAGCTCCAAGGAGTTCAGCCCCCTGTGGCTGCCTGCTCTGTAGCACCATCTGCTGGTCAGCCTGTGGTGTCTGTCAGTCCTGGTGACTGAAGTGTCCTGTTCCGCTCGAGACAAAGGTCACTGCCTGACTTCAGTTTTAACTTACAGCATGTGAGTTGCAATCTATGCCAAATAAGGGGGGCGGGGAACCAAAGTCAAGTCACGGAACTGGATGGGCCACGTAGAATATATATGAAACTGGCTATTCACGTCTTTTTTAAAGAAGGAAAGAAAGCAAAGCCTTGTTTTTATGGAGTGAGAAGTGTAAGAATCCCAGGGGTTTTTAGAACAAGACGAAGCCATCTGTGCAAGAAAATTTATTCTCACCTTGATCCTTCAACATCTTGCGTATCTTCCATTCTATTAAATTAAGGCATTACTGAAATATGTTTAAAATTGAGCACCATTCATCACAGAGATTGAGTTAGAATATCTACATAATATTTACACATCTCAACAGGAAAAGTAATTTTTCTTTTCAGTAGTTATCATTTTTGAAAACCCGGGTTGACTTGTAAGCCACCGTCTGTCTCATCCCTTACTAAGCGTTTCCTCAGCTGATGCATTTCACTGATTTGATCTCACTGATAGGGTAATAAAATCATTGGTCACTCAGACACACAGAGGCTGGGAGCCATGTGTTGAATCACCTGCTGTTAATTTAGAGCGAGGTATACAGATGGGACTCGGGGACCCAAATGTGTTAATCTGAGAAATCCCTCGGCAATATCCCATGGATTACAATATTGCTGAAAATATTCGGTATATTACTGCAAGTTAAATACTTCTAGAATTAATTATTAAAAGTGTATTTACCAGGGTTTAGCAACTATTTAATATGTGTTGCTTCCCAATGGGAGATTAGCCTATGTAAGGGCTATGGAATCCTGGGGCCTTTGGAATTTATTTAACAAATGATAAGCACCTGATTAAAAATAAATTAAATGCTAGTTAAAGTATTTAGGGAGCTCATTTCAAGTGTTTCATTAGTAAGAAGTTTCCCCATCCCATCTTTATTGTTTTAGAATTACTAACTTTACATACTGCAGTAGGAGACAAGATGGCCGCCAGAGAGGAACTGAATGACTCTATTTCTTAATTAATTTTTTTCTCTTGTGAGAGTTACTTTTTTTTTTTAAGAATTTATTTTTATTTTTTTAATTTTTTTTAAAGATTTATTTATTGATTGATTGATTGCTATGTTGGGTCTTCGTTTCTGTGCTAGGGCTTCCTGTAGTTGCGGCAAGCGGGGGCTACTCTTAATCGCGGTGCGCGGGCCTCTCACTATTGTGGCCTCTCTTGTTGCGGAGCACAGGCTCCAGACGCACAGGCTCAGTAGTTGTGGCTCACGGGCCTAGTTGCTCCGTGGCATGTGGGATCTTCCCAGACCAGGGCGCGAACCCGTGTCCCCTGCATTAGCAGGCAGATTCTCAACCACTGCGCCACCAGGGAAGCCCGAGAGTTATTTTTTTAAAGAAGATTTCTATGATTTTTTTCCCCATGAAAATAGGTCTCTTAATGCTATAGAAATTTGGAAGAAAGTATTTGGTAACAGTTTCACCAGTTACAGGTTGTTCTTCTAGAATTTGCCTATACTTCTATTTTCTTCTCGGAATACATATGTAAGTGTCCCTGACTCTACTTTCCAAGTTTTATTCTGGAGTTAGAATTTCTATAGTTAATGGGAGAAAAAAATCATTTTCTCTTGTACAGTCCTTCATAGAAAAAATGTAAATCATAATTTATGACAAAGTGGTTTGAATTCATCTTTCAGATGTATTGAGTACCTATTATTATTTGCGAGCCATTGTACTAGGCCCATTCGTATACTTTTTTCTGAGGTCAATTTTCAAGACATTGTCACGCTCACAAATTTATATGCATGATATGCACAATGCCAGTCTGCTGGCAGAAAAGTACAAGAGCTCAGACCAACACAAATCTTTCCTTAAACAGAGCTTTTGGAAAAAACAGGATTATTTTGAAGCCAATCCAGAAAAGCAGTGGAAGTTTTACATCAAAACAGACCTAAAGACATGCTTATAGATGAAACTGTATATTTTGTTTTAGTACTTAAATTATGTTTCATGTGTTTGAAATCAATTTCTTTGCATCTAAGCTGTTTTTGTTTTTTTAAAAGTGGAAGTTCCTTGAGACTAGGGTCTCATCTTTATATAAATAAAAGGCATCCTGACTCTCAGTATGTTATGCTTGATACTAACAAGTCAAAAGTAATAATGAGTTCTGAACTTGGATCTCACTCATATTCGTGTCTAAGAGCTGTGGATTTGTTGGAAACTGAGTGGGAGTGGGGATCTGGGGGCGTGGTGTAGAGGGCAGAATATGGTGGAGAGAAATGCTGTTATTGATAATGAGGCACCTCCTCCTCCTTGTTATCCATGAATAACATTCCAGTAGAGAAGGTCTCAGAGCTGAAGAGCAGATGTATTTCTTTAGATATCTGGAAGGATTAGATCACAAACTAAAGATAGCTATGCAGGGCCACATCTTATAAAAATGTGGCGGATATACCAGATTTATTCAGATAGGGCCTTCCTGCTGTTGACCAAGTATAGGCCAATCAGGAAATAGTGATTCTAAATAGGACTCAGACTTGGATTTTTGGTAACAGAAATCTCTCTAGAGCCACAGCCTAGATGGATGAAGTGCCGGTAAATAGGAGAATCTGATCACAATACAGAGCCAAAGATTGACTGGTGTGGGTTGTGGCTGAGAGCCGAAAGTCAATGATAATAATTGAGTCAGTTTATCTTAAAGATCAGGGATAATCAACCTAAAAGATAAAAGGAGTTGCCTTCTTCATTTATCAACCATGTCTTGAGACCAGAGGGCACACCTGCTTAAGGTTCCTGCATTAGGCAACTCCAAAGAAAAATGTAGCATTTCCACAAATCCAGAAGACACATGTACGTAAAATGAACTTTCCACAGTTAATATGGGTAGATTTACCACAACGAAAAGAGTGAACAAAATCAGGTGAAAATAATAGACTGCATCTTGGCTGTGCTTATTGGCCACGGCCAGTGGTCAGGCAGCAGACGTGGTCTTATGTTACTAGCAAAGGCTTTGAAACCTCTCCTGGATTACTTCCCAGCCTCACAGCTCCCTGAGTGATGATGATAGCAACTAGCCAAGAGACCGATGATGCTGCTGAAATGACCTCTTTGGCCTCACAAAGAGCCATCCTCAGTCCATGGAGAACAGCCAGCCTGTCTGCAGAGACGGCAACTTAGGGGTTGAATGCATCCCATTGTACGTCGGGATTGCATTATTCCACGGGAGACCTTTCAGCAGGAAGGATATCTGATGATATTTTATGCTACCAGATAGTATTGGTGAATGTTGGGCAGTTTTGTCTTGAGGGGAGAGTCTTAGAAGTTGCCTTGTGTGCTACAGAAGTTCTTGGTTTATGACAGCTAAAGACACTGATACCAGGTACTTGTTTGTGGTCACTATATTTGTGTGTATATAATTAGCATAATGTTCAGGTCTAGAATTGTGGAAAAACCAACATGCTGAATATATATATATATATATATATATATATATATATATATATATATAATATAGCTCACAGTGAAATTATTCCTACATTAGTGTCAAATAAAAACACTTTCTGGTGCATTAGCACCAGAGCCAATGCATTCCTAATCCCTGAAGCTAAAAATAATACAACTGGCTGCTTTCTGAAGCAGAAGATGTTTGTTTTAAAACATTGGGGAATGTGGAATTGGGTTCAAAGGGTATGGCTTTCCTCTGTTGGATACTCATATCTTTTGAGACTCTATACATACTTTGCTTGTTGCTTCAGAAGGGCCAGATGAAAAGGGCTACTCAGTGAATACAGTCCAAAGTTGAGTGGATTATTAGTAGGCGAGTCATTGAGAAAGCATAAAATAATAATTGGTGATAGCTAACATTTATTGAGTACTTCATACATGCAAGGCATGGTACTAAATTCTTGCATACATGACTTTATTTCTTCCAACCATCTTTGAAATAGACACTATAATTTCTGCATATTTTTCACATGAATAAACCAATGCTTAGAGTGGTTAAGGAAATTGCCTAACCGAGTAAGTGACAGAGCTGGTTTTGACTTTGGCTTATCTGACTCCAGGGCTCAGTCTCTTTCCCTTGAGTGTTTAGGTAATGAAAAGGTTAGTGTCATAGGGAATTGAAGGCATTAGGGTTTAAAAAAAAAAAAAAAAAGTACTACAAACTATACTTAAGACTCTCGACATGTGTAATGACTTGAGACAATCGCCCATCCCCCAGCTTAGACCACAGAGCTTACCTCCTAGTAGAGGGTACCTACCCTCCCTGATGACACTGCTCTTCCTCTCCTCTCAGTGATAACTATGATAATGAATTTGGTTGGTGCATTTCTTTATACTTTTGCTACATACATATCTATCCTTAAACCATGTACCTTGTGGTTTTGCATTGCCTTTAATTAAGTTCCGATACGAATGTTTCTTTGAAAGTTGGAAAGAAGGAACCTAAAGAGAGGAGAGAAACCCTAGAGCTCATCACCTGTGGGAATTTGTCATGTAAGCCTGTTTTACAGATTTTCAGTATTTTCTCAGCACTGTATTAAAGGTCTGAGCGATTTTGCCCGTGTACTTTCAGGGAAAATATTTCTGAACCACAAACGCACAAAACAGATCTTGAAATAGTTGCCCTCTCCTGTAACTGGGGGCAGGATAGAATTTGCTCTCTTGTCCGCACCATGTGATTGTCAGAATGGCTATTTTTCTTTGATTCTGCATTTTTCTGGCACTTAGAAAATGTACCCCAAGAAGTTAAAATCATCATCCTTGCTTGGTGCTCTGTGGCAGCTGCCTGCCTGGTGGCTTCTGGTAGTTCCGTGAAACGTGTGGGCAGAGGAACAGAAGGGCCGAGGAAGGAAATAGAGTGACTGGAATAGCTTTGCCGGCAGAGTGTTTGTAGCTGAAGGTGGAGCATCTCCAGAGGACACTGTTAGGAATATTTTAAAATCACAGGTGCGCTTCTGTTCCCTGCAATTTAAA
The DNA here is from genome assembly GCF_965194825.1 of Balaenoptera physalus. NCBI lineage: Eukaryota > Metazoa > Chordata > Mammalia > Artiodactyla > Balaenopteridae > Balaenoptera > Balaenoptera physalus. The sequence continues at coordinate 118,850,381 of NC_138882.1, forward strand.
GATACATTGCAAATGCAATTTGTATAACTGTTTCGCAGAGGGGTTACGTGGCTTCCTGATTTCTAAGATGGGGTTCTTGGCACTCCCTAGGCAAAGAAAAGATGAGTTGTGTCTCCTTCTTTCAGGAATGAACGAATTTTAAAGCAACTCTGTTTTTCCAGAATCTGGGGTAGAGCCTGTAGGAACTACACAAAAATCTTTTGAAAAAAAATGAATAACTAGAAACGTTGCGTTTTTCCGCTTGAGGCTAACCACTAACCCCGTTGTATACAAACTTTTATTTATATCTGTTAACCCCACCACACTTATCTAGTTCAGCTTTGAGGTGGGACGAGTGCTGAAGATTGCTTCACACATAGTTGGATTCTGAGCACACTTTCAGTGGTAAAAGGAAAGACTTTCTTGTGCCCACGTCTTTCGTTTATTTACTAAAATTTGACATTCTACCTGAGAAATTTTATTGAAAGGGACAGAAGAAGGAAATAAAAGTGAACCTCCTAAAAGTAGTTGTCCAAAGTTCTAAAATTATATATCACATCAATAAACTTTTTTGAGTACTTACCCCAAAATATGCATATTTATTGATTTATAAGTTACACGCACAAACATTTTAACTGAAGGAGAGAAAGTGAAATAAAATATTTTATTTAGTAATGGTACAAAGCCCTTTACTTTCACAAAATTATTATTATTATGACTATGATTAGTTATAATTCAAAATTTTTATCATTTGGTTTAATATTTTGTGATATCATTTGGTTTGGTTCTAAGTTCAGCTTACTTTAAAATTTTGTTTTAATGTCTGTTATAGCTAAAAGGAATACTTCATTTAAGTATGTAGGTAAAATAAAAAAAAGGCATTGTGACTGCATTTACGAATTTGTGATACCCAGTTTTTAGTTTCCTAAAACTAAAACCACTATACAGGCATTTGTGTTGCTCCTTGGCAAGCAAATGTCCTTCTTTCTTGTTGCTGATTAGTTGTATTTGCAAACTAATTAGAAGGTATACATTTTAATATTTTTAACAAATGGATTTAAATTCCTCTGAGAGTTTTGACCTGGAGGATTTTTAAACAGGTTGCAATATTCTATTTTTAAGTTGTTAAGGAGTATGAACATATGAGATTTTTAACAGGTGACAGACATATTTTCAGTAGTAAAATCATATTAAAATGGAAATGATTCTACATACCAATTTTTAAATATTCTTTCCATAGCCTAAGTTATAGTTTTTTGCTTTTGTTTTTAATACAGTGTTTCTTATCCTGGTTAAAACATCCCGTTAAACATTAAAGGCCAGATCAAGTATGTTTTCTTTCCAAAAAAAGTCGACAAAGTCATACTTTTTGTAAAAGAAAAATGAAAACATAAGTGTCTCAAGATTTTCTAGTTCTTGGTCATGAGATAATTAGTTAACTTCTGTGTGGTACAAAATATTTTTATGGGCCCTTTCTATCTCATTGTAGGGAATTATAAGTATTTTACTATATTTTAAAGGTTTTGTTGTTGTCATGGCTGTTGTTAATCCTACAGTAAGACTCTGACACTTTTAGCTTCAACTTTTTGCTGGAACAGCTTGTGACCGATGCCAATGAAAAGATTTTTTGCATAAATTTTTAAATCTTCTCATCCATTCTGTGAGGCTTAGTTTAGTTACAACTTGATAACATAACACACACATCTACTTAAGTTAGGCAAACTGTACAACCTCACAATACAAGGGAGGCATTCTGAGGCCCCCTGTTGACCCTTCTACACTTGACTTCCTGTTCTTTCCTCAGGGTACCTTGTGTAACTTATGTGATATGTGACCACTTGAAAGGCAGATTGAATGGTGGTACTGGAGTCAATCTAATATAGGTGTTAGATATTAGTAAACTTTGAAATTTTTTACATGAAAAGTACATATGAATAGAAGAATTAATATTTCCTTCCCTACCCCAGTATATCACTATACACCCCAGATTAGAAACTGCCTTTATAACACTGATCCTGTTACAAAGCAAATATCCTTGGGTCGTGGAAGTTCTTGAAGACATTATGTCACTCACTATGAATTAATTCGACTTTTTTGAAAGCAGGTTTTGATAGACTGAGAACATGAGCGAAGTAAATAGACTTGACCCTTGGAGGTGGTGAGTGGTTACTGGAATTCAAGGAGAGACTGAGAAGATAATGTACAAAACTAGGACACTGGGAGAATGAAACACAAATTCTAGGATTTTGCAATAGTCAGTTCTTTCTACTTTTGTGAGAATTCAGAACCGTCGGGCAGGACAAAGCAAGCGCTGCAGCTGTCCTTTTAATGTTCCAGTTCAGAGAGTATCTCTGTACTGGGCCCACCAGAAGGAAAGGTGTTGGGCCAAGGCATAGCCAATCCTCAACATTGAGCCTGGACATGGCCCACCGCCATGGCAAAGGTGTTTGGTCAAAGCGTAGGTGACTTGATCCCAAACGATGGTATCTTCCCATGGATGGTTGGTTGCCCTCCCTTGAATTATGAATATGGTCTGGCATTCATTCTGAGATCTAAAATTTAAGTGTTCAAATAGCTTTTCTGGGCTATGCCATTTTCCAATGGGAAAGTTTGAGGTGACTGTCCAGTTTAACTGTGTTACAGTAAGGTCCCACACCAGGGTAGTGGCAAAACCAGTATTTTCAAAGACTCCGTAAGTCCTCCCAGGAAAGCTACCAGAGTTGGTAACTTTCTTATTCTATTTTAAGGCTGGCAGCAGAAGTAGAGGATTTCATTTTGTCCACTGTATTATTTTAATTTCTGGGATGGTGGTGCCATCACCTCACCTCTTTCTTCCATTTCTTCTTGGTTTCCTTCACCTGTTCCCTGAAACACTACCACCAGACACAGGAAGGCTCTACCATTTGTATTCAACATCACAGATGATCACCATCAAATAACGTAATTAGATCATGGTTCCTTTATACTTGACGTTGAGAGGAGTAAGATGGGCATTTTATAATATGACATTTTAGAGCATATGGGTCTTTTAACATCTACCTGTTCTCTGGAGAAAACACATTTTCCCTTGATGAGTAAAAATACATCTATTTTCTGTAAATCCTGAATGCCACATCAGCTTATGCTACACTCCAGGAGATGAAAAAACCATCAATGTAACACCTGTAAGATAAAGTCTATACTCTGTGCTGAGTCTGATGCCGATAGATGAAAACTTATTAGAGGAATGCATTTACCATGCTTGGAGACTTTGCTGTTAACAGTTTTCCATATCTCATTTTTCTAATGTGAGCCTTATTTCACAGAATTCAGATTAGATGATGAAAGCCTGGGTAAAAAGTCTACAAAAAAAAAAAAAAATCCCCCAACCGTGTATACTTTTCAGATTGATATAACTCATAGGTGAAAGTGGGTGGTGGAGAGGAACTTAAAACAGTGCATTATCAAGTCATCCTCCTCTACAGAATCCAAATAAGCAACTCTTATTACAGTGGCCCTGTACCAGTTAAAAGGAGCTCATGAAACATAGAAATGAATTCTACACAATACTGTTATCTGGGGGATGATCAGTCTCAGTGAAAATTCTGGATTATGGAATTTTAAGTACAGTAAATATATACCTAATGCTTTCAAATATAGTAGCACTGTACTTATGGAGAACCCAGGTGTCTAGCAAATTTAGTCATCAAGACTAGACTCTAAAATTCAAAACATAGGAAAGCTCTTACTAACAGTGCAGAAAAAACCTTCCAGAAAGTGCATGTAATCTACTTCATAGGAGAGCACTGCATTACTCACAGAACCTCATTTGGACCATTGAGTATAAAATAAGGCACTTTATTATAAATACCAGGGACATATTGATAGCAGATAATGAACAGCGATGAGAAGAGGGAAAAGAACTATTAAAGGCCAATATAAGTATGATAATTTGACATGACGATAAAGGAGAAAGTGGTCCCCTAAAGCATAATAGAATTATTTTCATGATGGTGACTTTGAATAAATAAGAATGGGTTAAACTATGTTCAGTGCATTCTGTTTGATAAGGCAGATAATTATGCAATATATTTTTCTAAGTTTTTTCAAAAAGCATTAAATGATAGTAATTTGCACTCATTGAGCATTTACTATGGAACAAACACTGATCTAAAGACTTTTTATGCATCATCTCATTAAATTTTCAGAACAACATTATGAAGAGTTACTGTTATTACCCCCATTTTACAGATGAGGAACTGAGGCAAAAAGACTTTAACTTTCCCAAGGTGGAGGCAGAAGTAGACTCAGTCTCAGCCCCCACTTAAGCACTGTGCCACACCTCCCTAACTGAAATAAGTAAGTATTGCTGCTTAAAGTTAAAATCTCAGTTGTCTAGGAGTGTTACTTGTATGAATTCCTGACGATGCATATAAATGAGATATTTATGCATATATTAAAATAACCTTAATTACAACTAGGCTGCAGTTATGTTGCCTAGTAAAGTCATTCCCAGACTTTCTTTAGTGATAGATAAGAATGTTTTTACAATCACAGTTTTGAGTGTTTTCTGTAGGTGGAGGTTTACATACAGCATGAAGATAGCTTCAAGGTTGACAACTTGCTGTCAAGATACTTAGGAGAATGCTGAATTTACCCTGGAACTTGAGGTTTACAAAATCGTTAAGCCTTGTTTATGTTATTCCTTTGCTTCACAAAAATATTTTTTTTACAGATAGTACAGAGGTAAACTTGAGCTTTGCTCCTGTCGGAATTATCTAATTTCTAATTAAGGGAGCCTGATTTAATGAGATTTTCCTGAATAGTTTGGATAAGGCTTGGATGACTGACTTTAAGTGATATGTTGGGTTTTTTTTGTTTGTCTGTTTGTTTTTTTACTAATCATTTGTTGCTTTTATAATTGATCAGTCCAGCATTTCTTGTAGAGCTGAGTAATTAGGCGTTTGTTATAGACACAATGGGACTATGAGATAAGAGGTGAGAAAGAAGAGCCCGAAGGGACTCACAAGCTGCTGAGGGTCCTCACCTCTCTGCAGGCTGCAAAGGGGCAGGGGATTTGTGGCAACCAGAGCTGGAGGCCCACCTGTGACACTGGTCATCACCAGGTGAGGTTTCCTGCTCACTACTTCTGCTAAATGTTGGAGTCTGTTCACACATTAGTGTCTGAAATTTGGTGAAGTTAGTGCAAATATCAGCTGCCAGAGCAATTGCATTTCTGCACAATCTCTTTTTATGTACACAAGACTATTGTAAATCACTAAAAATTTGGGAGGAGACAGCCATCTGAAAATCTATTGGTCATCGTATTATTTCAAGATGATGAAGGGGACCACAGAGTAGAAGATCCCGGATGTCTATAACAGTTTATCAGAATTGGTTAAATTCAATTCATTGCTTTGATAGTTATGATAGAACAAGCAAACAAAGTGATGATGTTGGCTACCAAGTCATTTATTTAACCTTATTTCACCTCAATTCTATATTAGTCATGTTCCTGACTTTTAATAAATATATTTCTAGAAAGTGAATATGCTCTGGGTTTTCCAACTCTCTGCATATCCATGGAATACACCAGATTTAAAAGGCAATGCCTATAGGGAGACCCTGGTTTGTCAGCTTGGAGAATTTACTGTGAACAGACAAAAGACAGCCCAGCACAAACTGCAACTCAGCCCTCACACATATAAACACGTGCTCCCATAACCCATTTCTTTTAATGAGTAATGAATTACCTCCCCTGTTTTCCTGAACTTCAGCTTTTTTCCAAAAGGCTATGCAGAAAAGTGCATTGAAGTGGAACAACCAGGTAAGATGAGACAGTCAGTTCAACCCATGTTATTAAAGAAATTGGTTCACCTTTTTGATTCTGTGTCATTGTAGTTTCAGCCCTTCATTTGTTCAATAAGCAGTTTGGTATGTTCTGGGAAATAATGAATATTGATCATAAAATCGATCACTTATTAAGAAACAGACTAAGGGAAATTGTTTATCCAATCAATTGTAATTTTTGATTTGTTATTTATATTTTCCAATTTTGTCCACCCCTCCCCGAGGCTCTCCTGTACTCAGGAGCACCAAGGGAAAGGCATATAGACACTGGCTGAAACTTCTGAAAGAGCACAAAACCCCATACATCCGCTTTAGAAGATAAAACACTTGCACCCAGTTAAAATGTCTGTAGGAGCTCACAAAGATTTTGAGTAAGCCTGGAAAGAGAAGTTGATTACTTTGGATACATATGATATTTGTTTTACTTGAAGTGTTCCTATTTTTTACATGTTTTGGGTACAATAGAAATGAAATTCACCACTCTTAGAATTTTCTGAAGCTGTAACAATGAAAATGTGCCCAGTTGGGCAGGTTTGAAACAAATAAGTGATACAATGTGCAGATGGATCTTCCAGGGATGTAGGGGGCGGGGGGTGGGGGGGAAATACATGTCCTTCAAGATCCTGGGAAAAGGGACCACGTTCCTCTTGTGCAAAATATTGATGAGTACTTTGATGAACCCTCTGAGGAAAGACTGAGTCCCGCTATGAAACAGCAGATCTGATCGCCATTCTAGATGTCCTTGTTAAAATGAGGAGTGAATCAGGTGCAACCTCAGAGCACATATGTTTCTAGTTTCATTTTCCACGTATGTGGAAAACTAGGGCTTGAAACCAATGTATAAACTAATCTCATTCCTAGCAGAAGTGATTCCAACTTTTTGCCCTTTTCTCACAGTGCATCTAAGGTAGAGAAAATGTAACTGCATCCCCAAGTGGCTAATTAACTTTCCCTGGGATTTGTGAGCACCAGGTGAATATATTGCTGATGCTCATACTTCATCTGAAATGTGATTTTGAATATCCCTCTGGCCGCAGACACAGATGAAAATTGCCTCTCTCTCTCTTTTTTTCCATACTGTTTTCCAACTTTCTTAAGATCAGAGCCCTTCATTCACAGCTTGTGGTAGCGGGCCTAATTTACAACTGAAGTTGCAAGTTTAGATGGTTAGTGGATATCTTAATGGTTCTAAAAGCTGGGAGTCCTTTGTTAAAGAACTAAAAGGATTGTCAATTCGATGTTATTAGTTGGACATCCCACTTGCATTTATCTTTAGACTTGACTACTCTTTCATTTTTTACCTGCTTTTACCTGTTACCTTTGCACCTTTCCTCTGCGAACTAGTCTTCAGTTTAGTTAGTTCATACGCCTCCTTGCGGTAAACCTGCTTTCAGTACAGGATGGAGAACTACTAATATGTGATATGGTAACAGTCTTATGAGCATTGTGTCACACTGTGTCCTTGTGACCGTCTCTTCAAAGTGATTCCTTTTATTAATCTGCTTCATGTCTTTTTATTTCCTCCTCCTGGTTTGTTTTCCTCTCTTCTCTTTCACCCTACCTCTCACAGAACCAATCATCACTTGTCTTTTGCATCTTCAACAACTCAGTCCTCTCTGGATCTCTCCCTTTTGCGTATAAATCATGGATCTCCCTCTCCTTACAAACCTTGAATACCAGCCCAGCCTCACTATCCACCCTGCCTCTGCCCTACAAGCTAAAGTCTTATTTCTCAACTTTCCTTCCTTGCAAAACTCCAAGAACAGGTAACTGATGCTTACCACCTTACTCTTCAGGATATTGCTGTTTTGTTTCTAAAAAGTGGACCTTGTATTCACTGCTTTCACTTTTTTTTAATTAAAAAAAATTTTTTTTTAACTTTTTATTTTATATTGGAGTATAGTTGATTAACAATGATAGTTTCAGGTGTACAGCAAAGTGATTCAGTTATACATATACATGTATCTCTTCTTTTTTGAATTCTTTTCCCATTTAGGTTGTTACATAATATTGAGCAGAGTTCCCTGTGCTATACAGTAGGTCCTTGTTGGTTATCCATTCTAAACATGTGTACATATCAGTCCCCATGCTTTCACTTCTTAATCATCATTCTTTAACCATCTACACTCTGGTTTTTGACCCTGAGTCTGTTTTTAGAAAGAAGCAATGATCATTTTATTCCCAAATCTTTTAACCCTTTTTTAATCTCTAAGTTACATGACTTACCTACAGCATGTGATATTTTTGGACCACACCACCCTCTTTTGCTCCTCTGACATTTATTGAGTGCCTGTATTGTTCTAGGCACTGATTTGGGCACTTGAAATATATCCATGAACATAGCAACTAGAAATTTCTGTCTTTGTATTCTAAAGGAAGAATGCAGACAATAAGTAATTGATATACTAAACAAGAACCATATTATCAATTGTGAGACATACAAGGCTAGGACTGGATGAGGCAAGTGAGATGCCTCAAAATTTAAGGTGGCACTCACTCTCAGGATTGGCTCTTGTCCTACCTTACATCTTTAAATTTTGTGCCCTAGATGTCTCACTTGAACTGAAATGGGGACAGCCAGTGAAAAGGCCCAAATGCAGGAGTGTGCTTGTTAGGTTCTAGGAGGAACAGTGATAGAGTGGAGAGAGTGAGCTGGGGCAAGTAGTGGGAGATGAGATCGGAGAGGCAACGCGTGGAGAGATCAGGTGGGCACTCGTAGTTGTCGGTCATTGGCTTTAAAAGACTAGAAGCAAGTGAAGGGTTATTGGGCAGAGGACTGATGTGATCTGCCTGCCAGTTAAAAAGTCCCACTGGGATTGCGGTGTTGGGTTGAGAACATTGTGGGGACAAGGGTAGAAGCAGGGATGATTGCCTTGATCTTAGGCAAGAGGAGATGAAGGCTTGGATGAGACTGGTGGAAATGACAAGGGTTAAAAGTGGTCAGACTCTGAACAGATTTGGAAGGTTGGGTCAACCTGATTTCCTGATGGACTGGATACAGGTGTGAGAGAAAGAGAGGAGCTGAAAATCATTTCTATGTTTCTGACCTGTACAACTGAGCAACGTGCAACCCTCCTCCCTCTGGCTTCCAGGAGAGCATTTTCCAGTTTCCTCTTCTATGTTTCTGGCTTTGTTGTCTTTTTCACATGATCTTTTCTTGCTTCTGCCTCATTATCATAGCTCTTACCTCTGCTGTTTCCTCAGGCTTCTCTCTCTTCCTGTGCTCTCACCCTCATTCCCTGTCATGACCTCAACTCTATCTTGAATGCACCCAAATTCCCATCTCCAGTGCTAACCTCTCTCTTGGGCTCTGATGCTGTATTTCCAGCTCTTTATTTTCAGATTGTCACCCTCCCAGTCATCCAGGATTGAAACTCTTTGTCCTTTTTGAACTAGTACCTATGTAACTATATAAAGAAAATTATCTTCACTAGGATTTCTCTTGGGGAGAGGCCAATTGATGCCTGTTTGCAGAAAGTGCTTAGAAAAGATATTAAGATGAATGGTGAGCACCTTGCAGGGCTCTGTGAGTAACGGAATGTGGTGTTTGAGCTCCTCTCTGAGTGGGGAGCTGAGCCCCAAGACTTGATAAGCATGGCCTTGGGGGGTTGGGCTATGCAAAATCTGGAGTAGTAGCCAGTAAGGACAGTGCTGGTTTGCATAATAAATTTGCTGATAAATTTTAAGTTCTTAGGGGAAAAATCCAGAAGTGGGAGATAAATGCTAACAAGGCTAGATACTATGTTGGAGAGTGAAGAGAGAGAGAAAGGCAAAGTAAAATTTCATATACATCTTGTGACAGGTGGGTGAGAAAGGATTGGGAGAAGGTAAATATCTGGTTAGGGATTTTTGAAGGCAGTGACTACCTTGATGTACAAACGTAAGGAAATCTCCACCTGTTTTCGTCATAAAATCTTCAGTGACAACTCCAAATACACTAATGGTTTGATTTGTTTGTTTTTTGAGACTGAAATCTTTGGAAAATTTCAACAGATGCTGAGTCCTGAGCTTGGGTTGTGGAGGCTCTAAAAATAAAACATCCCTTGGGGGTGAAATGACTGGAAACAAGGGAATAGCTGACTCCTGCCTTACCCCACTCCTCTCATTCCCACAGTTAAAGACTGTTACCTTTCCTCAGTAATGTCCCATGAGCCTTTTTCTCTCTGTGGCCACCAAATTTATTTTCTCTCATCTGGAGATATGTGGTGAGGTCCTATTAACTGGCCTCCTTGCCCCTTGCCTTTTTCTTGACCAGTATAATCTTCATAGGACTTCAGATTAATTGCCTTAAAACACACTTCTAATCGTATTAGAGAGAGAAAGGATGGAGTTTCATCAGCAGAAAATTGCTCTAGCCTAAGTGGGTTTTGTTTGGCCTCAGCCAGATAGCACATTTTCCCCTTTAATTTGAATGCCTTTATGTATATCTCTTGTTTGCTATAGTTTCCACCACTCCCTGTTGTTTGACATCCAGCCTGCCTCACTTCCCTACATTGTTTGTATGCCTCTGAAGTCATTTGAGTTTATACTCTTACAAGTTAAGACCACAGGTGTTGAAGTGAGACAGATGTGACCTTGAATCCAGCTCATCTACTTGCTCTGTGATCTTGGACAAGCTCTGGGAGTAACCTGAGCCTTAGTTTTATTCTAGGTAAAAGAAGAATAAAAATAACTATTTCTTTATGAGGTTGTGATGATTGTATAAAATTATATTAGCGTAGAATAAGCCCTTAAAATGATAGTAATTAATTTTTATTTTATTCCTCTATACTGAAGGCTTCACAATTGCTTATTATCTTCTAAGAAACCAAACTTATACCAGACCTAGCCTCTGGACCCTAATGCTTTGACCCTGATGTATCTTTTCTAGCTTCATCTCTCTCTATACTCCCATGCTCGTGTATCCATCAACCTGTTTGATGTCCTTCAAATAGGCCCCATTTATGTCAGTTTGTGTGGACTTGCTTATGCCTTCCCCATCCATTTATATGCCCTCTTCCCATAGCTTTTCCTGTCATAATCCTCCTTACTTTCCAAGACCCAGTCGAAATAGTCCTTCACAAAAACTTTCCTCTTCCCTACAGGTGGAAATCATCCCTACCCTTGGCCAAGACTTGATGGCCATTTCAAGGCATAGATCACACCTGCTTGCACCTTGAGAATTTAGTTTCTTGTTTCCTTGATTATCAGCTCTTTGAAGCATGGACCATGTTTATACCATGCTTGTACATGGCGGTGCCTGGCAGTCTACATTTACCTCTCTCATTCCCCAAAAGGTCCTGAATGCCTAATCTGTGTGGGCCTCCAACACCATACCTGACACTCAGCACGCATATATTGAATGAAGTAGTAAACAGGTGAAGAAGTGTGTTAGTAAATGGATGGTCAGCCAGTGAAATTCGTGACGTCTTTACTCTTGATTCCTTTTGGCAGTGGAGTCAGATCAGCGTCTAAAAATCTAAGGTATCCTAGTTCTCAGGAGCAACAAAGGGAGTTCTTTGGAAATGTAGGTTCTTTTAACCCATTTTGGTCTCTAATAATTAATATCAAGTTATTACGATTTTTACTCTCAGCTGCCATTCTTAGCTTACCTCTCTTACAAGTACCCAAAGAGTAAAACTCTTATGAGTCAGATCGTTGCCTTTTATTACCTTTGTCCTTTCTCCTTTTCTTTCACCCTGTCTTAGCATTGGTCAGTTTCTCTCCATTCCCTGCTATTAAAGAGAATTTTATTTTGTTATTTCCTTAAATATTAGGGAAACTATAACTCTCTTAAGATTATGCATTTGTGTATAACATACAGCGTGTGTAGGGAGCCATATACATAACACTCTAAAGGTTATGTATGTGAATTTGCTTTAAGCAAATATACTGCATTTCCCTTGCTCATCCCTTTAAATTTCAGGTTCTTAATATATGCTCCAGCAGTGTTGAGCTGTGTTAGTTAAGAGTTTCCAGGAAATAAAGAGACACATCGCAGTTTCCTTGGCTATTGCACAGATGCATGGAAATAAGGACAACCGGTACTCACTCTAGTGATTGAGCATTCGGCTTCTGGACACCTGAACCGTCATGTGGGAAACTATCCCAGCAAGCTGGTAGCAACTCCAGCGGTATGCCCTTCTTGTGTGGCAGATTCCTTTTGACCTTGCTCCTCCCTCTGTTTCCACTTCCCTTTTCCCTGCTGCATTCACTGGTGGCTTTTCTCTCTGTTCCTTCTCTCTATCTCATGGCTTCTTTCTGTTTAATTGTTGCTTCTACTACCATATGGCTCTTCCTAATTTGTGGCTTCAGTTCTGCCCATGTGTCTTTCAGAGTGTGTGGCACACAGCTCTTTATAGATCTCTCCACATGTCACCTTCAAATTCCCCAAGGTGAAGACCTGATTGACTAGTTTAGTATTCAACATATAAAGACACTCTTGGTTAGAATTTTGCACTGAGTCGCTATATGGACTTCCCGTACGTCAATTCCACAAGTGGCTGACTTTGGAACAGGTACTAATTCCTGGTACATACATTTAAAATAAAGATTTTAGGAACAGAGATCTGAAACTGCAGGGTAACCCATGTATAACTAATTAGATGTGACTATTCAGGAGAAGATTTTGTGTCTAATAGGTTCTCTGGGTAGACAATTATTTACCAATTTTTATTTAATTTAGAAAATATTTTCAATTATTTATTTATAAATTATGTCTATACAGGACAAGGTAAACGGGAGATTTTAGTTCTCCTATGAAGGTGCTCACTATAGGTAACAATATCTGATGGTATATAGGACATCAAAGAATCATAATGCTGAAAGGGGTCATAGAAATCATCTTATTCAGTAGTTCTCAAACTTATTGATCTCAGAGTTACTGTACAATCTTAAAAATCACTGAGAACCCCAAAGAGCTTTGGTTTATGTGAGTCGTAACTCTCATTACTATTGTATTAGATATTGAAAGATAAAATTTCAAGTATTTATTAATTCATTTAAAAATAATATTAATAAGTATGTTATCAATATATAAAATAACATATTTCTATGAGAAGCACTATATTTTTATTAATGAGAAGAGTGACATTGTTTTACTTTGTTTGGTAAATATTTTTAAGGTCTGGTTTAATGGAAGATACCTAGATTTTCATATCTGCCTCTGCATTTACTCCTTTTTTTTTTTTTTAAACTTTGGGTTTATTTTATTTATTTACTTATGGCTGTGTTGGGTTTTCGTTTCTGTGCGAGGGCTTTCCCCAGTTGCGGCAAGTGGGGGCCACTCTTCATCGCGGTGCGCGGGCCTCTCACTATCGCGGCCTCTCTTGTTGCGGAGCACAGGCTCCAGACGCACAGGCTCAGCAACTGTGGCTCACGGGCCCAGTTGCTCCGCAGCATGTGGGATCTTCCCAGACCAGGGCTTGAACCGTGTCCCCTGCACTGGCAGGCAGACTCCCAACCACTGCGCCACCAGGGAAGCCCCTGCATTTACTCTTATTGTGATATTACATGTCTTAAAAGATAAACTGAGGCACATTAAAATTTTCAAGAGTTTTTTTGAGCATGCATGGATTCAAATTGGTCAGTGCCAAACAAGGTGGTTAGGAGCAGTCCACCAACAGGAGCTAGAGGCAAGGTTTTTATAGAGAAGATGAGAGCAAAGCAAAGAAATTATTTGATTGCCTATAGCTTAAGGTTGCCTTATTTGGGAAAGCTAAGTTGGCTGTTTGTGATTGGTGTTCAGTTTTACTTTCTTGAATTTGGGTGCATTGGCTCTGGCTTAGATTTTGGTTTGCTTATGTAGGCTACCAAGGCATTAGAGCTACCTCGGTCTAAAGGCCTCCTCATGTAGCCTCTGGAAAACTCCAGTGGATGCTTGTGAGCCAATGAGAGTAAAATGGGCAAATGGCCTTTTAGTATTATTATGAAAAGAGTTTTGATCTCACAAACAACCTGAAAGGAATTCAGAGACTTGCAGTGTCCTTGGACCACACTGAAAACAATTAAAGAATCTCATTTTATAGAGGAGGAAACAAAGGCTCAGAGAAGTGAAGTGACTTGCCCTTGGGCACACAGTAAGTTGATGGCAGAAGTGGGGTTAGAACTCAGCTATCCTGTTTCTTCACTGTATCTAGATTCAATTACCAAAGGAACAACTCTGCCCACATTGTGACTTGAGGAGTTGACAAAATTCGAGGTCTGCACTTGTTTCCTACTGTGGAAACTTGGCTTCAGGTAGTTCACTAGGCCCTGGGGGATGGAGTGGTGGTATTACACAGCTGCCAGAAGGTACGCAAGGATGAGAACACTCGATCCAGGAGACATCATCCTTTCATTAGCCTGTGTGTGCTGGAGTTTCACTCTAAAGCCTTATGTACTGAAGGTTTATTATAGAAAAATAGACAAACAAATCGGAACATAAGAGGACACGATTGGTTCACACCAGTCACTTCAGCATTTCCCAGGTTAGAGCAGACGGGTAATTCCTGAAGAACGAGTCTCCATTATTGCCTTTAATTTCCCCATGGCCCAAGACGAACATTGTCCTGTCCCTTTGTTTCTGCTCTTGGCAGGAAGCCATTTCCTCCTGGTTAGACTTAATTGGAATCCAACCCAAACGAGGATAGGACGGGCTGCCATGTTTTGGCACTTTCCTGAGCCAGTTCTTTGGGGAATATCTGTGTTCAGTGATATAATGATGTAATACAAGGCTTATTGCACAGTACGTGGTGTTAAAGGAGGAATGCAATTTTAAAATCCTTTAAAGTTAATTTTAAGGCAACAAAAAAGAAGTATATTTTTATTCTAATTTTCACTCAAATACATATATCTATATGTAATATGTATATATGTAATATGTATATACATGTGTGCTTGTCTCTGTGGGTATATGTGTGCATATGTGTGTGTATGTATATATGCATGCATACATGTTTCATCCTGAATTTGAACGGTCTCTAAATAATTATAGTAGTAAACACCCTCTTTTTAGAGCAGGTGCATGTTGCTTTTGGAGAAACATATGAAAAACTATTTATTCAGTTTTAAACTTGGAATTTAAACTGTGACCTTTCTATTTACAGATAGCACCTGACTAAGTATATGCACTTTAACACATAAAAACCTTCAGATTATCTGAAGTGATTAATTTCTAGAAGTTTTCAGATTCAAAAATAAAATGCTATTTTGTGTATCTAGTGGATTTTTTCCCTTTTGAATGAAGAATTTCCATATTACATAATCTTTATGCTTCATGACTTGAATTGTAAGGGTCCAGGTACATTTTGTCTCACAGTGTTTGTGCTGTTGAGAATGTAGCTTATTAACCCCTGTGCTATGAGGTGGGACTATGCCCTCTTCCAAAGGGATCTGGGGAGAATGACCAGCGTTCTGCGATTCCATTTTCAATTTTCTCTGATTTTGCAGAGTATTCTAATCTTCTCCAGATGAGTGGAATTGCAGCCCTTTTTACTTGACAGCCAAAGACAAACACCACGCTGTCCAGAAGATCGAGTGCCATTTTATTCCTCTGTTGGCATTCCTGATGAGATGGGCAAAACATCAGGAAATTCTCCTGCGAAGACTTTCTAAGCTTTTATAATATTAGGACTAACATTTTCAAACTGAACTAGTATACCATAATCCTTTTTTCCCCTGAAAATATTGATAAATTTTCCTTACCAAAATAATTATAAAGAAAGAAGGTTTTGCCTGCTATCTACCAAACAAACTCAAAATGTTGTTCTCTGATTTACGGGGTTTGTTTTTCAAAGTTTTCACAGGAATTTTGGAAGTCTTTTATCTGCCTTTTTTTTTGGCTGTGTTGGGTCTTCGTTGCTGCGCGTGGACTTTCTTCTAGTTGCAGCGAGCAGGGGCTACTCTTTGTTGTGGTGCGGTGGCTTCTTTTGTTGCAGAGCATGGGCTCTAGGCACGCGGGCTTCAGTAGTTGAGGCACGCGGGCTCAGTAGTTGTGGTATGAGGGCTCTAGAGCACAGGCTCAGTAGTTGTGACGCACGGGCTGTGTTGCTCTGCAGCATGTGGGATCTTCCCAGACCAGGGCTCGAACCCGTGTCCCCTGCATTGACAGGCGGATTCTTAACCACTGCGCCACCAGGGAAGCCCTATGTGCCTTTTTAAATCTCATTCTCCCAGCCTTGCATCCCCCAGGTAACCATAACCTGAATTTTTGGTTACTCATGCTTTTGGGTTTTTTTTATCTGCCAATTTTTAACATTAAATAAATGGCATATGCTCTATTCATTCCTCTGTGACTTACTTCTTTCCTAAAGTGTTACGCTCTTGAGATTCCTCCATTACTGTAAGTTACTTTTTTTTTAATGGAAGAAGACCAGAAATCTAAGTTAAAAGTGGTCATTTCTCTGTTACCTTTTTTAGATGATCTCATCAAGTTTTTAGTTGCTTGGTCACTTATTCCTCTCAAGTTGTGCATGCTGTGGTTTATTTGTATTTTATGAAAGCAAATATTACTCATCCATGATTAGTTGAGAGGCCTTCGGGGGCCACCACTATCAACCACAAACAAAAAAATATCTCTACAAATGCCATGTGTACTTACAATTCAAGTATGTTTCCTCTGCCAGGTTAGTTTAAAAATTGGGTAAGTGTCTTCAAAAATATTTACAAAAAGGGGAGATTGTGAAAGAATGGAACAATAGTGTTTGTAGTCTTATATATGCTAACAAGAAAAAAGACATTTTTACAAGTTTGGAGGCCTAAACTGTCCCAGTTCTGATGAATTGGTCCTTGACAGTTATGAATGGTGGACTAGTTGCATTAAAGCAATGAGAGAGCTAATAGCAGGTTTGAGACTGGGTTTGAATAAATCATCAACCAAGCACATAACAGTGCTGGAAGAACAGGCCATACGCTGTGTGGCCATGTGCTCCCTAGTTGCCTGGAGACCATGAATCTTGGGCATCGTAGAAATATTGGAAATATATATATTTTGTCACCTTAAGTTTCCTAAGCCCTTTAAAGTATAGAAACTATTTAAATATTAACTATATTTAGTGTAAAGTTCAAAATATATTTTTCTTTAACACTGACACTATTATACATAAAGTGTTCATGATTATATGTAAGGTGTTTGGTAGCTTTAAAATCAGGGACTATATTTGAAATCTTAAAAGGAATTGACCTTTCGTATCACTTTTGAATAGATGCAACATGACTACTGTGCTACCTTCTGGAATCTTTTCAGAGATTGTAGAATTCCTTCAATATGGTATCATTAAACTTGTAGGAGGTGGAAACCATTACAAAAAGCCCATTCAAATTTGGTTAAAACTCTTCTGAAAATGATTTATTTAATTTATATGTATAAATAATATAACCAAAAAGCAGGAAAAGAGTTACTAAAACATAATTCTGTACTAAATTAAAACAGAGTGTTTTCATTTTGCCTCTCTTATTATGACAGTTGAGTAATATATGCTGTACTAAATGGATGTCTGGTATGAAGAACAAAGACCAAGAAATGAGTGTTTAGAACAGTAAATTATATGTTAAATATCTATAAATAACTTAATAAATATATTCTTTCATGTAAAAAGCAGAAAACTGCAGACTACAAAGTAGATTATCCAAATGGTGCTGTTTCGAACTCACCTTTGGAACAGTACACATTGTCTCGTCGAGTTTAAAGTTTCTGCATATAAAACTTCAGTTTTATAAAAATGGGTACTTTTGAAATGCATTTATTTATTTTTTTCTTGTGTCTCATTTCATCCTTGAAATTATTTAAAGTGACTTATAAATAGCTTATTTGGTTCAGGGGGTCAGAATTTATAGTTGAGATAATCAAAGAAGAGAGAAAATAAGAGTTAGTAAATGAAAGCCAGTGACCAAGAATTCAAAGATATGTATCCATGGTCCTATGTATTTGCTAGCATATTTTCTATAGCACAAATATATCTCTGAGTTTCCTAGCAACCAGGGCAAGGAGGGAAAGGTGCTTGGTTTTGTGAGTCCATCAACAGAGGAATGGATAAAGAAGATGTGGTACATATATACAATGGAATATTACTCAGCCATAAATAGGAACGAAATTGGGTCATTTGTAGAGACATGGATGGACCTAGAGACTGTCATACAGATTGAAGTAAGTCAGAAAGAGAAAAACAAATGTATATTAATGCATATATGTGGAATTTGAAAAATTTGTTATAGACGATCTTATTTACAAAGCAGAAATAGAGACACAGACATAGAGAACAAACGTATGGATACCAAGGGGGAAGGGGGGGGCGTGGGATGAATTGGGAGATTGGAATTGACATATATACACTATTGATACTCTATTCAATGCTCTATGGTGACCTAAATGAGAAGGAAATCGAAAAAAGAGGGGATATATGTATACATATAGCTGATTCACTTTGCTGTACGGTATAAACTAATACAATATTGTAAAGCAACTATACACCAATAAAAATTTTAAAAAATAAATAAAAACAAACTTTCTGCTCTGGACCAACTCAGATTTTTGTGATACTGAGAGCAAGGAAAAGTTTCTTTTAAAGTTGTATAGCAAATCTAACCTCTAACCCTTAGATTACCCTTAAGGTTAGCCCTAAGATCTTCCTTATTTTTCTGTGAGTCTTTTTATTTCATTTTAATGAGTAAATAGTTTAGAGACAGTGGAACTCTCCTAAGCTTCAGGATAAGGATGACTCATTTTGATGCCATAGGAGCCCCCAAAAAACAGAACATAGTATTTGTGCTGTAATTAATTATAATTCAATGGCCTCAAAATATAGAGTTCATTTTCCTCTGATGTAACAACCCAAGCTGAGCAGTTGAGGTCAGCAGGTGGCTGTACTCCACATTCAGGATCCAGGTTTTCCCATCCCTTTGCTCCACCATTCTCAGGCCGTTCCCATCATTTCACAGGTGATACAAGGTTGCTGTGGTATCTAACCAGCTGAGGGGCGAGAGCATTGAGAAGGCACACCCAGTCTCAAGGACTAGGCCTGGAGGTGACACGTTTTACTTCCATCCATAGTCCATTGATGAGAACCATCATGTTCCAAGATTCAGGAGGGGCTAGGAAATATAGACTAGCCATGTTCTCAGGGAACAGAGAATAATAGATTTTGGTAGAAAAGTATCAATCTTTTAGAAGAAATATTTTCATAGCTCTGAGGTCTTGTCCGTCTGCTGAATACCTAGTAGCATATTAAGTTGAATTTTGGTGATCTAACCTGCGGGAATGCAGAGAGACTAAAACTAAACTCATTTCTTCTGGTTTTGATTCCATATCTGCTCTTCGTTTCTTCCTTATTTTCATTTAATGTTCTTTCCTAACTTTTTGTGCTTCATATTCCTTAATCAGGTTGATTCTCTTCCTTTCTTAACTTCCTATATCCAGTCCATCACAATCACTGACAATACTACCCCTATAGTATCTCCCAAATCTATTTCACTTGTCCACTGCCACCACCATTGGCCTAGACAGGCAGTTCCTTCCTCTTGTCTGGATCATCGCCTTCTAAATAGCCTTCCTGTCTTCAGTCTCCTTCCCCTTCATTGCATTCTACACATAGCTACTCTATTTCCTCCTTATTTTTGACAGCAACTGTTGTGTTCAGGAAACTGTGTTAGGGGAACAAGGATGAAACAGATAAGAAAACTGCCCTCAGAAAGCTTGTTGTTTTAGAAGATAATGCATACACTCGCTCACATAAACTACACTAAAATGTAAAAAGTTAGTAATGAAGTTGGAGATGTTTAGATCACAAGATTCATGGTGGATCACCTACCAGATGAACTCTGTGACATCAAAGTCTTATTTGGGGGCTTCCTTAGAAATAGGGGGAAAGAAATTTGGGGGCTGAACACTATAAAGTGTAGTAAAAAATAATCAGAGGAGAAAATGGCCACATTAGCTTTTCTAGAGTCATGCTCCTAGAAGTCCCCTGAGGCAGGGAGCAGAGGGGCTGTTCTATCTCTGGGACTCAGGGCTGTGGTTGGTATTGCATCATTCCCTGCTAGACTCTGAGGATTTGGCCTATGTTCCTTGAGAAGGAAAGTTAAATTTTGGATTAGAAAAGGATTGTTTATTCATTCTAAATGTGTAACATCTAAAATTTTCTGAAATAATTTGCATGCCAGGAGAGAAAATTCTCCTGAAAGGCGAGCAACAGTAAAGCCAGACATGGAAACCAAAGCAGGTACAGCATGTACCTTCTGCAGGAAAGGAAGCCCCCAGATAGTCTCTCTTGCTTTTATACTTTTTTTAGGAGAGAAGTAGGACAACTTCTAGACCAGTGGGATGGGGTTATGGTGAATTTGGAACATTGGTAAACTTTATAATTATTTCTGAAGTCTTTGGTTTTCCTGTGGCCAATGGAGCAGAATGATTCAACAATTCTAGTTTTGTAGGGATACAGAGAATGGAGGCATGGATCCTTCTAGAGGATAAGCTTTATTTTTATCCCAATATACAAATAGTTGTTCACAAGTTATTTCTCCTGTGTTATCATGCTAAATTATGAGCTCATTAAGGGAGTGGCCACATTATCATATAAGATGCTTTCAACTGTTACTCATAAAATAACCCAACACAACTGGCTTAAACCACAAATAGTTTATTAGCTCACATAAGAAGTCCTGAGGTTGGGTGGTCCTAGGATTGGTTAATTCAGTGGTTCAGTGATGTCACCAAGGACTCAGTCTCTTTCTAATTTTCTCCAGTGTCTTTCTCAGCAAGTCAGCTTCCTTTGTGGTGGAATGAAGTGTGATAGAAGGAACAGATTCCAGGCAGTGGAATGACATGGACAAAAGCACAAAGTCCAAAGGCCACAAGGCAAGATAGGAAATAAGAAATTGTCTTATTTGACTGAAATATAGTAATTAATGGGGCTTATATTGAAAAAGGTATGTTGTAGGGCCCCGAATATGCAACTAAGGAGTTTGGACTTAATTTTACAGGCTATTCAGAACTATGGGTACATTTTAGCTAGGGCAGTGATAGAACCAGGAAAGGGCTATAGGAATATGAATCCAGCCTGTCAGCATGGTGGGCTGGAGAGTCGAAGGCCTAGAGGTGGCCTAAACCAGGATGAAGCCTAAAGCAATAGCTCAAACAAGTGGAAAGAAGGTCTGAAATAGGGTAGAGGATGGGAGAAGGTCCAGAAAAGTATGGATACAAGAGCTAGTACAGAGATAGAATTGACAGGATTTATTCACTGGTTTGGTGGGGAAAGGGAGTTGAGGTGTCAAAATGAATAAGATATGTCATTCATGCAAATAGGAAACACAGGAAAGGGTATGGGAAACAACATTTGTTGAGCATATCCTCTATACCAGGCACAGGCATTTTGCTACAGTGCAGTAATTCACTTCCAGGACATATCAGTGAAGGAAGTTTATTATTGCATTCTACAAATGAGGAAACAGGCTAAGGGAGAGGTTTAAGAAATGTTCTTGTGATAGAGCAATTAGCAGATGGAATAGCCGGAATTTAAACTGGTTCTTCTTAATTTTGAAGTTCATGCTTTATCCTCTCTATCTTCTAAAATGCAAGGAGAAACTAATTTGTTTTTATTAATTTTGCTCTTCTGCTCAAGAGTCCTCAGTGGTTCTACATCACCCTGGAGAATGTCCTGTTACAGGACATGCAAGGGCACCCAACCTCTGACTTCAACTTGCTTTTGCAGCCTCATCTTCCATTACAATGTCTTACTACATCCACCCAATAATGATGATTATTATTTGGAATTCCGTAAGCACACCAAATTTCTTCCTTCCTTCCTTCCTTCTTTTCTTTCCTTTTCTCTCCTTTCTTTCTTTCTTTCTTTCTTTCTTTCTTTCTTTCTTTCTTTCTTTCTTTCTTTCTTTCTTTCTTTCTTTCTTTCTTTCTTCTTCTTCTTTCTTTCTTTTTCTTTCTTTCTTTCATCTCTCTCTACTCCTTGTTACCTGCTTTCTCTTCCTAGAATGCATTTCCTCAACTCTCCTTCCTGTGGGAATTACACATATCTACTTCCTCCATCACTCTTTTTCTGATTATTCATTTTTACTCACTCTGAATTCCCAAGTACTTTATTTGTGATTACTTTAGTAACATATGTACACATCTTCCTGACAGAGCTATAAGATCCTTAAGGGCAAGAGTGGTTTCATCAGCCCTCGTATTCCATGTAGAATGTCTTATGAGACCCTATGTTTATAGGAAGTGAGGGATGGAGAAAGAAAGGAAAGGGGAAAAAAAGAAATACAAGAGAAAATAGAAGAGAAGAATGATACAGAAAAGAAAAAAGTAACTTGAAGGTTACTTTCAATTATATTTGTAAAGTATACTTTATACATATGAAAGCGTTATACTTATTAAAGAATGGGAAATAGCCTTTATGAAGAAAGACTTGTTGGAGTAGTAAGGAGTTTTTAACAATAGGAAGTGGATTTATATTAGAATATATTCCAGTGTGACTTAAGGAAAATCTAGTCAACATTTCAGAACTGAAAAGGATTCTCAGTCATCTTCTAGAACAAAACTATAGTAAGGAATAAAGCTACAACATGGAACAAAGTACAAATATCCCAAATATTCCTAGAAATTTTTGAAAGAATTGATAATCTATTCTGAGAGATTCTTTCCTCCCCTTGTGATTCATGCCACATCATGTTCAACTTATTTTATGTGTCTCTCTCCCTCACTAGGGGCAGAGGTTGGGTCTTACTAATCTTTGTTTTCTCAGAGTTCAGCACAATGCCTGGCACCTGGTAAACACATAATCAGTCTTCACTAAATGAAATTATCTGTACAATACACAGCCATGACACAGGCTAAGGGGATTGCCAGTGCTGAGCTGTATTCACAGGGAATAAAGCAGGTTGGAAGGTTTGGTAAAATCTAGCTTTTGTTTAGCCATTGATTTAAGCAATATATCAATCAGTATACTATTAATTTGGGGGTTTTATTTACTGAGCACAGTACTAAAGAGGAGATAAGTGCATACAACATGGATCCTGCCTTCCAGGAGCTTGTTCTTTGCAGTTAACCCTAGAGTGGGGAGATACAGCCAACTTACAAGAAATAAAAGCTATACCATACAAAACTGTAGTTATACCTTGATCGAGGTCTCTGCTGGAAATGGAGTTTCATTATAACAAAGTACACATGAAGCAGAAATAGAAGAATTGGTCGTATGGACAACGTCAAATTGCCTCTGTACAGGTCTTCTCTGTGTAACCATCCAGCTGAAACCACATAGGACTGTTACGTACCCATGTTGACATTCATGTCGACTATTGCATTTTGGTGTCAAGGAGTCTTACCTTCGCAAATGATTGCTTGTAGCAATTTAAAATTTTGAGCTTTAATTAATGAAAAGTTTTGCCTTCTATTAAAAGAGCTTTATGAACTAGCAAAAAGGTATAGAAATTTACATAAGTGCATATCTATTTCTGGCTGGCTGTCTATTTATCTATCATGTAGCTATATTTGGCTTGGCAGATAGTGGGGCCTTTGGGATTCCATCCATGGTCTCTCCCTCAGAAGCGTGCTCTCCTCTCTTATAGGGATCTTGGCTCCTCGTGCTGAAGCCCTGATTAGATGCTTCTTGGGGAAGAGGAAGCTGTGTGTATTCATTGTCAACTCTGTCAGGGGCTTGCACTCAATGTTGTTTGATCCCAGATGTACTAGCCTGAGGAAGCTTTCTTTTTTTGCTTTTCCTCTTTCTAGTCTAAATGCATATCAGATAAAGGCGGTAAACTCTCCTAATCCTAATCAAATTATTTCCTCCCTTTCTTTGCCCTAGAATGCATATTTTATGTTCCCCAATACTCTTGACATTCTTTCAGTTCAGTGCATTTTTGCACAATAGCCCACCTATTTGACATTTTGGAGTGCACATTTATGCTTCTACTATTAATTTCCACCTCAGAAAGTTATTACATCACATACAAATATTAACTGAAAAGACATGGCCCCAGCCCCGAGGTGCTGAGAATCTGGGAAATGTTTTTAGCAAAGAAGTGTGTTATCAATTGCAAAGGCCCCATATTAATGGAGGAATCCATAAATAGTGATAGGAGCTAATTGTGTGGCACACGTACTCAGTGTTTCTGGGATGCAGGGAAGGAGCATTCAGTCAGGGTTAACAGCACACCTGGAGGCTTACCGGGTAGGTAATCCTCATGCAAAGGCCATGAAGAATAAATAAGATTGAGTTCTATCTAAATCATAATCAATACAGAATCATAGCTTCAGAGTAGAACAAGCTTCAGAGTAGAAATTGGTGACTTTGGATTCAGAGATGTTTTGTCATTAGGAATGTGGGTAGATAGTCTTCCCATCTAAGGATTCAAACAGGCATGAATTCAGAGTGCACTTGAATTAGGTCTTAAGTAGGTATAATGAATACACCAATTATTTTCTTTTTGTAAACTAAATTAGTACAGGTTCAGCATTTCTTTATTAAAGTGCTTTTTTTTTTTTTTTTTAAAGGGAGTTCAGTCAACTGAGACTTTTTTTCCCAGAAAGCTCTGCTTTGCATAAAGCAGCTACATCATAAGGGGGAAAAAAAAAAGATGGGAAAGAAAACACTAGCTATGGTTAGGGAGAGAAATCGAGTGAGTGAAACTAAGGGCATGTGAAGAACAGTCAATATCCAGCAACAGCGGCAAAACAGTTTCAATTTTCTGGATTATTAATTCAAATTCACACGCACATGCCAGTTAAAATTAAAGGCCTCTTTTTACTGCACTAGTTTAAATTAAAGATTATATTCTGCTCCACAAGTCTGAATTAAATTGCTTATTTTGCACACCAAGCTCTCATTTTAAAGCTAATAAAGAAAAGACATAGCATGTACGTGCAAGCTTGAGACAGGAAGGGTCTAAATTACTACACCTGTTTCACTTGGGAGCTACTTTATTAGTGTTACAAAACTTGGCTTTCAATTTGGCACTCAGCAGCACATTTAGAACAAGGATTTCTTTGTTTTGACAGAGAAGCCATGGTAAATGAATGACGTTTGAGCTAGGTGTGAAATGTGAAGGTACAAAATTAACTGGTAAGGTAATTACTGTTCTAATTCTGCATAAACAAGCGTTTTGAAAATCATTAATAGTTCAGGGAAATAATGTTAGTGATTAAATAAGGTGGCTTGCATCACTGAGCACAACTAAGCTCCTTTAATTACATTTGAAAGCAAGGGAAAGCAGCTAATTAAAATTAGCACAAGGTTCCTGAATGACCAGCACTGCACTGTTGCTCTAACCTGTATAATTGTGTGTTTATTAATACGTCTTCATTTTCCCTCTCGAGCATTTAACAAAATTATTTAAAATAACTAATAACCTTTAAGGAGTAAATGTGACTGAATTCAGTTATCAAAATGAATACTGCAGGTCTTGCTTGGGCCCACTATCAATTCCCTTTCCTAGTGCCCATTAACATTGGTGGGAGCTCCATGGTTGAAACCTAGCAAACCGATGCCAGGCGCTTTGTGCCATTGGGGGGTTAGCATTCCTGACAATGCTTTATGGGATCCTGGCTTGACCATTCATTGTCCCTTTTAGGGAAAGAACAATGTAATTTGGGTTTAAATGACTCACTTGTTGACTGTTTTCAGAGCCATTCATTCATCCATGCATTTAACTCCTTCATTTGTTCATAAATGTCATTCCGTCAATAAAATTTACCAAGCTTTTAGTACTGTTCCTGGGGATATAGAGATGAAAAAGACATGGTTCCAGGCAGAACCAACTATATAATTTGCAAGGCTAACGCAAAATGAAAATGTGGAGTCTCGCACAAAAATCATCACGGATTTCATGACAGAGCATTAAGTCAAGTGCAGGGCCTGTTGAGAGTGGGACCCTGTGCAACTGTACAAGATTTGCACCAGTGAAGCTCAACTCAGTGAGCTCAAGTTGTAAGATTAATACCCAGGCAAATGGCGATAAGAAAATATGATTCCTGTATGCAGAAGTGCTTGTGGGCAGAGGAACGGTTGTCCAACCCTTGGAAAGGGTTCTCACGTGTGCTGGATTATACAGATGACACCATGAGTCACTGCCTGCTTCCACTGAATACCCAAGCGTTTACCTGCTGGAACCAAAATTCAGTCCTCAAACCATAAGCTTCCCAAAGAGAGTAACCCTGGTTATTTAGATGGAGATAGAGATTCAATAAAAGAATTTTAAAATGTGCTCAAAATGTGCTGACTGTTGAATAAACAGAATAAAATGACCTATTATGATAGCAGCTAACTTTTTTTTTTTTAGTGCTTGTTGTGTGCCAGGCACTGTTCTAAGTACAGTACAATAATGATTTCATTTAACGTTCCAAGCAACTCTACAAGGTAACATCTTATGGAAAAACCCAAACTAACTTTTTGGCCAACCCAATACAATCATTATCCACATTTTACAAATGCCAAATTTGGGGAAGAGAATTTAAGAAGAAACTAAGTGACAGAGCTGTATTTGAATTCAAATGGTCTGACTCCACAGCCTGTGTTCTTAATCACCGTGCTAAAAGATGACGGGGGCAAGCATGATTGCTCTGGCTAGGTCCCCCTTTTCTGCATTTCAACTTGTGAGTATAGATAGACTTGGATTATTTGAGAATCTAAAATGTTCTTTGCATGTCAATCAAATAATTTTGGAGACATGAGATACAAAGGGGAAATTTCAATTATTTTTCAATTTAGGGAAAATAATTGTTGCTCTAGTGTTTGAATGGGAATTTATATATCAGTGGAAATTTATGTTAGTGTTGTCATCAGCCCCCTATGAAGTGGCCCAGTGGACATGGTAACTACTATCAGGTCCAACATCTCTGGGAGAGACCCAATGGTATTCAAGTTTTTTCTTGCCCTAGAAAAGGTCTAACCTCAGGCTGTATACCACATGTAAGAGAAAGGCTGCAGAAAATTTTAAAGGTTCTTTTGTGTTTTGAGAAATTTGAGTTTGCATAAAGTTTACAATAAAGTACTGATGTGATGTGTAAAGATGATCCCTCATTGTCACACTAGCCTCCAGAAACTTTTTTGAGAAGGAAGAATGGCTGTAGGACTTGATCTACTCTAAGACCACAAAGGAAGCCTGGAGGGGAATACTAAACATCTCCATATAACTGTTCTAAACAAGATTTGCAAGAAAGTCTTTGCTTGCCCTCTCCCTTTTTTTTGTGTGTGTAAAGGAGGTTGTTTCTTCATTCTCCTTCTGATTTTTTTTTTCTTTTAAATTCTACCAGATGTGAGAGGGAAACCAAATAATACAGCAGCACTCAACAAATTTTTATTTTCAAATTATTCCTTTTACGACCATTCGTTCTTGGCTTTTTCTCTGTAGATCCATGTGACCACAGGTCAGATGTATTGATGTAGTAGACCGCACAAGTTTTCATGCTTTTTGTCTGTGTGGCCTCATGTTTAACATGATGAACATTCATTCAACAGGGTTAACCAAAGGAGCTGGGGATAACTGAGGCTGTCTAAGGGATTTCTTGGTGGTGCTTTGTTCTGTTGTAGCTGAATTTCATTTAGCAATGGCAATGAAGATCTAGCCGTTCTCTGATATTACAGTTGCATCATTTCATATTAAATGTTTTGTGGACTGGGAGTGAAAAACCCTGAAACTACACCATTCACTTTATTTCCAAGTTACCCAAACCCACAACAACAGATGATAAAGTTTTCTTACTTAACATATTTAGAAGTCTTAGCTATTTGCTTAATTGAAAATTAAAACATTGGAAGTCATACAATTTTAAATGGGGGAGGGATCATTAGGCTAACAGATGCTTTTAAATTAAATGATACATTGGAAGTGTTCATTGATAATCCCAACAATAATATAAGCTCCACTTTTATATTTCATCCTGTTCTTAATCTACTGCTCAAAGGCCCTTAAGACTCACATTCTTCATTTACTTTATTAATTTTAGTGATTTCTTGGATTGGACTTATCCAGTAACTGATCTGAGCATAATTATACTTCCATGTTATTTCCCCCAATGTTTTCCTAACCCACTGAATGTTGATGGTTTCTCTGCAGTTCTTCTGAAAATGTACTTTCAAAGATATTCAGTAGCTTCCTAACTGTTGAATCCAGTGTTTTTACTTACTCTTAGTTCTCCTTGACCTTCCTGCATCATTGGACATTGTTGAAAATTCCCTCTTTTCTTGAAAAATTCTTCTCCCATGGGTTCCACAATCTTCTCATGCCCTGGTTTGCCTTCTAGCTCTCTGACTTACTCTCCTTGATCTTGTTCATGGACTGCATCATCTTTTCCAATTACTTGAATATAAACCATACCTCTAAGTTTAGTTTCTACATATAATCCTTTGCAATTTGCATTGGTTTTGCTAGCCACGCTGGTAGTGTCCTGTGTGATTTTTAGGAAAATGTCTTTTCCTTTACATTACTTGTCATAGTTTGCAGTTCTTTGTGTGATTATTGAGTTCTCAATAGATTGTTTGCCATGTGAATACAGCATTTGTGTTTACTTTTCTCATCAGTTCCCACCTAGCATTTTGCACAGTGTTTGGAATGGAGAAAGCACTTGATAACTATTTGTTGAAAGAATAAGTGAATTAATGAGTAAATGAGAAGTTTCTATGTCTCCATCTTGTTATTTCTCCTGTGCACTTGTCTTAGGTCTTCAGCTGCCCACTGGATGCCTATACTTTAGTGTCCCCTGTCACCTGAAACGCAACATGTCTAAAACCAAATGGTCATTATTTCCCAAACCGTATCTGAATCCAGCTTCTAAGACTGTCAGTGACCTTATTATTTCCCCAGTTACGGAGATTCTAAATTATTGACTCACTCTTGACTCCTTTCTATTTGCCTTATATACATTTTCCTTCTATGCATTTCTATTTACTTTATGTACATTATCTCATTATTTCACATATGCGTTATCTCATGTTAGTTCCCATAATATACCTATGGGTTATACTGTATTTATATATATATATATATATGTATATTAGGGTTCCCCTTTGAGGCGTAGATAAATTGTGTCATCAAATTCACATGACTACAAAGTGGTGGAGCTGCAATTTAAGACCAAGAATGTATATCAGAATTCAGAGCTTAGACTCAGAACCGCTTTTCATTTTTATTTACTACCTGGAAGTTTTTCTTTCCACTGGCACCACCCAATCCATTTCCTCATCCCCTTGAGCCTGCACTATTATAGATTTCTCAAAAAGTTTCTCTTTATTTCTTTCTCTTTCCTTGCTTTTTACAATGGCCTCAAAATACTATTGTCTACTCTAACTTTCCATGACTCAACAATGTCTTTGAAATAAGATCCATCTGCTAAACTTTATTTTAGGGTCCTCTCCAATCCCATCTTCAGCTAAATGTCTATTCCAGCTCTTAATATAGCCATAAATATATGCTACCTTCTGGCCAAGTGCACTTAACTGCTTCCCCTATTATGCAATCTGCTTTAGCATTACTGTCTTTTACACTCATGATCTACTTGCTATTTTTTTAAATTATTAATCTTATTCTAAGTCCAAGTCATATCTTAGCTCCTCTGTGAAACTGTTCCCAATTGCTGCATTTGATAATAATCTCAGCTTCTTCTGAATTTCTTGAAATACTTATCTAAAATATTTATTTGATATTTGTTTACTAAAATGCCTTATACATAGTTCCTAACAAATCCTTGTCAAATGAATGCATGTATTATTTTATTTGTAAGTTTTCCTAGTGAGTCTGTAACATTATAAAAGTTAGGGATCACATCTTATGCAAACCTATAAACGTTATCTTTGATTATGACTTAATCTAGGACCCCTGAATACCTAGGCATTTTATTCTACTTGTCTTATAATTACTCTATTTTATGTGGAATACAGCACAACTTACTTCCCTCTAATTAAATTTAACAAGGAATTATTGAGCACTTATTGTATGTTAAGCCCTGGGAACATAAAGATAAGTAAGACATGATTTCACAAAACCTAAATGTCTCTTAGGAGGAAATAAGGACATTCAATTGACTATAAGGATGAGAAAAATTCTCATGGCATGATAGTGTTCTGGGAAGACAAAGAAGAAAGATATTATTTCTCTCTGAGATGGTAGTAGTCAGAGGTCTTTACAAAGAAGGAAATTTTGACTTGGGCATTGAAAAGGAATACTATTTCATGAGGTGAGGAATAGAAGGAAAAGCATTCCAGACAGAAGAAACATCATAAGCAAAGGCTCAGGGGTGTGATGGGGTGTGCACATTTAGGGATTAGCAAGTAGCACAGGATGGCCTGAGCTTGAGGGCGAGTAGAGGAGATGAGACTGGAGCCAGTTTATATAGGGTCTTGAATGTCCTGTAAAGGCTCTGAAGTTTACCTGAGAAACAAAGGGAAGCCATCAGAGGTTTGGGAACTGCAAATAACATAGCTAGAACTATGCTTTTGAAAGAAATTCTGTTTGTAATGTGGCAAATGGTTTCATGTGCAGGAGCCTGGGAGCAGGGAACCCAGCGTGAGGTCAATTTTAAGCTTTAGCAATAAATGTTGGGAACTTAAATTACGGATATAATGGTAGGATGGATTCCCAACACATTTCAGAGATAGACTACTTAGATTCCAAAGATGATGCATCAATTGACAATGTGTATTGTCAATTACTGTAGTATATATATTGTCAAATATTGTATTATATTGTCAGTTGTTTTTTCCCCTCATCGTAATGATTTGCAGGGTTGTATTCACCCACCATCCTCAGCTTCTCTTATGTCCAAGAGTACCTCATTATTTCTAAGTTTGAGGGGGGCGCTACAGGATAGAGAAAAAGAACACAATTCAGTGGACCAAAATAAGGATAAACCTGAAACCTTTTCTCTTTAGCTCTATATTTTAATCAATTCTACAGTTGAACTAAAAGAACCACCAGAGTAAATTATGGGATATCTCCCACTAGGGTCTCTCGTTGCATTTCAGAGAGTTCTATGTCTCAAATTTTGTAGGTAGGTCATGTTTTATCCAGTGAAATGTCTTTGATAATTCATGGTCAGTCGTGTGGACGTAATTTTCACTTGTGTGACAACAGTGGAAGCTTCACATTCCCATAACGAGGAGTGGGGATTGAGGAGGAAAGAGTGGGAGTGGAAAGCTGGGAACAGAGTTTGATTTGGTGTTGTAACCATCCTGACACTTTCCACCTCTGGGTACTTAGTTTATTTTAAATCTCAATTTCTCATTCCATTAGTGTTTTGCTTTTGTAAAAAGGTGCAGACTCCTTAACCTGTTCTCCATTTCAGTGATGTCCTCCTCGAGAACACAGAGCCAACAAATTACTTAAAACAGCAAAGTGTCATGATTCAATAGTCATAACTTTTCTTCTTATTAATAATGGTTTCCCCTCTGAATCATATCTACATGTCAATCACATCAATAGACTACAAAAATGCTGTTTGGCAACGTTACAAAACACAGACATCTTGGAACCTGTTACTTTCTATTTTTTAAACCTTTAATACTGAGCTAAAATTGATAATAAATCTAAAAAATAATCAATAAAGATATATTACATTCTGTTAAAAATTTAGCGTAAATCTTTCAGCCTTTACAAATTATGACATTATGGTGGTGTATACAGGTGAATTGTAAATTAGGTGTTTTTAAAACACATATGTTTTTAATTAATGCATGATATAATACAACAATAAATACAACCAAAAATAAAATGCTAATTTATATTTTATATTTAGATATAATCAAGTCAGGTTAAAACAGACACTTGATGTTTCCTACATTGATTCAGCATCTATATCTCAGATGCAAAAGGATCCAATGAATAATAATTTACATATATATACATTTTAAACAGTAAAAATAGATGGAATCATACATAGGTTTGCATGGGAAGATAGTGGAATACTAGAAAGCAGTACAATTGTGAGATGTAAAAACTTAGGAAATTGATATGCAATTTAAGAAAGATGTAAATTATAGCTCCAATTAAATTATGCAGTAAGTATTTGAGAGTCTCTATTAGTATATCCTATGCATTCTGTGTTCTTTATCAGTACCCTTCATATTTTTCAAAATTAATAGGGACTTAAAATATCTATATCCTGGCTTGAAAGATTTTTATCTCTGTTACTGTTAGGGTAGGTCTGGAATGGTGTTGGTTGACCTTACAGAGGTAGCCAGTGAGTCAGGCTAACATAGAGAACGGGTCACTTAAGTTTTTCTCTTTCTGCTGGTGACCTGGTTTTTCAGGTATGAACTGCTCTGATTAATAAACTTACACAGCAGCAAGGACAGGTGATAATGAATATAAATCCTGGCATTGCACTGACTGTGTGCCCTTAGGCAAGAAATCTGACCTTTCTTTACCTTGGTTTTCTTATCTGTAAAATAGAAATCAGACCATTAGGGTTAAAAGACACCATCTATGTGATGACAAAATAACATTGTGCATGGTACATAGTGACTCTCCATAAGTGGTAGCTATTGTTATCATTATGACCTGGAATTCCACCTCCTTCTTTACTCTGAGTTTACCTTGGGTTACTTCCTGATTTTGAGAACCTAGAAAAGGATTTGCTTTCTGTTGGCTGAAACTGTTTCACCTCTTTTTTGCCTTTTAATTCTGACTTGGTAGTTTACATTGTTGTCCTATTGTCCCTTTTGCTTTGCCTTTTGGCCATGAGCCAACTGACCCAAGATTTGGATGAATTCGGTTTCATAGGAGCTTAGAACTGTCTTCTCTTTTTCAGACTCATTGGACCTACTCTCTTCCAGTTGTAGCAACTCCAAATCCCATATTTGTCTTGCACTCCTTGCCTTCTCTCTCTTCCCACATCAATTCATCTTCAAGTTCATACAATTCTTTATTACCTCTTTTGCATCTGTCGCTTCCTTTCTGATCTCATTGCTACCATTCTATTACAGTTTCACACTATTCCACAGGTGCGCTCCCTCCCTCTTCCTACTTCTCTTGTACACAGGTACTACATCAATCTTTCCAAAGTGCTGCTTTTCACTTATCACTCTCACTCCCACACCCCCTTCAGAAAACATTGCCTATTGAAATACAGAGACACCTAATCTCACATTTAAGACTTTAATTTCACTTCTCATCACTACCTTACATTCATTCATCAAATATTTATTTTATTCCGGATTCCATAACAGGCAGTGTCGATACAATGATTTAAGAATAATTAGACAAAGTCTCTGCCCTCAGGAAGCTTATAGTTTAGTGAGGAGATTAAAAAAAAGGCTTCCTCTTGATATCACATATGTTCCTATTTCTGTGCTTAAAGGACACTCCCCTCCTCTCCATTGATCCTAGTCCTTGTTTTCCTTCAAGTCCTCCTGAAAGTTTTTCTTTCTAGAAGCATATTTGGAAGGATGGAAGTTGTGAGAGCCTAATTCACTGCTGGCTTCAGGAAATGCTGCTGCTGATTGCATTCACTTTTGCTCTCTAACTCATTGCACTGTCCTCCCCAAAATACTGAGTAAAACCACCAAGCATCTCTCTTCCCATCTTCTAAGACAGATCTTCCAATCTATTACTTTTACAGAATCTCCTGGGGAAAAAGAAGGAAAAGATACTATAAACAGCTTGATTTCTGAATGTCTTTTCTGCTTGATTTCTTTGAACTTACTTTTGTTTATTTTAGGTCCTAAGAACATGGGTAAAAGCTACTTACGATTCTCTGACATTCAGCTCAAGTTTCCTGTATGAGTCAAAACAAACTAGAAGTTTAAACAGTTATTGGACCCTGGAACATTTAGTGAACATATATTATACATAAGAACTCTGCTGGTTTTTATGGGAGGATCCCGTGATAAATGAGAGGCGGTTTCTAGCTCCTGTCCTTCTAGAGTTGTCAGGGGGTAGATATTAATTTTATCGGAAAGACATAGGAAAACAACCAGTGCCACTGTGAATTCTGTCTCCCAAACATTTCTTAATAACCATTCACTTAATATCCATTCATAGTTCACATCCATCATTATTGCCTAGGTCATGGCTCACTGTTTGTTCTTAACTTGTCTCTCAACTTCAGTCTCTCACGTTCTCTCCTCCCCCAATGAGAAGGATTTTTAAAAAATAAAATTGTACCACCTCTACTGTGCCATTATCCTCTTTCAAAATCTTTCTGTGACTACTCATTTCTCTTAGAATAATATTCAAACTCTTTATCCTGGCTTGCTAGGTCTTTCAAAATTTGCTTCCCTAGCATTATGTTTTTATTTTTTCATTCAGTAAATATTTACTGATATCTACTATGTGTCAGGCAATATTCTAAATGCTACATATACAATGGGTCTCTAAATTTGAGGCCTCTGCTTTCAGGAGGAGTTGAAAAAATAAATAATTAAACAAAGGACTAGGATAATTTCAGAAAAAGTTGTTTCT
Organism: Balaenoptera physalus; assembly: GCF_965194825.1. Taxonomy (NCBI): domain Eukaryota; kingdom Metazoa; phylum Chordata; class Mammalia; order Artiodactyla; family Balaenopteridae; genus Balaenoptera; species Balaenoptera physalus. The sequence continues at coordinate 118,884,539 of NC_138882.1, forward strand.
GTGAAAAATAATTTGAAAACTTTGAAAAGATTCAACAAAAACTGCTAAAAATTCGTTGTCAGATCAGGTGTAGATAAGACAGCTATAAAGTTTTGGGAGAATTCTATAAAAATCTGCATTCAAATTACTTCAAAATGTCTTTAAGTTCTTTCTCTACCCTGAAAAATATCTAAACAGGAAATTATAGATGACGTACTACAGATACGGTTTATGCAACAGAAAGAAAGTAAGATGCCAGTGAGAGGGTTCATTCTTAAAGATAAGGCCTTATCTCTATCTCAAATGTTTGATAGATGAACATGTGTTTATGGTGTAAGTTAAAAAATTGTTTAGGGTTTTTGATATTACATTTTATGTTTCTTTACTTAAATACCATTTTTAATCAACTGATCAAATACAGATTACAAATATTTTTTTTTAAATTGAAGTATAATTTACAATGTTGTGTTAGTTTCTGGTGTACAGAAAAGTGATTCAGTTATATATGTTTTTTTTTCATATTTTTTCCATGTTAGTTTATCACACAGATTCCAAATCTTAATGGATAATGAGCTTCTACCGTACTAACAAAAGCTATGAAAAAATAAGACAAGCTAATGTTGTGGAGGGCAACATGGGGTGTGGGTTATGGTACAGCGTTAGCTTCGGTGATCAGTACAGGCATTTTGTTTGGCACTGCCTTTGTAAACTTTAGCTTCTCTTTCAGGTGCCTTCACATGCTGTGCTCACTCCCATGTTCCTTAATCTTCACACATGCTATTCTTCTGCCTTGATTATTTCAGTCAATTTCTACTCTTGTCTCTTTTCCTTGGCTGGTACCTATGTTCCATTAGGTCAAACTGAGATGTCTCATTCTCCTAGAAGCCTTTGCTGCCTTCCCCAAGTCTGGATTAGGTGTCCCTCCTTTGTGATTCCTCTACTCTGTCCCACATGTAATAATTGCCTGTCTTCCCTGGCACATGAAGCTTTGCGAGGACCATGGTCTTGGTGTATTTTATTTTCTCCTATTTCCCTGTTACCTTGCATAGTGCTGGGTATATAATGCTTGCCAAAGACATAGTCATTGAAAGAATGCACGCATCATAACGAATGAGTAAGTTCGGGATGAAAGAAGAGGAGGACCTACACAGTTAAGTGAATAGCATGAGCAAATATTTCAAATTTCTGAAGAATTTTGTGCAACATAGAAGAGGAGCCATATAATGCTTTTGAAGGAACCCTTACGCATATTACAACCTCACAGTGAAGGCGCTATACTAAGTACACTATCTATATACAATTGGGATTTTTTTTTCCTGGGGTGAGGTCAACAGTAGTCAAGGGGACAGTAGTGAATACATGGCAAAGGGGTAGATATTAATTGCTATGAAGAGGAAATCTCTTATCCTGGTTGTTTATAACCATTGTTACCAGGAAGAAAGCTTGGCACTAGAGTTACTGATTTGTTTTTAGGGGGGAAAATTTCTATACACCACCAAACATTTTTAGGCAGAACAGGCCATTTAGTTACTCTAAAATACGTATTATGAAGTGCCAAAATTTCAGATTTTAATTTTTTAACTTGGATATTATAAAGGCTAATCAGCTGACCTACCTCTGTAAACTACAGGAATAGTGAAAGAATGTCCAGAACTCAATAAAGATTTTGATTAATTGAGAAGAGAGGTAAAAAGAGTAGGTTTATAAATATACTCATATGGGAAAAAACACAAGCTATTAATAACAAAATAGGAAGAAAATATCTTTTAAACTATGCCATAAAGCTATTCATTATACATTGGAATTTAGTATAAAATGGAGCAACTAGAAACTTCTATCTTAAGGGATTCATTTACTGAAGTACTAATGCAAACTAAGAAGAAGCCATCCCATCTCTAAGAGTACCTCTCAGCATGAGTCCTCAGGGGAAGCGTTAGATCAAGATTCCAATTTGTTATCTACAATTCATTTACATGCCCATCTCATTGTACCCCAGGATCATCTGTATAGCACATGAAAAAGGCATCTTATCCTTCATCTGCTAGCACCACATAAAACGGGGCATTTCTAAACCAACAAGATGCCCTGTGATCTTATACATGTATGCTAAAAGTGGATGTTTTCTTGCTGTGATGTTTTTAATTTGGTTTACAGACAATTTATAAAGCTTCTTGTTAGTAGACATGGCCACAAAAGCAGATTTTTTCAGGCCTCTGGAGTCAATTCATTTAAAAAAAATGCAGACACATATTTTGTATTATTTGGAGCTATAGTTTGGCAGGATGCAAGATATATAAGTTTTTATCCCCCTAGACTTGAGAAAAAGGTCTTGGAGAAAGCACTCTCAGCTGGTATAGGGAGAGATACAGGGAAGATCAGGTACCTTTTTAATGTGTTTTTTTTTTTTTTTTCCCCACTAAAGGCCTGATGTTAGAGGACATTGACTAGTGACAAACAGTGCAATTTTCTTTGTATGTGAACTAGAGCATTTCAGCTAAAAGCTTAAAGGAGCTTACAGGTAAGATGTCTTGGCAAGAGTTTCTCCCCTGAAAAAATACAACTTAATAAATGTGCAGTGGCTCTGTTTGGACCCCCTACCTGTCTACAAATACAAAATCATCGTCTGCTGCCTTAAACTCATGCCTCGTGCACGCATGAACTGTCCCCCTCTGAGGTTTATTGGAGTGTATTTCATTAGAACCTCTTCGTGGCATTGTGAACCTGATTGTAATGAATGGGCTGAACTCTGAAAGCACTGGGCACTGACCTGCCATCTGCTGATATCCTAAATCAGGCCATTAGAGGATTCCACAAGAAAGAGCATGCTGTTTATAGGTTAATTTATCTCTCATTTGGTTCAACTAGATGTGTGTTTATAAAGGTCCTCTAATTGAATCTTATAGGTGCCACAGAGATCTTTCCATTTTAAGGAAGTCTTTGGGAATAAACGCAGTCAGTTCTCAATTATCTATGGTAGTGGGGACCTGACCATTATGGATGAGCATAAGACAGAGGCAGTTCTCTATCCTCATTTATGTGATTACTTTTATGAATAAAGAGCATACTAATCGCCTGGAATGCCTACTCTTTGATATGTTGTTGTCCTTGTACACTTTGCAGCAGTCAATTTCTAAATATTTGAAGGTTTGTGCTTCCAGTACTTAGTTAATTCATTTATCACCTACCTTTGAGGGATAATTGTGGGTGCATAATTTTAGCAACATCATTATGCCTGTTGATATAATCCAGAGCCGCTACAGTGGTGCAGCCTCTGATTATATGTTCAGTTAACTGCCACATGTTGTCGGTACCTCTCATCCACCAGGTTTTCTTCTGTTGGATACTTACAATAATTTATAACAAAAATAGTCCTGCCAGGAATTGTCACGGCAACCCCATGGCCTCATAAAATCACACATACAAGTGACACATAGCTTTATTTTCTAGTCTGCATTTTTGTCAATGAAAGCTTGGGGTCAGGCTGCCTGATTTCTGGTCTGAGCTCCACGTCACTTTGGGCAAGTCACTAATGTTTCCCAGGAAGTACTTCATTTAGGTATGAAATGAATATGAAAGTGTTTGGCTTGCCTAACTTCACAAGATTATTGTGAGGTTCCGTGGGAATCATATTTGAATGCACTCTGAAACAGGTAAAGCAGGGGCAAAATGTGACATGCGATTACTCTTAGTCTTGACACTTATTTTCCTGATGTTATGTTCATACACACTAAGAAACATTTTTACATTCTATCTTATATTTGTGCTGTTGAACAATTTTTATCTGTATGTTCATAGTAGAAAAAACAGTTATTTTCACATTTTTTTACTATATGTAAACTATCTAAAGGCAGGGACAAAATTTCATTCTTCTTTCTTTCCTCTTTGAAACCTAGACTTGGGAAGTGTTTTAGCTTCAAGTGCCTCCGTTCAGTGGCTTGGTGGTTGTTTGGTTTGAGGAATGTACATTGTTGGCATTAACTATGCACTTTCTATGGTCTTTATGTATTAGGCTTGTGAAATTAGAGCTTTCCAGTGCTGTGTGGTACTTTGTCATGGAGGCAATGGTGTTACAGTAATGCCTTTGAGTCTACACAGGGATACTGGAGAAGAACAAATTATAACCGTGCACCCAGGACCACAAAGGCCTCCATTTTGATAATATCACCCGCCTCCCCAGAACAGCCCTGCTCCACTTTTCCATTTTGCTGATGTAGTCATTTGGTTTCGATCAGTTTTTTTGTTTGTTTGTTTTTTATTTTTAGTGAAGACATTAGTGCCAAATATGAAACTAATATCCATGTATCCAACCGTCCAAGAGGAAGAGGAATACAAAGGAACAGGGATGCAACTGGATTATAAGGTGACTTGTGGGAGTTTAAAAACAGCATCATCTGCAGGGGAACAAATTAGGGAAAGATGCTGTGTCTGTGAGGGAACAGGCAATACCAGGGCCTTCAACTTGGGAAGAGTCTGGGCTTGTTTCAGCTGCCACTCACTGCCTTTGTGCAGGGTGCAAACTGCATGGTGACACATTGTAACCCTGTACCTAAGGGGCTAGGAGCTCATTTGCCACTGAATGGAGCATAAACAGACCTCATCCCACCATGTGGACCAGTAGAGTGATGACTCTGGGTCCTGGCTTTTGGAGAAGGGGAGAAGCAAAAAAAGGTGATGTCCTTTATTGCTGAAAAATCAGACATCACTGAGAGAGGAAGGTCGCATTTCTCCTAGTGGGAAGACAAAACCCCCAAGCTCTGATGAACATATACAGTAAGTCCCCTACATACGAATGAGTTCCATCCTGAGAGCACGTTCATAAGTCCAATTTGTTCTTTAAGTCCAACAAAGATAACCTAAGTACCCAACTAACACAACTGGCTATTTAGTACTGTACTGTAATAGGTTTATGATACTTTTCACACAAATAATACATAAAAACAAGCACAAAAAATAAAGAAAACATTTTAATCTTACAATACAGTACCTTGAAAAGTACAGTAGTACAGTACAATAGCTGGTATACAGGGGCTGGCATCAAGTGAACAGGCAAGAAGAGTTACTAACTGGAGGAGGGGGAGGAGGTGGGAGATGGTAGAGCTGAAGGATCGTCAGCAATAGGAGACGGAGGGCAAGCTGCAATTTCACTCGTGCCTGACGTTGATGGCACAGGTTCTGGTTCCTTGCTGGATTCAATTCAATCTACCCTCTTGAAAAAATGATCCAGTGGTGTCTGGGTAGTAGCTCTTTTTTTCTCATCATAGATAACACAGTAGCACTGGATTGCATTCTGAACGCTGCTGCAACCTTCACGTACCAGCTACATCACAGCTGCTTTTACGCTTGCTTCTGGACATTCTGGGCTTGAAATAAAGATATGTACTACTGTACTCTATACAGTACTGTACAGTAAAGCACACAAAAGCACAACCACTTATAGAGGATGCACGCATGTGACAGTGTACACCAGACATGTGAACTAACTTATGTGATTGGACATTCGAACGCACGTCAGCATCTTTGAAAGTTCGCGATTTGAGGGTTTGTGTGTAGGGGACTTGCTCTACCAGGCTGCCAAACGCCAACGTCAAGTGGGCCTATAGAGTGGCTACTCTCAACACCAAGTTCCTTCCTCTCCACCTGTCTCCTACTTCACGCGGATTCTCTGTTGTTCTTTTATGACATCTCTCTTTTTCTTTACCCTCGATGTGGCATTTTCATCTTAGTCAGGTTTTATCTGTGCAGGATTACGGGCAGGAAAAGGAGGTGGCTGAGTGGGTCTTGTCCTGGGGGGGCCCATCAATCTCTAGGGCATGGCTCTGAGTATATGAAGCCAAGTATCTCTGGAAATATAATGGTCGACATTAATCTATTCCATAAATATTAATCAGGTATCTACAATGTGCCAGGTCCCAGCAACACAGCAGTGATCAATTCAAGCTATTTTCTCTGCCTGAATATTTCCCCATGACCTGTCCAACTCCTCTTCCTTTTCCGTCAGGTCTCAATTGAAATGCCCTTTCTTCACCCTCCCAACCCAAACTCCTATAAGTTTTAGGGGTCTTTAATACTGTCTTTCATATCATTCTCCACTTTCGCAATTACTATTGCAATGGCACTCTTGCTTGCTAGACTCTAAGTTGCATGAGGTCAGGACCACAGATGCTGCAGCTCTGGGGCCCAGCTGAGTGTCTGGTATGTAGTAGTCCCTCAAGCTGGTTGATGAATGAATGAATAAATGAATGAATGAAGGAATGACTACCAGCCATAAGGCCCAGTTAATGCATCTTTTGATAGACCTTTATGCAAACACTGTTATGCGTTTGAATGGGAGGTATTTATCTACTCTTAAAACCTAATGAGCTTTTAAAATATTCCTGAAGTTCCCTGCTTAGGTTTTCCCTATAATCTCTGCCCAAGTGATCGTTTTAACAAGAGTATTTTAAATCAATATCAGAAAAAAATGTCTTCTTGTCAGCTTTAACAATACTACAGCCATCTTATAGGACAAAAGGGAATCTCATCATTTAGCTCATCAGGGTGATTTATAGGGGTCCCCCTGGGGCCGCGGACTGGGACCGGTCCGTGGCCTGTTAGGAACCAGGCCGCACAGCGGGAGGGGAGCGGTGAGCGAGCGAGCTTCGTTTGCCTCTCCCCATGGCTCCCCATCGCTCCCATTACCGCCTGAACCATCCCTCTCACTGCTGCCCCCACCGCCCATGGAAAAATTGTCTTCCACGAAACCAGTCCTTGGTGCCAAAAAGGTTCGGGACCGCTGATTTATATGACTAGCTGTGGCCTGCTGCTGCAATAAGGCAATAGCGATAAATAACAATGCGCTGGGATATTTTCATTGTAAAACGGCCATTTCTACGGCCTTTGATTGATCATGGTGCCTGTAATCATGACTGAAACCTTTTATTAACCTTTTTCTATTTAATTTCTTGTTTTGAGTTAACATCATTATAAATCCTATTTCCATGAACAATACAACAGGCGGCCTTTCGAGAAGCACCTAAACTTCCTGGCCCTGTGGCTGCTGGACAAGAAGCAGAAACTAACCTTTTCCCCAAGCAAATCAGAAAAAGAAAGGGCTTCAAAAAGCCTCCTCTGTCTGTCTTCCCTCCTAGCGAGGTCTCATCATGATTTGGGGACCCCCAGTGAGCATAATATTCTAAAGACCCATAAAACATTATTTGACGTGAAAATTTTGCCTCGCCTACGAGCTGCTGCTAATGAATTACATATGATGCAAGAAGCAGCATGGCTGAAATATTTTTATTAATACTAATAATATTTTTGCTTATACAGCAACTTTTGTTAGAGAAAACTGAGTTGGAAAGGAAGCTTTAAAGCCATACTTGAGGTAAAATTACTGGCTCACAACTTTTTAGTCTTGCCACTGCTCCTTTCCCATGCTGGGGGCCGGGGGCTGAGTCAAAGCGAATGTCACTCATCTTAGAGAATTTCAGTCCAAAGATTCCTGGACCTACATAGAAGAAGAGTAAAGTTTTTGTTCCCTTGTCTGTTTTTAAGGAGCAACAAATAAGTCTTCCTTTCCTTATAGTGTGAAGTTAAGTCCCACTCGAGAGAAAGTAGTAATGAGAGTTGCTGTTGTTGGCTGCCAATGGCAGAGCACTTATTGTGTACCTAGCTCTGTCTTAAGTGCTTACATGCACACATATAATTTCCACAACATCCCTGTGAAACTGGTGTGATTATATTTATTCTTTAGATGTGGTGAATGAGATACAGAGAGGTTAAGCAACTATCCCTGCTTGCCCAGATGCCTGCTAGGAAATGTTCCCACCTGTGACCCCTCTGGGTTCCAGCCTGAAGAGAATAGAATAAGCTGAGCAACTGTTGGCACATGCTCGTAAGAGCATCCTCTACTTTTGGCAGTTAATGCAAATTCCCTTGCCTTCTATTCCTCTGGTACATGTACTTTCCTCGGTTCCCCACCAGACTGTAATCTCCGTGAGGATGAGGATTTGAGCTTGGGTTTATAAAACTTAGGTTTTTGTAACTAAAAACCAGGACATATATTTTAATCAGGGCATAAGGTGTTTTCTCATGGGAACAATGATAAATGATTTTGAAATCAGGACCATTCTGGTAAACTGGGGACATATGTCACCATAATTACAGTTGTCTCCCTTACCCATGGATTCACTTTTTGCTGTTTCAGTTACCTGTGGTCTGAAAATATTAAATGGAAAGCTCCAGAAATACACAATTCATAAATTATAAATTGTGTGGCCGTTCTGAATAGTGTAATGAAATGTCCTGCAGCCAACTCTGTTCCACTTGGGATGTGAATCATTCCTTTGTCCAGGGTATCCTTCCCATTAGTCTCTTAGTAGCCCTTAGTTATTAGATTGACTGGGTATCAGAGTGCTTTTGTTCAAGTAACCCTTATTTCACTTAATAATGACCCCAAAGTGCAAGAGTAGTGATGCTGGCAATTTGGATATTCTCATACTGTGGCTAATTTATAAATTAAACTTTATCATCAGCATGTATGTACAGGAAAAAACACAGTGTATATAGTGTTTAGTACTACTTACGATTTCAGGTATCGACTGGGGGTCTTGGGATACATCCTTCATGGATAAGGGGGGACTACAGTATTGCACTTTCTTTTATTGGAAGGGCCAAGAGGAGAGTAATCTGCTCTGTCATTTTTAGGCTAAATTTATAGGGGGTGTGCATTTTTGGTAGAGAATTGGGGCCTAGTACTCTGTGTTACATATTCAAAATGTCAGTATCATCACTCTTTATGGGATATTCATGCTCCAGGGAATTAGTTTAAACTAATACACAATAAAGAATGTAGAATTACTTATTTTCATTCAAAAATATGCCTTTTAAGTTATATCTCTATGAAATGTTATTTATATCTGAGTCATGGCATCTAGGAAACCAAATAAACAATCTGAGACGCTTGGAGACCATAGAATGAGGTCTCCAAGGCTATTGTTGACCCACAGAATTATTCCTAGTCCTTTAATCTATAGAGAATATCTACCTGGTGGCCTGAATTCTTGGGCCCGATATACAGAGTCTAATTCTCCACTGGACAGCCCTGAAGAGGTATTAAACTCTTTATTATTTAACCTTCCACTTTTTTATATTGTTATCAGAAACTTCCAAAGAAACCTTGGTCATTTCACCAACAAACCATCTCTTAATTTCTGTTTCTTATGTTACAGAATAGTTTCTCTGACGGTATTTTAAGTAGTCGCCAGTCGCCTGGCGACTGGCCTTTATATGGCCTAATAACATTTGGAATGCATATTAACATCAGAGACACATTGCAAATCAGCTTTTAGGTGGAGTAATTCCTGGACAGGGAGCCACAAATGACAAGTCACTTCCATTTACATTGATTCTGTTACCTTCAACTTCAAAAGGTAACATTCTAGGTGGATCAGTGCAGTGTGGTACCAAAGGGGAAAGAATTGGGGTCTGAAATTCAAACAAAACCTAAGTTTAGCAACTCAGCTCTGTTAATTTCTTAGCTTGACCTTGGTCAGCTCACTTAACGTCTTTGAACCCCAGCTTCCTTATAATAATAATAACTACCTGATAAAATAAAAGATAATGAACGTGAAAGTGCCTGAGAACTCTACCATGGTTTATACAATGTAGTTCGATATTTTGATTTACACTTAGTTTGGGAACAGTAATATGTAGGACACTTTAAAGTGCAAGTCACAAATAATCCAACACAACTGACTAAGATATAATAACTTATTGGATTAAGTACAGTCAGTTCTGCTATAACCTGACATATGCCTTTCTAAAAACCATATGGTAAAAGTTATGGATACAATAATTGTCTAAACCAGCACTTCCAAACAGAAATATAATGCTAACCACAAATGTGAACTGCATATGTAATTTAAAATTTTCTATAGAGCTGTTAAAATCAACAGGTGAACTTAATTTGATAGTACGTTTTATTCAATCATATATCCTAAATATTATTATTTTAACATATAGTCAATATAAAATTTATTAATACCTGTTTTACATTCTTTTTTTCTTTTTACCAAAAAGAGAATGTAAAAGACTGTATTTTATACTTATAGAACAGCTTAATTTAAATCAGCCATGTTTCGAGTAACCACATGTGGCTAGTGGCAACTGTATTGAAATGACAGCCTAAGACCTGGGTCATATGCTGTCCCTTCGAGCAGGAGCTGGGGTTCAGTGCCCAGAATACATGGATGGAGAGCAGGGAGCAATGAATGGAAACTGGGGTTTATTTCTTAGAAAAGAGAGAATGGAATCTGTAGAAGCAAAATCATCTTTACCATCATGATCATCATCGTCACCCTCACAAAATCTCACTTTCAAGGAATTAAAATTCCAAATCTCCAGGCCATTTTAAGCTATACTCCATTTAAATTAATTCTTTTGTTCAGTGAAAAGGTAGCAGTTGCACAGAGAAGGTGCTTGGCTGGGATTTAGGAGGTGGGATTTTTGGCTGACTTCTACTAGCTCTATCAGCTGTCTGACTCAGCTGGACAAAGTTCCTTGGTCTTCACTCTTCACCTCTTATATTAAAGGGTTACAACAGGTGTTTTCTAAAGTGTTTTTCAACTCCAATTTAAAATCAACTTTATTGAGGTATAATTTATATATAATAAAAGTTACCCATTTAAATGTATATTTCAATGAGTTTTTGACAAATTTAACACACTCAAGATACAGAAAAATTCCATCTTTGAGAACATTACTCTGTGCTCCTTCCCAGGCAATATTCTGTTGATAGATATTTAAGTTTTTTCTAGTTTCTGGGTCAAGTAACTTAAGCATGGCTGAAGTCAGGGGTGAAATGGATTTGGATAGATTTACTGGGTCATATGGTAAGTGTGTTTTTAATGTAAGAAGCTGTCAAGGACTTCCCTGGTGGCACAGTGGTTAAGAATCCACCCGCCAATGCAGCGGACACAGGTTCAAGCCCTGGTCCGGGAAGATCCCACAGGCCACGGAGCAACTAAGCCCATGCTCCACAACTACTGAGCCTGCACTCTAGAGCCCGTGAGCCACAACTACTAAAGCCCATATGCCTAGAGCCCGTGTTCCGCAACAAGAGAAGCCACCGCAATGAGAAGCCGGCGCACCGCAATGAAGAGTAGACCCCGCTCGCCGCAACTAGAGAAAGCCTGTGCACAGCAATGGAGACCCAATACAGCCAAAATAAATAAATAAATAACTTTATATTAAAAAAAAGCTGTCAAACTGTTCTGTTTGTATCACTTTATAGCAGCAATATATGAAAATGCCAGTTACTTCACACCCTTGCCAAGACTTGGTTTTGTCAGTCTCTTTAATTTTAACCATTCTAATGTGTGTATAGTGGTATTTCATTGTGGTTTTAATTTGCATATTTCCCTGATGACTTAATGATGATAAACTTCTTTCCATGTGCTTATTAGCCATTTGTACAATCAACTTTTGTGACATGCTTATTCAAATCTTTTGCCCATTTTTATAACTAAGTTGTTTTTCTTATTTACTTATTTATTTTTAATTTTATTTATTTATTTATGGCTGTGTTGGGTCTTTGTTTCTGTGCGAGGGCTTTCTCCAGTTGCGGCAAGCGGGGGGCCACTCTTCATCGCGGTGCGCGGGCCTCTCACTATCGCGGCCTCTCTTGTTGCGGAGCACAGGCTCCAGACGCGCAGGCTCAGTAATTGTGGCTCACGGGCCCATTTGCTCCGCGGCATGTGGGATCTTCCCAGACCAGGGCTCGAACCCGTGTCTCCTGCATTGGCAGGCAGATTCTCAACCACTGCGCCACCAGGGAAACCCTGTTTTTCATATTATTATTTGTCAGCTATAGATACAGCAAAAAATTTTTTGTCTGTACCTTGTATTTTATTATCTTAATGATATGTTTACAAGAGCAAAGACTTTTACTTTGAAGTCCAATTTATCAATATTTTCTTCTATGACTCAAAGGCTTGGTGTCTTGATCTAAGAAATCTTTACCTACCCCAGGGAAGATTTTTTGTCCTACACTAATCTGGAAATTTTATTTAATAAAATTTTAGTTTCATTTTTTACATTTAGATCTATTATCCATTTTGAGTTACTTTTGTGTGTGGTGTAAGGTAAGGATGGAGACTGATTTTATTTCAAATGAATGTTCAACTATTCTATTGTTTTTTTATCTTTTCCCCATTAAATTATATGCAGCATATATATATATATATAATTACTGTATGTAACAAGTAATAATATATATAATATAATAAAATAAGAAGAGTATATATATATATAATCTATATATCTTCTGTGAAATGTTTACACCATAGATTATTATTTTTAACTTTGTGTCTCTTGTTTGAAGCACTTTGGGAATGAGAGAGCTGAGCATGAGTCTCTTTTCTGGATGCACTAGTGAGGAATTAGGAGGAGAGCTATACGTCTGGAGCCTTGACTACTGATACCATCTCACATCTATGCTCAGGATAGAATGCTCTGAGGGTCTTATGTAGAAGCAACTACTGGTCAGACTCCACAGGTTTGGATTTCTGGTGACTCTTTCTCTCCTCCCCTCTGCATCCTCCCATCTACCCTGTTCACTTGGCCACTATGCCAATTTCAAAACACTTTACCCCTCTGCTTCCATGGATCTGTCCCCAAATGTATAGTGCTTTATACACAAGTAAACTAGATCTGTAAGACTAGAATACTCTAAAACTATTCATACTAGACTTGTAAGGAAGACAGTGTTTCTATCTTTAGTAGCCTGGAAAATAATTTACGTGTAACTCTGGGTAATGCATACTCCATGAGCTAGGATGTCTCTTGTTTTGAAATGTCCTTGGCACAAAGAATGCTAAACCGACCCCCTCTGTAACAACTTCATCATTGTTTGTGTTTATTTTGCACTGGTTTGAGCTGGTGCATTGCTCAGTTTGATTTCTTGTGGTGCTTGCTTTGTTTTTGTTATCCTTCCATTACTTTTTAGCACCCCGTCCTTGACTTCATAATACTGGGAGAACCTGCCTGCAAATCTGCTTTTGGCCGAATACGGTATCTTCATCTTTGAGGTCACGTTTCAGGCTTTTGTTCAGTCACAAGTTCTGTTTGGATTTATCCTCGGTGTGTCTACTTGAATATTCAAAAAGTCATCAGCTAGTCTAATTTGTTTTTTTTAGCCATGTAAAAGACTGATTTGCTTTGACAGGTGGATCAGAAACAGAATTGGAGCTATTTTATCTGGACCTAATTAAACAACCTTCATTACCGGCAGATATATGTTTGTGACTTAAAATTAGCATGATTGGAATTAAAACTCAAAATATAGGGCATTGAATTCAGATATGGCTCATTTAAAAATAAATTCCATACATTTTAAATGCAGCAAGTCTGGCTTTTAAATATCCTATAGTGACAAATTCCATTTAGGGTTGTGTGTGTGAGTGTGTGTGTGTGTGTCTGTGTGTACACATGCACACATGGCTGTGACTGTAGATAATAGTAAAGATATGGCCCATATTTTTTGAACAGTTCCAGAGCAACATTCTGAATTATGAATCTTTAGTAAAATATTTTAAAAATCTCATTTCTTTTCCTCCCCTCCAACCCACGGGTGTTGAGTTCAGCTTTGAGGATTTTATGTAACTTTCTTTAGCCTCAAAGGTTACCTTCTCTAATCAAATTATTTCTATTCATCATTGTCGAGTTTCTGAGATTTTGTGATTGCTTTTTATTATACGTATCCTAATTGTGTACAGTCGTATATATATCTAGACACAGTGGAACCAGCTTAAAATGTTCTTCTACATGTAACATTTAAAATAATATTAGATTTTTCTTATAGTATTTTATTTCCTTAACCTTTTGAGAAATGTTTTAAAAGATTTGTGTGTTTATACACACACACTATATACACACACACGTACAGACACACATATGTACATAAAATATTTTTGTAGTTGTAGATGTGCATTCTGAATAATGATAGGAACTTAGTAATTATCAAAGTATAAATTTTTGTCTTTCTTTAGACTTTTTGAGGGTTATTATGCACTGAGATATAGGGGCCAGATTTTACCTTATGAAGAAAAATAAAAGGTTGAATAAAACATATTGACATTTCTGTTCAACATTAAGGCTGCAGGAATTATGGTGGATTCCTTTTCCTAACAAACATTAATATGAGATTCCTGGTGTGATGAGAACTGGATATCAAGAATCTAATCCCTCCCCTTGCCTTCGTGCATCAGAAGCCCTCTCCAAATTATTAAAATTCCAGGTCTTTTGTGATGCATTGTTGCAATTTTAACTGCTTTAAAATGCAAGAAAGAGCACGTCCTTAGTATTTATAGCCTCCTTTTGTACCTAAAAATTTTTTATGAAATATAAAATAAAGCATTTGTGCTTATCCATGTCCTTTTAAAAATGAGAATTTCCTGATGGTCCCTTCTTTTTTATGCTTTTCCGAATCAAAACAACTGTTCCTGTGTGTTTGTCACCTTTGGATTTGCTCAGCCCATCCTTGCTTCTGATGAGCAGTCTAGTTCAACCGTTGCTCTTGCTCTTGATCTGTGTTCAGTCATTTCCCTTCAAGTAAAAGAGGTCCTGACTCAACACGTGCTCAGTGGTAGGAGCTGCTTTCATTTGTGTTCCAAGTGGAGTTATTCATTTTTCCCTGCACATTGTCACCACCTTTGAGTCCTTCTTGAATCCCAGCTAGTGCATATCTGAACTTAGGTGGTTGGAATTTAATTTGGGAGCATCAGAATGAGCTACTTGGCCAAATTTGAAATGTTTAAGTCCTTAGACTTATTTTCTCCTTTGTTATAGGCAGCTGTATCACCTTGTACAGAGATGGTACCATTCTGTCCTTCTTTCTCCTTAATGGCGTGAAGATGATAACAATATCTTTACCCAGGCTTATTGGGGGTTGTCTGACAACTCCCTGAATTCTGGAAGAAGCTCCAGAGAACTGGCCACATTCAGTGAGACGTTAGAAAAGGGATTTCTAGATGTTTGCCTTACCCATCACTGTGTGAATGGTTGTGTGATTGTAAAATTTTATCAGCCTTCCTTTGTCAAAGCCCATCACATCTCATAGCATTCAAAAATGTGATTAATATTTTCAATTTTTGAGATAGGTTAACAATTTTGAATCTGAGCCTCCTAATATCCAGGCTTTGTGACCTTGAGCAAGTTACTTAATGTCTATAAGCTTCACTTTCCTTACCTGTAAAACCAGATAATTATAGTCCCTCATTCAGGAGAACAGAGGATAAATAAGGGGAGGAGAACATGGAGGTTGGGGGCACAGACACTGGGGCTAAATGACCAGCATTCAAGTGCATTCCTCCACTACTTGTCATGTGATTTGGGGCAAATCATTTAATCTTTCAATAGTTCAGTTTCATTTGAGAATGTTGATTATAACAGCAGCCACTCACAAGGTTGTGAAGGTTAAAGCACTTTTATACCTTTAAAGCACTAATAACCACCCCTGGAACATGGGAGGGGGTCTCATAGAGTCGTTCATTCAACAAGTGTTTGTGAGGTACCTACCATGTGGCAACAATTATTTTAGGTGCTGGAGACACAGAAGTGAACAGAAGTCCCTACCCCCTTTAGCTTTCATTCTAGTGGGTGGAAGCAGACACACCATACAAAAAACAAATAAATATATAACAAGAAGTATAGAGAAAAAAGAAGTAGAGAAAAAGGATAAGGAGGGTGACAGGTAAGGGTGCATTTTGAAATAGAATAGTCAAGGTAGGCTTACTTGGAAGATGTTATTTGAGCAAACACGTGAAGATGGGAGGCTCTTGTCGTGTGGTCTAGGGAAGGCCACATGTGGCTCAAAACCCTTGGGCAGGAGACTCAGAGTAAGCAGAGGGTGATGATAGTGTGAGATGAGGCCAGAGAGAAGGTAAGAGCCAGCTTGGCGGTCTCACAGGCTACCATCAGGAGTTTGGCTTTTACTGTGAGTGAAAAGGAGAGTTGCTGAAGGGTTTCAAGCTGAAGAACGACATCATCTGACACATTCTATAAGGAACACCCTGGCTGCTAAGTTCCGATGGACCATAGGAAGCAAAGGTGAAAACATGGAGGACAGTTAAGGGCTACACCTATGAAACCAGATCAGGGATGAAGGTGTCTGGGATCACGATGGTACTGGAGGAGATGAGGAGATGTGAGCAGAATGTAGATACATTCTGAAAGTGTTGATGTTGGAATTTGCTGTTATCATTATTAAGTAAGATAATCCATAATGCTTTTGAAACATTGACTGCTGCAGAGTAAACATTTATTAACAGGTAAACTGGTATCAGTCTGAAATTTCCTTTGCAAATTTGGGAGGAAACTGAGGCTTCTTAAATGCCCCAGGAGGATTTAAATATGATGTCAGGAAGGACTTCACTCACATGTACAGAAAGCCTTGTGAAGCCCTGGGTTAATTATCTAAAGAAATTTGAATTCTACTTTTCTAAATCCTTTCATTTAGGAAACTACTTATGCAAAGGTTTCTTAGTTGAACGATCCATTAGATCAGGAGTAGGCAAACTACAGCCTGGGGGCCAAGTCTAGCCCACCTCCAGTCTTTGCAAGTAAAGTTTTATTGGAACACACCAGGCTCATTTGTTAAGTATTGTCTATAGCTGTTTTTACACAACAGACTTTCATAGTTGCAAAGCCTAAAATATTTACTCTCTAGCCCTTTACAGAAAGTGCCTTAGATGAACACTTATGTGTGACTCAGCATCATAAACACAGAATTATTATCATTCAGGGCATAATTACAAAAGTATATAGTACTTAGCAATGAATGAAGATACCCAAAGGTACTCATAAATATGTTTGTTTTGGAGGAAAAGTCCAAGTGTTAGAACACTTTCTTAGGAAAGTGTCATCATCATAATAGTACCATTTATCTATGCTTTACTATGCTTCAGGTGACTGTCATAACCACTTCATATTCACTAGCTCATTTAAGCCTCACAACAAGCATTAGGAAAGATAATAGTGTTAATCTTATTTTACAGATGAGAGAATGGAGGTACAGAGGTATAAATGACTTGCTTAGAGTTGCACTCTTGTGAGGTAGCAGAGCCAGGGATGCAAACGTAGGCAGTCTGGCTTCAGAGACCATACTTTTCACCTCTGTGTTTTACTTCTATTCAGGCAACTTTTTAATAGTTTCTTTGCTAGATGCGGTGTGTGTGTGTGTGTGTGTGTGTGTGTGTGTGTGTGTGTTGCTTCTTCCAACAACAGATTCCTGAACTTGGCTATTGAACTTGATCTTGTGAGATTGCTCAATGCCTGGATCATCAACAGCTCTGTTTGTTATTTAAGTTGCTGCTGCACAATGATGCCATTCAGCTGCTGAGGGACAGAAAAAGGAGTGGAAAAATTGCCACATCCCTAATTGTATTCTTTCCTTTTCAGTCGATGGAATAACCGAAAGACAGTGCCAATTTTGCTGCTTGTCTTGTTAAGTGTGAAGTTTCAAGGAATAATACAAAATTAATTTTCATATGTTTATGAGTTTGTTCAAGCTCAGGGGGTTCTTAACTCTTGAAATTTCAATGTTGGGCTGCTAAAAATGGATATAACTTTCTTTTAAATAACAGGCCATTTTAGAATAAGATTATATCTGTCAGAAATGAAAATACTGTATTGATGCTTCATTGTAATCCATTCATTGCTTTAAGGGCTCTAGGTTCCCCAGGGAGCATTAAAAATCCAAATGATGTCCCTGAGTGCTGGGTTTTGCATTTGGATCTCTGATTTAGCTTACGTATAAAAGCACAAGCTGTCTGACAATCACCTATTGACAACACGTTTGAAATGTAGCAGCTCAACTTCTGGCTACAGTCTACAGTAATTTTGGATCAAACTGTTCCTTCCTTCCCACCATCCCGTGGCCTATTTTAGATTATAACATGAAAATAACTGTGTTTTCCTGCTAATTTCACCCGTTTTTGGTTTACTGCCACTCTGAAGATGCAGCTGCCACAGATCAGAAGTTGCAAGCAAAGAGGGTGTTGTGGCTGTTCAAAAAGCCTTCTTATTCCTGGACCAGATGCCAGACCTCCCAGAGCTCGTCCAATGGCAGAGTCTGGTCCAGAGCCCATAGATGTGGCTTCTTGTCGTTTTTCTTTTGTTGAAAGTTGTCATTCTTTCTCACACACAAAATCCATTCCCAAGGCAGTGGTCTACATTTCAAGAATTTCCCCAAAGACTGAGATTTCAATTGCTCTAAGAAAAGGAATTAAGGGGTAGCGATTTACATGTATACGTTAAACAGATTGAAATAAAAGAACTCACTAGTTTCTACTGTTCTTGTAGATTAAGGGAAAATGAAACAGAAATAATGCCCCCCCCCCCAGTTTTTTCTTTTTTTTTTTTAACAAAAGGGTAGCCATTGTGCAGAATGGTGATAGGGGACAGAAGTGCTAATCTTTCTTTCTTTCTTCTTCCCTTCATTTCCTTCTTTCCTTCCTCCCTCCATCCCTCCCTTCCTTCCTTCCTTCTTCTTTATGTCTTTGTTCTAACAAATAGTTATTGAATGCCTGCTATAACAGACTCTGTGGTAGACCCTGAAGACACAATTATAAACAAGACAAATGGAATTCATAGCCTTTATAAAATTTACTGGAAGAGACAGAAATACAACACATAATTAACAATAAATTATGCACATAATTATGTGATTACACTAGGTAAATTCTGTATAGAAAAAGCATAGAACATGATGGGGGAATAATGGGAGTTTTAGGCTGATGAGCAGGGGAGATTCACAGGGAAAGTGCCAGGTAAACTGGCCCTGGAGAGATGAATAGGAGAAGGCGAGAGAGCAGGTGCGGGCAAAGACATCCCTGGCAGATGAAGAAAGGCCTCTGCAAGGAAGGACTGAATGAAGACAGAGTGAACTCAGAGCTCCTTGTGGGGAGCAGGGGGATGTGAGATGAAGCTGGAGAGGTAGTCAAGGGCCATAGCATGCAGTGCCTAGTAGACATTATTTACAAATCTGGACTTTATCCTAAGAGCAACGGGAAGCAACAGAAGGATATAAGAACTTAGTATCTGTGTATGTATATTTGTGTAAATGGTTAGAATGCAATATTTGACGGCGCTGTCCTATGCGTTTAAGAAGGTCGCAAAAAATTCCATTGGAATACACCATCATTCTCATGAGAGGCTTTATCCTTAAATGCCTAATCCCATTTCAATATGGCAAAACTAAACATTTTCTGTGTCTTTCAAATCTTCAAAACTCTCATGAATCATCATGAGTAATTTTAGCGATCGAGTTAGTGGGAACTGGATTCAGAAGAACCAATGAGTGGGCAGGGTTTGGCTTACTGATTTTTGGTACACCTGAACTGGGGGAAACTTTGGGGAATTAGAAAAGGGTAGAGCAGAGTTCAAGAATTCTTGGAAACTAGTTCTCTTTTTTTATTTGTTCTTTTGTTTTTCCAGTATATCTGAGAACTGCAAATGTTACAATGGATGACATTTAAATAATATTTGCCCTAGATCTGGACTTTCCTTACACAGTGCACCAGACTGTCTGCTGGCAGCTCCATACCATTTCCCATCTTCTATGCACTACCAGTGTTGCAGGGGCTTTGAAGCATAAGAACTAAATTTCTTAGAATCTCTGCCAGCAGAAATCTGCTTTCGTTCCAACAGTGAAAGACACTTGCACAGGAGATGGAAGGCAAAAGAGAATCAGAAACCATCACTGCTTCTGGGTAGCATTGGGTAGGTGTCACAGTAGGGCAGATGGCAAAGCTAAAGTTTTGCCAGAGGTTTCTGGGTGTTCTCTTGCAATTCCTCAGCACCGCTTAGGTGCTGGAGACAGCTGAGTTCATCGGTGTCAGTTTCCTTAAATTTATGCGTTTCCTGATATCCTAAATTTTTCTGGGTCTGTGCTCATATGATTGTCTCTGCTTAGATATATACTTCATCTTGTTCTCCTATTAAACCCATACATATCTTCCAAGATCCAGCTCAAAGATATCTTCTCCTTCTCCACTTTTTTTTCCCTCATGACTTTCTCCCCAACAACCCCAGCTGAAATAAACCTCAATAGCAACGTATATGTACACCTAATACAAAATTATTCTATTGTTTCCTGTTTGTTTTGTTTTCTATCTTCACTAGATAGTAAGCTTTTTGAGGAATAAAACTCATTCTTTTTTTTTTAATCTCAAGAACTTAGAACTCAATAAATAATCATGGACTTGAAACGTTGACTTGAAAGGGACTATCACCTATGTGCCATGGGTGCAAAAGAATAGTTAGCAGAACCTCTAGAATATTTTTCATTAAAGGCAAAAAACGTTTCGAATTGATCGAATGCTTTATAAAGTAGCCTAGGGAAAACTTTGACTTTAGTCTTGTCCTGCAAAAAGAAGAAAACTACTAAAGGAATTTTCTTGCTTTTCAAACACTGATGTTTTGAACATGTATTTTTTTCAAGATATAAAAATGTAACTCCTGCTAAAGCCTTTGGGCATATGTACAGTTATAAATATAACATTAAAATACAAGTGTATGTCATAATTTAATTGTATCATACAACACAGGGAAGGGAAGAGAGTGAGGACTGGCATACAGCTTGCAGTAGAAACTTCTCATGGGTAGCCAGTGATATGGGGTTAGAGATGATAAAACAGAGCATGAGCAAGCAGAGAGGAACTTTATAGCAAACTAGGAATGCACTGAAGAAGAGCAATGTGAGGGCTTTGGCATGTCATCTGGCAAAACAATCATACATAAGTCTCCCAATCACAGCCGTTGATAAATCCAAGTAGCAGTTTTAGATCTTGAGTCCTGATGAGGTGGGCATAAACACAAAGGGTGGGCTAAATGACAAAATCTTTGTGCTAATACTCAACACCAAGGGGACTAAATTCTTAATTTTCATGAGTCTCTGGCTCAGTGTGGAATTGTGAGCACGTTATTCAATACCTTTTGGCCTCAGGTACCTCATCCATTTATGGGGATAACAATGTGTTACTTTTACTTACTTCACAAGATTGTTTTGTTCTTTTCTTCTGGACATCTACATGGTCAGTTCCAGAGCTGACTCCAGGCAAGATTCTGAAGTAGAGAAGGTTTTTTCTTGGTAACTTCCCATGGCCAAAGTCAGAACTTCGTCCTCCCCTCTGATTCCTCATTCTACCGTGGCTTCTCTTCCTAATGGATCCTGCTAGATAGCACAGTAATTGTTCTTTGAGTTATACGTAACATTTGCATAACAATTTATAATGTATGTGAGGATTTATTTTACCCTTAAGACAGCTTTGGGAGATAGTAATTATTATAATCCACATTTTTATATACTAGAAAACAGAGATACAGGTAGATGTTAAAAATCTTGCTCAGAAACATAGACTCAATAAGTGGTATATCTGGATTTGGAACCCAAGAATTTTACTTAATAAAAAAAAAAAACCCTAATACTTTTGAGGGATGCATGAAATCCTTGAAGATTTTAAGATTTTGGAAAACAAAAGAATGAGCTTATATAAGAGCTCCCTGGGGGTCCATATTCATCTTGTCCATAGTTGAATTCCCAGCTCATAGCAAAGTGCCTCACATGTAGCAGTTACTATTTCAAAATAGCAATGAATGAATAATAGTGAGTGAAGAATAGTATGATAAATGAATGAATGATAGTAGAATGGCATGATGGTATTGATCTATGTATCTATGTATTTGTCACCTATCTATATATGTGTGTCTATATCTTGTATATATACATTTATGTATGTATATGCATATGAGTGTATATATATTTGTTTTGTTTTGTTCTGTTTTGTACAAAGGGATTGTCATCCTTTCATGGTATTCTTTCCATTTCTATTTCTTTTCTATTCTATTTCTTTTCTTTACACAATGGAGAAAATTCTAGCTGGTCATCATTAGAGGATATTTTTAGATTTTTTAAATAAACTTTTTACTTTGGAATAATTTTAGACATACAGAAAAGTTGCAAAGAGAATGAAGAGAGTTCCCATATACCCCTCACCCAACTTCCCCTAATGTTCACATTCTACATACCAGGGTTCATTTGTTAAAGTTAAGAAACCAACGTTGATATATTGCCATCAATTAAACTTCAGACTTTACTTAGATTTCGCTAGTTTTTCTACAAATGTCCTTTTTCCATTCCAAGATCAAATTCAGGATACTACATTGCATTTACATGTCACATCTTAGTCTCCTCTGGTCTGTGACAGTTTGTCAGTCTTTCTTTGTTTTCACGACCTTGATACTTTTGGAGATTACTGGTCAGTTATTTTGTAGAACGTCCCTTAATTTGGGTTTGTCTGATGTTTTTCTTCTGAGTAGACTGGAGTTATGACTTTTAGGGAAGAATACCACAAAGGTGAAGTGCTCTTCTTGTCACATCCTATCAGGGTGACATGTTATCAACATAACTGATCACTGGTGACATTGATCTTGATCATCTGGCCCAGGTAATGTTTGGCAAATTTTTCCACTGTAAACTTACTCCCCACTCCTCCCCTGTACACTCTATTCTTGTGAAGAAAGTCACTAAATCCAGTCCAATTCAAGGGCAGGGAAGGTGGGGGATAGTGGGGAGAGGGCACTAAGAACCACCTTCTGGAGGGAAGAGTATCTATGTAAATTATAAAAATTCTTCTGTGAGGAAGGTTTCTCTCTTCTCACTTATTTATTCCTTAATTTATTTATAGCAATACTGGCTCATATATATTTATTTTATACTTTGAGTTATAATCTAATATGGCTACTTATTTTTTTTGCTCAAATTGTTCCAGCTTTGATGGTCTTTTTTAAGATTTGCATTTTTAGGGTCTCTCACTTATCAAAAGGGCTCCTCCATACCAGTCCAGCACCAAAAAATTGCTCAGCCCAGGACTTAATCTCATGACCTTGACAGCTCCTATTATATCCTCATGTTGCAATTGGTTATAGATTTCTTCTCTGTGTGGTCAACAATTCACTGAAGTCAGTCACATCTCCCTTCTTCAAGACCACTGCTAATGGTCTCAAACCATGATGTGGGGTTCCTAAGGCTGCTTTTGGAAAGCAAAAGCTGTAAAGGGCCAAGATACTGATATTTCAGCACTTCAAAATGATCTTTGGGAATTTGGAGAGGAATGGGGGAAATAAAGCCACATGAGATTCCATTAACTATTCCCTTGGTGTCTTTGATTTCAGTAGCAGTTGGAAGCTTAAGAGAGGTGATGAATTTGGTCCAGAGTGAGCTTAGTTGAGAAGGAAATGAAAACAGAGGTTTAACAGGAAGATTAGTGGACTTTCTACCTCTGGGCAATAAACGTCTGCTTTGGTCCTCGCTAATCAGTTTTCCACATGCCTCATGCCATTTGCTTTACTTAGGATGAGTTCTTAGAGCTCCATTAGGAGGTGTTCAAATCACTGTTTTGAACAGGCTTTTTTTTTTTTTTTTTTTCCTTTCCCAATGCCCTCCTTTTAACCCACTTCCTTTTTTTTTCTAAATGTGCACACAGAAAGGTCTGGTCAAGGGGGAAATTATGCTGATTAGGAAGCATGGTCCAATTAAAACACACATGATGGGGAAATTGCCTTCAAGTCCAAATATATAACTCTAAGATAGAGAGGCCTCTTTAACACCTGCAATAAGAGTGTACAAATTTCATAGCTCATAGTTCAGAGCAAAGAGAATCGGCGTCTGATAAATTTGCATGTAACAAACAATCAGAGCCAGCTAAATAATAATACATCTCTGGACAGGAAATGAAAACTATGTAGTTTCCTTTAGCCCTGTGATATTTAGAAAACGTTTACTATTTTTTAAAAGGCAGAAATAGGAAGATTAGACAAATGTAGGGGACAAATTGTCCTTAATTGTTTCCCTTCACACCTGTAACCTCTTTCTTCCTTTCTTTCCCCTCCACTCCCACTCAAACCTTAGCAGTTTTCTCATCCCCTTTTCCCTCACTTTTTAATGAGCTTTTACACCATAAGGTCAGGACTCAAGCAATGTTGTGAATCTAAAATTATTTCAGCTTTAGGAGATAGGAAAACAGAAGCTTAGGGGACATAAAGGAGATTGCTCATTGTGAAATGGCCTTTGAAATGCTCCTCATACCCTCTGTTTAGTTTTGAGAAAGTTTCAGTTGTTGACAGATTATGTAATCTGTTCGCTCACCGATAATTTTTTGGCACGGGGAGATTGTACAGGTACTTCGATTTTAACCAGTCTCTAGTTAATAATCAATAGTCCTGTTGTCTAATGAAGTGATGGCCTTGACACCCTGGCCTTTGTGCAGTGTTAAAACAACATTGATCGCTATCATTATCATACGCCCTTGATATACTGAATAAGGACGTATATATCAATCTTAGAGCAAAGTAACATTTCATAAATCTTGTAGAAATAACCAGTATTGTCCAAACAGGCATATGCTTCTTGAGAGCAATGTAACAGAGGAGTCTAAGACACAGATAATTTATAATTTATCTCTAAACTCAGATTGAAGAAAGACTCAAAAGTAGCATTTAGTATAACAATTGTTTCTATAGGTGCCAAAGGAGACAAGGGAGGCTTTTGATTTTCTTTTTTTTAGAAGATGGCAGTGGGAGGAGGGCTCCTGTGGCATTCTGGGTGTGGAGGGTTGGAGGAAGAGCTGAATAATTTCTCTTTGTTATCCTTTCTGAACTTTAGTTTAAATTTGGTGTTAATTTTAAATGACCTGATAATTGGAATCATGGAATTATATGGCAACAACTTTACAATGGAACTGGGTCTCTTCCATTCAGGTTGAGGAACTGCATGAAAATGGATTTGTTTTTCCAACAGACTCTCTTTGTCAGAATCACAGATTTCAAAACTTTTCACTCAAATTTAATATTTAGTCTCTTTATAAATAGTCTCTTAATGGGAAAAAACAATATTATTGTGATCATTCTTATTATCCTAGTATTAAGGGATTGAATTATTCCTTATTGCTAGATAACAAATGATACAAAATCAGGAATAATGGATCAAAACTTCAAGATAAAATTTTTTCTTACATTGGTAGCATTGCTCTTCTGAAACAATAGTCATGGTTCAGAGTGTCTGGTAAGCACCATCATCACAAATATAGAGACATTTGTTTACAAAAGTAAGCCTACACCCAATAATTCTGAGAATCAGGGTGTGAATAATCCATAGCAATTACTTTTCTGTTACAGAATTATCCCTGCACAGTCCATAGAATTCCAAAACAGGTAAACAAGAAGAAAAAATGCAGCAATTTCTTGAAATTTGCTGAATTCTCAAAAGGAGAAATCCATTTAAAAGTGGCCAAAGAGAGCAGAAGCCTTAACCAGGATGCAGGCAGATGAAACACCAGGATGTTTTATAGCCATTAATTTAAGAATGCAAAGATGGTCTCCTATTTTTATTTTATCATTCTTATTTCATTTAAATGTATATTTATTTTTTATTTTTACTTTATGTTTATCTAAATGCATTTATTGTCATTAACTGATGAATGTAAAGATGGCCTCCTACTTAAAAATAAACACCAGTTTTGTTTTTTAAGGTACAAAGAGGTCTTGTTCATGAAAAACCAGATGACTGTATATAACATTTGTGTTGTATGTTATGTGCGTGTCGTGTGTGTGGGTGTGTGGCTTTGTGTATTTCCACTCTATGCATATACGTAGTTCTTATTAGCGCTACTGTGGATATGCCCACCAAACAGAAAAATGTACCTCTTTGTAAGTTGAATGTGAAATAGATGTTTTATGAAACTAAGGGATTGAATTATTAATTCAATCCCTTATTTAATTTAATTAATTTAATTTATTTTATTTAACTATTAAATACTAAAATCTACTTAGATATGTACAATATCTACAGATACTTAGTCTGAAGGGTAGTAATTTAAATTGAACTAAAAAAATCCAAGTCTACAGCAATTTTCCATTCTTTGGCTTCTTCTTCAAAGATTATTATTTTACAATTTTATTTACAAGATATTTTTGAATGTTACACTTCAAAAATTGAGTAGAAGGAGTAAAAGGAACACCAGCTCTTTCTGATAGCTTGTTCTCAGAAACATTGAGGCAGAGAATGAGAGGGATGTGGGTATCTCTATGCCCATGTATAGATATTCAGCTGTTTGTAGGCTTTTTGGGCCCTCATGCTTAGTCAAAAACACTCATAAAGAAAGCTGCTGATATTTGGACCTAAATAAGAGGGAGGGTGTGTGTGTAGGGGGGGTCATCCACATGACTAAACCCTGAAGCCTTTTTCAATAAATGATTCCCTTCCCTTAAACAAAAGAGGAGAGCTTCCAGCTGTGTCAAACCTTTATTCACTAATCTGTCAAAATGTAAATATTTTTACAAATATATTATTTACTAGGTAGGAAGCTTTTGGGGATGTGGTGGGATAGTAGATGAACACAGATAAATGTGCCAGCAGTAAGAGCTTTATGACCACTCCAGACCCAACTGTCATTCCTTCGGTACTTCCTGTCAGTCCAACTAAATTCTGTCATCCCTCAACCTGGTTTAAATTAACAGGTAATTTGTAAATGTCACTTCAGGTTAGGGCGCTCATTTTGTTTCTACTCTACCAATGCAAAGTCTAGGACTAATTTTTCTTGTCTTCTTTTAATAGGATTTTCATTTATAAATAGAATTATGTTCTGAAAATAAATTACAGTAAGTGATGCACAGAACGGGTAGCAGCAGCGCTTTCATAGAATTTCAAGCACCTACATCAGAAGAAATTAATAAAAACACTTCAAAGGCTAAATTCTATTTAAGCAGAAGACAGCTTTTGGTTAATATTTAATCTGAGTAACTGAGATCCTGGTGGAAAATATAATTTTTTAATATCTAAATTAATTTTCAAAACAAAACCATTAATTTTGTTTGGAGAGTTTGTGCAGTGAGAAAGTTTTAGTAATATATTTATAGAGGGAAAAGTTAATCAATTAATTTTGTGGGGAAAAAAATTAGCTTTTAATATTGTATTTGTTCTAAATGAATTCTTCTTATTTGATCAGGTGTGGTGCTTTAGGATTCTTCTTCCTAAGCCTTTTCCAACTCAGTAGGCAAAGGAGAAGGCTCTGGGGGAAGAATATTTTTTCTAATTACACTTCCATGGCTGCCATGCACTTCACCTTGTTCTTTATGTAAAAAGTCTCAAGCTCAAACCCTGCACCCTGAAAGACTGCAAAGGTGGCTAATGGGGTTTATTGTGTGGAAGGCTTTTGGCATTGTCACTGAGCAGATCTGTTCCAGTCATGGAATTTTTTGCAGAGAGGAAAGTGTGGTTGGAAGATGCAGTGGGGAATCTTGTTAGGTTGAAAGGGAAAATGAGAGATACTGCTAAGTCACATGACAAATATTCATCAAATGTTAATTGATTGTTTGAGTCAAACAATGTGTATGTGTACGTATATGGCTTGAATAAAGAAGTTCGTGCAACAGTCAGGTCGATCATTTGTGCCATATTCCCCGTTCTGTTGTTTACTAGCGTTGTGGCTTTAGACATGTCCTTTCTGCTTTCAGAGTTTTAAAATGCATTGTAAATTTAACATCTATGGCTGGTCTGATTCAGCGGGGATTTATGCAGTTGGAATATGCTGTCTGTGCTATAATCCTATTTTGGATAGCTATCGGTGTAACCAAAACCACAGTCTTTACTACTCTCCTAACCAGGATTGGGTATAGCTGAACTGGGAAAGCTTTTGTCTTTCTTCTGTCTTGCAGCAGGCGCAGCACCATTTTAACAGGAAGAGAAAGGAAATCTTTAGTACTTCAGATCTAAAGTTAGTTTAACAGAAGCTCCAGGTTCAAACCAACTACCACTCTGATACTGTGTTCTCCTACCTTCCTCTCTTCATTCTATTTTGCCAACACTCTTCTTGGATTATTCTATGTTGAGTGGGAGATGTGGAGACAAAAACAAATTGTTTTCCGTCTAAGCTTTCACCCAGTTTCTTCTCCACTTCTTTGCTACTGTGGTTCAATGAACAAGTGCATTGCAGACTTTTTAATTCCCTAGGGTGATTATCTCCTTATATGACATAGATATTTAATAATTAAAGTCACACAATCACATTATAGAAATTTGGGAAATGGGAAAATCATTACTTATAACCCCACCATTCTAATACACTGTTGCCATATTTCCTTCAAGTATTTTTTCCTATATATCAGTTTTTAAATTCTAATGTAATTTTAATCAGTATACATATCATTCATAGTGTTTTTCTCTTAATGTATCATTTCCTTTTCCCATATTTACACATAGGTTTTATAATTGTCAAATTTTCAAAAGAAAAGATCATTAATTAAAGGAAGCACAATCAAAACTCTTTAACAAATATCCGTATTCCACTCATCTTGTAATAGTGATTTAGAAGAGTTTATGTCTATTGCTTTTTGTTATTATAAATGAATTTTCCCCAAAGACAAAGGACTAGCATTTTATCTGAGAAACAGTGCCACAAGGGACATGTCTCCATCAGTTAAGTGCTGGGCCTGGGCAGGTTCCCACCTGGTAGAGGTGGAGCTCTGCTTTCCCTAGCAAACACATCTTCCCCTTCTGTTTAAGCTTGTTTAGGTACATAAGGACTTCTCTTTGGTAGATGATATATGTCATAAAATATTTGTCTATGACATAGTTCAGAAGCAACAGGAAGAGAAAGTGAGAGACAAACAGATAATGCTTTTTTTCTTCTTGCCTTAAATAATTAGAGAAAAGAGTACTCTTTATAATGGACTATGTTAAAAGCATAAAAAAGTGCCACTTCTACCCAGATTTTTTTTATTACTTTAATGAAATATTTAAACATTTTTACTTAAGATCTTTCCCCTTGAGCCTTGTTTTTTGGGAAAATGATGTAGACTGTTAGGCTGAAGGGGCAGGAAGGTGTATTTTAAGTCTCTGAGTCATTATGTTAGCTTTTAACAAATTGCTCTTAAGGAGCAGTGGATGAATTTTCTCTGGTATTTAAGAATGGAGAACTGCTTCCTCCCTCTTACATATATGCACGCATGTGCGTGCGCATGCACGCATTCAATTCTTAATTGAATGATTTCATTCTAAATTCTTATTACAATTAGAAGCGTTATTGGAGGTGCTAGGTGACCCCCCCACACCTTTAAATAATTTGTCATCCTTTTTAAAATAATAACTGTTCTTCAGGTTTTCATTGAAACCATAGTTAAAACTAAAGCCCCAAAGGAAAAATTTAGCAAATTTAGCCAGTCCCAATGTTGCCATTACTTTATGTTAGCTTGTGGCAAATCATGTCCTTTTTTTCCCAACAGTATTCTCACTTGAAGCTAGAGGAAATAATTGGTAAGGTAGAGACATATTGTTACCAGTCAACTTCATGAAATTGACTTTAAAAATCTTTGCAAAATATAAAGGGTATGTTTAAGAATAATATTAATTAGGTCTCAGTCAGTTTGCATGTGCTTTTTAAAAAACATGCAATAAAGAAAAAAAAAGAAGACCTGCTTCTTATTTACACAGCCTGGTACTTTGAAATTTCTCATGGAGGAAAGCAGTCCTTCATGTACATAACCTATGAATTATCCTTGAAATAAAATGTTTAATTACAGTTGACATTTCTGAACCCATTGCAGGTGGTGCCCATCTGAAGAGTGACATTGTTTACTACACTACAAGGCTCCAGGCCTAGTGTCAGAGATTATAAACCAATTTCTATCCCAGCTTTAATGTGGGTTTAATATCAGAAGAAGAACTTTACTGTGTAAATATTAAACATTTTGTTTAAATATTAAGTACCAAAGGTCTTTTCCTTTTGATTATTAAAACAGGAAGAGCCCCAACTTTGAAAGAGGTGCCTTGTTGTATTAAGAAAATGACTGGTTCTTTACCTTCAGGTTAATTATCACTGGCCAGAGAAGCGTGTTCAGGCAAAATGTCAGTTGTCTACACTGTGATTTTTGGTCATTAACTGGCAATAGCTGACTGGGAGTCTGCATTACTAATAATGAACTTATTAGGAACTGCGCGTTTTCTCTTGCTCTTTACCTAAGAAATAATCTGATAATACGTGACCAAAAATGCTGTCTCCTTGCTGGATGCAAGTAGAGCAGGATGGGGAATCTTAAGGAAGTGACCAATGAGTGACCCAACTGTAGCATTCATTGGGTTTGATCACCAAACTGCAAAGGAGAATCTTCTGAAGAGTTGACAAGAAGAGGTGCATTGTGAAACACATGCTTGTTTGCCCACCTAAGATTGAAATTAAACCAGGGAAGTGGACATTTATGAATACCTGTCCTACAGACAAATACTCAAGACAGATGCAAACTCTCCTCTGAGAGATTACATCTTCCAAGTAATTGCAGTGGAAGCTACTATGAGAATATTTGCAATTCCTCTCCATTGTGGAAAAATGAGCTATACTTTTTATTCCGTGGTACATAAGGTTTGCTAGCTTTGTATCCTATTTCTTGTGTATTGTCTTAAAATCCCTGAGTAGAACACTCTGCATCTATTAGGCAGGTATGAGACATCCAGATGTTGCTCTTAAATTGATAGCTGTTGGATCTCTCTTATTGAAGTGGTTTATAAGAAGGCAAATAAACTCTGGTATAGGCTTTTGGTATTCAAATACATTCAACACTTCTAAATTTGGAAGTGCCTTTAGAATTCTGTCTGAGAAAGATGATGAAACCAGGCGAATCTTGTTAGGGGAATGTTTTAGAGCACAGTTCTTTTGATGGGAAAAGGGGCCTCTGTTGACTTTCTTCCTAGAGCTGTTGAACCTGTAAATATTTACATACAGAGGGTTAAATGGTGACATTACAAAGCAGCTTATAGAACATGCATCAATTTACCAGTACCTCACAAGCACTTTAAAAAAAAAACTTTTCAATTATTTAATCAATTAACCTATGTGTATATTAAACATCTATTTTGTGCCTAGCATTGTGGTGAGCCTTCAGACATTTAAGATATATCTGAAAAGTCAAGATTGTTTTACTTTGATTCAATTAGAAGAGTATTTTACGTATTCAACTGTTCAATGGTAGGAAAACAATGTTGGCTAGTTAGGTGTGATTAGAGTTTACAAGACCTTAGTAACTAGAGAAAGTAGGCTAGCAGCAGTACTATCCTTGAACTGCATGTCTTAGGGAGACTTACATGACAGTAGTAAGAGGGACATTTGGGGAGGGAAGAGACTGGCATTGGAGAGTCCTGCTGGAGGCTATGGCAATAATCTAATGGTAAATTAAAAAGAATTTAGGGTAGTGCAGAGAAAGGACAGGAAATGTGGTTTGTAGAAAATTTTAAATTTGGTGGTTACTAGTAGCTCTTAAAAAATATGTTTCTCATTATTTTCCTCACATGAGAGATGTGGAAAATAGAGCCCCATGGTCAGAGAATGAGTCAAGGATTTGGAAGGTGTACATCTTTCTCTTGGCCAGATTACTGACACTCTGTGTGACTTCAGACTTTCTTTACCTTCTGGCTTCGCTGCCCCTAGATTCAACATGACTATAGCAGACGATCTAACTATCAGATAAAACTTAACAGGTTTTAAGCTTCCTATGTGAAGGACTCTTCGGAATTAAAGGAAATTCTTTTTAAAATCCATAACTTAATTTTTTCTTCATTCCAACACCCCACAGGGTAGAGGGCAACTTTGAATCAAAACTCATACATTGTTAACCTTTTAGATATTAGTTGCCTTTTTCTCATTTATGTGTGTCATTTGTTAGTATGCTTCAAAGATTTCCTTTTTGAAAGATTTAGAGTGCTGCTTATTGAATTTAGTAGTTTAATCTGATTCCATTTTCAAAGTCTACTTTAGTGAAATCTTTGAGATCACTCCTTAGTTGAGCTTTCTTTAGTCTTACAGTGCTGTTTTCCAAGTGTGAATATACTTTATTTATTTATTTATTTTTTATACATCTTTATTGGAGTATAATTGCTTCACAATGCTGTGGTAGTTTCTGTTGTACAACAAAGCGAATCAGCCATATACAGACATGTATCCCCATATCCCCTCCCTCTTGAGATTCCCTCCCACCCTCCCTATCCCACCCCTCTAGGTGGTCACAAAGCACTAAGCTGATCTCCCTGTGCTATGCTGCTGCTTCCCACTAGCTATCTATTTTATATTTGGTAGTGTGTATATGTCCATGCTTCTCTCACTTAGCCCCAGCTTCCCCTTTCCCCACACCATGTCCTCAAGTCCATTCTCTCTGTCTGCATCTTTATTCCTGTCCTGCCACTAGGTTCATCAGTACCATTTTTTTTAGATTCCATATATATGCGTTAGCATTCGGTATTTGTTTTTCTCTTTCTGACTTACTTCACTCTGTATGAAAGACTCTAGGTCCATCCACCTCACTACAAATAACTCAATTTCGTTTCTTCAAGTGTGAATATACTTTAAAATGTGAGTAACATTTTATGGTTAAGAGTCTTCATACTTTCTGCTAATATTACCTCTTGCCTGTTTGCACTCAAAAAACAATCATTGTCTTCTTATTATATGAAAAGATCTCTGCCATACACACTGAAGATGCACCAAAGTGAAAGATATCTTCGTTCTTCTGGGGACTTACACTAAACCTGAATTTTAAACATAGTGATGTCTATAAGTGGCATGTGAGTGGTAAAATAATCAGTGATATGCATTCAGAACATTCATTAAGAAATATATCCATCACAAAGCAAGCACATGGCCAGTGAATAATATGTCAGGAGACAAAATGTGAACCCCAACTGACAAGGTCTTTGCATTGGGGCCTGGAAGAAGGTAGGGTTGTGATAGGGAAAGGGGCAATTCTAGTTCAGGCACTCCTTTTGCAAAAGTATCAAGGCACCAAAGTTCAAGGTGTGGCCACAGGTGACCAAGTAGGCCAGGGGGGGCTACTCTGCAGTTTGTACTTAGTCCGTGCTTGCTACACAGAGCACACAGATAGAAATGTTGAAAATGGGAAAAAAATATGGGAATACTAGTAAATCTCAAGAAGGAAGAAGTAGCTGATCAAGCTAAATGGGCCTGTTGCCTTTTGAAAAAATGTAACAATTTAGAATTGTTCAATGGGGTTTCCTTTCTATTCCTATCTCAAGAGAAGATTGTTTTTAGCACTGTGTTTTGGGGTCCCTCATTCCTTGATCAGAGGTCTCCTCCTCCAACTCATGAAAAACAAATGGAGCAATTTTCCCCACTCCTGATTTCTATTTCAAGGAACCCAGGAAACTGATTCCATTCTCAATAGTATAATTGATAGGAGTGCTTCCGCTTCCCTCCTGGGCTCTTTACAGATCATGTTATCCTTGGAAATGTTGACATATTAAAACCCATTCAATGTGAAGGTTCAGGGATAAGCTCTCTGGAGATTCTTGAAACAAGAGTCAGTCTACAAGAAGTAGAGCATCCTGGTCTTTTTAGGTAATATTGCTCTGTAAATACAAGTCACCACAATTATAAATGGACACTTCTTTTACAGAATGAAAGTGATTGTTTCTCAGAGCTCTTAGAAGAAAAAAGACCTTCATGAATTCACCTGCAGTTCAGGAAAAAACACTCCAAAACATAATGTTGATATGAAAATAGAACAATTTTTCCAAACAAGGGCAAGCACATTAAAGAAGAAATTATGCTTCACCCCAAATTGGATTTTTATAAACTATGTTCCTTCCCGCATACCTCTTGGTGATAGGTATCACTTTTGAATTTCTCAGGAAACATGTGAAATGTGCAATTTTCAAGAGATTTTGACCTGGCTTCTGGTTGCCAGGATGAATGAGTAAAATCACTTTTAGTTTTTGAATAGAAGACATACGTGTGTTCACAGTAGATGAACCTTGTTTAAAGGTTTGGGGATTGGGGTTTGGACGGTTGTATGTTTCACATGGAACTGTTGCCTAGACATCTTACACAGGAAGTTTTTAAAATTATGGCAATTATAAAATAATAAACATAACTCCCCATCACATCAGTAAAGCAGCACGCTATAATTTATTAATGTATTTTGTTGCAATTCACCTACTTCGGGTTTTATTGAAAACAAACTTTCAGAGAATATTCTATCTTCTAACTGAACATATTGATATTATTTTAGGATATCAACTTTTAAGAGTCTAGGACTGAACTGCCAAAAGGACTGTATAATATCAAAATATTTTCTTGGCTATTTCATTGTTTTTTATGCACTATTGACAAAAATCAAACTCTGTTTCAGAAACGATTTCGTGTAGATCCATTTCTGTTCTCCTGACATTTTAAACTTGCTTATGTAAAATTATTTCATCTTTTTTTATTGAAAGGTACTGAGCATTTCACAAGTCACGATATGGAGTGGAATATCTGGTATGGAATGAATGTTGAATCAAGTTTAAAAACACAGAAGATGCTAATGTAGAGCAGTGGAATAGTTGGGGCAGGTTCCTTTGTGGCATCGTTACAGAAAGTGCCAGACTATACAGAGGATATACACACAGAAGGGACTGCCAGTTTCCTGCCTAAACAGGCAAAATCAGGAAAGCCTAGATTACCTTTCCTTAGACTTTACTCATGTTTTAAAATACATATCAGCAGTTGTTTATCAGCAGACTTAAAAAAATTTCTTCCAAGGTACATAACAATTATCAGGTGAAAAGGAAAGAAGGCCAATTTCTTTCTTTTGCATCACCAGTAAAACCTAGCATGAGACATGCTGATAAAATTTGTGTGGGCTGGTAATTTTTACAACCTACTTACAAAGCAATAATATATTTTTAAGATATTCAAATAATATGTGTTATAGAAATTTGAAGGCAAGGGATATGGTTCTAACAGAAAGAAATACAGCCAGAGGTACCCTTCATTTGAAGAAATGCATAGAAATTATCCACTATTAAGAGTTCTTCATAGAAATGATTGCTTGTCCTGTGTATCAATCCAATCCTATGAATTATAGCAAATGGATTCTTGAATTTTGAAGAAATATGATTACTTATTACATATTTCTAATTCCAAGCAGCACAAACTGAGGAGTTTTCTTTCTATTATCTCAAAACTAAACTCCCGTATCTGTTTTGCCTTTTTGAAAGGTCTGTGAACTGGAAATTACATTTCAACACGTTCAAATTATTACTGAGGCTTGATCCTAAGGGGTAAATTTTCAGTGCATGGCAGTGGGATTTGGCTGTGTAATTCCTATTAATACTAATAACAGTCAATTACTAGACTCTGGAATGTACCTGAATAATTTCTCCTAAAGCCTAAATACATGAAAACAATTTATCTTTGTCAACCTCAGTATTACACAGAGTATAAACCTTTATGGAACCAAAAAGAGAAAAGGTATGAATATTTTTTTAAAAAAATAAGAAAGAATCACAATTTAAAAAAAAGATTACTTGAGCTTGTGGAACAAATTCCTATTGCTTTTTCATCTTATCAAACAGAGACAGGGTTGGTGGGAGAATACTGCATGAGCCAAAATAGATGACACATCAACCTTCATGCAGCACTTGCAAAATAGCCACACCAGTCCCACATGCATTCACTGGGAACGTGATGCTTTGCTGCCCCTGATTAGTGGCCTTTTCCCAGATCTGTAATAAGTTTGGGGGTCTGGACTAAATTTAATATATAGGCCTTCACTGAGTTTAGTCTGGCTCTCATTCTGCTTCATTTGACTCTCCTATTCCCTGAGTTTAATGAGATTGGTAGCCAATACAAATTTAATTTCTCAAAAATGATTCACCCTACAAATCAGCCTTGGAGAAAACATTGCCTAGTGAGGGGTTGACTTTGGACAATATTGTACCTTGTCAGGAGCTTGCAATGAGCTTGTGCTCTTGGGATTGGCTATGACCCCTTCAGCATTACCCTCTTTACTCACGATGTTCCAGTCCTCACTTCCCAGCCCTACAAAGCCCACTTCAATACGTTGAACATTGATTCATTTCCCTAACCAGACACCCGTCTCCTCTGGTGGCTGAGGGCAGGCTCCTTAGTCAGACTTGAAACTTTGTGACTTTGAGCAAATTAGTTCTCCTCTCTGGGCTTCATTGCCCTCTTCTGTAAAATGGGGATAAGAACA
Source organism: Balaenoptera physalus (assembly GCF_965194825.1). Lineage (NCBI taxonomy): Eukaryota > Metazoa > Chordata > Mammalia > Artiodactyla > Balaenopteridae > Balaenoptera > Balaenoptera physalus. The sequence goes on from NC_138882.1 coordinate 118,920,590, forward strand.
GTACCTATCTCACAAGGTGGTTGAGGGAATGAAAGGAGTTAAGAAGTGTAAAGTTCTTGAGGCAATGTCTAGCATATGATAGGCACCAATAAATGTTAACTATTATAATCCCTCATATCTTTGCATGTCATCCTCTTATACTTATATGTGATATTTATAGTCTTTCTTATGCCCTCACCTTATATAAGACAGATCTTGGTTTGTCTCCCCAGTCCTTAGGCCCTTATTTTGCTGTTCAGGTTAATGGGAAAGTGAAAAATGGGAGAGAACTAAGAAAGACCAAACTGATCTGGATTAGAAGGGACACACAGAGAACAGAATTTGTTTAGAAAATGGGAAGAAGGAGTGAGAAGAGGAATCAGGAGGCCAGATTTAGGTAGAGGATTTATGTGGGAGGATGGGGAGGTGAAAAGGAGGGGAGGGGAGGGGACGGGAGGAGAGAATGCAGCAACCTGGAGAGGAGGTTTAGCATGTGTGACCCGATAGATCACAGCTGCTCACTCTCACATCAGTCTAGAGACTTTGTAGAGGTTTCATTTCTTTCTCTCCCTCCTTTCCTCCCTCCCTCCCTTCCTCCCTCCCACCTTCCCTCTCTTTAACCCATTTTTTCTTTTCCTCTTCTCCTTTTACTTTAACGTGGGGTTGATTTACTTACAGGGAAGGGTTATATGCAGGACCATTTTTCCTCCTGATCAGAAGCACTCAACAGACACAGATAGATACCACCAAAGTTATCCCCTCAGGGTCTTGGGGGTACTCTCCATAGCGGCATGTGCCACATACCCCCAAACAATATTAGTATGCTGTTTGAAAACTGTCTTTTTAATGCACATGTTTTGGGAAGGCTTAATTTCACTTCAATTCAGGACCCCAATAATACGTTAACAGTTTCCGTAGCACTTCAGTTCTTTGTAGTGTTTAAAATACTTTCATACTCGTGATCTCATTTGTTTCCTCCACAATAATTTTGTGCATTTATAGGTCAGGAACTGTCATTCCTATATTACACAGGAGGAAAACCATGGCTCAGAGATGTGCTGGTCCTAGAACTAATGATGTCCTGTGACCCTTGCTATGTGTTCACTCTACTCCATCACAATATCCTTGAACGTTTCCATAGGCCTAATGGGCTTATATGATTTCTTCATTCTCTGGGCTTCTAGAATTCCCTCTACATTTTTGTCAGCATTCATAGTTTTCCTTTACTTGTGTATTAATTGATTAGGTTTATTTAACCTTTAGAGTTCGATTATAAAAGCTCCTTTTGGCAAGGGGCTGAGTTTCTTCAGGATGCGTGAACCTGTCTCTGAGGCTACAGGTCTCCAACCAGTTTCCTTGCCCTGGTGCAGAAGCCAGACAGTTGGACCGCTTGTTTTTACTTTTCTGTTCTAGGAAGTCACCCTTAGGTCAGACTATTGACGTGGGGATTAGAACCCACAACCTCTCACCACCCTCTCTGTGGTTTAGCCCTTTGAACCATGCAGCATTTAAGTTTAGTAATTAGCACTTAGAAAGCCATTGAGGTCGATCCCCACTGTGCCTGTGTAAAATTTGGACTCGTTTAATTGTCAAAGCCTCTTAGAGAACATTTCTGTATAATTCTGCGTATTTAAAATAAAGTAAACTAATGCCATTATCCATATTCCCTTAGAATGGGATTCAGCAATAGTATATGGACAGAACAAAAATCTATTAATAGGCATATGTGTGGTAAGGTGACATTCAGATGCATCTGTTTCCTCTCATAAAGTCACCTGCTGGAAGCCTATAGAGTAAATGTTAATGAATTTGGGTCTACCTAGCTGCAAATGGATCAGATCTTCCTAATGTAACATTATAGCAACCTAGGTTCACTTGGATTATTCTGCTGATACAAATTAAATTGAACACCAAAGCCAGCAAAATGTATTAGAGAGGAATTAGATGTGCTACAGAAACGTTTAAAAGATGTTGTTGTGAGAACCCAAAGAAGAGGAAGAGGAGGAAGGAGAAGAATATCTCTTTGTATTCCTCCAGCTTGGAGCCGGCTCACATTTGAAGAGATGGACATGATGATTCTATTGTGCGAGTGAAGTTTGCCATGTGACCTCCATTAATGTTTAAAGATTGCTCCATAGTTTAATCTTTAAAACATCATGCTGAAAGCATGCCATCAAGTGCCTGCCAAATTCGGTTTTAAAATGCAGCTGGTTTTTAGCTAGAGGTGAGGAAAAAAAACACTAAAGGTTTTGTTGTTGTTTTTACTGTTTCAAAAAAAGTTAAACTTGGATTTTTTTAATTTGATCAATTATTTCAGAAATAGCATGTAATTGCCTCTCAGGTCAAATTGAATCTTATAAGTGGAGGTTTGACACATCTCCCCCTATATCTACCTAACTCAGTCTTTTTCATGTCTTAACGCATGTGCTGTACTTCAGTCCAATGTATTCCATTAATTCCTACACATGTTCATTAAAGCTTACAACCCTTTATTCCATGGCTTTTCATATGCGTTGTCTCCTCATCATGGGGGTGTAAAAACTCAAGTGTATAATTCCTGGACTCTGCTTACGATGGAGCTTCTCACAGGGTTTTTTTAAAGTTTTCTTTCCAGTGCATGTACCTCATGACGCTTGCTGACTTATTAATTTCATTTAGAAGACAAATTTGGTCAGTCAGCAACAAATACTTCCAAAAAACTTAATTTTGACATTTTTTTTTTCATAGGGAAACTTCTGTGTGAAAAGTGACCTAAATGTGTTTTGGTTAATAATGTTGGTTATCAGATATTTGTACAACTGTGAAAGAAATGAGCTATTTTCTCAGATCCTGTGAGGGATTTCTTTTTCTCCCTCCCTAAACAGATATAACTTCACTGGTGCTGTTGGACTGGAGTCTCTGTCTACCCCTCTCCTATTTTCCTAAGACCCTTGTGCTAGGCTCTTTGACAAAATAATGAATAATATACGATGCCTACTCTTAAAGACTTCAACACAGAGAGGCAATTGCACATGATAGATGCTGATGGCTGGCTAACAACTAGCCAGGAATTCCCAACATTTGAAAGATTCCAGTATGGGTTGTTGGTACAAATCAGAAGAGTTCCATGACAAACAGTGAAGCAGATCACTTTGGTTTATAGTCACTGTTGATGGACAACTGTTCTAAATTCCACACCAGGTTGTGCCCATGAAGCACGCCAGGAGATTGCCACCACTGGGAGCACTGTGGTTACTTTTTCAGTTGAAGGAAAGTCTCCCCACCTTTCCCCCCCACCTCGCAATGAGTCTTCGTACAAATGAAATATCCTTATAGTGGAAAATATGGAAAACAAATAAAATTGAAGCCACTTGGGTGAAGAATCTGAATGAATTAATAGAAATATATATGTATAATATATACAAAAATATTCTAGTAGGTACATTAAAAAGTAAAAAGGAACAGGTGAAATGAGTTTTAATAATATATTTTATTTAACTGCAAATATTTAAAACATCATTTCAACATGTACTCAATATAACAAAACTGCTAATAAGATATTTTATATGAATTTTTTTCCATATTGAGTCTTCAAATCCGGTATATTTTACTCTGGTAGCACATTTGAATTCACACTAGACACATTTCAACTGCTCAATAGCTACATGTGACTAGTGGTTGCCTTACTGAACTGTGCAGGTTTAGATGTACCATTCATAGAGGTTAAGAACACTAAGACTCTCTGAGTTTGAATCTTGCCTCTATCTTGGTCCCTCCATGAACCTAGGCAAGTTAATTCAACTTTCTGAGACTCAGTTTTCTAATATGTGAAACAGAGATATAAATTGTTCATCTCACTGAGTTGTCATGAGGGATAAATGAATTCAAAATACCTGGAAATATACTGCACTAGACAATGCAAAGGGAATGATATTGCTGGAAAAGTTACTTGAGCTTATAAGGGCATTTTGAAAATATGCATGATATCAAAGTTGTATTTCCATGTTCATCACATTCTCATTATCCCAGCCATCCAATCATGAGATTCTAATGCTCAATTATTATTGCTGTTTTGAGCTCATTCTGTGTGTCGGGTGTGACCTTGCCATCTTTTGGAGCAGCCTTCTCACACTTCAGGTATTCAGATAAAAAGCTTTCCAACACTTGATTTTCCAAGAAGCCAATAGTTTGGAAGTAAGAAGTAAAGACTTAGCCTGGTTTGTGCTACTTTTACTTTGTAATAAATAACTTAGATGGATAGAATACAGTGATTTTCCACAATGCTCATTGACTGAAAATATACAAACAAGTGGAAATTGTTTATTCTCCTAATTGTACACATTTTCTGCTAGCCCCAGCGGAAGATAAAAACACATTTTGTCAGCACACACCATGACTGCAAAGAGTGGACTGGCAACTCTTATATCCTTCAGATACCTGTCAGAATTCATGGACACCACAGCAATGTTGTGGAAAGCCTATCATAAGTTACAGTATTCACATAGCTGCCAACCACCTATAACAAGTGCCAGACATCAATAACTGTCCACAATGTCAAAGGAAAGCAGTAAGGACAAGCACCAATGATACTGCAACCAACATTGTAATAGCTAACCAAGAGGACAATATTAATTCATGACCACAGCATCCTTTGAAGCTGGCCAGAGATGAAAAAACAAAAACAAAACAAAACACCCCACAACAATAGAAAGAATTCAATCAGACTATCCAGGCTGGCTGAGGCCCATAGAGAAATTAGAGGCCAGCCAAAGCCCCAAATTACCCATTCATGTCCTTAAGAGAAGGGAAGCTGCAGAGGATACTGTTCAGAGGTGGTGCTTATTGTCTGCCACAGAATTTCATGGCTCTTTTTCACCCACAGGGGGTGTGAAAAAAAAGACCATTGGCATCCTTTCTCCTGGTAAGAGAATATTAGAAGATCCTGCTAGAGATTTGAGGAACTTGAGAGTTCCCTATCCCCAAACCCCTCACTACATCTGAAAAGAATGAGACCCAGAGAAGTTAACTAATTGCTCAAAGTCACACTGCCAGTTCCTGGGAATATCCAAGACCAGAAGACAGATTTGCTATACTGGATTCTGTACATTAGTCTTTCCATGCTTCCTGGCTACTCTCCTCTGATTTTGTCAGAGCAAGAATCATTTTCTCCTTCTTTTTATTTAGCTGGCGTCCTAAGAATGGGAGAAGAACTGAAAACAGGAATGGCAAAATCATAGAAATCTCCATACTGAAAAATTTATTCAGTCATTCTCCCAGGACTTATTTTTATACTGGGTGGTCTTGTGATTCAGGAAACCTAGACTTGGTGCCTTCACAAAAGTGTAGTTCATATTTTCTACACTGTTTCCAAAGTCCAGAGCCTGGATTGTTCTGTGTTAGCATACTTAATTCCGTGTAAACACTAAAAAAGTTCCTATGAGTGCCTAAATTACAGCCAGAAAGTATCCTGGGATCTAGGAAAATGTAAGTCATTTTAAATACTTGTTTATATTTAGATGGTGCTAAAATATAGAATTTTCCTCTTTTGTGTTTCTACCAAATCTAAGTAGCATTTTGTTCTCAGAGAGGTTAAGTTGCCAGAATGCTCACTTACTGTTAAAACTGAACTTCTTTTATAAATAATAGTTTATTCTTACAAATACTAGTTTTGTGGGCAGCTGTGGAATTGTGCTATCAAGCTCTGGATTTTGAGTTACAAGAACTGAGATTTCAAGGCTCTGATAGGCCACTTATTAGCAAATACTGTGCCCCTAAAATGGCTATGATTAGGATTAAATAGAATAACATATGTACACGCATTGTATAAACTATACAGCATTGTGCAAATGTAAGAGCTTATTATTTTGCTCAAAATCTAATAGGTATTTGCATTTATATGTTGAAAGAATTTATATTTATATAAAATATTTTCTATATGATAGATAGAGATTATGTCCAGATTGGAGATGTTTATTGATAAGCTTCCTATCTAATTTTTGTGACCCATTTATTTTAACAAGACAGTTTATTTTATAGCTGACTTGAAATTTGCCTCAAATATTCAATTGACAGTGGCTACAGCTATCAGACCCACTGTTTATGGTGCAAAAATCAAACTAAACATTTATAAAAATTTCCACAGAAGATTCCAGCTAATGAAAGCACCATTTGTGGTGTGCTAAAACATGTGCACACATAGGTATTGCCCCATTTATCAGACATGAGAGCTAATTACCTCATACACCACTATATCTCTTCCACTCTCTGCATTTCAATTCCCAATATTAACACATAGGTGGTCAAGCTGACCATCGAATAGCCTGCATGAGCATGAATGCATTAAATAATTTAATGTTGGAAGAGTTTATTAAACTGCCACATTCTAATCAGCATGCGTACCTGCCTTCATTAATTTTGCACTGGTCCATGGTGTGTCTCCACAGCCAACGCAGAGAGCGCTAATGTTAATAGGGGCTCTTAACAAACAGGACCAGTTAATCAAGGAAAATTTACTATTAACCACATGACCATGCATACTGCAATCTAATTACAATCAGATTTAACCCTCACCCTGCCACACCCATTTAAACATCTTTCTTATTATTTGTCAATGAAACTGCAGGAAATAAGGCATCGTTATTTCATTAGAGTAAGAGAGACATTTGCATCTGCATATAATTGTGAACATGAGAGGTTTTCTGCTTTACCATAATCCCATGTTGGAGCCATTCAATTTTGTTAGTTTTAAAGATCACAATGAAGAGAGTCCTGCTTCTGTCTCCTAAATCTTTTTAATTCTCTGAAAATAATTGATTACAAGGAGAGAGTTTCTCTGAAGGAACATCCATACTCTGAACTGGTTCAGGGGAAATACAGCATTTGGCAAGTTACGGTTATTGCTATGTAAATGGTGTGGATATAATGTAGGTTATTTTGTTTGACTGTTTAACAAAGTAATATGAGATATTAACATTAAGTCTGATAAGACTAGGAGCCCATCATTTAACCAAATTTGCCTACTTCAATACCAGTGAACTGGAGAAATACCTACCATGACTGTCTGGTTTGTATATTTAGAAGGAGTACAGAAAAGGGAGAAGAAATTGTGACCAGGCGTTTTGTTTTTTTATTTCTTCTAGTTGTCGTGGTTCCTGTTTTATTCCTTTGGGTCACACAAGTTTGTGTGTATTTACAGTCGATTTCTGGTTTAGTGATTATGCCATTTTCAGTGAAGAGGTACGACTTCTGAATCAGGGTAAGAAGGAGAGCTTTGGAAATGTCAATGCTGGTATTTATGAAATATCAAGGAGGGAAGTTACATCACTTTTATCAGTATGTCATCTTATGACCCTCTTGCTCCTTGAAATATTCACCCACACTGAAGGGACTAAGGAAATATCTCAGCAGTTTGCCAAAAATTTCAGTTTGATAACTGAAAGAACTTTTTAAAATACTTTCTTTCTTGAAAGATTCTAATTATCCTATTTTAGACAATTATTCCTATTAGAGCTGATAAAGACTATCTCCCTATGGTATATTTTATTTTATTTTAGGTCAAGTTATCTTGTTTTAATGATACAGGCAATTCCATGTGGGTCAGCTATGGGATCAGATGAACTATATTTTTATATGGAGTGGGTTTGGGCAGAAGATACCATTTTATTCTGCAACATAGGACAGTAGTTCCATATCTGTATTACATTTTTTCTTGTGACTCATGAATTTGTAAGTGATTTTTGAAAGTTGTTCTTTTTGGAAAGCAGCAATAGTATCTAGATTTTATTGCTACATTATATAGTGGTCTTACCTGTTGGAATATCAACACTATCAAATGCAGAATTGATTGGATAGCATCCTATTTACAAAAGAATGGTCCCCAAGGAGCCTCCAACTAAAATGTAGCTTTGGAAGAACATTTAAAATGTGGTGTGATATACAAAATTCAATGCACATGATTTACCACTAATCTGTTCATTCCTAGAGATGATGTAAATTCTCCAATGCCAATCCCAGTATCAAGTAGACCAGGCAGGGTTAGAGCTAGCAGACATGGCTGTATATGCTGCAGACCACTGGAAGGAAATATGAGAGGGATACTGAAGAACCCATGTCACTCTTTTCTGAGGGCTCTGATTTTAAAAAGGGAGAGGAAAAATATCTGTCTTCTCTGTTAAGGTTCCTAAGAAATTATAAAGTAGTATCATATTCAAAGCGAGAAAATATTTTGAATTTAACCAAGAAAAAAATATTTTCTCACTCGAATGGTACAATGTTTTCCTAAATGGCTGACAAACTGTATAAATAACTTTTGGGGGAAACGAGTATTTCATATGTAGAATACCTTTACTTTGCTTCATTTATGTGTTGTCATCTTGATGTTTTGATGAAATCTTGTCTGTGTATTTGGTTGTCTAGGGAAGCTGTGAGGTTTGGTGGAGAAATGTTCAAGGGGTTGGGAGCTTTGAATTGTGTTTCTGGCTCTGCTCAGTTCCCTCATCTGTAAAGAGGGAGTGTTAGATTAGCTAATTTCTAAGGATGCTTGAACACACTGATTTTAAGTATATGAAGTAGTAGAATCTAAGAGACAATGTAGGACATAAGATTCCCTTCAAAATTTCAGGAAGCTTACCTGAGCAGTTGGGGGAATATTAAATGACGGCTTTCCTTCCTTTCTTTCTTTTTTTAAAATTTCAAGTTCAAAAATAAGGGCGTCCAATTCCAGGTCCTTTACTTTCTTCCACTCCTTGTAAAATGTACAAATTCCACACTGAGGGATGATCGTGCAATAGTACTCTATATGACTCATAAATATAATTTAGTTTGGAAATGTCATATGATAATCCCATATAAAGCCCTATTTATCAAAGGCCTGAGCTGTCAGGTTGTGATGGTGCTTTGATTATTTTACACATTATGTACATAGGGAAGAGCCAAAAGGCACATTCCACATACAATTTAAGAAAGGAAAAGAGCTCAATGAAGGATTTATCCTTTTCACAAATGTGTTTAATTCTAAAAACGTGAAAGGATAGAAATGTAAAATTGGCTAGGCAATTTAACACACACACACAAACTATATATACACACACATACACATATACACATACTTTACCACTGAACATGAGAGAAAAATTCTGTTGTCATAGAAGTACAAGAAATATGAGCAAAATAAAAAATAAATAGCATTCACTCTGAGTAGTAGTTTTGTCTAGGTTCACAGAAAGTGTTCAGCAGCTAAGACGGCACAACTACAATGTGCTGGACTTTGCTTTAGTAACCCCAGAAAGCTGGAGCCAGGAGCCAGGAAAGGAGAGGGTGTGGGACGGGAAGGTCATGGGGTGAGCTTCAGGCAGGGTTTACAGCCTCACCTGCCGTCTAGGAAGGGTGAATTCCAACAGGAAAACACTGAAAGTGCCCACTTGTGAATGCACCCGCTCAGTGCACATGCAGACATGCACAGGCACACAAGTCAACTAAGTCAGTAATTGGAGTTTTCCTGGGGGAAGGCAAACTGGAAGAGTGAAGGAAGACAATGGTAGAGATCTCTGATCTGCTGCATCTATGTGTGTTTACTGTATTAGCCCAATATGCCATTGGCAATTCTTTTGAGACGTAGATAAGAAAAAGGAGATTGTGTGAGAAAGAAATTAAAATAGAAAGGAAAATCTTGAAATCCAGAAATGAAAACTGAAAAAAACCACTTTCCATTTCTTTAACTATTTTCCCTACGTCTTCTTTTTCTTCCTCAGTAACTTCAACTTATTATGATCTTTCTCTGGGGAACAGATAAGTAGTTTCAGGTGGAGCTGAGGCTCATACTTGTCCTTGGTTTATACTTTCCTAGGGTAATAGAACATCCAGTACCAGGTAACTAGTCCAACAGTTGTCCATTTGTTCAGGCATTTCTGGTCCACAATAGGAGGTGAGCTGTAATATGAGATTCACTTTGCAAGGGACAAACTTTAACAATTTCTACTGCAAAACTCCCATAAAGATACAGCAAACTATATTTTTAATTATACTCACGTTACTACCATTGAAAGAACCAAGGTCAGGGCACATATTCATCTGACATGTGAGACAAAATTTTGCTCAAAAAAATTGGCTCCAAAATACCACAAAAAAAATTGCCAAATGGATTTTAATAAATGTTGTATTAAATACCAACATCATGTGATATTATGCCAACTTAATTAGTTGTTAAATTTAATATTCATTAACACTCCACTGCATTTGAAAACAATTTGTAGGTTTAGATTTTCTCACTCTGTGAAATTTTCAGCTGCGCATGGTGATTGCTGAGAGCTCAGAACAAGTTGTGAATCAAGTCAGTTACTCGCAGCCAAATAATGTCAAAAGCAAATTTACAAATATTTTTGGAAAAAATTGTACCAATATTAGGTTTAATGTGGGTCCTGGGTATATTTTTAGTAAGTGTTGATATATGGGGAGTGGGGCAAGACCTCCAAATGTAAGAGGGCTTAAGGCCAGTGAAGTCTGAAACAGAACCTGGTTAGAGTCAACTGTTTTAAAGCGACTTTATAGAAGGCACTGGTGTTTTAGGGGATTATTTCTAGAACTGTCTGAAGGTGACGAAGCTGCATCCTTTATTCTTAAGCACTGTCAATTGAAGGGCATCAAGCTAGTCTTGACTATCTGCAGGGATGGCAGATGATTACATGAAGCCCTTTGCAGCAGGACGGCTCTCCCTGCTGGACTGATACAGCTTGTGGACACCCAGGACTGCCCGGGACAGGTGGTTAGCTATAATGATACCCTAGATGGAGGCTCTCTTTGACTTTCTAGGCTCTTCACATGAGCTCTTGTAACCTTGCTCTATTTCACATAAAGCCGTACAGCCGAATTTGTCTCCTACACGGCTCAGCGTGTCTTGAAGGAAATGTTTTTCTCTCAAGATGTCCCTGGGCTTGGCATGTCTGCCGCATTAAGAAGACATTCCCCAGATCAACATTAGGCAGTTTCCTGGAGGAACTCCTCTCCTGGCAGGAGTTTTTTCCTTTTATTTGGGGTTCTAGCTTCACCTTAATAAACTAGGATACATGAAAGTGTTGGCTAATGTTTATTTACATCAGACTCGCAAAGAAAAAGAAAACAATTGTCCTGAGCCACAAGAATAGTCTTCACCTTGATCCTGAGACAGAAGATTAAGTAAGGCTGGTATTTTTCTTAATGCTTGCTCTGAGCAAGCACACAGTTGGCTATGTCAAAACTGGCCTTCACTGACCTGTGTTATGTGCTGGGCTGGAACTTTTTTTCTGAATTGTACCGAGTAAATCATTGTAATTCACAGGACTGCATTTTAAAAGGACACAACACTTATCTCTACTCTCTCCTCTTACCTTCTTCCTTCCCCTAGCTCCTCTTTCCTCTCTCCATCCTTCCTTCTACTTTGACTGGCTTTTGGGCAAACTTCTAATCGAAATCTTTGCATCTCTCTCTCTCTCAGGTCTACTTTCCTCTAGAAAAGACTCATTCTTATAAAAATCATGATAGTTTGACAAGCTGAGGGCAATTACCTGATCAATATCAGTCAGAATGAGAAGCCCATGATGGATGCCCCTTTGGATTGAAAGAAAAGCAGCAGAGACATATTAAATTAAGCTCATCTCATTTGGCCCATCACCAGAAGATCCTGAAGCAAGGTAATTTGACCTTTAAAAAATTGAGAGACCGTCTGCATCACCCCAGTATGAAGAAAGGTCTCAGACAGGGTAATTAGAGAATTTCAATAATTGCTGGCTTCGCAAGAAAGAATTTTTTTTCCAAGTCTTTTTGGTGTTCAAACTAGCAATTAAGGAAAATTAGTGAGCCCATTTCCTCACTTCCTATAGACTAGGTGGGGGTATTCCATGAGACAAGGTAGGCATAGGACAGAATGGAAACAAGTCATTGCTACCCTTCAGACACCATAATTCTTAACCTATACTTTTCAACTTGTCAGGTTAATAAATGTTTTAATTATACTTTTAGCTTGATACTTCTTCCAAAGCCAAACAGTAAATCTCTTTAGATTGTGTTGTCATTGGCCATTAACATTGCTAACAAGGCAATAGATCTCAGGTATTTAGCCATCATTACTTCTCTTTGGCTCAGATCATCAGAATCAACAACTCTGTACTCAGAGGAATTAATATACACTCGAATCTAAACATCACAATGAAAAGGTGACCTCCACCCAATGACTATGCACGTTTTTAATGATTGTACAGTTACAGAAATGAACCATGGTTTAAACATTTATTTAAATCATCTCCTTTCCCTGTGGCACATCTTACAGTCCTTTTCTCAACTCTTTCCTCTTCATCTGATTCAAAGATCAGTGGCCCTGAAAACCATAGACAAAAGACACCAGGATTAAACATTTTGGGGGCCTGGCATGGGAAGCTCTGTCCATAGATATCCAGAGTCAGAAAGACCCTTAGGAAGTTGTCTTTTTATTCAGTGTTTTCAAACTTTAGATGCATAAAAGTAACCTGGAGAGCATAATCCAACATACCTGGGAAGGGTCAAGCGATCTGCCATTTTCATAGGTATCCCCAGGTGATACTATGCTGGTGGTCTATGGACCACATATTAAGAAACAGTATATCTCATTCTCCTTTCTATTAGCCTTCTGGCATTGTGGAAAGTACACCAGGTTAAGGTGATGAAAATCAATCATTCTTTGCACAGGCTACCACGGAATTGGGCTGAGACTCATTCAGTCAAATAAGAGTCCAAGGCTTTGAGGTTCTGTCACTTGCCTGTGAAGAACTGCCACTTCTCTTCCTCCAGCTAACATCCCTTTGTTTTCCAGGCCATTCTGTTGAAACGTATTCTACTTGCACAAGTGTTCCTATGGAAAATGATGAGTTTTTTATTTCATTTTTTTACCAACAAATATGTGCTCCCCCCTTTTTACATATGACAGCAGGCTTTCAGTTCCCTCCTAAGTACAGGGGACTTTTGTTGCCAGGAAGAAGAGAAATTTGTAAATTGATTCATTTCATTCAGAGTTCCAGCTAAGGCCTTTGACGTCATCACCTCTGTTCTGCCTCTCAAGCCAGCCACACTGCCCTCCCCCTTATTCCTCAAATACAATAGGCCCACTCCCTCTTTAGGGCCTTTATCCTCGCTGTTTTCTCTGTTTCGGACTCTCTCCTCCCAGATGTCCACTTCAAGTTTTTGCTGAAATCCCACCTTCTCCCTGAGGCCTCTCCTCACTACCTTATTTAACACTGAAATCCAACCTCTGCTTCTCTACTCTTGATCCACCATACATGATCTCTCTATATATGTTTTGTCTTTTTTTCCCATAGCACTTATTTCCTTATAACGTATTATTTAATTTACTTAAAAATATTGTTGTTATTTTCTTTTACCCACAGATTATAAACTCCACAAAGGTTGGAATTTTATTTTTTAGGTTGGTGTTTAACAGGTAATCAGAACAGTGTCTGGTACACAGTAAGTGCTTGATAAATCTTTGTTGGATGAAAGAATAGATGTCTCATTACTTATGATGGTTTCCTCTTCACAAGCATTTGCATCAAAATCTAAGAGAGGCTAGAGGAGGCAACAGCCAAGAAGTGTGTAAATCACATATTATTTAGATTCACCTAAATTCATATATGATTCAGAAAATGCATTTGAATAATACATATTCTAAGGGGGTCTTAAATGACACTACAAAGATTATTAACTTCTCAGCCTATTCCTCCAGCTAGCTATTTCAAACTCTTTAACCTGAATATTGATTACTGCTATAACTGAGGCAGAGTGCTCAGAGAAAGTAGCAAACTACAGGGAAAACATTGAATGTGTGAGAGCCATAATTAGCATTATCCAAACTGTATTGAAAATATTGTTAGGGACTTGATGCTACCTTGGCATTTTGTACTCATATCTATTGGAAGTTATATTGCCAGATTTATGGGAATAGCTACCATGATGGAGATTTATGATACAGGATGCTATACTTCACAAACATTATCTACCTATTTCTTCAAAAGAGTCCTATTAAGTGTGGTGTTAGGATTCATTGGCTTGCAAGTGGTGGGGAATCCAACTCAAACTGTTAAACAAAAAAGAGTTTATATACTCTTTTATATTTATTCATGTATCTAGAAAGTCAAGAGAAAAAATGTATTGATAACAATTACTCAAACATTTAAAGTAACATAAGCAAAATAAAAATAGAATTTTAATCATCTGAACATTTTAAAATCACATAAGCAGAATATTTATCTAAATTTATATTTAGATACTTCAATCATTTTCTTAGCCATATGTATCTTAACACCATGTTACAGCTGTGGGATGGTTAATTTTGTGTGTCTGCTTGAGTGGGACCCAGGTTGACTTGATTAAACCTCATTCTGGCTGTGTCCATAAGGGTGTTCTGGATGAGCTTAACATTTGAATTGGTAGACTGTGTAAAATGATTGTCCTCCCCAGTGTGAGTGGACCTCATCCAATCTGTTGGAGGCCTGAGATACCATCTCTCTGCCTGACTGTTTTTAAGCTGGGACATCAATTTTCTTCTGCCCTTGGACTGGAACTACATCACTGGTGGGACTTCCCAGCCTTCATAATCACATGAGTCTCTCTCTCTCTCTCTCTCTCTCTCTCTCTCTCTCTCTCTCTCTCTATATATATATATATATATATATATACACCATTGTGTTGGTTCTGTTTCTGTGGAGAATCCTAATACAAGATGTTTTTTTCAGAAGAATGTATTTTTTTAAAATATGATCTCTTTATTTTTGTTATCATAAATTCCCTGCAATATTCTTCCAAGTTGCATTTTAAGGTTAATAAATTTAAAATCTTTGACATCCTCAATTTTTCTGTCTATATAACAATATTTTGAAATAAGAAAAATGTTTTCTCTATAAATGTTAAGGTATCAGGTAACCTTAGAGCATATTCTGCAAAATGAAGAGTATTCTCAAATTCATCTTTTTCATATTGAAATACATAAATAGTTCAGGACAAATATTTTCACAGTTACTATCTTTTTGCCTCTGTTCTTTGACAAATATTTTTGTAAGACAAAACTTCAAATAAGTTGTCTCTACTTATGATTTTTAAATGTTTTGCCAGCTATAGATGCTGTAAAATCATAAACCTTCTCAATTTCTTCCAATTCCAGTATATAACACAGATTTATCCAACTAACAATAGGAATTTTATTGTAAGATTCTTCCCACAAACTGAGCTATTCCCAAGCACAATTATAAGATTTTTATCTTATAAAATCTCACAATTATATCTCACAATTATAAAAATTTTATCATCTTGCTTGCATTTTATTTTCATAACTGTAATTTGTTAAAAATTCAAACGCTGAAGGCTCTTGGCACTTGATTAGCGTAGTAATTTGATTAAATATTTTCAACTGCTTTTGCACAAAATACAACCAAAATTTGGGATCATTCATAAAAATGTACAATATCTTTATGAGACAAGTTTGATTTAAAAAGCAGTTCTTCAAACGTGCAAACATTTCTAAAACCCATTTGATGATAGATAGCAAAGAGACAAAGCTTGTATTGCTATATTGAAGGGTTTTTTTTGTATTCAACATCAGTGTCATCACATTTTGTTGTTTAGCTACTCTGTGTGTGTGTGTGTGTGTGTGTGTACAACTACAGCTTCTATTTTCCTTGGTGGGATATCCCAATTTATTTGAACATGATTACAAATTATGTGTATATCAAAATTAATCCCTAGTATATATCTGCTCCATAGGCTTTTTTTAAATTGAAGTATAGTTGATTTACATTGTTGTGCTAACCTCCACTGTACAAGCAAAGTGACTCAGTTTTACACATATATACATTTTTTGTTTTTAGTATTCTTTTCCAAGATGGTTTATCCCAGGAGATTGGATATAGTTCCCTGTGCTATACAGTAAGACCTTGTTGTTTATCCATTCTAAATGTAATAGTTTGCATCTACCAACCCCAAATTCCCAGACGATCCCTCTCCCTCCTCCCTCCTCCTTGGCAACCACAAGTCTGTTCTCTATGTCTGTGAGTCTGTTTCTGTTTTGTAGGTAGGTTCATTTGTGCCATATTTTAGATTCCACATATAAGTGATATCATATGGTATTTGTCTTTCTCTGTCTAACTTACTTCACTTAGTATGATAATCTCTAGTTGCATCCATGTTGCTGCAAATGGCATTATTTTGTTCTTTTTTATGACTGAATAGTATTTCATTGTATATATATACCACATTTTCTTTATCCATTCATCTGTTGATGTACATTTAGGTTGTTTCCATGTTTTGGCTATTGTGAATAGTGCTGCTATGAACATAGGGGTGCATGTATCTTTTTGAATTATAGTTTTGTCTGGGTATATGCCCAGGAGTGGTATACCTGGATCATATGGTAGCTCTATTTTTCCATAGGCTTCTTAATTTAATGAGAACTATGTTTTTACCACAATAATATGTTTTACAAAATTTGTATTTTTGTTATCAAACAAAACAATTGTGACTTCAAGGTTTTACTTTTAAATTGATTTTACAGTAGCATTCAACAATTGCAAATATTTTATCTTTACCAGAATGAACTTCCAAAGCTTTACTTTGATTTCAGGTATTGTATGAAAACTTTTAATCATTATTAAAATTAACTGATTTTCTTTCTGAAGCATCTGATGACACTGCTAGGAAACTGGTATTACTCTTTCTGCTAATGAACTCAACATGTTAACAGCTATTGCTTCACTTTTTATTCATTCAAAATAAAACATCAATTGAAAATAAAGACAATTAATTTAAAACTACAGTCCTTTGATCTAGATGAAAAGTCATGGCTCTTAGAGTGGTTTGTAGAACATACATTCTGCAGCTGCATCAGATAAATTATCTTTTTTTCAGCCCAGGTTTTAAAATAACCACTAACTTTTGAAATAGATACTGATGCTTCATCAGCAGATTTATATCTGCTGGTTTTCACATGTTGGTGATATAATTTATGGCCTCCAAAGTAAGCAGTAAACATTGGTAAGCACTATGAGAAAATTAAGCATTGAAGTCAACAAGAGAAATAAAAAATCAGCACTTTCACTTTATTTAACATTCATTTTTGAGCTCATTGCTATTGAAATACTCTATTTCAAAAACTGAAAAACTTTATCAAAAATTAAATAGTTGTATGTCAATACCAAGCAACAACCAAATCTCTCTACTAAGGATATTCAGCTTATACATTATATGCTCTATAGAAGAACTGCTTACTTAGTCTTATTTTCTGCATATATTTCATGTATATCTAAACCATATTTCCCTCATTTCTCACTGATCCCTGACAGGCAACCTGGTGCCTTTATGCGTCTCACAGGCTGGGGCTGGGGCTCCTGTACACCAATGGCTGGCAGAGTAGGTGGCGTCATATATTTCCTTCAGCACCACCTGAGAACAGAAGTGAGCTGTCCCCAGCTATGTGCTTGCAAGACCCCTGCATGCTCCTTTGAAATGGAAGCCTTAATTATACCGCATTTGGAAATAAGTGTGACGGAATGTTCTTGGTCATCTTTCATATTTCACCACATGTTAAAGTGAAAACTTGGTCCACTGCACACATTACTCACACACTACAGACAAGACCATGCCAAGAACTGGCATTTAGTACAAAGTGGAAGCTTACCAAACCTATTCCAGCTAATTTGAAGCAACTGCGGTCAGGGACTCATAATATCAAACCAAATGAAACATCGTATCAGCTGACATTAATTGAAACCCCGGGCAAACCAGAATGTCTGGTCACCCTAGACACAGGGAACAGCAAGTACAAATTTAGGAAACGCCTAGGTAGGTTTCAGTAGGCATGAGGAGGAAAGACAGTGAGAGAATAACAGAAAGCTAGTTAGAACAAGTTCACAGAGAGCCATGTAGGCCGTGGAAAATATTTCAGGTTTTATTTTACATAAGCCAAGAAGACTTTGAAAGACGTTGGTCTGATTAATGTTTAAAAAGTCAGTGAGCTGCTGAGTGGAGAAGAGACTGTATAGGATCTGAATGGAGGCAGGAAAGCCTATTAGGACACCATTGCTAGTGTCAGGTAAAAGGCAATGGTGTTTAGGACTGGGATGAAATGTATAGAGGTAGTGAGAAATCGTCTAATTTGGGAAATATTTTAAGTATATATCTGACGGGATATGTTAATGCCTTGAATGTGGGGAGTAAGAGAAAGATACGAGTCATGGTTTTACTATCAGCCTTTTGGATGACTGTTGGCGCCCTGCGCAGAGATGAGGACCATTGTGAGAAGAGCAGCTAGAGAGGGGAACTAGGAGGTCTGTCTGTTTGTAAAGGTTAAGTCTGACATGACTATTAAGCATCCACGTGTAAAGTTGGGTGGATATTTGGACATATGTATGGCGGACTGGTTGGGATAAGAAGTATAAATACGGGTTTAGGAGTATAGAGGTGGTATTTACAACCACAGGACTAGATAGGATCACTTAGGAAGTGGGTATAGATAAAGAAGAGAATTGCCGACTGAGTTCCAGAGCACTCTTATAATTATTTGTTCATTAGACATACAGCATCCAAAAGTAATATTTTATGCAATTAATACGTTGTCGTGTTTCAAAATTAGCACATGCTTCTTGCAAAAAGCACACACACGCATGCACAACAAAACTCTCTTTGTTCTCTTTTTATTTTAAAAAGTTACATTGCATAAAATTAACCAATGATAAGGGGGATTCGGGTACTTCAGTTCTTCTTTACTTACCTTCTAAAATAACTCACATCCTTCGGTGCTCTCTACAGTGCTTGGTGTGGTGTTGCAACCTAATAAAAGTAATAGACTGTTACCTCTCATTTTACGTCATTTAGCTACTAGAGAAATACATAGATAATTAAATATTATAAAATCCATAGTTCTGAATGGCTAATGAGATGAGAAAGTGACTGGAGATGCATTCTTCATTTGACTTGGAAATGTGACTATCAGAAAAGGTATATTTTCTATCTGTAGCCATAAGTCCAATTTAATCAAAATATGACTTTCCCTGTAAAGACCAATCAGTAATTGCTTTGTGTGAAAGGTATTCTGGTAATTTATTAAGCATCTAATGACAGATTGATTACTGATGATGCAAGAGAACAGGTAAGAGACAAGAGGCCAAAGGGACCAGTAAATCAAAGAGAGAAATTTTCAAGCCATTCACTGTAGAGAGAGACACGTTCAGAAATAATACAAGATGAAGGACTTGGAACTGAAGGGTGGAAAAAAGGAACTACCAAATGTGAGGTTGGCTTATGGAAGTAGCCAACTGCTAAGATTCCGAATTGGAACTCTTATGTTATGCTTTAACAAGGAAACTTAAATTCCATCTCGCTGGCGTGGTCGATTTGAGGAGCCTCTTTGATCTGGGAGCAGGAAAACAAATGAGCTGGCATAACCTTCTGAAATCTTATATCATCAATATACTCAGTGCTAGACAAAAGCAAAAGAGGGAAGAACAGGCCAAAGAGAAGAGTTTTCTTAAAATCTATCCCACAATGGTGTAGATGATAATAAGAGTAGTAATAAGCAGAGCACATTAAAATTTACAAAGAACTTTTAACAAATGATCTCATTTAATGACTATAACAAATCAATGAGGAAGGCAGGTTTTTTCTGATTATCTTCAATATGTCCAATTTACAGATGAGTAAAATGAGATTTGGAGAGGGTTTATAATTGCCAAAGGTAACACAGTTCGTGAGGGACACATAATCTGTCCTCTGGTCTGTCTGGCTTCACACTACTGCACATTGATGCCACATATGGTAGCAAGAAAGATCACAGCCTTAAGTGTCTGCAACTGCTGGTGATATGTGCCTAATACACTATGCCCTGAGCATCTGGACACAGTCTCTTTTTAAGCCTTTCTTTGCCAAATATTCTTAAGAGGGAGGGCCTCAACAGGAGACTTGGATTTTCTTTAAAGCGTCATTTGAATTGTCCATTGCATTTGATTGATGAATATCATTGTCTCAAATGAAATCTTTTCTCAAAATCAGTTAAGTGTATTTGGATTAAAAAAGTGGCCTAACTAGCAAAATTCAAGTTCCAAAGCATGCGAAGCATGCCTGAACTTTGAAAAACCCTAACAAGATCCTTTCTTCTGTGTCATATTCGGAACATATTACCAAGAATCAAAACTTTGGATACACGGTCTTCATAGTGCTTTTTGTACTCCCAGAGGAGTTAATTTTCCTTTGAAAATTCCTATACTCACCAGTTGTTTCTTCTTCTTAAGACAGTTCTCCTTTGGTCTTCATTGCATCATAACTGGGCATTCTATCAGTTTCTGCTTCACATGGGAATTAAAATCAGGCAACAGCACAAAAACCATGGGCAATCTTCTCCTCCTGGAGATATGACACGAAATTGAATCACAGCTTTGAGCCCTTTTATTACTTATTACTGAGAGCTATTTTCCTGAGTCCTCTGCTGAAAAGAAAGATATAACAAGGTTGTAATGATAGTCAAGGTTCATCCACCATGAATTACTATGTAAATTCTAAATAATATACTTATATATCTATTTCTTGATTTATCAACTTTAGATTGTATCTATTTATGTCAAACTATAAAATGTTAGTATTTTGATGCACTTTTATCTCTCAGTTTTATTAGTTATGTTACTTGTACTTCTAGCAGTTACATTTATAACTAAATGATATATCTAAGCCTTTATTTATTCTTTATCCACCAATTTAGAGAGTATCTATTGACTCCTCATTAGATAAGATAATTCGTGAACCTAGCTTTTTCCATCTATTTTCCTCCTCCTCTTCCTCCACATTTCAACTCCTATTAACCATACTATTATGTTTACACAATTGGTAATTATAATTGTCTGCTGTGCTTTAAGTTGATTGCATAAATTAAAAATAAATAAACACATATATAATATCATTGTAATGCACATATCATTCTCCACAGATCTAAGTGAAGTGATTGGATCCACAGAGAAGATTATGTTAATCTATGTCACTTAATTTCTACCACTTGATGGAGAATGTCTATTCTAAGCAACAGTAGCAAGTGGATTCTTATTTTTTTAGCTGTGCACCTCATAGTGTGTTTGTTGTTAGGACTATGGCTTTCACTGCATCTGTTTTATACTATAACTGCTAAATGCCTATATTTTCCTCACCGAGAAAGGGAAAAAACGCAGGATTTTATTTTATCAATTTTTGAATAGTGTGGTTTGTAATAGAATTGGCTTGCTTATTAAAGACCTTCTTCACATAGCACTCTCACTAATTTTATTCATTGTTTATTAGGCTTGCTACACAGCTATCTTCTCTTTTTGCTGCCCTGTGTTGGTACTATTGTGCTTCAATTCCATTTTTTTTTTATACCTTTCAGGATTTCCGTTTTGTTTCGCTGGAATACATCCTCAAGTTTGGGTGAGATTTCCAATAGGATTGATAGTTACCTGCTAGCTTTCATTCCTAATTAAAAAGCATGATGTCAATCTTATTTTTGATCCTTTGTAAATAATTGATTTTTTTCCCTCTGGGACATCTTAGAATTTCTCATTGCTCTTACATTCTGAAATTTCATGAAAATGCATCTAAGTCTTTGTTTCAACTTGCCTAATCAATTATGCCTTTAGCCCAGATAAATCTTCTCCTATAATTTATTTGATTATATCTCCCAACTGTGGAAAAGAACATAATATTTTCCTTTGGAATTCTAATTAGTTATTTTGGTCTATTCTGGATTGAACTTTCATGTCTTTTATATTGTCTCATGGTTTCTATCCTCTTATTATTTAGTTCTGGGAGATTTTTATCAATTTTATCTTCCAAATCACCCAAATTCATTTTCAACCGTGTTCATTCATTATTGGATTCTTCAACTGATTTTTTTAAGTTTTAGAAATTTTATTTAATTTTTGAATAATCTGTTCAACTTCCTTATTACTTCTCTTTTAGAGTGGTCTAAATGTACTCAGGGATGTAATATCTTCTTGACTATCTCCCAAGATATGAATTAGATTTTCTTTTAGGCTCTCTTCTGTAGCTTATGCTAGTTCTATTTCCCTAGGGTTATTTGTTCTATTTGTTTACTTTGGGTAACCCTCTTTAATGCTATTGGTTAGGTAGCTATTAACATGAGTAAATGAGGACCATGTAATTAGCATAAATTGATGGCAAGGTTTTTGTTGTCACTCCTCTATTTGATTTACCAAAGGACTCTTCCTCTCCCTGGTAAGGCTGACAGGGGGCTGTGCTTGTAACAATCAGGCTTCCCTGTGGAGTGTGTGGGCAGGAGAGAGGCAGGCAGGTCCAGTACTCCCAACCATACCATTGAAAGGGAGAATTTACTCTGGGGCCACAGTAAAGTGCTTTCTCTACTTCATTCTTGTGCCAGCCTGGAGCACTCTTTCCTCCCATCCCCCAACTCCACCCCTGCTTTGGACTGTTTTGTGGGTTGAGAGTTATCTCCAGCTCAGGTCTCTTTCTTTAATCCCAGTCTCCCAGTAAAGACCCTCTGAGGTAAATCTAACACTTTGTTTAGAAATCAGTTCCTAAGTACTCAATTAAGACGGAGGCAAATGCTACTCTGTACCCTGGTGGAGGGATCAACAGCCCCAGCTGCTTTATAGACATTCCTTTACTTAATTGTCCTGAACTATGCACCAAAGTGCATTTCTGATCTTCATGCCTGCCAGCTCCTGAACTGAATCTTTCTGAGGTTCCTCGGGAAGAATGTCTCCCATCTCATTAGACCGTAATCAGCATGAGATCACAGATCAACTCTTATTCCCATTATGTACCCAAAGTCTATAAAAGTGTCTAGCATATGATTGGCACTCAATAAATATTTGTTGAATTAATGAACAAATATATTAATTGATTTTGAAATATTCCTTTTGATATATTTTTTTATTTCAATGAATCTTCTGAAATGTGGATAGGTGCTCAGATCATCATTTTCAAATTGATGGAATTTTTAATGTCATTAAAATTATAATTGTGAACATTATATACAAAGTTTATGATATAATATTAACATAAAAGAATCAAAACACTTAACTGTTTATATACTATGATTACCACTTATAAGGTACTACTCAGTTTGTATATTTGTGTGTGTGTGTGTGTGTGAGTGTGTAGACAGGCACTAGGAAAAACATCACATAAATGGGAATTTAATTTAATTTGTTCAGTTTCTAGGGATTTGGGTTCATGTTTTCTTCTTATTTCAATTTACTGTAATATTATTTATTCTATAATAAAAATATCAGACTAAATTAAATGCCACAGGAAAGAGATGCCACAGTCTTCTTGGGTGATATAACATGAAAAAGATATTTTACCCTGACAATAAGAAAAGCCTTCTAGTGTCTAATCTAAAGCCTTTCTTTGTCATTTTTGTTTAAGTTGCCTTCCCATTCATGACCTTTACAACTGGCCTTGCCATACTGGCCCTACCACCCTTTCTGATAATTCAATATTATCTGCTTAGGTAATCATTATACCTATTCACTAAAGAAATTTTAGATCAATATTCCTAGGTATTGTGCTAAAATCTGGGGATACAAAGATAAATAAGAATCTGAATGATTTTAAGATTATAGCCTAGTGATTCTTCAATGGAAATTCAGAAGGGTCCTACAGTCTTTCTCTGTGTATTTGCTGCCTTTTAGAAACTCTCCCCAACCTTCACTATGTCTATTCTCATAGATCTAATTATAATTAATGAAAGTCTAATTTTGTAATTTCCAAGGAAAAAGTGCACAGCAAAGATAAGACAAACAGGGAAAGGGAGGGAGGAACTAAAAGAACAAAAAGAAAAGGGAGAAATAAAAGCAATAATAGAAATTATTTTAATGAGTCAAGGCATAGAGGGAAAATTGAGAGAAAGAGTATCTTTCTTGGTCAAATATGATCAAAACAATGAAAACTCCCCATATGTGCCTTTTCACATTGCAAATTATATACTCTCATTTTATTTCCACATTCTTATGAATGTTTCTACTTACTTTGTGGAGTCATTCACTTGTTTCTGTATATTGCTTTGTGTCATTATTTCTGTGGCCACCTATGTGCTATATGAGAAAGTTCAATACATTATGTTTAAAGGAAGAGTAAAATGTGGTTTTGATTGAGAGGTTAAGGGGCTTTTCTATATTAAGGTTCACAATTTTATCTCATAAATTTTATGATATCTATTTTGGCTCCCATGGAAGTGTTATCTCTAACTTAACTAAGTTCTCCATCAATGAGGCTTCCAGAAAATTAAGCTATTGCAATAGACAAGGGATTGATGTACTTTTAATGGAATTTCCTTGTGGATTTATGCCTCTACCATAAGCTCAGGTGGTTAAAGAGCATCTCTATCCATTCAGATCCTCATGCCAGAAACCTGGGAGTCATTCTTGACAACTGCCTCTCTCTCCATCCCTCTATCCTATACATCACAGGTCTTATTGATCCTACTTTCAAAATGGATCTTGATTCCTTCCAGTGTTCTTTGTTTCCACTGTCAGCATTCTAATACTGACTTAGAACTTGATCATCTCACACATGGATCACTGAAATCACTTCCTAATTACACTTCGAGCTGTCTCTCTTGATCCCTTCAATCCATTTTCCATGCAGCCGTAATGACAGTGTCTTTAAAAGCTCGAATTTAACCACATGGCTTCTCTGCTTAAATCTTTTCAATGACCTCCTATTGCTCCTGAAACAAAACCCTATATCTTTACAATACTGTCCGTGAAATGGTCTCTGTTAATCCTACTCTTCTTCTTTTGCTGAGTAAAAGAGCTCTTTTCTGCTTCAGCATTTTGTATATATCCTTTTCTTCCATTTTATTACTTGACTAAATGCTATGTATGAGTCAGACTTCTGATTAACTGTCATACCTCAGAGAAGTATTATTGGACTCTCTCCCACTTCCAAAGGTCCCACATGGTAAGTATGTTATAATTAGCTATTTTTGTTGTTATTTGTTTAATGCCCATCTCTCCCACAAAACCTTAAGCCGCACGAGGGCACAGATCAGATACATTTTGTTTGTTACCGTATTTTCAGTAACTAGAATGGTGCCCCACTTAAAGTAGTTGCTCAGAAAAATATTTGATGAGTAAATGAATGATGATTATCCTTGGCCTGGCAGAAGTAGCAATGGCAAATTAGGCCTGGTCTCTAAGCCATCGGTCAGTTCAGTCTAACAGAAACTGTCCTGGATGTCTCTTTCTCAAGCTGTTTTGAATATTTATCTAGTCAGAACCATGGTCATTCTGGTCACAAAAAGGTTTTTCTGAAATTAGAAGAAAGTTCCTCAAACAATCTGGAGAAGTAAACTTAGCATTTCAGCATCAAAATAAGGAAAGATGACCCAATCCAATAAAGTAGCAGATGCCTGTTCTTGTCTTTTAATTCAAAAGACAGCATGCATGGGTAATATATAATAAGCATTCATCAGTGTGCTAATAGTGTTTGAAATTCTATTAGGTGACATGATGAGAAAGCTCAAGATAGATGGAGTTGTTATATATATGGTGTCTTGACTGTGCCTGCCAGAGCCTTTAAAGTCAGTTTAGTGGTCTATT
Source organism: Balaenoptera physalus (assembly GCF_965194825.1). Taxonomy (NCBI): domain Eukaryota; kingdom Metazoa; phylum Chordata; class Mammalia; order Artiodactyla; family Balaenopteridae; genus Balaenoptera; species Balaenoptera physalus. The sequence goes on from NC_138882.1 coordinate 118,946,140, forward strand.
AATGTGTCCATTATAAACCCAATTTCTTACCTTAGTCATTTTAACTCTCATCTGTCTAATAACTTAGTATATGTTATTAGCCCGAATTCAAACATTTTATATCAACTATAATTCTTAGTTGTTAAACCGGTTTTGACTTATTGGTGCCACATTAAAACCTTAATAGGTAAAATAGTTGGCTATCATAACAATTTGGAGTAAGAGAAGTCAGGAGTGAGCGCTGTTTCCAGATACCTGAAAAGCTATGAATGAGTCCCCTTTGCTTTCTACTGCATCTTCCCACCCCTGCTGATTTTGTATTCTCCAAGTTTCCCAAGCCAGTCCTAATTGGATCCAAACAGGAGCCATTAAACCTGGCATGGCTCTAGGGAAACACCTTCCAGAGTTTAGCAGGGGAATTTTTCCCCAGGAGCAACCAGTCAATGGTACAAAATGTTCTTGCTTCAGAGGGATAGGCCTGAGGCCATCCTCAGGGAGAAAATTGATTCGCCAAGACTTCTGAGTACTCTGCAGCCCTGTGGCATTTCAAACTCTTCTTTACATTTTAACCTTATGCATGAAAATCCACCCTCCACCAATTTGTATGTCTTTTCTATTTCTTAGCAGCACCCTAAGCATCACACCCTGGATGGCAAAGTCAGCTCCCCCGCCCCTTAAAATGCACTCCTAGGTACAGGTCTTGAATTGTAATCCTGCAGCCAAAAGTCAGTCAGGCCAACATGTGTCGAAAGTGCTACAGGATCAGATATCTACACTCCTGGACTCTTGAAACTGTTTATCCTCCTTGCCTACCTGCAAAGTCTCTGGTGCATCCTGTGTGTCTTTGAGTGCTTCTCTCCTCTCTAATTGAGAGAAGCAAAGCCTTCTGGGGTCCAATAAAGCTGCTTTAGAAAGGCAAGAAACAGATGGAAAATAAATGGGTTCAAGTGCTCCAGGGACCCAAGTGCTGCAGCAGAAGGCAGAAACAGAGCATCTAAACAGCAAAAGAGTATTTGATTTTTGTCTTTTAAATTTTGCATTGGGGCAGAGAAAGTATCATGGTGAAGAATCAGAGGTTCTCTCCTTAGTTCAAATGACACATAGACTGGATTCTGGTTAAAGCCAATTGCTCACTAGATTCTAGAGAAAATTTACTGATGGCTCTGTGTGCAGGGTGAAAGGTAGGTCCTAAATTTGATTCCTGGCAAAGCAATTTTTCTCCTACTTTGAGAACTATTTCACTGGGGGAAGAGTATCTTTGAAAGACTAATGAGTTTGAAGTCAGACTTGGATTCTGATCCTGAATTCAACACGTGCTATCTGTCTGATCCTGGCTAAGTCACTTAACATCCCAGAGTCTCAGTTTTCTCAATTCTAAAATAGGGATAATAAAACCTGTAGTGGAGAGCTTTTGGAAGTAAATAGATATAAAAGTAAATAGATATACAGGGCAAACTGTTACTATAACGAGGGCAAAGCACACTTAATGTCTGTAGTTCCCTGCCCCATGCTCTCAGTTAAATGATATTCTCTGTGATATCAACCCCCTTCACCACCCCCTTTTCATAATTCTCACCAATTGCTAAGTCAAAGTTGCTTTAGATAGCACTCCCAGGCCCTGATCCCTTGTTCTCCTTTATGTCCTTGCAGCTTTAATCCATGAGGACAATATAATTTAGAGTGTAGGGAAAATCCAACCAGCAATATGGCATAAGGTGAGCTCATAAATTTGGGAGAATGAATTTTGTCAAGAAGTCAAGAGCCTTAGTAAATGGTGTTCTTGCCAAAATATGCTGCTTTCCAGGAAGCAATTAATGATAGATAGTGATTACTGAGTTCTCATTTTGGGCTAGGTACTTTTTTAAGTGCTTCTCTTGAATTTACTAATTTAATCTCTTCCCCTCCCCAAATGCTATGAGGAAGATCCTATTTTTACTCTCATTTTGCAGATGAGGAAAGTACAACACAGAGAGGTTGAGTGACTTGTCCACGATCACACTGATAAAATGAGAGACCTGACAAGTTGACCAAGGTTAACTGTCTCCAGAGCTCAGGTACTTGACCACTAGGAAGTGCTGTCACTTGAAACAAAGAGAGCAGACTTGTCCTGTTCACCTGGACATTCTAGCTAAGTATAAATCTAGCCTCATGCAGAGCAACAGGTCCAGTATAGTTTTACTGATATACTCTCTGCACTATAACTTGTATACAATGGCTTGGGGCGACCAGGAACATATCTGCTGAGGTTTATTGCCTGGCAGTCTAAGATTTATAAACTACATATGGTGGTGGTATGTTTTTAACATGCCCCTCATGTATATTTTCTCAGTGAGCTAACTAGTTTCTCAAAGGTTTGTGTACAGCTTTTAATTTCTCTTGCATATCCCTTATTCATAAAACTTTGGGGATCAGTAAGTGGTTTTGTTAGAATTTCAGCAGCTCTGCATGGTGGTCACAATGATCATATTTGCAAAATGTAAAGAGGCTAGTTCCATGGTTCAGCTGCTTAAGGATTTTATTCCAGGTTCTGGGACTTTACCCTTAGTCTGGTTCTATAAGACAGCAAACCAATAGACATTCAATGTACATTTATTCATGTATGTATGTATTTATGTATTTATTTTTATTGAAGTATAATTGATCTACAATCAATGCACATTTCTTGAGTTTTCACCATCAGAAAAGGCCAGCTCTAGGTACTGTAGGGTACAAAGACAAATAAGACACTGATCTTCAGGAACTCACAGTATAGTGGAAATTAAGTTAAACAATATGTCACTAGAGGGGTGGAAAATCACGTGGAGGAATCTGGAATGGCTCCTTGGAGAAAATAGGATTTAACTGAACTTTGCAAAAAGCAATAGAATGGAGAACAATATAGAGTGCAAAGAAATTCCAAGAATTTTCACCCTTGCAGGTGAACAGGGGTAGAAATTTCCGCCTAAGTTGATGCACCCATTATAGAGAAAGTTTTTTCCTATTTCTGTCCTAGAACTTTAACCAGAATAATTTGTTCTCCCCCCCAAAAATTCTGTAGTATTTAAGAAAAGAAGAACTGGCCATCTCACGATTTATCAGTACTTGGAATGAAGATAGGGAGGACTAAATTATTAAAACCTTTGTATGTGTGAAACAGAATGTTAAATGCTTTAAAAGTTGTATTATTTAATCCTCACATAAGTTACAAATGAGGAAACTGAGTCTTAGAAAGAAAAAAAAGTAACTTTCTCATCATCATACAGATAGTAAGTGGCAGAGCAGAAATTCAAACCCAGGTCTGTTTGACTCCAAAGTCCACACACTAATAAAAATACACCTCATTCTGTCAAATTATCGAGCCTCACCTTGCTATGGGTTCTTGTTTATTCTTCTCTGTGAACACTGCATTTATAGAAAAATAAAAAATGCCTAAGTTTACTTTTATTCAATGTGCATCAAAGTTTCACATTAACTGCCTATTTTTCTTTTCTTTTTCATCCAGAAGTTTTTTTTTAACTAAAACTTTTCGACCTTCTGTGATCTCTTTATAATTCCCTTTAGGATGCATAATTGTGCTCGATCAATTTGTTAGAGGCTTTTGAAGTGTTAAAAAAACTACATTAAAATTATTTTTTTTCAGGTTTTATGTTAATGAACATAGGTGCTATTCAGAGCAAAGCCAGGGTGTCAAGGAAACTTTAGTTAACGTTATTCATACATAAACTAAAAAAGGAAACATCTTTAGTGGAGGAAAAATACATTTAATGAGTAAGTATGGCACACAATTCCTCCTTTCAAAAATGTCAGCTCGTATTGAACCTCCATTCTAGATATCTTACAATTACTTTGTCAACAGAAGGTAGAGTAGTGATGGATGACGCACTGGTTCTTGAAACCAAACTTTCTGTGAGTTACTTAGGCTGAAACTAAGTGCTTTTACATTCCAGTCTTATTGATGATAGTGGTTTTATATTTATCACCCTGTCATTTCAGTTGACTGTATCAGGCTCTTCCCTGTAAGAATATGGACACTAATGGAGGTGTGTCCTTAGTGCTGGGAAGGGTCACAGATTCATTCTGCTAACACAGTCAGGGCACAGACTTCCCATGGAAGCTCGGAGGCAGCTTTTCCCATTTCAAAAAGAGATCAGCAAAAAGTGCCTTAAAAGGCCTTTGGCAATTGTCTTCTTACTAGCTCTCTTTTGACCATGACCCATCCTTGTGGCACTGCACACAGAGACATTTGGCTCTCACTAATGGCGCGTTACTATTTTGCAGCCTCCCCTATAATAGGAAGAATTCTACCAGGACCTTGGCAAGTCCAGGACCTGATTGCAGCACTTTATTTATAAGAAATTCTGTCAAGAATCAATAATAGTCTTGGGTCTCAAGTTCTTTCTTTAATAATACTTTGATATGATTTGTCACAAGCTAGCCCAGAGTACCCACCAGATTTTATTACTTACCTTGCAGCACAGTGTCTTATCTTTGAGTCATGAGATCAGCCATGGGGAGACCTTTAAAAGGCTGTATTCTTTACTGTTTGGTTATTACAGAAAGTCTGTATGACTCAATAATACCTTTTATAGGGTGTGCTGTCACATCTTCTCACAGATGTTTAACCCCAATGTAGATATACTGGAGGCCCGGAGGCCATTTTAGTGACATGGACATTGTTTTTCATGATTGGATGCCTGATATATCAATAGCAGGGAAAACAGAACTATACAAAAAAGCACAATGAAAACAAAACCAAAAACACTACCACCGTCACGAAAAATGTTGACTGATTTCCCCAGCCTGACTTTTCTGACTAGATCTCAAACTAACTGTCCATTTTGACAGAGATTTTGTTTAGAGTCCAGAGTGTTAGGTTTTTATTACCTGAAAGCAGCAGGAATTTAGAGGTCAATTTAGATTCCTTTCCTGTGTGTGATCAGCTCCTCGGGTTTCACTGTACATCTCAATAAATGCGATCCACCTACAGCAGTAGCGCGCTGTACAGAAATAGCTGCAAATATATTTTGTACCGCTCAGCCATGGAATTCATACTGTTGCAGCTAATGCCTGTTTGTAAATGCTTGTATCATCACATGTTGTATTTACAAAACTGTATATTGTCAGCCTAGGGTTTCGTCTCTCCAATCTGTTTTTCTTCCTTGGAGGAAAATAGCAGAAAATGTACTAATACTCACTGTAGACAAAACACACACATACACACATACTCAAACACACTCACAAGCAGACACACACACAAACCAGGATTTCAAAATGGTAATCATTTTGAATTTTGAAATTAGAGGAAATGAGGGAGAAACACTCCTTGGAAAGTTATTATTTTAAATCTTTCATCTGTCTCCAAATTGGTACTAATTTTCAATGTAGATTTAAGAAAATTGTTGGTATGTGAGCAAACATTTTATTCAAAAGTTTTCTGTTTTGTTCCCGCGGCTGCTGCAGTTGTTGCCCAAGGGGAGTATCCTTACCAGGCCAGCTGGTTTCTCTAGCAGTTCGGATCTTGGCTGACCATGTACAGGGCCTGAGCCGTCACTCTCTGCCAGGGCTCAGCCTGGTGCACACTGTCACTGCCCAGAGGACATCCTGGCTTTATTTCCTTGCGTAGTCCAGATAAGAAGAGGCAGCAGACCCAGGAGGCCACAGTGGCTCCAGCTGCTGGCTATGGCTGTGATGCGCTGCCTTGCAAACTTTGTCTCTCTCCTCTCTCTAGATCGGGCATGCTTTTCAGTGCAGACTCAGGGCACTTCCTGACTCCTGCTCACCTGCCTTCCTCAGACTGGGCTTATGCTGAAGCTAAGGCCAGCTGATGGGTGACACGTCTCTGCTCCCGACACTGCCCTCCTCCTCAGCTTCCACAATACTGAGAAAGGGTAAGAATGTGCAGTAAATTGCCTTGGACTTGACCCAAGAACCCTTGGTTACCTGTAGGACTGTGTCCAAGGGCAAGGAAAAGGAATCTATATTTGCTAAATACCTACCATGTGCCAAAATCTGAGCTAGGCTCTCCATATACATTAGCTCCTTTAATGCTCATATCATGCCCTCTGTTATAACAGATGAGGAGCCGTACATTCAGAGAGTAGGGAGTTTGCTGCCATGCAAATGAGAGTGTGGGAACTGGCCTACTGAGTGAAGGGTGTCAGATTCTAAAATTCATACTTTCTCTACTCAAAACCATGCCACCAAATTGCCAAACCATGCCACCAAATTGCCAAACCATGCAACTAGGCTCTTCCATGTTCCCATCCACGTACCACTGTCCCTTGGGGATTCTCATAAGCCTACTTTCCAGCCCATTCCCCACATCATCCATGCCCTCTCTTCCTATCCAAATCCCAGCTCAGTCCTACATCTCTATGAACGCTTCTTCAATGAGCTTATTCAGGCCTTTGCTATTTTTCCAAACTTTTTATTTTGCAATAATTATAGATTCACATGTGATTGTAAGACCTAATGCAGAGAGATTCTCTATACTCTTCACCCAGTTTCCGTCAGTTGTTTAACTATAATACAGTATCACACACGGGATACTGACACTGTTACATTTCACCAGCCTTATTTAGATTTCACCAGTTTTACATGCACTCATTTGTGTGTGTGTGTATGTATTTAGTTCTAGGCAATTTTATCGCATGGGTAGATTCATGGGATTATCACCACAATTAAGATACAGAACAGTTCCATCACAGGATCCCTTGTGCTGCTGTCATATGATCACAGCCACCTCCCAACCTACCCTTACCAGCTCCTGGCAATCACTAATCTGTTCTCCACTTCTACTTTGTTGTCATTTCAAGAATGTTATGTAAATGAAATCGTACAGTATATAACCTTTTGAGAGTAAACCTATTCAGTTTTGAAATTTCTACTCTTGACTGGAGTATATTTTGTGTGGAATCATTTATTTATTCAAAAATAATTGCAGGTCCCCTACAACATGCCAGGCACTTTGCAATACTAGACATACAACAATGAACCACACTGACAAACAGCTCCGTACCATATATTTGGGTCCTTATTTGCAGTGAAGTATACTGTTCTTAAGGTATATTTCTGCTCTAAACTTTTATCCTATCCATAGATCTTAAGGTCCCTGACAGCAGAGAGCTCATCACACAATTCTTCTGATTTTACATATAAGGCCTAGAGCTGCAAACCTTTACTGAGCACATAGAACTTAGACTTATGGTGCAGGGAGGAATCTGTGGAGATCATCTGGTCTGTTCTATGAAAAGAGCTTTAAGGGAAGTGACATTATTACTCTCTTAACACATGGGAAGGGCCTTGCACTAAACAATGACATGTAAAATAATTTAAACATATCAGTTCCTTTCACAATCCCTTCAGCCCTCAACACCTCTCACTCAGAGAGCTCACGCTGTCACACTCCCAACAGTGTAAGCTCGGCATCTTCAATTTGCTATTGGCCTGTGCAACAGATGCACACCATCTTCTGAGTAAGATCTGCACATCACGAGAGAACAAGGCTCATCACTGTGCAAATGGCAGGCTTGCTTTACTCATACATCACCCTTAGCTGTATCAACACCAGGCTTCCTTTGTGACCACTGTTCAGTTCTTCTCGGTGCAGAGGGTAAAAGAACAAGTTCTTCCCTTCCTCATAACCATGGAGATTCTGTGAGGACCTTCAGCAGATCTTGTGATGATTCCTTCAATCTGGTGGAGAGGTGAGAAAAATGAACTCAGTAAGTTTTGTAAAGGTTGATTGGCTTCCAGAATTGGTCACCAGCAAATTCAAGTATACAGAAAACAAATTTCCAACGTGGAATGTGACTGTTATTATAGTTCTGTAGATTCCTATTGAGCAATAAACCAAGAAGAGTGAGTTCTATTGTAAGCTGTTGTGTCAACAATTTTGTGATTACAGAATTGAATTTCCCAGAAGTACGTAATTGTTTAAATCGAGTTATTTTACTCCTCCCCAATTACAAGTCTACTGTCTCTTTATTATATAACAATTGTTGACAAAGAATGGAAAGTTAAAAACCTCATTGAAGGATGTTGTATTCAGTTTTCTGTGTAAGAGAACTTCTGGAACCCCCAGGATACATAGTAAATTGATTCCAAAATATGACCTTTGTCCTGATAGGGTGCTCAGGAGAAGAATGCAGTTTTTATCTCAGCACCTTCAGAACACTGACTTGACACAATAATCCATTTGCTGACCCTAAAATGATAGAATGAATCCTTGTAGCAAATGATACATTGGAAAGATGAGAACTGAAGTACTCTGTGAATTTGAAAAGATTCCTTTATTCAATATGTCCTCTGTTCAGAGGATTGAGTTTCTGGCACCAGATGAAGCAGATAAGCTTGCTGGTAAAGTGAAACATGTGGACTTTTTTATCTGGCTCTTGATGAATTAGCTGACCTTGCTGGTGTTGCCCAATGTGCATCTTTCTTAGGTTTTGTGTTTTAGGAATCACAATTTCATTGGAGGTGAAGTGATCTAGATTTGGCAATAAAACATTTTCATGACCACTAGTGCAAAGAGGAAATTTTAGTACAACAAAATGGACTTAGCCCATGATTCATTTGGGCATAGTTCAGAAGACAACCAATCCTGAACTGGCCATCATCTTCCATACGTAACACTTTCACCATCTGTCCATCATTTGGGGAATCGAGTACAGAACCTATCAGAAAGTAGACTGCTCTATGGTGAAAGTGTACTTAGACTTCACAAGTTGCTTCAATCTGCTGTCTTTGGTTGTGACTGGGAAGGAATAAGCCATCTCTGTCATGATTGTGGGGGGATATTCCATTTTGTTAATTGACAAAATTCATGAGTCAGATGAAAATATCTTTTTTTTTTTTTTTGCAATTTACATGAAGTACAATGAAGAATTGGTGCTCATTAATGAATTATTTAGCTCCCATAGATTCTGGAAAGATTTGGGGAAGTAAGAATTTCCAGAACAATAAGCAAAAATAAAAAAGTAGTCTGAGATATTTTTTAACAAACTCTTTCAGTTGCTATTTAGAAGACAATAATTATAGCATTCCAGATAATTATCAGCGAAGATTTAATGGGAAAGGTAAAACATTTTTATTCATTAAGTTATCATAATTTTGTCTTAGAAGGAATTTTAATATTTCTGCCAGGCCCTAGAGGGAAGATACTGAAAGAACAATAAAATGCTTACAAAAGTTATATCTGGAATTTACTGGGTTATTACTAATTTAAAAAGAAACTAAATGCCTTTTAAGAATGAGGCAGAAGCCATGTTAACTGACGTTAATGTAGATATGATGAATGAAATTGTCTGAAAAGATGACCTTGTATGGAGTTTGTGGAGTGATGATGATGATGCCATCTCTATGCAGTTGATAGATTGAGAATATGTGACATGATGTGCCATGAGGGGGGAAACAAGCCTAAGAGAGTGGTGTTGCCTGCCCTAAAATGGAATAGCAGGGGATTTGCTACTAGAAGTACAGTTTGGATTGCCAAGTTGCTTATTTTCACTCTAAACAATTGTAGGAGAGTCAGAATTTACCATCAGACTTCTGGTGGGTGCACTCTTCATGCCTTGTGATAAACATCCTATATTTCCAGATTCTTTATCAAGTAATTGGTTATGACTAACCTGAATGAATTTTTCTATCTTTTTTTTTTTTAACTGTACTTTTTTGTACACAAATACTGTGCTAAATGCTTCCTATATTATCTCTTCCTTCTAGGATCCAAATGATGGCAATATTATTATCACCCTCACTTTTTAAGTGTTGGGACAGAAAGCTAGAAGGAGCCTAAATTCCTGTCACAAATAGGACTGGCCACCTACATCTCCTGTAAAACACAGTTGTGTTAGATTTTTCTTCATATATAGCTAAACTTAATCCTAACTGATAGACTGATCCATTAAAATTCCATGGAAAAGGAGAATTAGGGCAATTTTATGTGCTAAGCAATTTATATGTAATAACTCATGTAATTCCGACACCTAAGAAAGGTATTATTATATTCCCATGTCACAGTTGACAAAGAGTCTCAAAGAAGTGATCTTACTTTAATGATGAGAACTTTGGAATCCGGAAAGGTTGTCTAACTTCACACAGGTAGTAAATATGGGTAAACCACAGGTCTTTCTGGTTCCAAATTCCATGCTTTTAATTGTACTATATTGCCTTAGAATATAAAAACCAAATTTAAAAGTTCCCTGTCTTTACTATCACATGACTACTCAAACTGGTTGAGAAAGGAAGAGAGAATAAACAGATAAACCTGTAGCTGCCCATGGAAAGCAAACTGGCACTATTTGTTAAGTGAAGAATCAATAAATAATAACTTTCTTTTCACTAGTTCTACCGCAAGCACCTATACCTGACTTAAAACAACAACTACAACAATAACAGAACTTCTTAAAATACTCAAAACCAAAAATACCCATTGAGAAGATTCAGGATCCCAGGCATAGAAGTAAACTGGGATGTGGTGGGAACTGCAAATTTTAGGATGAAGTGAAAATCTCATACTGAATAGTGAGACCACTGCAATATCAGCTCTACTACTATGCCCAAGTCCAGAATGCTAGCAGCAAGAGGGGGAATTGGATGATGCTTCTCTAGTGAAATTAAATTACTACAGACCTACAGATGACAATAGTTGGTTGGCCCAGTGAAAAAGCCAGGTGGTGACTCGTACTACAGAAACATTCATTAGTTCACAGCTGCACTAATGTATGGTTTCCCATCAACTCTTTAATGCCTAACTATGAACAGAGAACTAAAAATGATCAGATACTTTAATAAAGAGAAACAAATAAACAAAAGAAGAGAACTGATAAGAAATCTGGACAATGGAAAGAATGAATATCTTTCACTAATGAATCAACAACTGAATGCTATGAAAAATGGAACAATCTGAGAAAAATAAAGTGTTTTTAAAATTAATGTATGAGAGCCAAATTTTAATAAAAGTGTTAGAAGATGCAGTCAAAAAGTATCCTGGAAAGAACAAAAATAGAAAGAGATGAACAGATGAAATGTTTTGGAACATCTTATGAACCAAAAGCGAGGTCTAACATATACTTAATAGGCATGCTAGAAAGAGAGAACAGAGAAAATAATGGCAAGGAAGTTATTTTTAAAAGAATACAGGAAAATTAAAAAAAAAACAAACTAAGAATATAAAGTGAAAAGTCCATCTGTGCTCCCAGCAGAATGATTGAACAAAAGACCACACAAAAGTAAATTGTAATGAAATTTTGGAATACTACTGATAAAGAGATGGCATTAAACTTCTAGACTACAATATTGAAAGAGAGAAGAGTAGAAGAATAGCTTTAAGGTTTGGAGGGAAGAAAGATTTCTAAATTCACGTTTTCTCTGGAAGCTACTAGAGGATGGTGCTCCAACAAAACATGGTCATAAAAACCAGATCCAACATTGCAGAAAGGATAAGGTATTTCCTAGGACGACACAAAAGGAAATACAGGAGACAATTACTATGTAGCAGGCCTAGAAATTGCCAGTCCATATTGAAACCAGAAATATAGAGCTCCAGAGGGCTAGATGAGAAAACATAGTTAGATCTTGTTAGATCTGACTGGGTGGGATATTGTATGAACAGGCACACTTTGGGGTGTGAGTCAGTAATTCAATAGAGATTAAAAGAAACCAAGCAAAAGAAGAAATTATGCAATTATTACTTTTAAAAAATGAGAAGTTATACAGTAAATATATGTAAGCAGAGTCAACTACTTGGCTCACCAAGGAAATATATGTGCATAGTAACAACAATAAAGACTGCGGATATGAATTTAACTCCAAGTTGACAAAACTCGATAGCAAGGATCAGGGAAAGAGAGAAAGAAGTTATGTCTATGTGTGTATGTGTGGGTGTGTTTAAAAGAGCTAAAATCTTCATTTACCATTATAGTAGATAAACGGATAATGTTTAAAAGTGATAAATCACAATATAGCTGTGTAGATGTAGACATAATTAAAAACATTGAAAAAGTTGTTGCCCTTGGTGGTATGTGAATTGGGTAGCAAGCAGAGGGAATAATCTTTTTTTAAAAGAAAAATATAAATATATAGTGCTTTTAGTAATGGTTAAATTCTTCAGCTGTATACTCATATTGCTTTAATTTTTTAAAAATTTGTAAAAATTTCCCATCATCGTTACTTGACCACCCCTGAATCTATCAGTTTCCTCTAAAATCAGTATTATGCACACTCAGAGTTCTTAGAAAGGTAAGAATTTATTCCCCCTGTGGTGTTTCCTTTTCAGTTCTGAGCACAGCAAAGACATGTTACATAACTCCGAGTTTCAACAAACACCTGGAAACCAGGCTGTATGTATTGCTCAGATGAGACCAGACATGAAGAGATTGGTAGTGACAAGTGTTGTCACTGCTCTCTCTGACAGCAGGCAAGTGGCACACTGTACATACAAGGTCTGATACCATGCTCTCGAGATGAAAAAAAAAAGAAAGGCAAATGAAAAATAACATTTCAGAAAGAGCTAGCTGGGAAAATAATGACAAATTACACAGGATTTAGCCTTGCTCTTAGCTTTTATAAAGACCCAAGAACTACGAGCTGAGTGGTTAAGCTCTAATTAAGTCTCCTCTTGATCATCTGCCCTGCACACCCAATTCTCAGGCTATGTTTTAAAAAGGCATCATATCGTCTTCTAATTCATCTGCTCTTTTTACTGCCTTACATTTTGTTTAATTTCCCCTTTGTTTTCCTTGAGTAAAAGGCGGTTAAAGTGAGTCATTAAGAATTTTTTAAAAATTACGAAATGAAAAAATAGCTCAGATGAATTTTAATTAGAGTCTAATTTAATGGGATTTGAACCCAGCACACTGGAAATCTATGGCAGTAACTTTAGCCATTAAATTACATGGCCTTTGCTTAAACTCAGTGGGAATTTAGAGAGATTATTTTGGCTGCTTGAAGATACGATGTTTTTTTCCATTAATGCCAGGGAAATACATTGAGCGACTGAAATATTACTAATAAAAATAAATGTGAAAGTTGTAAATTTCAAACAATGTAAGACCCATAGTTCATACCTGAATTTCCCAATGTGTATGTGACATTTCATTAAGCTTAAAGCTGAAGACACACTGTATTATGTCTGACCTCTTTAAAAAAGGAACCTAAATATTTCCACAATTTGTCATCCTTTGGAATCTAGCAATAATAAGGCAGAGAATGTGACAGGATCTGTTCTAAGTTGAGAGAAAGCCCTCATGGAAGCGCTCTGGTCCTGAGCTCAGATGTGAGGCATTGCCATGCCCTCCTAGAATTCCCAGTCCTTTCCACTGTCTTCCAGTGGGTTGTTTTTCATCCATAAAATGGGAACAGTGAAATATACCAGTTTGGATGGGAGATTATAAGGTAGATTAATTAAAATCAGCACCTCAAACCCTTCCAGGAAGGGTAACGCACGTTAAGTGTGAGGCAGAATTCCCAAAGGGATTTGAACTTATCTCAGAAGTAAGTGATTCCACACTGAACCACTAGGCTGTACCGCCTTGAGAAATACCCCTGTGGTTTCATCAGAGCTAAGTCAGCCACTAGAGGGAGCCAGTATGACTCTCACAGTGTGGTTGAATATGCTGAACTGGAAGGGAAAGAAATTTTAAAATGGCATGTAAGGATGACAGAATTTGAACAAAATCCCTTTTATTTATTTATGCCAAAATCTGTGTGAATGTAAAATGCCATCTCAATCATGCTTTATTTATGGTGTGGCTTTTTCTTTGGGGAAAAAAAAAAAGAAAAGAAGAAGCATGTTGGCTTGACGTTCTCCTCTGATTGAATCTCCTTCCCACTGGCAAGTGAGTGATGTGGAGAGCTCGGACAACGGAGCAAGCCTCAGCACACGCCGAAGCGGGTGTGGGTGTGGGCACGCTCCCTGACTCTGCTTGCCTGCTCTGATCTGGGCAGGTTTGAAAAGGCATTGCTTGTCATTTCATGCAGCTAGAAATCATTCCTGTGCCTCTCCTTGAATAGAGGTATGTGCAATATGTAAAATTCCTAAAGACAATTTTATTTATAGCTGTTGCAAACAATGTTTATACAAAGTTTATTAAATATGTCACCCACATTGATTTATCCCAACCAATCTCTTCAATCACTAATATTTATGTGATAGGTTCAGTTGCAACAATTATTTTATATGCTGTAGAGTATGTTATAACTAGGGATTCACCCTGGCAATTATATGAAAGATAAAATGCTTCCTGAAGACCTCAGGGCAGACCAGGAAGTATATTATTGGACACAAGGTGGTTTTAACTGAATGCCACAGCACTAAATTTAGAGCAAGAAATGTAGAGCATCTTATGCTTAAAAATGAAAGCTAGTTTTGTGTCCTTTCTGAATTTTTCTTGTTACTGGGATGGTAGTAAGATCGTCTGCACATTTCCTTTCCCACATCCAAAACCTTGGGCCTGGAACCACTTTCCTTGTCATCTCTTTGAATTTCTGTCAGCTCTTGCTCCTCAGCAGCATTTATCTAGTGCCCAAAGTGGGCAGGAGAGTCTACTTGGCATTTACAAATACGTACGAAAGAAACTAGACACACATTAGTTGCCTGAAAGGAATTGGCATCTGATGTGAGAGGCTGAAACACAGTTAACAAAGAAACCAGAATTTTCTAAAGAGCCCAAGGTAACTATTGAAACTATGAGATTATAAACTCAACAAAACAATACAAAAAAAAGTTATTTAAAACCACAATTGAATGCAACTTCTTCTGTTTCCTAAGAAAGACTAAAAAGTCCTTTCTTTGTTTGGCAAAATTGTCTTGACAGACCCACTTTGGTTTGGAGAGTAGGGCCTTGGGGCATGGTATGAAAGTAGACAGTAAAACAAAGGTAGCTCAACTGTTCTGCAAAAGAATTTAGCAGGCTTTGGGGGCTGAAGGTCACTGTAGAAAGGAGAGGGAAGAAGTCTGGGATCTAGGAGGGTGAACAACAGGAGAACAGCAATTACTGAGAAATTCTGTGTTCTCCTGAGGCTGGGAAATGACCTCTGAGTGCAGACGTGTCATGTTCAGGTTGGAAAATTTTGCTCTGTTGTAGTGTATGCCTCTGCCTGTTCCCAAGTCAATGTTTTGGGAAGTGGGGAGTCCAAACTGAAGTAAATTGTTTCATAAGATCACATCATGATAATCGATAGACTGAAATAATTTGGTCTTTGGTTGAGGCAGAAACGCAAAACCAGGGGTAACTAGTTTTATCAAGATTCACCCTAACTTCCAGAATCTCTGGGAAGACTGGGAGGAATCCTCACTGAGAGGTGAAGACTCCTTTTAAAATAATTTAATCTCAGGTGACAGAGTGAACCTTGACCTAAGGATCATGCAACATTTCCCCAGGCAATGAATGGGTTCTTCCAGTTCTGCAGTGGCAGTTTGCTTCTACTCCTTTTTTTCCCCCCACTATTATTTTTTTTTTTTAAACATTAATTTCTCTGCCAGGAGAGATTTTTTTCCGCTAACCAAATCTTCCTCTTCAGTTGCTATTGGATTTGATTTTCAGGCTACTTCATTTCATAGCCTTTTCTAAAGATTAGCAGTATAGGCAATGGAGATCTTTGGGACCATGGGTTGGAAATAATTGTGTAAAACCTATCACTCTCAAGTGGAACTATTGAACTTACAGAAACTTTGTGGCCACCTCTTCTTAGGAAAGCAATTATCCATGAGCTACATGAATGAATCTATTGATTAACCATTCATTGAGTGATCCTGGAAGCAGGCTACAAGCTAGACAAAAGACTTGAGAAAGACCTCCATCTACAGTGAGTTTGCATCTTCATGAGGAGGGAAATGAATTCCTCTAAGGAGAACTGTCAAAACAGTATGGACTGATTCTCATCTTTTTTTGTCTAATTTATCATTTAATGAAAAGAGGAAAGATTTGACTTCATCTTGATAGTAGGAATTTGGGCTTTGTCTCATATGACCATAAAACAGGGTTATCTGTTAGGAAAAGTTCACAGAACCTAAGAAATTAGAGACTCTCACTGTGGTTGCTAAAGGATAGGTTGTAATCTTAGTATTAAGTTGGTATCCAGAAAAAAATATATAACCAACTTAAGGGCTTCATAGTTTTACATGGTATGATGCTATACTATTCTTTTATACTCTTCCTATGGGGATCTTGGTTTACAACTCTTGACAAGGAAAGCTCATTCACTAGAGTTCCACAAAAATATAGGATAATGTTGCTGACAGTAAGATTTCCCAAATTTCTGTGTCCTATGAGACCATGACGCAGAGTGTCTAGGGCCTGCTTTATATATTCCCTCCAAATCCCAAGTTCCATTGAATTGCCAACCGCATTGCTATCTGATTGCCACGATTCCTTGATATATGAAATCATGGTGGAATTTCCTTGGAATGATATATCTTAAGCAGGGATAGCATTCAATGATTTCCAGATGCCTTAACAATGATGGTCCACTGCGTAAGGAGTTACCACAGATTATCTCCCCTTTGATTTGTCACAGTTCTGTATGGAGTTTATTACTAAGAGAAATATTAACCTAGCCTTCTACAGCAGCTTATTTCTGAAATCTTTCGACAAGATTACAAAAAAGGAGGCTGTTATTCCTTTTACTGACATGGGAATGGTCAGTGACTTTTGCCAAGCTCCCAGAAAAAATCAAGTAAAAAACCACAGTCCTTCTGAAGTGCCTTGTGTCCCAAGCATGGAACAAGTATCCAGTGTTCTAGAGACTGCTCCTCCTTCCCGTGCACACAGTGGGCAGGTCCTGTCAACAGTACACTGAGCAGGGCAGAGCAGAGCTCCTTCTGTCTGCCATCTACCTTGGCCTTCACACTGCTGCCACACATGCGATCTTGGATTCTGCACCACAGACCTATACAAAACTAATTGTTCATGTGATTTTCTTTCTGAGCCACTGCAGATGTCCCTTTCTGTAACAATTTAATTAACACTTTAAAATAATGATGCATTAATTAATGCCAAATTACAATGAAAATCCTGGAGAATTACACTTTATATCAACATTAATGCAAAATGAGTTCCTCCTGGATAATTTTTCTTACAATGAATACAAAAAGAGATAATACTAATTAGGCCATCAATTTAAATTTACCATAATTTCAATCCACGTCATTTATCTGTTTCCCAGCACAAAACAATTCCGGTCTACCACACATTTGTACTGCGATAGGGATGTCTGTGTAGCAACCAGACCAGGGTCAACTTTAGGGTATTGTGAGATGGGCCTGAATGTTCTATCTCAGTTATTGAAAACAGGGTGTGTGTGTGTGTGTGTGAGAGAGAGAGAGAGAGAGACAGAGACAGAGACAGAAAGAGAGAAATCCAACTCTTTAGTAATATAAAATGCCCTGACTTGAATAAAGTTACATGCTCAATCTTATAATATGCATGGCATAAGTCATCAGGCTGTCTATGAAGCCGCATATAATTCAGTCTGTGTTTCACTTTCAGGGTCATGACCCAGGAGTTAGAAGAACTGTACTATCGCAGGGCCATTTGTTCCTGAGCAGACCTAAATCACCTCTTCCCATGTACAAAAGTGATACCATCAGCACCTGTTACATTTTGTTTTCTTTGCTTCTAATAATCAGATGCTCCTTTCAGCATGAGGAAGAGAGCAGGCTCCAAAGGTTAACTTTACAACAATCACTAAAGGAAAACATGGCAGTGGCTCCTCCGTTTCATCTCTTTTCTTGCTTCAGTGACCCTCACACTTGCCTTTCATGTTGAGACTCACTTCGTATCTAGAACTTGAGGATCTATAGACTACTGTGCTTCTAAGTCAAAACACCCCAACTAAATATTTTCATAAAAATCTTAAATATTTTATTCTTATGGAAGTCTTTCAACAGTAAGAGGGCTCATTGGGGCACATTCCTTCAGGGCTTAATCTTAAATTATACTCTCTTTTTGACAAGGAGCCTCTAAGACGATAGAATTCCCACCTCTCATATTTGGGAATTCTGACATATACTTTGCTAAAGTGCAGTGAAAACATATTTCATAAAATGGCCAATTATAAAGCAGAAGTAGGTATGGAAATTTGCCAACAAAACCAATAATCTTCCAACAATAAGAATCTCTGCCTTCAGAAGGGATAACTTTCGAATTTAGTTGCAGTCCTTGTACCTTTGGGGCACTTTCCTGGATGTGTGCTTACTCCTTTTAGCAATTTGAGTTATCACCATACCCCTCTTGAAGATCACTCTTCCCTTGTATTAAATGACAAAAAAAATTGGCTCTTTATAGTTTGGTTTTCCCATGTTCTAAATCAGCAATGGAAATTTCTGCTTGCCCAGGTGTTCTCAAAGAAAGTAGGCAATGGGCCTAAATGAAGTCTGGCAGAAAGAAATTAATTTTAAAAAATCAATAAGCTCTGCCTTTGTTTTTATTCAGCTTTAGGGGAATACATATCAGTGACATTTACCTTGGACTACGTCTCCATGCCTGAAATAACAAGAGCATGTCAGAGCAGATCGGGGGGCAGGGGTGATCCATTCCACCTCCTCCGCCCTGGTTGACGGCCAGGCGGTAGATGATGAAGATAGTTGAAAACTCAACCTTGTAGGACTACTTGGTATCATACAGTCCTCTTTCAACCATATGTATCTACCAGAGGGATCAAAATGCTATAATTCAACATGTGTTCCTTGTCTGCATCTATAGACTTTTTCATGAAGATGGTAAAATCCACTGAGCTAGTTCATCATATATGTCATTAAATATACGTTTGAAATTTCTTAAGGTAATTCTAGAAATTAAATAGCACATTTTCATAGCTTAGCTCAGTATCTCAATGTTTGTTTGTTTGTTTGCCTCTTACATTACTTATATCCTCTCCTTACTCCACTCCCCTATCAGGAAATACTAGTAAAATCTATGGAAATTTAGGAGCATTCTGAAATGGAACTGTTTTACAAAGACTGTGTCACGTTGCTGGCAAAAGAATGTTTTCAAGTCTGTTCTTTTAACAGTCTCTTAGCAAGGTTATTATACAAAGAAACTATTTAGGCTATTTCTCAGTTGACATAATTTAATCCTTCTAGTTTTAGGTTTATTTTGAAATAACTGAATGGTGAAGGTGATGCCTCTCAAATGCTAGATTACGTTAGGTTAGAAATAGTGACTTGACAAAGAAAAAAATGAGCCTCCTTATTAAATAATCTTCCTGATTTTCTTCACCCACATTTATCAAAACACAGAATGAGCAGGAACCATAAGATCCTAGTGGTGAAGCCTCAACTTTACCTCATGGGTAGGAACCTGTTTGCCCCAAGTCTTTTTTCCCTCTGGGATTTTTGCTTTGATGCTTTGATTCTTAACTCTGTAATTAGATAGGATTTCAAATCCCAGCTCTTCCCTCTGCAAGCTACCTACCCTTCTAAGCTTCAGTTTTCTCATCTACAAGGTGGAGATGATAATACGAGTGGTTTTGAAGACTGAACGAAAGTGCTTAAACAGTGTTTTGCACCTTTAGTTCAGGTTCTGTTGGTTGAAAATTCATTCATTGGTTCTGCAAACATTGACTGATCACCTTTTGTTGCCAGTCATAAGTCTCTGGCAATAATAAGATAATTAAGGTAAATTCTCTATCCAAAAGAACTTCACAGTCTAGGTGCCCATCCAGGTACAAAAGTAAATAATTAAAATACACTGTGTTCTAATGGAGGTATGAACAAAATACTATACAGTAACAGAGAAAAGGAGAGATTAACTTTTGGGAATTTGAGGAGGGATCCACATAATAGGTGATATTTGAGTTAGAGCCCAAGAAAGAATAAAGGCAACACCGTTCTAAGAAACAAAGACAGATGTAGGAAAGAGGTGGGTTCATCATGTGACAAGCTATCTCCTGTGGTTAGATATGGATATGGACATACATGGGTTCATAACAGCCTGTTTGTGAGGACAGAAGGTTGTTTAAGCAAGTTTGGATGTAAATTATCAAAAATATGTATTTTCCTACTTATAACTCTGGACAGTTTGGTAAACATAACCAAAGTCTTAAATTTTTAGGTACAGTATGCCACAGCATTCCTATTTCTAATAATTTATTCTAAGGGAATTGGCATGAAATAAGAATAAAATTTTGACATGAGCTTCTGGTTCTCACCAAGAAGGCAAACTAGAAGGGCTGTTGGACCTACCTGCCTCAAATCAATCCTAGAGACATTAAGAAAAAATGAGAAACAGACTCTAGGACAAACAATACCACAAAACTGAGAAACCAATGGGACCACAAAGGATGGTTGACTTTTGAATGTGTGGTAGTGGCTGGACGCTTGAAGGGGCGATAACTGGAGACACAGGGTGTAACTGGATATGGCAATGAACACATGAACTGGACAAGAAAGGTTTAACTTTTGTTATCTTTCCTCCCATTGTCTTAGGACCACTAATGCCTGCTATTTTGCTAATGACCCACACTCTGGGTGTTTGGGTCTGGGGGATAGGATCAAAGTAGCATAGCAAAAATCCCTGAGGGCATGAATAATTGGGGTGAACATGTTCCTACCCATCAGCTGTCTTCTGGTACCCACTGGTTCACCCCTCCCCTCTGAACCCCACAGCTGGTGGGCTACCATGCAGGGAGTCTGCCTCCTGACACTGTTGCCTGGCAACAAGACTTTCCCAGAGGAGTTGTCTGGTGGGATTGCAGAAATAGGGTGTGGTCAAGAATGATTACATGTTGGCTTAGGTCTCTGTTCTGGGCTCATACTTCCTTCTCCTTATACTTGCTGGTCTGACCAAACTAGGACTTTGGTCCTTGGACTTTTCCACTGCACAGTCTACCAGACAGAGGGCAGCTGGCACTCAGAAGAAAACATGGACTCATGGACCGAGATAGTGAGCCTACTATGGCATTTAACTTCCTAACAGAACACACACCAAACTGGGCAACATACATCTTCTGAGAGTAAACTTTTAGAATAGATGGATGAATAATCTAAAATAAGTATGATTAAAATACTTACGTAATTGGGAAATAGAACCAGGAATGAGTTAAAAGATCAGAATGAGAAACTCTCCCAAAAAGCAGGAGGTAGGATGAGGAGGTAGAACATAGAAAAGCTAAGAGTTACAGAGTCTAGAAATAGAAGTGCTGTTATCTAGATACAAGAAATCTCAGGGGAAAAGAAGAAAAATAGAATGAAATAGTTAAAGAAATAATGAAGAAAAGTGTCCCACTATTTTTGAAAACTGAAAGACCTTACAATGAGAGAGGCTTATAGAGCACCAAACAAGAAAAATAAGGAAAGCCTCACATAGGGAATATCAAAGACAAGGAGTAAACTCTACTACCTTCCAGAAAGAAAGAGCAGTTCACCTACAAGGAAGGAAGAATGAGATCGATATCAGATTTCTCCACAGCAACATTGGATGGAAGAAAAATTAATGTGTTTAAGTATTAAGAAAATATTTAATTACAAAGATGTTTACTGGGGCATTGCTTGTAATAGTGAAATATTGGAAATGTCCTGAATGTCCATACAATGGCACACCATGCAGCCACTTAAAATTATGTTGCAGAAAAATGCTTTAAAACTTAAGAAGGTATTTGCAATGAATATATTGCTCTGTGAATAAAAGAGATTATACACATGTATAGGATGATTCCAGAAAGAATATATGCAGGAATTTTAGTTTTTGTCTCTGAGGGTTAGATAGGACTACAGATACTATTCCCTTTTTGCTTTTTTTATCATCTACATTTTCTCAGACGAGATTTTACTACTTTTTTAAAGGGAAAAATGATACTTAATTATTAATTTAACTCTGATAGAACTCCACGACTAGATACTAGTTGGGAGTGATTTTAGAAACTTGGAAACTGTTACAACAGTTCTGGTGAGATGTGACAGGCTTGACTTAAGACAGTGGCAAAGGGGATGGATCCAGGGGGCTCAATTGGATTGACACTCAGGAAAAAGGAATTTGTTAGCAATTGGATAGGGAACATGTCAGGATGACTCTGAAGTTTGTAGCTCCTTTCATATTTTACTTATCAACCCCTAAATTTAGGTTTGAAAGAACTATTATACATGCCCTTCTAAAGAAATGTTGTGATACAAAAGACAGATATTTATACTAGTTTCCAGCAGCTCCTTCTATGAAAGCACTTGTGAAGCTGATTTGTATGTACACCTACATTGTGGGCCACAGATATTTTATTTTCAAGAAAAACATGTTCTACAAACTCTTTCCAAACCTGTGTCATTAAGCAAAAGCAATTGCTTTATTCACCACTAACCTCTGCCTGAGATCTTTTGAATGCAGCTTCAAAGGCACATTCCATGAATATATCTTTTTCCCATGGGTGTTGAAACCTGCTGGCAAAATATGTGTTATTTCATACCTCTATGGAAAAAAAGGACCACGTACATGAATAGACAATTTACAGCAGAACCAAAACAAATGATGGATACTATAAGAAAACATGTTAAATTACCTTAGTAATGAACATTAAACCTAGTTTCAAATGACAAAATAATCTCTTAAAAAGATAGTGGACAATGCTGGCAGGATATCGGTGAGACGAACATTTTCTTACCTGGTTAGAACACTTTCTGGAAAAATTCATCACTATATGAGAAGAACATTAAAACCAACCTTTCCTTCCAACCCAGGAATCCCATTTTTAGAAATTTATATTAAGGAAATAATTAGAGATATAGTTAAGGATTGATTAATTAATGTTTAAGACAAGATAAAGGCCAAATAAGTTGTATATCTACTAAAAGAAATTTTCCAAAAAATGTTTAATGATATGAAATAATATTCATGCTACCTAAGTGAAAAACCCTGTATGCCATAGAATGTTAATTTTAAAGCATTTATTTGTACATTTTTAAAAAGGGGGTGATGGAAAAGAAAGAACCTGAAATATCAGCATCAATTATCTCAGAATAGTGGGATTATTGGTAATTTTTACTATCACTATTGTTTTTTTTTTTAAGCATCTATAAAGTGAAGCATGAAGATTTTAAAATCAGAGGCAGTTATTAAAAGTAATTTATTTCTAATATACTTTCAGTGATGTTGGGCACTCTTCAAAATCACCATATATATATATGTTATTTTTGTATATGTATATAAATAGATAGGCACAGATATAACAATCAGTTCAGTAATTTAGGAAAATTACCACATGGGCATAGACATGTGCTTATTTAACTAGGATGTTATCTAGGAATTTCTCATCATTTAGTCAACATTTACTGAGAGGCATAAATCCATAATATATCTAAGGTGGAAGGGACAGAGAAATAATATAGTTGTGAGGCTCTGGGAAGCCATTGAAAGCTTTCAAATGCAGAAGTGAGATAATTAGATAACTTTGGTAATAATGTGGATGGTTGACCGGCGAGGTAATAGTTGAGGGACAGGACATCCAGATAGAAGGCTATTTTCATAATCCAGGGAGGAAGTAATAAAACCCTGAATTGAGAAATTGGTAGTGGGGCTGGAGAGCAGATGAGGTTTTGAAATGTATTTAAGAAGTAGAATTGACATGTTAGAGTCAAATTAATTATGGTGAAAGGAAGAGAGAAGAGTTAGGTATAACTGAGTTTTCTAGGTTAGGTAACTGTAGAAGGTGGTACCATTGCCTGAGATAAGCTGTCAAATACTTGTCCACAATCTCACCACACTGTAGGCTTTTAATAAATATCAACTCATTGACTAATTAGGCTGCATTTATGTTTTCTTTAGAGGAAACTGAGTTTGGATTAATAGGTATTTACTTTTAGCTTTATATAGTTTTGAGAAATGTAACAGGAGACCTATGAATCAAGGTACATAGGACAGAGGCACTGGACTTTAAAGATGCATTAATACGACTTAGCTAGGTTAAACCATATGTTCCGGGCCATTTTCGTCCATCATTTTCATAGCAACAACACCAAAAGCAACTCCTAGAGAAATAGGACTATTTAAGTTCTCTTCTTTATATCAATTAGAAACTAATTTGAAATGTTTTAGTGTAAAGGTGGAAGGTATTTCTGGTCCAGTCACCAGCTTTAATTAGTTGTTTTAAAACCAATATATTTTCTTCCTTTCTTTGGGCTCCATATGTTCTTTTCCACTGAGATACAGATTTATACCCTCACTGAGACACAGTAAACAGGCATATTCAGAGAGTATGCTTTCTTGCAGGCATGTCCTGTTGATGTCACCATGCATATAAGAATGATCTTAGGAAAAAAGAAATTAAATGGTAGGGGGTGTGAGAGTGCATTCTTCTGTTTTACTGAAGTTGCTACAGATTCAACTAACTCAGCATTAGAACAATCTCAGAATTATTAGACTCCAGCCATCCAGCCTGTTCTTCAAGTGGTCAAGTCCTTGTTTGAATATCCCACAAAGGGGCTATTTGCTCTGTAAATATATTGTAAAAGCTTATCTTTTATCAAGTTGAAATTTGTCTCCTTGTAGCCTGTATTTATTGATCCTAGTAAAGAAGGCAAGTTCCTGTTATGTATATCAGTCTTTTAACTGCTAAGGTCCTTTGCAGTGTTTTCTTCTTCATTCCCTTCACTTGCTCTTAATATGCTTTAATCCATTCATTATCCTGATTGCTCTGTTCTGAATGTGCACTAGTTTTGTACACATTTTTAAAATAAATTTACTTTTTAAACTATGAAAATAAAAGCTTTCTTAACAATTTCTAAATTTGGTGAACAGCTATTTGAAACACATTTTAAAGGAAGATTTTTATATTCTTCTCCCTGCTTCCAGATGTGTTTCTGTTCAATTCAGTTTCCAGTCAACCAGTGGAGTAATCTATCTAAACTGCACTTCCTACTGTGTGGATTAATGCCCTTAGATAAGCAACGACAAATTATCAGTGCAAGGGAATTATTAGGGTTATTTCCTGTGTGCTTATAAAGATAAAGTGGAAGGAGCTGGAAAAGGCAGTGAGAGTCTGAGACTGAGAAGTGAGAAACTGAGAAGAAGGTCTGACACTCATGAAAGGAGAGGAGGAACAGAAGAGGAGTGAGTAGAAAAAGTCAGGCTGCATGCTGCATGCTGCAAAAAAGCAAACAAAATGCACTGAATATATTACAATGTAATAAAGTCATGCTAATTTTTTAATAGATCTTTATTGGAGTATAATTGCTTCACAACACCGTGTTTGTTTCTGTTGCACAACAAAGCTAATCAGCCATATGCATACACATGTCCCCATATCCCCTCCCTCTTGAGCCTCCCTCCCATCCTCACTATCCCACCCCTCTAGGTCATCGAAAAGCACAGAGCCCATCTGGCTGTGCAATGCTGCTGATTCCCACCAGCCAACTATTTTACATTCGGTAGTGTATATATGTTGATACTACTCTCACTTCGCCCCAGCTTCACCCTTCCACCCTATGTCATCTACTACATTCTCTATGTCTACTTCTTTATTCCTGCTCTGCAACTAGGTTTATCAGTACCATTTTTTTTTTTTTTTTTAGATTCCATATATATGCATTAGCATATGGCATTTGTTTTTCTCTTTCTGACTTACTTCACTCTGTATGACAGACTCTGGGTCCATCCACATCACTACAAATACCTCAATTTCATTTCTTTTTATGGCTGAGTAATATTCCATTGTATATATGTGCCACATCTTCTTTATCCATTCATCTGTCGATGGACACTTAGGTTGCTTCTATGTCCTGGCTATTGTAAATAGTGCTGCAATGAACATTGTGGTGTATGTCTCTTTTTGAATTATGGTTTTCTCAGCATATATGCCCAGTAGTGGGATTGCTGGGTCATATGGTAGTTCTATTTTTAGGTTTTTAAGGAACCTCCATACTGTGTTCCATAGTGGTTGTATCAATTTACATTCCCACCAACAGTGTAAGAGGGTTCCCTTTTCACCACACCTTTTCCAGCATTTATTGTTTCTAGCTTTTTTGATAATGGCCATTATGACTGGCATGAGGTGATACCTCACTGTAGTTTTGATTTGCATTTCTCTAATAATTAGTGATGTTGAGCATCTTTTCATGTGCCTCTTGGCCAACTGTATGTCTTCCTTGGTGAAATGTCTATTTAGATCTTCTGCCCATTTTTTAACTGGATTGTTTGTTTTTTTGGTATTGAGCTCCATGAGCTCTTTGTATATTTTGGAGATTAATCCTTTTTCTGTTGTCTCATTTGCAAATATTTTCTCCCATTCTGAGGGTTGTCTTTTTGTCTTGTTTATGGTTTCCTTTGCTGTGCAAAAGCTTTTAAGTCCCATTTGTTTATTTTTGTATTTATTTCTGTTACTCTAGGAGGTGGGTCAAAAAAGATCTTGCTGTGGTTTATGTCAAAGAGTGGTCTTCCTAAAAGTTTTATAGTGTCTGGTCTTACATTTAAGTCTTTAATCCATTCTGAGTTAATTTTTCTGTATGGTTTTAAATAGTGTTCTAATTTCATTCTTTTGCATGTAGCTGTCCAGTTTTCCAGCACCACTTATTGAAGAGGCTGTCTTTTCTCCATTGTATGTTCTTGCCTCCTTTTTCATAAATTAGGTGCCCATATGTGTGTGGGATTATCTCTGGGCATTCTATCCTGTACCATTGATCTATATTTCTGTTTTTGTGCCAGTACCATACTGTCTTGATTGCTGTAGCTTTGTGTTATAGTTTGAAGTCAGGGAATCTGATTCCTCCAGCTTCATTTTTCTTTCTCAAGATTGCTTTGGCTATTCAGGGTCTTTTGTGTTTCCATACGAATTGTAAGATTTTTTTGTTCTAATTCTGTGCAGAATGACATTGGTTGTTTGATAAGGATTACACTGAATCTGTAGATTGCTTTGGGTAGTATAGTCATTTTCACAACATTGATTCTTCCAGTCCAAGAACGTGGTATATTTCTCCACCTGTTTTTGTCATCTTTGATTTCTTTCACCAGTGTTTTATAGTTTTCTGACTACAAGTCTTTCGCCTCCTTAGGCAGGTTTATTCCTAGGTATTTTATCCTTTTTGTTGCAGTGGTAAATGGGAGGGTTTCCTGAATTTTTCTTTCTGATTTTTCATTGTTGGTGCATAGGAATACCAGAGATTTCTGTGCATTAATTTTGCATCCTGCAACCTTACCAAATTCATCAATTAGTTCTAGTAGTTTTCTGGTAGCATCTTTAGGATTTTCTATGTGTAGTATCATGTCATCGGCAAACAGTGACAGTTTTACTTCTTCTTTTCCAATTTGTATTCCTTTTATTTCTTTTTCTTCTCTGATTGCTGTGGCTAGGACTTCCAAAACTATGTTGAATAAGAGTGGCAAGAGTGGACATCCTTGTCTTGTTCCTGATCTTAGTGGAAATGCTTTCAGTTTTTCACCATTGAGAATGATGTTTGCTGTGGGTTTGTCATATATGGCCTTTATTATGTTGAGGTAGGTTCCCTCTATGCCCATTTTCTGGAGAGTTTTTATCATAAATGGGTGTTGAATTTCATCAAAAGCTTTTTCTGCATCTATTGAGATAATCATATGGTTTTTATTCCTTAATTTGTTAATGTGGTGTATCACATTAATTGATTTGTTTATATTGAAGAATCCTTGCATCCCTGGGATAAATCCCACTTGATCATGGTGTGTGATCCTTTTCATGTGCTATTGGATTCTGTTTGCTAGTATTTTGTTGAGGATATTTGCATCTATGTTCATCAGTGATATTGGTCTCTAATTTTCTTTTTTTGTGATAACTTTTTCTGGTTTTGGTGTCAGGGTGATGGTGGCTTCGCAGAATGAATTTGGGACTGTTTCTGCCTCTGAAATTTTTTGGATGATTTTGAGAAAGATCAGTGTTAGCTCTTCTCTAAATGTTTGATAGAATTCACCTGTGAAGCCATCTGGTCCTGGACTTTTGTTTGTTGGAAGATATTTAATTATGGTTTCAATTTCATTACTTGTGATAGGTCTGTTTATATTTTCTAATTCTTCCTGGTTCAGTCTTGGAAAATTGTACCTTTCCAAGAATTTGTCCATATCTTCGTGGTTGTCCATTTTATTGGCATATAGTTGTTTCTAGTAATCTCTTATAATCCTTTGTATTTCTGGAGTGTCAGTTGTGATTTCTCCTTTTTCATTTCTAATTTTATTGAATTGCATCCTCTCCCTTTTTTTCTTGATGTTTCTGACTAAGGTTTTATCAATTTTGTTTATCTTCTCAAAGAACCAGCTTTTAGTTTTATTGATCTTTGCTATTGTTTTCTTCATTTCTATTTCATTTATTTCTGCTCTGATCTTTATGACTTCTTTTCTTCTACTGACTTTGAGATTTCTTTGTTCTTCTTTCTCTAGTTGTTTAAGTGTAGGGTTAGATTGTTTATTTGAGATTTTTCTTATTTCTTGAGGTGAGATTGAATTGCTATAAACTTCCCTCTTAGAACTGCTTTTGCTGCATCCCATAGGTTGTGGGTCGCTGTGTTTTCATTGTCACTTGTTTCTATGTATTTTTTTATTTCTTCTTTGATTTCTTCAGTGATTATTTAGTAGCACACTGTTTAGCCTCCATGTATTTGTGTTTTTTACAGTTTTTTTCCTATAATTGATTTCCAATCTCATAGTGTTGTGGTCAGAAAAGATGCTTGATATGATTTCAATTTTCTTAAATTTTCCAAGGCTTGATTTGTGACCCAAGATGTGATCTATCCTGGAGAATGTTCCATGTACACTTGAGAAGAAAGTGTATTCTGCCACTTTTGGGTGGAATGTTCTATAAATATCAATTAGATCTATCTGGTCTATTGTGTCAGTTAAAGCTTGTGTTTCCTTATTTATTTTCTATTTGGATGATCTGTCCATTGGTGAAAGTGGGGTGTTAAAGTCCCCTACTATTATTGTGTTATTGTCGATTTCTCCTTTCATGGTTGTTAGCATTTGCCTTATGTATTGAGGTGCTCCTATGTTGGGTGCATAAATATTTATAATTGTTATATCTTTTCTTGGATTGATCCTTTGATCATTATGTAGTGTCCCTCCTTATCTCTTGTAACAGTCTTTATTTTAAAGTCTATTTTATCTGATACGAGTATTGCTACTCCAGCTTTCTTTTGATTTCCACTTGCATGGAGTATCTTTTTCCATACCTTCACTGTCAGTCTGTATGAGTCCCTAGGTCTGAAGTAGGTCTCTTGTAGACAGTATATATATGCGTCTTGTTTTTGTATCCATTCAGCCTGTCTCTGTCTTTTGGTTGGAGCACTTAATCCATTTACATTCAAGGTTATTATCAATATGTATGTTCCTATTACCATTTTCTTGATTGTTTTGGGTTTTTTTTGTAGGTCTTTTCTTTCTCTTGTGTTTCTTGGCTAGAGAAGTTCCTTTAGCATTTGTTGTAAAGCTGGTTTGGTGGTGCTGAATTCTCTTAGCTTTTGCTTGTCTGAAAAGCTTTTGACTTCTCCATTGAATCTGAATGAGATCCTTGCTGGGTAGAGTAATCTTGGTTGTAGGTTTTTCTCTTTCATCACTTTAAGTATAGCCTGCCACTCCCTTCTGCCCTGCAAAGCTTCCACTGAAAAATCAGCTGATAATCTGATTCATTATCAGATTATGGGGATTCCATTTTATATTATTTTTGTTTTTCCCTTGCTGCTTTTAATATTTTTTCTTTGAATTTAATTTTTGTTAGTTTGATTAATATGTGTCTTGGTGTGTTTTTCCTAGGGTTTATCTTGTATGGGACTCTCTGTGCTTCCTGGACTTGGGTGACTATTTCCTTTCCCATGTTAAGGAAATTTTCCACTATAGTCTCTTCAAATATTTTCTCAGACCCTTTCTTTTTCTCTTCTTCTTCTGGGACCCCTATAATTCGAATGTTGGTGCATTTAGTGTAGTCCCAGAAGTCTCTGAGATTGTCTTCAAATTTTTTCATTCTTTTTTCTTTATTCTGCTCCTTGACAGTTATTTCCACCATTTTGTCTTCCAGCTCACTTATTCGTTCTCCTGCCTCACTTATTCTGTTAGGTGATTCCTTCTAGTGAATTTTTCATTTCAGTTATTGTGTTGTTCATCTCTTTTTGTTTGTTCTTTAGTTCTTCTGGAGCTTTGTTAAACATTTCTTGTATTTTCTCAATCCGTGCTTCCATTCTACTTCCGAGACTCTGGATCATCTTTACTATCATTACTCTGAATTATTTTTCACGTAGATTGTCTATTTCCCCTTCACTTATTTGGTCTTGTAGGTTTTTACCTTGCTCCTTCATCTGTGACGTATTTTTTTGCTGTCTCACTTTTTTTTTTTTTAATGATTGGGATTCTGTTCCTGTTTTACTGGTTGTTTGGCCTGAGGCTTCCAACAGTGGAGTTTGTAGGCAATTGGGTAGAGCTGGGTCTTGGTGCTGAGATGACGACCTCTGTGAGACCTCACTCTGATGAATATTCCCTGGGGTCTGAGGTTCTCTGTTAGTCCAGTGGTTCGGAGTCAGAGCTCCCACCGCAGGAGCTTCTGCCTGACCCTGGGCTCGCAAACCAAGATCCCGCAAACCATGTGGGGTGGCAAAAAAAAAAGAGAACAATAACTAATTAAAAAATAAAATTATACTAGGAAACTAACAGGTATGTTAGAAAGAATGTAAAAATAAACATATAGATGAATCAACCACCAGAAGGTTTATCAGTACCACAATAATAAAAAAAGGGAGGAGGGAAAGGGAAAAAAAAAATGGGGGGAAGGCCTTGGATGTGGAGAGTGGGACTTAAGCAAGGGCAAGTTTTGGGCAGTGTGTGGGGCTGATGCTCAGGACCCACAGGGCTGGAAAAGGCCCTGGGGGCTGTGGGGGGTGGGCTTAGGCTCAAGGAACAGAAGGGGCCCAGGCGTGCCCCCCCACCCCTGGTCTCAGAGGGCACGGGACCTCACCTGTGAGCCGAGCAGGCTTTCTGGGCTCGAGTGGGTGGGGCAAATGCCCTCCCCTCTCCTGCTCCTCCAGTCTGGAGTCTGGGAGGCCCCCTCCCACCTGCCTCTCCTGATCTCCCCAGCCTCCCTCCTATGCCCCCAAGGATCCACGTGACCTGGAGGGGAGGGTTTGGAGAGCAGGGGATTGGCCTGGGAGCTCAGCAGTCTCCCCATGCCTGAGTGGGCAGGGCAATCGCCCTCCACTTTTCACCCACTCCTCCCAGAGGCCCCCTCCCACCTGCCTCTCCTGTTCTCCCCTCGGCCTCCTTCCTATGCCCCCAAGGACCCACGCGACCTGGGGGGGGGCTTTGGATTTCAGGGGACCAGCCTGGGAACTCAGCAGGCCCCCTGGGCCCCAGTGGGAAGGGCAATTGCCCTCCACTCTGCTCCTGCTCCTCCTGGATGACCCCTCCCATGCAGCCTGGATGGGGCTTTGTGAGGGGGGAACCAGCTTAAGAACTCAGGAGGCTCGCCAGCCCCAGTGGGCCAGGCGATCACCCTCTGCTCCTCTCCCACTCTTCCCAGAGAGTCCCTCCCACCTGCCTCTCCTGATCTCCCTGGCCTCAGGGGCACCGATCTTGTCTGGCCTCCACTTCTCCTCCCCTCTCAGTCCCCCTACATCCTACTGGTTCACTCTGGGGTTCCTCCTGTCTCCTTGGGCATCAAAGTCCCCCACCAGTGGCCGGCAGTCACCCTAGTTGTGGGGAGATGCTAACTCCGTGTTTTTCCACACTGCCATCTTGACACCTCCCTTATCAAGTCATGCTAATTTGAACTAAGAATTAGTCAAAAAATATATTATTATTATTCAGGATCCATTTGGGGAAACAAAGTTCACTATAGAGACATCCAGCTTTCCATTATAGTTTATTACAGGATATTGAATATAGTTCCTTGTGCTGTGCAATAAGACCTTGTAGTTTATCCATTCTACATATAATAGTTTTCATCTGCTAGTCCCAAACTCCCAATCCATCGTGCCCCCACCCTCTCTCCCCCTTGGCAACCATAAGTCTGTTCTCTCTGTCTGTGAGTCTGTTTCTGATTTGTTGATAAGTTCATTTGTGTCATATTTTAGATTCCATATATAAATGATATCATATGGTATTTGTCTTCCTATTTCTGACTTACTTCGCTTAGTATGATCATCTCTAGGTCCATCCATGTAGCTGTAAATAGGATTATTTCCTTCTTTTTCACTGCTGAGTAATATTCCATTGGATATATATACAACATCTTTATTCAGTCATCTGTCAATGGGCATTTAGGTTGTTCCCCTGTCTTGGCTATTGTAAATAGTGATGCTATGAATATAGGGGTTCATGAATCTTTTTGAATTATAGTTTTGTCTGGATATATGCCCAGGATGGGATTGCAGAACCATATGGCAACTCTATTTTTAGTTTTTTGAAGAACTTCCGTACTGTTCTCCATAGTGGTTGCACCAATTACATTCCCACCAACAGTGTGGGAGGGTTCCCTTTTCTCAACACCCTCTCCTGCATTTGTTACTTGTAGACTTTTAATGATGGCCATTCCCAACAGAGAGAATTTTATATGAAGAATTGTTGATGAATATTGGAAGGGCTAGGATAGCAAAGAGGAAAAGGAAAGAGGGCTGGAGGGACAAAGCTGACACCAAAGAAAAGTGGCCACCTATGCCCAGTCTTCTTTGGTCTAGAATCAATCAACCCATTCCTGCTACTACTACAGAAACTGACAGCATTTGCCAGCCACTACTACAGTATTGGAGCCAGAGGAGGAACCTTTGCTCTTCCTGCTGTCTTCTTATCTCCCACTAGTACGTTCTATTAGCAGAACTCATCAGCAAGAGAGCCAGCAAGGAAAACTGAGAAACAAAGCTTGCAGACTTCTAACCTTCTTTAATACACAGATAAAACACAGAAGGGTGGGAACAGGGGTTGAGGGCAAATAGGCAAATGTCTGGCATAGTAGGTATGCCAGTCAGCGATGAATTCAAGAATGTGAAAGTTATAGTTTAAAACAGAAGTGAGAATTTAAACTACATAAAGAATTTCTAGTTTTATTGCATTGCGGTATGGTGTTTCTTTCCTATAGTTTCTATTTTTTTAATAATGAGAATTTTTTGAGCATATGAATTCTTGTACATATATTTTAAAAGAACTAGTATCTTTACCTCTGGTGTACAAAAGATGAAAATTATACACACACATTTATTTATTCTTAATATTCTTATTGCCTTCACCAATAATATTTTTAGTTTGTTTAAACTGCTCTTCCATGTAAGCAGAAACATAAATCCCTATTTCCAAAGGAAATTCTGGTCAGTTGGGCAAGGTAGGAGGATGGAAGGAAATTAATCATGAATTGCAAAGATTATAGATCTTGGAAGACCTATCAAAGAAACATCAGACTCCTCTTTATGGCCTGAGTAAAATCCTCTTTGTCTCACCTCTGATTTCAGCCATGGTTAGAATAGACAATTTCTTGAGCCTTCCACCCGTCTCATGCTGACAGTGTCTTGTTCAGATTAAGACCTAGTGTCCCTATGTCTTTCACTCTCTGCCTGGGCTTCTCTCATTTCACAGAAGCTGGTAGGAGCAACCAGCCTGTGAAACCAGGAGGTGCCAAGGTGTTAATGCTCCCAAGGGCATCTCCTAATCAATGGGAGACAGGGCCGATATATAAATAATTCTCCTGGTCTAGCCTCTGTAATGCTATTGTGAGTTATTTTTTATGCTCCTCAGAAAGTTCTGGTTGGATTTGAGCCCCATTTATATTTAATATTTTATTTTGTGGATTTCAATACACCATTTAGAGTTTTTAGCTTCCCCTCTTTTTTGCCATTGTGGTTGTCCTCTTGTTCTCATAATTCTATGAATGTGGTTGACTTCAAAATTAGCAGGAAGTTTTTATTTATTTATTTATTTATTTATTTATTTATTTCTGGTGTACAGCAAAGTGATTCAGTTTTATATATATATATATATATATATATATATATATACATACTCATATATATTCTTTTTCAGTTTCTTTTCCATTATAGATTATTAAAAAATATTGTATATAGTTCCCTGTGCTATACAGTATGACCTTGTTGTTTGTCTGTTTTACATAAAGTATCATGTATCTGTTAATCCCAAGCTCCTAGTTTATCCCTATCCCACCCTTTCCCTTTTGGTAACCATAAGTTTCTTTTCTATGTCTGTGAGTCTGTTTCTGTTTTATAAATAAGTTCATTTGTATCATTTTTTTAGATTCTACATATAAGTGATATCATATGATATTTGTCTTTCTCTTTCTGACTTACTTCACTTAGTATGATAATCTCTAGGTCCATCCATGTTGCTGCAAATGGTATTATTTCATTCATTTTTATGGCTGAGTACTATTCTGTTGTATATATATAATACATTCCATATATTATGTATGTTTGTCATATATATACATATATATATATAGAGAGAGAGAGAGAAAGAGAAAGAGAGAGAGAGAGACAACATCTCCTTCAGTCACCTGTCGATGGACGCTTAGGTTTCTTCCATGTCTTGGCTATTGTAAATACTGCTGCTATGAACATTGGTGTGCATATATCTTTTGGAATTAGAGTTTTCTCTGAAAATTACTGGTAATTTTTTTAACTGCCTTTTTTCCCCCTGAGCTCTAATCTTGATAAAAATTTTAAGTTTTTCAAAGCATTTCTTTAAGCAATTTTTATGAACTCTTAATTTCTTAGACTTTGCAAAACTTGAGATTTGTCTTGTTATCTTTGTGCACAAAAGGCAGCTTATTATTAGTGTAATTTTAACGTCATAAAAAGTTTTTAAAGTTATATTGCTTTTTGAAAAAGAAAACAGAGTTTTTTTACAGAGGAAAAGCTGAGACCAACTTGCTTTTAATTGCTGTATTCAATATATACTTGGCTCCCTACTGATCCACACACCACCACCATCCCTCATTCCTTGCCTGGATTTTTTTTAATTAATTGAAATTAGGTAATTAACTCAATATATATTTACTGCATATTTACTATCTATTAGAAAATATTTTTGGTGGTGGTGCACATAGCAGTGGATCAAAAGTAAAAAACTTCCAGCTTTCCTGAAGCTTAACTTCTAATAGAGGAACAAAAAGACAATTTATATGATATGTAAATATATGTAATATTTTGGATGGTGATAAGTGCTAAGGATACGCTTATTAAATTTAAGTATGTTACCAAGATATTTCTAAGTTTAAGTCTCCTTTCATTACTCTACCTTTAAATGCCACTTTTCATTTTAATCCTAAGGTCTTATAAAATCTGGAAACTCAAATCCATTATATTCTCTCCCTAATTTTAAATTTTTGTTCTCTTTTTCTTTATTTCACAAGTATTTTTCAAGAACGTCCTTTTTGAACTATTTATTTTATTGTCTGCAGTATCAATTAGCGACTTCCAAATTCCAACCGTGATTTAATTTGATTATATTCATTCTCATATCTTAAAATCAACTTTTTTAATAAGAGAAACTCATTCATTCATTCATCCATTCAAAAGATATTTAAAATTTTTGTGCCAGGTGCTAGAGAATGCTAAGATGAAAATACTCAGAGTAATATTCTCTCATATTAACAACAGATAGAAAAATATTTTTAAAGCAATTTTCCTTTTCTATGATGGTCTAAATCTAATCAAGGGAAGAATATGCACTTTGCAGGTTATATTTCTTTTTTATAGGTTACTTGTTGACATTTTATGTTTACTTAACTTTGAACAAAAAGATTTCTATTTAGTCTTTGGGTTTGAGGACAGCTAGAATGTAAGGATTAGACTCAGTTCTTCGTAACACACTAAGACCGTGGCAGGCTACCCAACTGTTCCTTGAAACTGGAGGGCAGTTGAGTTCTTACTAGGCAGAGTTTCTGGCTTTGGTTAAATTATATGTATTCATTTATTTGTTCATTTATTTTATTTGTTTGTTTATTTGTTCATCCAACCAGGTTTTGTAGTGGAATCCAATTTGAATAAAAAGAGAAAGAGCTGCTAAAGGCTTATCAAGCTGCTTATGGGCATTTGAAGTACATGGAACGTGGGAACTAGTGGAAACTTAGGCTGTACATTTTGCTTGCGTTTCTATCTTTACAAATGGACATTTGCTTAGAGGAAGCCTGTGATGCTGGTACATAAGGAGGAACAACCTGTATCTTAAATAGTCTAAATGATGAAAGAATTAAGTGAGAAAAATGGAGAAGGCTCTGAATAAAAACCCGTTCTTAGTCCTGACCCATTAGAAAAGAGTTTTGAAAATATTTCTTTCTGAACCAGAATACTGGTTTCTTATATCACAGTGGGATTGCATTGAGTATGAATTCTTTTTCAGGTAGTTTCCTAGCTATATTAAGATTCTATAGCTTATCGGTCCTTCATATTTCTAAATGAGAAATTTCCCATAGTCTAAGTTATGGAACTTCAAACTATTTTCCATCATTTCAGTATGTCAAATATAAAGATTGAAAGACTCTTCACACACAACTACTAACTCCTGTGTGCCTAGAGCCCATGCTCCACAACAAAGAGAGGCCACCGCAATGACAAGCCCACACACCACATGGAAGAGTGGCCCCTACTCGCTGCAAATAGAGAAAGGCTGCTTGCAGCAACGAAGACCCAACGCAGCCAAAAATAAATAAATAAACTTATTTTAAAATAAATAAATAAATAAATAAAATAACGATTGAAAGACTCATAGTAAATAGTAAACTTTGCTATATGTGTGAAATGAACATTTTACTATACTTGTTTTATCACATTTATAATCATTTGTCATCCCTTTAGCTACTCATCTTACTTTTAAGAATTGCAGATTTTTTTTTCCTAAATACTTTAGCATCCATATCATTAACTAGAGTTCAATATTTTTGCAGTTTTTAATGTAAAATTTATATAAAACAAAATACACAAATCTTGTACATTTGGTGGGTTTTGACAAATGCTATGTAACAAGTCTCCATCAAGCTATAGAACGTTACTATCACAAAGTTCTTTCATGGACTTCTCAATTTCTCCCCTAAGTTCTCAGAGCCAAAAACTGTTCTTATTTTATTCCATCATAGATTAGTTTTGCTTGTTTTAGAACTTCAAATAAATAGAACCACACAGTACGTATTCTTTTTTGTAAGATTTTTCCTACTCAGCATAATGTTTTAATCTTCATCCATGTCATTCATTTCAATAGTTTGTTTGTTTTTATTGGTGAGTTATATTCCATTGTATAAATATATCAGAGTTGATTTATGTTTCCATTCATTTATGGACATCTGATTGTTTCCAAGTTTTGCCTATTTTGAATAAAACTATAATTTTATTTAATAATATTTTATTAAGTATCTTTGAGGATTTAAGTGTAACATTTTTATATCTATGTCCACGAGGGATATTTGTCTGTAATTTTTTTTTGGTAATATTTTCTGTGAGATATCAATATTAGGATTATGCTGGCTTCATAAAATGAGTTAGCAAATATTCCCTCTTCCTCTAATTTCTGTAAGCCTTTGTGTAAATTTGGTGCTATTTTTCCTTATATTTTGATAGAATTCACAAATGAAACCACTTGGGCCTGGAGTTTTCCCTGTGGAAAGTCTTTTGGTGATTGATTTGACTTATCTGTTAATTGTAGAACATTTCAGATTTTCAATTTAATTTAATGTCAGTTTTGGTAAGCTGTTCCTCTCTGCCCCCAGGATTTATCTATTTCATCTAGGTTGTCAATAAATTTTGGGCATAAAGTTGATCATAATATTGTTTTATTATCCTTTTAATATCTGTAAGATAAGCAGTGATAGCAATACTTTTGTTCCTCTTATTGGTAATTCGTGTTATTTATTTATTTTTATCAGTCTAACTAGGGACTTATTATTTTGTTGATCTTCTAAAAAACGCAAGTTTGGCCTTACTAATTTCTCTATTGCTTGTCTGTTTTTTATTTCATTAATATCTGCTGTTATCTTGATCATTTCCTTCATTTTACTTACTTTGCCTTTAATTTCCTCTGTTTCTGTCCTCTTTTGGATTTTTGAATATTTTCAGAATTGCAATTTAATTTATCTGTTGGCTTTTTAATTATACCACTTTGCATATTTTTTAGTAGTTGCTGTAGGTATTAAAATATACATCTTTAAATTTTCACAGTGAACTTAGAGTTAATATTGTGTCATTTCACGTAAAATGCAGAACTTTACAATTGTCTATAGGTTTATATAATATCCCTCACTTTATGCTCTCATGGATATAACATTTTATTTCTATATACATTATAAATTCCATGAGACAATGTTGTAATTTTTGCTTTAAACCATCATATGAATTTTAAAGAAATTTAGAGAAAAAGAGAATAGTCATTTATCTTTATATTTGCCATTTTCAGTATTCTTTATTCTTCCTGAGGATATGAGCTTCCAGTGACGTATCTCTTCAGCCTCAGAACTGCCTTTGGCAATTCTTTTAATTTACGTCTGCTGACAACAAATTCTCTCATATTCTTTTTAGCTGAAGATATATTTCCCTACATTCTAGAGGGACATTATTGCTAGATATAGAATTCCTGGTTGATAGTTTTTGTTTCTTTGATATTTTGCTTTCATCACCTTAATGATCACCTTAATGATATTTTCCCACTGTCTTCTGGGTTCCAAGTGTTCTGATAAGTAAATGGTATAATGATTTATTTTTTCTCTCTGTATGTAATGTTTCATTTTTCTTTGACTACTTTCAATTTTTTCCTCTTTTTCTTTGGTTTTGTGCAGTTTTATTTTAATATATCTAAGTATGGTTCTCTTCATATTTTTCCTGCTTGGGAATTACTGAGGTTCTTAAATTTTTCGGTTTTTGTCTTTTATCAAATTTTGAAAAAATTCAGCTGTTATTTCTTTAAAATATATTATGTTCCATTCTATATTCTTCTGAGACTTCAATTACATGTATAAACAAATATTTTGATATTATTCCATAATATCAAAAAAAAGTTCTGTTAATTTATTTTTCAATGTTTATTTTTTCTATTCCATAGATTGGATAATTCCTATTGATCTACCTTCAAGTTCACTCAATATTTCTTCTGTCTTCTCCATTCTCCTGCTAAACTTATTCAGTACATTTTATATATCAGATATTTATAAATAAATTATTTTCAGCTCTAGAATTTCCTTTTTTTTTGCATGGCTTATATTTCTCTGCTGAGATTTCCTATATTTTTTTCATTGCAACCATATTTATACGTGATCAGAAGCATACTACCTGCTTTAAAATCTCTATCTGCTAATTTCATACCTAAATGATGTCAAGATTGGTCAATGTTGGTTGTCGTTTGTCTAGAGAATTTGTCAAGTATTTCTGTTTCTTTTTATGTTGACTAAATTTGAATGCATTCTGACATTAATTGCCATGTTGCAGAAACTCTGGATTCTCTTTTATTCCACCCAATAGTGTTGATATTTTCATTTTAGCAGGAATTAAATTGGTTGTAGTGGAAATATAAATGTTTTTTCTTGGGCAACAGTTCAAATATCAGTTAAGTTTTAGCTGTTTTTTTTTTTTTTTTTTCCCTTGTCTGTGCTGTTTTGGGTTTGCTTTATGCATGCATGGTTCAAGACTCAGGCTGAAAATGTGAGCCAAGTTTATCACAGAACCTGGGGCCTTTCTACCACACTACCTTTCTTTTTTCTAACATGCCCACCTCACTCTCCAGCAGCTATGGGTCCCCTTAATTCTATCCTCTGGACCTTCAGGACAAAAAAAGTATGAGTTTTCTATTCAACTTCAGCTTGTTCTTAGGCCAAAATTCATAAAACAGAAAATTTAATCCATGTGAGTCCCTTTTTCTAAGTGTATGGCCCACTCTACAATCTGTATACGTTTTTCACATTTTTTTAAGTTGTCGGTTTTTGTATTTGTGTAGAGTTGAAGTTGACATATTTCAGGATGTCAGTCTGATGAGAGTATGCTTAGCCTTTCAGGAATGATAATTCACTTCAAACTATTTTGATCTTACATGTGATCAACTAAAAAATGATGAGCTTGAACATTTTTTGTAACATCTTTATTAAGATGTAATTTGTATATCACAAAATTCACCCTTTTAAAGTTTAAACTTCAAGGTTTTTAGTATATTCTTACAGAGTTATGTAAGAATCATCACTATCCAATTTTAGAACATTTTCATCACCTGAAAAAGAAACCCTGCACCCAATAGCAGCCATTCTCCATTCATCTTCCCTCTAGCCCTTAGAAACCACTAAACTACTTCCTAACTGTATAGATTTACCTATCCTGGACATGGCCTATAAATGGAATCATAAAATATGAGTTATTTTGTGACTGGTTTCTTTCACTTGGCATAATATTTTTGAACTCATCCATGTTGTACATGTATCAGAACTTCATGCCTTTTTAATGCCAAATAACATTTCGTTTTATAGATATGCCATATTTTGCCTACCCATCCATCAATTGATGAGCATTTGGGTTGTTTCCAATTTTTGGCTATTATGAGTAATGCTGCTATAACATCCTGTACAAGTTTTTGTGTGGACATCTATTATTTCTCTTGATGTGTATCTAGGAGTGGGATGACCGATCATATAGTAACTCTATGTTCAATTTTTTGAGGAACTGGCAAACTTTTTCAAAGAGGCTACATTGACTTACATTACCACCAGCAACGTACTAGGGTTGATGAAGAAGGCTTTAGGTTTGTCATTTTGCTATTTGTGTTCCATATGTCTTTTTTTCCCTCTATTTTTCATTACTGCCTTCTTTTGTATTAACTAAGTATTTTCTAGTGTATAATTTTAATTTTTTGCTGTTTATTTTATGAATATTATGAGTTTTTATAGTTATTTTCTTAGTAACTTCCCTAGGGAGTACAACTAATATCTTGTTTATAACAATCTAGTTCTGATTAGTACCAGCTTAACTTGAATAGTATACAAAACAATTTGTTCTAATATAGCCCCATTGATTTTCCACTCTTTTATGCTATTATTGACATACAAATTATACATTTTGAGTCCATCAACACAGTTTTATAAATATTGCTTTATGTAGTTGCTTTTCAAATGATATAGAAGAAATTATCTACAAAGAAAAATATATTTGTACTCTCGTCTATATTTACTTATGTAGTTACCTCTACTGGTACTCTTTATGCACCCATGTGGATTAAAATTACTGTCTAGTGTCCTTTTATTTCAACCTGAAAGATTCCCTTTAGTGTTTCTTATAAGGTAGGTCCCCTAGAAATTAATTTTCTCAGTTTTTTTAATCTTATGATGTATTAATTTTGCCTTCATTTTTGAATGGTAGTTTTCTTGGCTTATAGTCTTCTTTCAGTCCTTTGAGTTTATCATCTTACAGCATCCTGGCTTTCTTGGTTTCTGGTAAGTCAGTTGTTACTCTCATTGAAGATACCTTGCACATGATGAGTTTGTTTATTGTTTTCTCTCTCTGTTGCTCCTTTCAAGATCTCTCTTTGTCTTCTGACAGGTTGACTATGATATGCCTAGGTGTGGATCTCTTTTTGTTTATCCTACTAGGAGTGTTTCAAGATTCTTGGATGTGTAAGTTAATGTTGTTTGTCAAATTTGGGAAATTTTTAGCCATTCTTTATTCAAATATTCTTTCTGCCCTTTCTGTCTCTCTCCTTTTCTTCTGGGACTCTCACATGATGTGTATGTTGATATACTTGACCTTGATGGTATCCCTCAGGTTTCTGAGTTTCTGGTGATTTTCCTTTAAATTTTTTTTTTTCTGTGCCTCAGACTGGATAATTTCATTTAACCTATCTTCAAGTATACTTATTTTTCTTCTGTCAGCTCTTATCTGCTGTTATTCCTCTCTAGTGAATGTTTCACTTTAATGATCATACTTTTAAACTCCAGTATT
This sequence comes from Balaenoptera physalus, assembly GCF_965194825.1. Classification (NCBI taxonomy): domain Eukaryota; kingdom Metazoa; phylum Chordata; class Mammalia; order Artiodactyla; family Balaenopteridae; genus Balaenoptera; species Balaenoptera physalus. The sequence continues at coordinate 118,987,922 of NC_138882.1, forward strand.
TTTATTTGGTTTCATTTTATAATTTTAATTTCTTTGTTCATATTTTCTGTTTGAAAAACACAGTGTCTGTGTGACACTGTTATCATATTTTCCTTTAGTTTTTAAAATGTATCAATAATTTTATTTCATTAGTTGAGCATATTTATGATATCTGATTTAAAGTTTTTGTCTTGTAAGTCCAATATTTGGACTTCACAGGAACAATTTCTATTACCTGTTTTCTTTCTCATGTATTGGACACACTTTCCTGTTTCTTCATATAATATCTTGTAATTCTTTTGTTGAAACTTGGACATTTTAAGTAACATAGCATCGTAGCTCTGGGAATAGATCTCTACCTTCTCCCCCAGACTTTGTTCTTGTTGTTGTTGTTGTTTATTTGTTTAGTGAATTGTCTGGAAAATTCTGTAATACCTTATTCTTTGTTATGTGCAGGTATCAAAGTCTCATCTCTGCTTAGTTATCTTTGTATCCAGATAGTGATTGGACAGAGATTTTCTTAAATGTCCTGAACCAGTAAGTTTCCCACCTTTGTTGAAGGACCCAGTGTGTGTTGGACTAGGCTTTCAATGCTGGAGTAGTTTAAAGTTGTGCCTTATCCTTCAGTTCTTGCTTGCACAGAGCCTTAAGGTCAGCCATGGACACAGATTAGAGTTTTTCAAGTCTTTCTGTGCATGTGCCACTACACATGCAGATGGCCTTCTAGATTCCTAGAAACATGTTAGATATTTTCAAAACCCCCTATGGAGATCTCAGTTCCCTTATTTTCCTTTTAATTTTTTGGTTGTTCAATTACCCCAACTGGTATTGCTGTCCTAGGCAACTGTGATGTTAAACACTTGTCTCTGACTATTTTGGACAAATGCCCCATGGATACAGCTTTCCTCATCCAATGAGATCTGAGTGAGTTTGAATAAAGATGAGCCCAGAGAATTGGTTTTTTCCAGGGAGCTCCAAGATAGGTCAGATAGTGGCATTTCTTTGGGGATGGACTTTTGGGTGTTCCAAACCAGTTTGATCTACCCGCCATGGCTGCTAGACTGCTGTTTTTTAGTTATTGTGGTTCCAAAGTGGATAGTTCTTAAGGCTACTATAAAGCTGGGAGTAAGGGGACGGAAACAAAAGTTAAAATGCCACAAAGCTCAGTATTCTTACTGAGATTCAACCAGTTTTCTTGAATAAACTTTCCTTGGATTGTTGCAAGTTTTTGGTTAATTCCAGGAGCTCTTAAAAAGATGATTTGACAGTTGTTTATCAGTGTTCTCATTGCTTTTATGGAAGGGTGGATTTTTGGAGACCCTATTTGCCAGTGTTGCTTTCCAATAAACAAAGTAATTTATTTAATTCGTAAATATTTCCATGTACTAAAATACTAATTCTTTAAGCACATCATAAAGTATTTGAAAATAGAAATTTAAAACAAATGTAAAAAAAAGTAAATATAAATAAAAGTTGTAATATTCCCTATTGTACATCAATAGATCATCTTCCTGGGATATGAGTTTCCTAGATGAAAGCTTTTTGGAGGAGACTCTTTTCAAATTTCACTTCTGGTACGATTGAGAGTGCAAAAAATTTGTCGGGCTTGTAAGTTCTATTGATAATAAGTGATATAATAAGTGTAATTATCAGTATATTTTAAAAGCTTTTAATTTAAGTTTTACAGTGTTAAAACTGTAATGGGCCAAAGCCAGCCTGCTGGGGCAAATTCCAGCCAAGCCCATTTGCTTAAGCTACTTTCATGCTACAAAGGCGGATTTGAGTAGCTACAACAGAGACTGTATGGCCCAAAGAGCCTAAAATGTTTACTGTCAAGCCCTTTGCATAAAAATTTTCTGATCTTTGCAGTAGAGCAAGAGTAACAGTTTGCACTGGACTCTAGTGGTTCTCAAACTTTGGGATGTATCCAAACCATTACCATATTTGTAAACAAATACAGATTTCTGGGTTCTACCTCACAAATCATAACATCAATGAGTTACTTGCTCTCTGATTTTCAGTTGAGCTTGGTGGATGAAGAGCCCTAGGAGATGGGAAGAAGGGAGAAAAGTGAGGTCAAAATATTTATTCCCCTTGTTTCTTTCCTCCAAGCTCCTCTTACTTAGATGGCTGCTCTCTCCATCCATCCTTCTGTGTATCATACACTTCTGTGTATCAGTGTTCTAATAATCAGCTCCTCTTCTCACACCTTCAGATGTAGAGGGAGTAGTTGAGCTTATTATTCTCTGGGGTATTTAACAATCCTTTGTAGTTTCCTTAATCCCTATCCATACTTCCTTTAATAATTCCTTTGTTTAATTCTCCCAAATATATTTTTAGGGTACCTTTCCTTTCAAGCTGGAAATCTCACTAAAACTCCAAATCTTCCTTCTTTTTTTATATCAAAATTTCAGCCCATCCTTTTTCTATTGAACTCCTTTCTTAAAAAAAATATTATCTGTCCCTTTCAGTTTTGTGCTATCTTGAATTTAAAAATTCTACCTTCTATTTTTTTTCATCAAGCTGCTAATAAAATTGTGAACAGTTTAGGGCTAAGAATAATACCTGTAGATGGTTACTAAAAAACTCCTTCCTGGTTGATTTGATCCATTTATAGCAGTCTTCGGTGTTATTACACCAGTTACTAATCTATTTATTACAAAGCCTCTGGTCTTCATGCCTGCATTTTGGCCATTCTTTGCTGTCCATGACCTCTGATTCCCCCAAAGTCTCATATTCATAGTAAGTACAAGATTTCAGGGGTTACACATATATAGCCTGTCTCTATTCTCTGATCCTCAGGTTCTGCCAGATGGCAGACTAAAATTCAGACATACTTGACAAATGGCAATCTAATTATTTCAGTTTTTTCAAACTTGACTTCCCTTTGATGGATCCTGTAGAAAGTCTTTGCTTTATGACACTGTTGATGTCCTTGTGACACATGACAGTTTACACTTGATCACCCCCGTTAACATTGAGGTTCATCAGCATCTTAACAATAAACATTTCTTGAATTTCCCTTTTTGGCCAGGCTGCGTCACACTGAGCACCCTAAGCTAGAGAATTAAGATCAACATGAAGTACCTGGTAAAACAGGTCCATTTGACATGACAGCATACTACATTTATTTACACTACATAATACATGTATATCTTCTGTTTGGAAAGTTCTCTATATCTTTACTGAGTGTGAGCATAAGCAAAGACAGGTTTTTCAAAATTGCCCCATATATAATTTGCTCATAATTGCTTTTATGGAATTGCTCATCAGAAATCTGTCATTAAATCTTCTACAGAGAGCATAACATAGGTGATCAAAAATAAATTGCTTTTAGTATTGTGCATATATGAAGATATTGTTTTTATTTGTATAATTATTTTCAGCTCCTTAGTATAATATTTTCATGAATCAAAGTCAACTTGAAGACTATATCTCTTTATGAGAAGGAAATTGAGATTAGGAAATAGAGAAAAAAATATGTAGACAGATTTCAAATTTCAATTTTGATTCTATGGGAGAAGGACCAGGAAACATGTGCAGACACATTTCACTGTTTGTATTTTCTTAAAGAATTGAGGCATGTTGGTAAGCTAATGAAGGAAGAGGTCAATAGGGGACCACAACTGAATAGGACAGAATCATTAGTACTAGCTAGTGATTCCTCTGTCTTTATTTGCTGGTGCCAAAATGTGATTATATCAAAAATGAAAACACAGTGAGTTATGGAACATCTTTGTTCTTTCCTTAAATAATAAATACTACTAATAAATATTTAATAAGTACTATAGATGGCTAAAAAGCATGAAAACATAAGCAAATATGCATAATAAATAGTTATTTACATTACAGTATATGATTTTGTTCAATGATCTTACCTGATATATTCAGTGCATTGCCCCTTATCATGATGGTCAGGATCATTTTCAGAGAAGCTTTGTAGAACTTACATCTTGTATGGTTGAAAGGCATGCATTTGGGGACTCTCTTGAACAATTCTGCAAGGTACCTCCAATTCCTTGAATCTTTGGCAAGTTGACCTCTTTGGACTGGCTATGATCTTTTCATTCACCTTGTTGGAAGTGGATGATAGTTCACAAAAGAGTTTGGCTGACATGCTGTCTGTATCTTTGAATTTTTGAACCAGCTTTCCAACTGTGCTATGGGAAATGGCAGCTCTTTCAAAATGATATGCATTAAAGGGCTCTGCTATTCATTCTTATTATCAGCCTTTTCATCCACTTGGCAGTATTAGCTCAATCAATTCATTCTTCATCACTCTGGAAAAAACATGAAATTATAATATTTGGGTTTCCAAATTTTATGGACACCCTGTATATATTGGGGAATCTTCTGAGAATTTTTTATTTCATCCTAATGACAAGTCTATGAGTTGGCTTCTCTTATTCCATTTTGCAGAGGTACACATGGAGGCAGAGGGAAATTAAGTAATTTTTCCAGCATCACAGACAGAGCTCACAAATGGAAAATTATGGGTCTTGGGTTTGGGGAAGGAGAATAAATTAAAGAGAGTAAAATGAGTGAAGGAATATTATGTTAACTAGTAGAACACAAATATTTTGTAGTATGTTTATATAATATGATTACCGATTAATATAACCTGCTCTGTGGCTTGCATATTAGATGTCAGACTTTTAAGGAATGCCAGAATGATTTCCAGAGAGTTGTTCTAATAAGCATATTTCACCATGAAAGTGCCATGTGGCCTTTGACAAATTTTTAGCATCTCTTTGCCTTCAAAAAATGGAGATGATTATTTTAGCCATCTACCAGGTGAGTAGCTATTTGGGAATTTGAATATAAATTGTTTTTTGATTTCCTTGGAAGGAAGTCATACTATAAAAACAAATTTGGGCTATTATAATGACAAGTGTGTGAGTGTACATTAATTTCCCCCTTATGTTCTTATTGCCAGCAGATGGAGGCCGAAATTGAATTGCTGCTGACCGTTGTCCCTTGTTATGGCCTGTGGAGATATGACAATTGAGGAAGAATTTAGAGGAATGCCAAGTAGCAGAGCATGAGGAGTGGGTGTGACCCACTGCCTTGGACATTTTATGACTGATAGCATTTGGCAAGGAAAAAACTGCAGCCTTGCAAGTAGATCTCAACATCAACCATACCCCCACCCTCGCCCCTATTTGATTTGCCCTGTAATGTACGTATTTGCCAAAATCCACTCCTCTAATTTTCAGTTACTTCACTGGACCCCTCGCAAAATACCTAAATAATGAAATAAATTACATTTGAAAAAACTTCTTTGTATCATTGAAAATTTGGGCACAGAAAATAGAGGCAAGGCACATGAAATGTCTTGTCCATCCTACTTTTGATTCCTTTTGGGCTTGTCCTATTTTTCAGCCTGTTTGACCGGAAATTTTTACCTAGAGAGTCTTTGGATGATCTTCCAAGGGTGCCTGACCCACAGGAATTAGAAGTACAATCTCTGTTCATGCTGCAACATTCGGGTTTTTTCCCACCAGGAGAAAGTCTGTAGCTTTCACAAGATTCTCAAAGGGGCTTAAGACTTCAAAAAGCTTATGAGTCCCTGCTTTGGATCTTTGGTTTATGGGGCAGTGAAACTTTGTATGTTTGCTTTAACGATTGAGACACAGCATTTTATGTGAACGAGAACAAGGGAGTGGTGGAGAAAAACAGCTTGGAGGGCATTATTACCTTGCCCCATCTTCATCTCTGGTCATGAATTATTAATCATGAGGTAACACTTCATCTGATGCTTTGAAAACTCTCCCCCTGGTAAAAACAGCCTAATTGAATTGGAGGAAGTGGAGCAGGAAGAACTAAACATGGATGTCGATGGTTTCACCAAAAGCAATTATACACACTACAGCCTTCTCCACCTGTTTGAAAACCCAAGGTCCACTAATCCTCATGCCACAAGGGAACAAATGGGAAGGTAGAGGAAAAATGAAAACTGTTGAGCTTCAAGCCTGTCTTCCCTGAGAGCACTTCATTTTGGCCAAGGGGTGTATACCGGGGTAAGAGTGGATAAGGGGTGTGGCAGGGGTCTGATCAAAGAGAGATGAGAGTGGAAGCCAGTTCAGTCTCTCTGGAATGCATTTTGGCAATGTAACAAAAACTTTAACACAGGCATATTACCTAGTAATTCCGATTTTAGGAGGTTTATTTCGGCAACATGTATATCTAAAAATTTGAAATAACTCATATACATAATAGAATATGGAGTCATTAGAAATCATGATTAAATATATTTTTGATATGAAACTATGTTTTTGAAATTTTGTGTAAAAAGTAAAAAAAAAGGCAATAAAATAATACATATGTATGCAAAGTAGAGTATAATCCACATTGATGAGAAATGTAATACTATGGGATTGAGGAATATGTGCCTTGAGGCACACTTTTATATGATATAAGCATAGAAAGAATCTGATAGGATATACACTAAATGATAAAAATGGTCCCAGTGGGTGATATGATTGCAGTTAATTTATGTCTGCTTATCTTTATTTTCATTTTGTTTTTTTCAATTAAGCATGTACCCTTTTTTGTCATTAAATATACTAATACAAGTTTAGATTGTCTTCTTTTGAAAGTATAGACTCCAGGTTAAAAATAGATTGTCCTGGGCTTCCCTGGTGACGCATTGGTTGAGAATCTGCCTGCCAATGCAGGGGACATGGGTTCGAGCCCTGGTCTGGGAAGATCCCACATGCCGCGGAGCAACTAGGCCCGTGAGCCACAACTACTGAGCCTGCGCGTCTGGAGCTTGTGCTCCGCAACAAGAGAGGCCGCGATAGTGAGAGGCCCGCGCACCGCGATGAAGACTGGCCCCTGCTCGCTGCAACTAGAGAAAGCCCTCGCACAGAAACGAAGACCCAACACAGCCAATGAATAAATAAATAAAAACTCATTTGTGAGACAAATATTAAAAAAAAAAAAAAAAAAGATTGTCCTATAAGCAAAGGACCAGCTCTTGCCAGCTCCCAAGTGTTGAGTTCCACCGCAACTGAAGCAGACAGAGGTGACTTGGAGTGTGCCTGGGCTCCCCCCAGATGAGGAGGAGAGGCCAGTCCAGGCTATCGCCCAGGGTCTGCACCACCTCCTTCTATCCACAACCAGGTCAAACCAAGAGAGTTTCAGCCATGTTAAACAGTACATAGAAAAGCTTTTAAAGACCTTTGAAAACAAAGGAGAAAACAAAATCAGCTCAGACCCTAGCAGAATTTCCTACTTCAAGCTTCTACATGCTGACTTCCCTTCGCTCCCTGTGCTTACTCTGATTGTAGCATTTCCCAAATTATGCTAGACTCACCCTGCCTGTCTTTCTTACAGAATGCAGACTCTCTCCATCTTGGTTTCCACTGTATCCCCAATGCCTAGCACAGCACTCCATTCTTAAGTGCTGAGAGAATAAATGATTAAACAAATTCATGAATGAAGAGCATCAAGGAACTAGCATCTTAGCTATCCTGGATTCCCCAAAAGCAAAAGCAATGAAATCCAAGACTGGAAAACAGACATTTTTTCCAAAGATAACGAGAGTAGAACAGGCATCCCCAAGGGGTAAGAAATGATAACTCAAAATAGTGCACGTGGGGATTTGGAAGGGGTAACAAGGAGAGGAGTGCTGAACAAACAAGCTGAAATGAAAAGGCAGAGATGGGCTGCGGCAGTTATATTCTACCATCACAAGTGACATTACTGTAGGGATGGAGGAACAAAGGTTGTTTAGTTTGCAGAGAAGTGGATTCTTGAATGGGTGAAAATTAAATCTGTGGGATGATTTGAAGTGGAGACAGCACACAGGACGATTTTAGCCACCTAAACAAGAGTGACCGCGTGCAATGATTTCTATTCAACCCCCCTGGCTTCCTGGCCTAAGCTGATTGTTATTAAGCATTTATGTGGCATTTCATATGTACAAGTGCTTTACAATCATTTATTATTTATTCCTCACAACGTGAGAAAGCCGCAAATCAAGGGCAGGGATAAAGTTAATACAATTTTATTAAACAAGAGGGGTGTGCCTAGCAGCAGGCTCAGCTACAACCAGAGAGTGTGACCTCACAGGAGAGAAGAAACATGACAAATACTTTTTTCTTTTTGTGTTGCAATTTACAATTTTAATCAGTATTAAGTCAGGTGACCCTGCACACCTGGGAGAACTCCTGGAAGCCTGGCAACCTAGTGTGCCAGCTCAAGGGAGAGCCTGCCTCAGAATCTGTCCCTTTTATCACAAATGTCCTCCCCCACCCTCCTGCTTCTCCTCTTTCTTCCTTCGATTTCTAGATTTAATTTCATATATCTCTTCTTTATCTTTCTTTTCTTTCTTTCATGCCCTATCTCTTCTTTCTTTCCTTCCTATTTCTTTCTCTCATCCTTGTCTTTTTTCCTTCCTCCTCCTTCTCATCCCTTTTTCTCTGTGACTCTCCTTTCTCTTCTCTGCATTTTTCTCTGCTTCTCTCTCTCTCCCTACCCACCCCAGATACACATAGACACACATGGACTCTATACACAGAGAAAGAAGCAGAATCTAATTGTACGAGGTACAGAAGGTCATTTTCCTCTCTAAGAGCACTCCTTCACTGCCTTCTTCTGAGACCTGACACATGGAAAATTTTAACTTGATTTGTACAGGGAGAATAATGCCAGTGTTAATCCAAGTTGCTTGGAAGGTCATTTAAAAACCATTCTAGGTTGTTTTACTCCCACTGCTAGTGTTCTTCAGGCACTTCTCATAAATGCTAATGAATAATTCACTTTGGTAATATAGACAAACACAGACTGGTGTGTTATTTGGAAATCATTCAAATTGACTAATTAGTCATTTCCTTTTGATTTTATTTAACAAAGAAAAAGGATTTTGAGATATTTGGTGAATCATACATCACTATATTACAAAAATCTTAATAATTCATATTAATTTGGGGAAGGGTTGGTCACATGTAGTGAAAAAGCCTGGATGGTTGCAAATTTTTAAATTACACATAAATTTATTACATTATAAGCAGAATTTTATTAGACAGTGAACAAAAATATCTTAGCTAGAGGCCTCACTGGTCCAATATTGAAGAATAGGTAAGAATCATTTGCAATTAACACATGTATTGGAAACAAAGAACAGTAGATGAATACTTTTCCTAAAATCTCTTTAAATACTCTTATCCATTCATGATAAATGAATCCCTACTATGTGTAGGATACACTGTTCTACATGCTAAGGGTAGAGTAGAGGTCTGGGGGAAAAGGTCCTTGCTTTCATGGGATTTAGATCCTAGTGGAGATGTTTTGCAAAGCTAGAGAAAGATAGTTAGGTACATGATAGATGGATGGATAGATAGACAGATAGATTGATAAAGATGGATAGATGTCACATAATGACAAGTGCTAGGCAGAAAATAGAAAGTGGCTGGGTATGTTTTGGGGTATGTTGGGTGCTATTTTAAGAAGGGTCAGGAAAAACCTTTAGGGAAGACAAAAGAACAGAGACTAAATATTGAGAAGGAGCCAACTATGTTAAGATTCGAGCATTCCAAGTGGATAAGCAAGGTGTAAGAGCCCTGAGTTGGGAACAAGCTCAATGTGTTGAAATCCCATGTTTGTAGCTTAGTGATGAAAGAAAAAGTGGTGGGAGAAAAGGGCAAAGTCTGGCCAGGGACCAAATCACATTGTTTCTTTCTTTTGCTTATCAAATTCTCCCTAGTGCATAAAAGAGAGTTTCATCCCAGTGATTGAATCATCACAATTGTCAGTTTCTGGTAGGAGCAGGATGATTTTGTTCAGTTATGACCAGTGCATTTCCCCTTTGCACACATCTCCTTTTAAACCTGTAACCATTCCCTATTCAGGCCAATAGATGTGAGTCTCCAATGTACCAATAAAGAGAAACCCCAGAGAAAAAAGAGGTGACTTTCTTGGTTTTTCAATTCAGTGAAAAGCAGAACATAATTGAAATAATATATACCAAAGCACATTCTTGTATTTTCTCTTCAAGATTATACTAAGATCTTCCTAGGTGGGTAGATGGAAGATGTCTGGACTCTATTTGCCCCCTTTCCAACCCAGTCCAAATCCAGGAAAAGGAAGATAGATGCCTAACCTGACCAGCTGCCAGGTCAGGTTAGGCATCTACCTGGAGCTGCAGGCACCTTGCCAATGTTCTTCTCCATGCTTTACTCCTTCATAGGAATTGAGGCCTCGGCCACTTCAAATTGGGTTCCATCTTTACTAGTGTCAGTGGTCATCAGCCAGTGGCCTGAGTTTTAACACAAAAACTTAGTGGGAGATGTGGCTTAAAAGACATTTTGGAACCAGCTAGGGATGGATATTATAATGTTGGGTGATGTATTGAGCCTTTGGTTTTACAGAAGTTACCAAAATATCAGAGACTAAAAGTCAATGGTAGCATTTGGAACATAGTTCCTTTACATTATTTTCATTTTTCTTTTCTTTAACCTCCACTTATCTCTTTTTCCTCCTCTTCCTCCTTCTCTTCTTCTTTTTTTTATTGCATTCTAAGTGTAGCTTCAGTGGACCATCTGATACAATGTGAAATGCAATGCATGGGCCAAACGTTTGAATGTCTGCAAGTCCCCAGTTTTGCTAGGATCACCTTGTCATTGTCCTACTGGTGATGGAACACTTAGTCTCTCTCTCTCCTCACACCTCTGAATAACCTTGGGCTCATCTTTTCCCTAGACATTGCAGCTTCTGCTAAACTCTCAATCACTGCTCTACATGTTATCACCTGCATACACTGTTTAGTTTCCATGTCACATCACACTTCTCGACACTGATGTAATCTCTTAAACTTCTGAAATAGCACTTTCTGAAGGCTATGTATGTAGTAGATATTATTAAGGATTTGGAGTCAATGGATTGGAAATGGGATCATGGAAATATTGAAAGCTGGATAGATCACAATGTGGTACAGCCAAGTTACAAAAAAAATTTAGATGCCTTTTTTTTCCTTAAAACCCTCATTCATAATGAACTCTGGAAAATTTCCATTTGTTTTCTCCATCCAGTTTTATTCCCTTTCTTTGTTGAAGATACTCTTCCTTTCTACTTTCATACCCTTCCCTTAACATGTTTCTCCCTCCTTGCAAAGGCAGAATAGTTTATCTATCTACTTGACTCATTCCCAATTAAAACAGGACAAACTCTAAGAATTATATGTATTGGTCATGGTTCTCCAGAAAAACAGAACCACTAGGATGTGTATAACAATAGAAAGAGATTGTTTTAAAGGAATTGGCACATGTGATTGTGGAGACTTGGTGAGTCCAAAATCTGATGGAGTTTGTGTGGGGGGTGGTGTGGACAGTAGACTGAAGACTCAGAAAGAGTTGCAGTTCAAGTTCAAAGGCAGTCTGCTGGAGAATAAGGACAAGCCAGTATTTCAGATGAAGTCTAAAGGCAGTCTGCTGGAGAATTCCTTCTTGCTTAGGGGAGGTCAGCCTTTTGTTCCATTCAACTAATTGGTTGATGCTCACCCACGTTATGGAGGAAAAATTTCTTTACTCAAAGTCTACTGATTTAAATGTAAATATTATCCAAAAACACCTTCATGGAAGCATCCAGAATAATGTCTCATCAGATATCTTGGCACTGTGGCTCAGACAATTTGACACATAAAATTAATCATTACATTGTCCAAAACATAAAGACGTATGAGAGTGTTTTGCCAAACAAAGTTCTCGCCTCTATGGGTTTCTACAACCAGCTCTTAAACTTATTTCTCTTCTCCTCAGTACAGAAAATTTCATATTTGTCACTACTTATTAGTTTTCTCTCTCATTCGTTGAGACAAACCAGGTGCTTGGAAGGTGTAGAAGGGTGTGTGTGTGTGTGTGCGCACATGTGTGTGTGTTTCTGTGCATATAGTGAAATGTAACATATTTGGGAAGGTTTAGTCTATCATAAACTAGGGAAGCACTTTTCTGTCAATCTGAACAAACAACTTTTAAATATTTTGATTATACTCAACCCACTGACCACCTCTATATTTTGATGTGAAAATCTTGCAGTCAAGGAGTAAAGGAAACTTGCTCTTTCCTTCACCTCTTGCCTCACTCCCCCATACAGAACTTATATGTGAAACTGTAGTTTTTTCTTTTTACTGTTTTTCACTCTCCATGATTTTGTTGTAAGCATGTTATTTTTTTTTAAATTTATTTTATCAAAGTGTAGTTGGTTTACAATGGTGTGTTAATTTCTACTGTACAGCAAATTGATTCAGTTATACATATATATATACATTGTTTTTCATATTCTTTTCCATTATGGTTTATCACAGAATATTGAATATAATTCCCTGTGCTATACAATAGGAGTTTGTTGTTTATCCATTCTATATGTAATAGTTTGCATCTGCTAATCTCAAACTCCCAATCCATCCCTTCCCCACTTCCCCTCCCCCTCCGCTTTGGCAACCACAAGTTTGTTCTCTATGTCTGTGAGTCTGTTTCACAGATAAGTTCATTTGTGTCATATTTTAGATTACACATACAAGTCATATCATATGGTATTTGTCTTTCTCTGTCTGACTTACTTCACTTAGTATGATAATCTCTAGTTACATCCATGTTGCTGCAAATGGCATTATTTTGTTCTTTTTTATGGCTGATTAGTATTCCATTGTATATATGTACTACAATTTCTTTATCCATTCATCTGTTGATGGATATTTAGGCTGCTTCCATGTCTTGACTTGTAAGTAGTGCTGCAATGAACATGGGGGTGCATGTACCTTTTCAAATTATAGTTTTCCCTGGATATATGCCTAGGAGTGGGATCGCAGGATCATATGGCAACTCTATTTTTAGTTTTTTGAAGAACCTCCATACTGTTTTCTGTAGTGGCTGTACCAATTTACATTCCCACCAACAGTGTAGAAGGGTTCCCTTTTCTTATGTGGAACTGTTATACCCTTCTACTTTATGCTAAGAAAAGGATTTTCATGACAAATGAAAATTAGTGAACACTGGTAAATTTCAAAGTTTAAAAAAGTATTCTAAGGCTAGTATAGATCTAGGAACTTCTTTTTTTAACATCTTTATTGGAGTAAAATTGCTTTACAATGGTGTGTTAGTTTCTGCTTTATAACAAAGTGAATCAGCTATACATATACATATATCCCCATATCTCTTCCCTCTTGTGTCTCCCTCCCTCCCACCCTCCCTATCCCACCTTTCTAGGTGGTCACAAAGCATCGAGCTGATCTCCCTGTGCTATGAGGCTGCTTCCCACTAACTATCGGTGTTTTTAAAATAATGTGTTAGGCTGAAGAATTTATGAAAAAATAAAAATAAAGTAAAATGTAGATAAATCCAAGTCTGAAATTTCATAGAATAACTTCCAGTGCAGTCTTAGCAAGTCACTCTCTTAGGAAGTGTGAAAGACAATGTGTGCTCCGCTTCTACTTGAACTTGTTGTTTTCATTCTATGCAAATTTTCTGATGGAAGTTGGGTTGGTAGTAAAAAAGTGTTCTTTGGAGTTTATTTTATTCTTATTTTTAAGGTCTAAGCTTTTATTTTTTGGTATGTATGTCTACCTGAGTATCTACTATTACAAGTGGACTTAATTTTTAAAATATACATATACATATACACACAAAAGTCTGAATTTACAAAGTATAAATTGAGAAAGTGATTTCTTTTTGTAGCATAATCATGTAAATATAATATAGCTAAAAGGAGAGGTTTTCTTGCCAGAGAGGGAACAGGTGTTGAGGGGAAGGTGGAAGAAGAAAGTAGAAACTTTCTTGTCCTGCCTTTGCCCCTTGTGACGACCTCCTGTAAATACAGCTTGCAAATTACTATAGTAGGAGGAAACTGTAGATTTATCTATCCAGGAAAAACAATCCTCAAAGTGGATTTTAATAGCTGGATATTGAGTTCATTTAAAATATATCTCAATATCTGCTCATTCTAATTGTTACTCATTCTAATAAACCATCACCCCTGTGAAGCCTCCCCAGTGTTTCACTTGGAGGGAAGGAATCATTGCTACCTATAATGTTCCACCAGCATGTTAGTCATACATCTGTTAGTGCCAGCCACTTTGTATTTTATTATATTATCAGCTTCCTAAGCTGGAGTCCTTTTCAACATTTTATCTAACAGCCTAAGACAGTGCCTGGATCAGAGTTATGTGTGACCAATGAGTACATCTATCTCATAGTTTGTAGAATTTGTTCATGTTTTGAATGAAAATGTTAGGTTCATCCATACAGCATAGAGTAGGCAACCTTGATTTTAGGTTTCCAACAGTATACTATTTCTCCCCTTCAAATTCAGTTTGAATCAACTGATGTGTTATCAAATTAAATATAATGTTCTTCATTTACAGAATAAATTAGAATTAATTTTTTCTTAATGTTTAAAATTAAATGCGCTTCATTCAAATAAGTAAGATGTTTGAGAGATTAGGATCTTAGACCTGTCAAATAATTAGTGTTAGAATTATTGAAATATTTTTTTATTATTTTAATATGTTTCGAATTAGAAATTAAAGAGAAAAAGTGGATGGATATGAAGAAGTAATGAGATTAAAACAATCTTGTAATCAAAATTGCAGCTTCTTTATTCTGCTATCTATGTAAAGTAATGGAGAAAATGTGAACATAATTATACGAACAAGAGGTTTATAATAGATTCTAAAATCATGGGGTTGGAAATTACTTCCCAAGATCCCTCTGCCATGAGCACTTTGAACGAAATATGGCTTGGATTTGCTTTTGGAGCACAAAAGTACAAAACAATTATATTTCTGAGTGATTGGGGGAAGGGGCATAGAAAATAGGATTGACCCATACTCCTCTCTCGGGGCTACCATCAGATAACCAGTTTTGAAAATCTTCATTGAATTAATTATTATTATTATTTTTTCTAATAGCATGGAAGTTTTGGCATGAGAAGATCCGTGTGTAAGGGTAGGGATCATTGCTAGGGTATTGCTAAAGGAAATGATGTTCTGAGATGTATTGTTTTACTTTGCTAGGAGCTTCCATTTGGTGGATGGAAATGTGCTTTACTGACTACAACATGCCATGCTATTCCCATTTCCTGTTATTCTAAAAGAAAAACTATGGGAGAGAAATGATTCATTCTAGTTCAATAATTAAACAGAAAAGAACTTCTTTTGGATTCTTTTGAATTGATCACAAGAAGTTTTTGAAATCTCAGCAAAGGGAATACCCCATGTGTTTCTTTTCCTTCTTTTTCTGATTCTATGTCATGGAAGGGATGAAAGAAACTCCTTAAGAAGAAGACTACTGAAACTTTTGACATTTTTTAAGCAAATATGAAAGCTGAGTAGTAGCAGGATTGGTTCCTTAAGAATGCATAGTTACAATTTAAAAAGCTAGAGAAGCTTTTGAGGGGAACTGACCTGAAGCACTAGAAGCATATAAAATTCTAGAAAAGGGCTAAACTAAAAATTTGAATGATTAAGAAATACCAGATCAAATTCTGTAGGTAACATTAAGACTGGAATGGATAAAAAATAGTTAATATTTATTGAGAAAGATACCAAATCACTTTTGTATGTCATATTCTTTAAAAATCTTCCTTTAAATGTTATGTGTTTTACTGCTTATCATTTTCTTTATTTAGATATTTTAATGGATTTATAACATTTATTAAAATATAATGTATTTTTATATCATCTATAATGAACCATCACATGCATATTACACACACATACACACAGAGTCTTTGGCTTGTGTTTTTTGGCTATGAATGAGCACCATTGCTAGCATGAATAGCCAAATATGATCACAAGAAAATATATAAGAGGGTAAAAATGTTAATGAGTGCCGATGCTGAAAACCCAAATCCCAGTACAGGCATTTGGGCAGAAGGAAAAAGTATGACATACTGAATGCTTCTGGCTGGCATCTGCCCTGGTTCCTTTGTACATCCTTTCTGATTGGTCAATGCCTATGCCATTTTGATTTTTGACATTTTTAATGCCATTTATGGTAATATATACAATTATAAAGTGACAGACAACACTTCAGAAGTTTTCACAAGCTTACTTCTACATATGATAGCCTAGAAAAAGATCTACTAGCATATTTACAAGAATATTCACTGCAGCATTGTTTGTAATGGGGGAAAAAATGGGAACAACCTAAATGTCCATCAATAGGGGAATTAATAAATTCTAATATACCCTCACTTTCATATACTGTGCAGCAATAAAAATGAATGAGGTAGATCTATCTGTATTCTCATGTAAAATCTATCAGATAGTCTTTACTGAAAAATGTTTCAAAAAATATATATATATTATTTGTTTAAAAAAGAAACCAAAACCAGAGAAATTAGTACCCCATATGTATGTGTAAATTCAGAGAAAATGGTCCTGGAAGAAACACATCAAATCAATGACAATGATTACCTCTATTGATGGTACATGATACAGGGCTGGTTGTCAAGAGACTTTAATCTTATTTCCAATGTCTTCCTTTTTACGAGGAAAATGCATTCTGGTATTAATTAACTAAACTTTTTTTTTTTTTTTTTTTAACTTGCTAGGGGTATTGGAAAAGACTCAAAGGGAGTTGCATAGCAATGTACTACATGTTTTTCTTCTTCATGCCCAGGTAATGCCCTTCAGATATGGTGAAATCTCTAGGGGCTTGACAAGGCAACTGACCTTATGCAAAACCCTCCACTCGTTCCTGGAGCAGAGTGTGTTGGGTAAAGACTGCTGGGCCTCCTCCCCAAATATAAACCTGTTTGAAAGCGTTTCATTCCCGATATATAACAGCCCATCTGGGTGTGTCTATTCTTTTTTTCTGCCGATGCAGTAACATGTGGCTCTTACTAGTGAATGCGAAACATGTTTTTCAGAAGACATATAGGGTTTAATAAAACAAGGTATAAACTGATATATTACAGAGCTAATTTGGGAGATTGGAGCAAAGGATCCGTGGAATTTGAATGTACTTATTCTGGTGAATCATCATTCTGGATGTTAGAAAGATAAATTGAACTGTAGACATGGCAGAGAGATATGTTAATAATAACCCTTGGCTATAACAGTTCTTCTGTGAAAGCCCTGGCCTACCTGACCCATCAACAAGGGACAGACTTCTTGGTCACATGCTTCTGTGCTCTCAAGGAACTGTATTCCATTCTGTGGGTGGGATACTAAATTAATTGTTGTCTCCTAATAGACAATAAGCTTTATGCAGGCAGGGACCATGCATGTTTTTACTCAACTTTGTGTGGGCACAATGCCTGGTAAGGAATTGATGAATGAATCAATGAATGAAATAAAGAAATATAATAGCTAACTTTACATGTTGAGGGAGAGCAAAGACTTTTAATGAAATTTTGTTTAATTTTTCTATTATCTTAGAAAATAGAGACAAAGTCACCTTGTAAACTGCAGAGCAATTTAAATGTCATTATTGCTGTTTTAGTGAAAATAATGAAAGTAAATATCCACTCTGTGCCATTCATTAGTCTACAAATAAAGGATATGGTGATGATGAATGAGCTGCGCCACAAATAGCTGAAATCACAAGGAATTTCACCATGGGGGCCTTGCACAAATGTGACCAACTGCACCCTAAAGCTAAGGAGGCTGCATGATTATTATGATTGTATTGTGATGTCCTGGCTTTGGTTTATTACTTAGATGGCATAACCATAGTAATGACTGACACTATGAACTTTAGAGTAAGTAAGCTTTAGAGCTTACTCTGTGCCAGGCACTCTTCTGAGGTCTTACCATGTATTAATCTACTTCATTTTCCCCCTAATTAAGGAGGTAATACCTACTTGTTGTAGAAAAGTTGAAATTATAAAAGGCTGAATTTCTGATTATCCTTAATAAATATTTCATTTTAAGACTTATAAAGTTATTTTGTTCTTAGAGGATTATTCTGAATTTTTAAAATATCAATCTGAGAGGCCTTGTTTTTTTAATAGGTTGCACAATATATTTATATATTTTTATAACTAATGCATTTAGCCTTGCTTTTGCCATGTTTTATGAATCTTGTTTTTTATTTGTTTGTTTGGTTTTATTTTTTTCTGCACTGCTGTTTCCTTAGTTTTCTATGTTTCACTGAATAGGCTATATTTTGATTTTTTTAACTTATATACTTATTTGGAAGATAGACATTCTATTTTTAATTCTACTAATGGTTGCCTTTTACTTTATGACATACATAATTCAATCTGGATTTCTTTAATTCTCAAATATAAACACAAAAGGATAACATTCATTGTCCTTGGTGCCTAACAGAGAATTTAGCAGCTTGGCCAATGTCATACCACATTCTAACCTTCATTAATTGTCTGGGGTTGTAGATTCAACACATTATTGTACAATTATTATCTTTATCTCATAAAACTTTTCCATTAGTTGTTTTTGGATTTACCACTGAAACTCATAACCAGTGCTACAAATGCAATCCATAGCCAGATCAGTAAACATATTTTATCATTTAGTCATAATATTGTTTAGTAAAATAACAAGAATTATTTATATACACTTAATACTTTTATGTATCAGATACATATCAGTGCTATATGAACTATGTAATTGTATATTCACTATCTCTGAGGAGGTATCTATTTTTATCTCCATTTTCTTATAGAAGGATCTGAAATTCAAATAGATTAGGCAATTTATCCAGGGTCAGTAAATTAATCTGGTGGCGCCCAAGCTGAGATTTGAATGCAATACTCAGTGGAAGGAAGGCTTAAATCTTTTTTTTTGGCCACGCTGCGTGACATGCAGGATCTTAGTTCCCAGACCAGGGTTGAACCTGTGCCCCCTGCAATGGAAATGCAGAGTCTTAGGCTGAACTCTCATAAACCACACTACACCACCACTAGAATGTTTTCTCTATCTACCACCTCTGATGTTGCATTTCATTCTTTAAACACATAGTTATGAAATACATAATATTTAACAGACAATCTGTTGAATAAAATGGTGAGTCCTTGCCCTCATTTGCCTCAAATCTGATATTGAAGAAATTTAATCAAAGAAAAGTGTAATTGGAAACATAGCCATTGTTTTGTAATAATTTTAATATAATCTATAAAAAATATTGAATCACCATGTTGCACACCTGAAGCTAATATAATATTGTAAATCAAGTATGCTTCAATAAAAAAGTTTAACAAGTGTTCTGATAGGGAAATTACAAAGTGCTAGAAAATCTCTTGACAAGGGCTGTGCCTGCTCTGGGCATCAGGGCAGGCACTGCAGACAGAGGGACTTTTGGGTGGCAACCTGAAAGGTGAGGAGGAGCTAGCTTGCTGAGTAAGAAACTGAAAGAAGGTGAATATGGCTGGAAAGTCAGATTATCATTTTGATAGGAAAAAATAAAAATGAGATATTTAAAGAAGAAGGAGGAATGAGAAAGAAGGCCAAAAATGTGCCCACAGATTAGTTAGTAGAACTTGTCTCTGCCCTGGATTCTTACTTTTAGCTCATAGACTTTCCCTTCTTCTTTCATAAAGATGTTGCTGGTTTACGTCTTTCTGTATCTGCCCATGGATATTAACATGTGATGTTTAAAACAGGCGTATCTAGCACTGGAGATCTTCTGTCATGTTACTGTGAAATTTAAAATGAAAGTTTAGCTTCTAAAATTATTTGCCATGTTGAAAAGGAAATTCTAAGAGGGCAGCTCTGAATCTGTTGTTGAGCTGTTGGAAATGATGAGAAGCTCAGTGGAGCTCAAGTTATTAACATGTTCCTACTGGTTTTTGAGGGACAGGTTCTGAAAAAGTCATTGGAATATTAATGAAAGTTTTATTATGAGATAAAAATCCTACAACTAGAACAAAAAACATGCATTAACCAAAAATAATAGTGGGATACAATTTCCATGGCTACTAAAATATTATTCTGGTTTTTGTTAAGCTGAGAAGTGAAATGGATATCTTGCAAAGAGGTAAATGGAGTTTAGCCCAGTTACACTGGTTGAGCAGAAGAATAAATCTCACTTTTTCAATTTCTGCCATCAAAAATGGTGAACTATCTGAATCTCAAATCTATGAGCTGAAAATACTCTAGTAGGAGTATTTGCCCTATGGTCAGTAAAGTCTAGCTAGAACACAATAGCCATAAATATTCTATAAATACAATGATTTAACAATGGTAGAAATGATAGACTCTAACATCTTTAGAGATTGAAAGCTAGCAAATGTAACAGATAGAAATCAACTTCTCTCTTTCATATATTTGCAAAATGAATATATTTTAGCTTAAAACCAAGTCCATAGGAAAAAGTAATTGAAAGCCTGACTTCAGAGAAGTGATATAAACGAGGTGATGTATGTTAACTTGTGTAGTGAAAACCATAGACATGCTTATCTCACATCCCCAACCTCGGCCTAAATAACAACAACAGCAACAAAAACAGAAGAACAACACAACAACCTCCTACCTACCTTAAGGAGAGAAATTCTTGGGAGTGGGAGTGGTGGTGGAAATGGAGGTGGAGCTATGTAAAGTATGCTAAAATCTGAAGAGGGAGTTTTAGAATTTCATAATTTGACAAAATACTGTTCGGAAAGATGGATGGGACAAGGGTTTGTGAAAGATTTACAAATACTTTCCCTCAGAATTTTGGTAAGTTCCTGGTACTTATTTTTCTTTATATGAACTAAATTTATTTTACTGAGAGTAAACCAAACACATGATAGTCACTAAATCAGAAACAGAAGAATGATTAAAAGCATGGACCCTGGATTTAGACACCCTGAGGTCCTAGCTCTGTCATTTACAAACACCCATTTTACCCACCTGTCTCAGTTTTCTCATGCATTAAAATAAAAACAAAGCCATCTAACTCTCAGATTGTTGTCAGAGTTAACACTAAGTGAATGCAAAGATCTTAGTTCAGGGGCACGTGTAGACCCTACAGAAATGATTAGATAATGAAGAAGCCAACAATGACTGTATAATAACGATGATGATGTAGGAAGAAGCCTTACTTGAGTGAAAATGTATAATCATCACTTCTTTTTAAATGGTTGCTTGGTATTCTTCTTGAGTTGGAAATAATTTAGAAACTAGAAGGTGTCAACCTTGAGGCAGCAGCAAGAGCAGCCACATTCAGTGAGAGAAAGCTGGGGATGAGCCCTCAACATCAAGTAACTTTCAGTCGAAGCCCTGTTAGGCAGTCAAACCCCAGAGCAAGTCATCGGATCATGGGTTGCAAATTTGGGAAGTTGCCTCTTCATGCTGGCTCTTGGAACCACGGCTGCTGTTTGCCTGCTCTGAATCCTCCTTCCTCCCAGAAATGATATATCGACTTGCCCTCCAGGACACTTTCTGTCTTGGTTTTCCTCCTATCTTGCTGACTGCAATTTCTCAGTCTCCTTTGCACAGTGATTTTTTTATACACCAAACTTCTAGGTAACGGAATGCCTTAGAGCTCCTTTCTTGGAATTTTTCTTTCTTTATTCTGCATGCACTCTCCAGGTGCCAGGTGCTTCTAATATATACTACACCCTGACAACTCTCATATTTACATCTCAGCCCTGACTTGTGCCCTGGACTCCAGATTCCTGTATCCAGCCATCCACTTCTCATCTCCACTTGTATATCTAATCAGCATCTCAGACTTAACACAAGAAAACAGAGTTCCGCCCCAAACATTACCCACCCATCCCCCTGCCTTCCTCAGCTCATTAAATTATAACTCTATTTTTCAATTACTCAGGTCCCAAAACCTGAATTCACCCTTGATTTGTATTTTTCCCTCATACCCTAAATCCAATCCACCAAAAAATTCTGTTAACTCTAAGGTCAAATATATCCATTAAATAACCTCTTTCGCCACTTGTATCCCACTCTTATTTCCTTTTCCCTGGGTCAGGCCATCATCTTTTCTCTCCTGGATTACGTCGCAGCCTCCTAAGTGGTTTCTCTGCTAAAACCCTTGCCCTTCCACCATCTAGCCTCAAATAGCAACTAGAACTATCTTTTAAAAATAAGTTAGATAATATCACTTCTCTGTTCAAAACACTCAAGATTTTCAACATCATCCAGAGTAAAACTGACCTACATTGACCTGATGGCCCATTTTCTATGATTCACTTCTTGCCTTTTTCTCCTTGGTTACACTTTGCCAGCCACACTGCCTTCCTTGTTCTTCCAACACTCCGAGTATGTTCCTCCTTCAGGCCATTTGAACATATTGTAGCTCTGCCTAAGATGTCATTCCCCCAAATATCCAGAGGACTTGCCTGTTTACTTCATTCAGGCCACTTTTGCTCAAATTTCACATTGTCATAGAGCACTCCCCTGTCCAGCCCATTCTAAGTAGCACCTCCCCCATGCCTGTACCCCCTTATTTTGAGTTATCTTGCATCTCAGAATGTAACATATTCTAGATTGTTTATTATTAGGCTGACCAAAAAGTTTGTTTGGGTGTTTCATAAGATGTTACCGAAAAACCTGAACAAACATTTTGGCCAACCCAATACCTTGCCTTTTTTGGATCACTGCTGTGTTACTGATATCTAGAAAAGTGTCTGGCTCATGGTTGGAGAGAAATAAATATTTATTAAATGAGTAAATGCCTGGAATAGAATAGAAGAGGACAGTTTTATCTTACCAGTGGCAAAGGGTTTCTTCCAATTCTTAGCTGGGATCTTTGGAACCAAAGCTGAGTTGGGCAGTAAGTAGTTAGGATAGTAAGTATCCATTTTAAATGGGTTACCTTATGGCTTAAAAATATCAGTACCTATCTCATGGGCTACCTTATGGCTTAAAAATATCAGTACCTACCTCATGAGACATTTCTTCCTAAAGCCATGCTCTTCTCAGTCAAGGGGAGCTTTTAGGATCATTTTTGTGTAAAGAAAAGTTACCCCCATACATTTCCCCCAAAAGGATGGTAAAGTTTTTCTGAAAAATGTATTTGTGTCATTTCTGGGACAAAAGGCAACTTGACCACACATTAAAATAAGATTTTTGGAGCCATGGAACTCTCTTCTTCCCTTCTCCCTGAGGTGTCTACTCTCCCTTCCAATAAGATCTCTTGGTATCAGCCCAGCTAAACAAAGTAAACTGCACATGTATTAATAGGAAAACTGCTGTTGAGCTGTTGCAAGAGCAATATCACCAACTAATATTAGGGCAATATATTTCAGTCTCTGAAGACAAAGAGCTTTTCAGTTCACCTTTGCATTATAACATTTGCACATTCATAAAAAGGGGTGGGGGAATATTTTAAACCAAGAACTGGAGCCCTTCAGAGGAGACTTTAAATTAGGATTCAGATCATTCACCCTAGAAGAAAAAATAATGGAGCCAAGACCTCGTTAACCTCTATTTGGAAAGCTTTTGGCATATTTGCTTGTTTGTTTTAACCAACATTATTGACCAGACAGTGATCCATGGGACTTGTATGTATGGGACCAACTCTGACTCTTATCAGCTTCCCTGGCTAAGCTCCTCTGTTCTCCCACCTTGGAAGGTCTCTGTCTTGTCTCCTCTCCCTGCCTCCATGTCTCTCTCAATCCACCCATTCTAGTCCTCCTGACTCCAAAACGCTTCCCCTTCCATCTCTAACATACATTCATTTTGGCCTTCTGTGAAATACAAACTGTTGGCACCTTTTCCATCACTTCAGCTTAAACGCTCCTTTTATGTGTGTGTAGTGAGTGTGTGCGTGTGAGTATGTATGTGAATATATAAGTACATTATCTCCTCCAACTAATCTGTAAAGTTGTTGAGAGCAGAGAGTAGGTTTTTACCGAGCCATCTCTCAAAGAATTTCACAGTGCTATGTACTGAGTTGGTCTCCATGAAGTCTTACTGGGGAAGTGTGTATAGGTGTGCACGTGGATCTGCATGGTGTTAATGTGAGGAGTTTAAGTTTTGCAATCTGGATCAGCTGCCCACTCACTGTGTGACTATCGCCAAGTTTACTCACAGTGGAAAATAAAAATGTCTTCCTCAAGAGCGGTGGTTTGAAGGGATTGAGCGGATCATACATACTAATTGGACTAATTCAGAGTCCAACAAATAGTAATTTCTTACTAAATGTTGACTTGAAAGTGAGTGAGAATACAGTTGGTGATGGATTATACATGGTTATTGCAGAGTAAGATGGAGCAGCTAGTCTTTGAGGGCTAACTCTACCCATTGTGGTATAAAATTTAAAAAAAAAAGCAGTCTTCTGTGAAATTAGATAGACCTGAGTTTAACTCCCCCATTTGCTGGCTATCTGACTTAAAGATACTTTTAAAGACTTTCAGACCTGTATTTTCCTTTTGGAAACATTAATATTTATCTTGCAGAGATGTTATGAGGATCAAATGGGAATGTTGGGAGAGATCCCCTGAGGAGTTAATAGATGTGAGTTTGTTGATTTATTTCTGCAGCTGATCATTCCTCGAGCTACAGTGAATGGATTCCACTTGGCTCAGTCAGTACCTTGATTCCTCAGAGACTGTTAGTCGACTGCCCAACCCTGCTTTTCTTGGAACACACAGCCAGACTACATTTCCTAAGCACCCTTATGCTCACTGTGGCCAAATGACTGCAATTTCTCCAATGGAATGTGAACAGAAATGCTGCATGCCTCTTTCTGGAGTGCCTATAAAGACCTTTCACTCATTCTTCAGCTGCAGTTTCCTTTCCACTGGATTCAGAAGATGACAGTGAACATGGAAACGGTGGAGCAAGGAGATGGCAGGGAGCCGACGTTTTGGATGACCAGATCAAAGCTGCTTCACCAACCTGAACACCTGCCCAGGACTCTTACATGATAAAAGGAAACTTCCTTTTCATAAGCCACTAAAAGCTTAAGATCTCTTTGTTATTGCAGACTAGCCGACTCTACTATTTAAATATGCTCCTCTTATCCTACCCTCCAAATTCTCATGCCTAAAAGTTACTTTGTGAATTAAGCACTCTGTGAGTGTTAGCTTTTAATACTATTTCTACTAGCAGTGAAAGTGTTTTATTTCTAGACCTGTTGATTCTCAAGGTCAAAAATGTTATATCTTTTTCTTATTTATTTTTAGTAATAAGGATTAAAATGTCCATATATTATTGGTGATTTATTTTTTATCTTATAAGTATTCTTTGTCATACAATTTGTTAATTTTCTATTGGGTTATTTATCTTATTCTTTGGGGATCTGGAAAACTTTTTACATATAATTATTATTATCCCTTTGTTATATTTTGTTGTTTTTGACAATAAATACTTAATGGTATATAGTCATTAAGGTGACCAGTATCTTCTTTATGGATTCTTCTTTTGATTTCATGTTTTAGAAGTCATTCCTAACTCTAAGATTAGATCTACATTTTTCCCTATTAAAAAAAATTGTGAAGCTGCATGCACACTAGATACAATACTTGCTTTCTGGGCTCTCATGTCACCTTGTATTTCAGTGTAAGCACTGATCTCTAGCATCTTTTTAAAATCAGACAATTTTATCTTACTTAGTCGCTTTCTTTTTATTTCTAATTAAAGCATTTGGGATCTAAGTGATCTGAGGAATATTTTCCTCTCTGATATTCTAACGTTTATTCTGTCAGTGTATCTCTCATATCTCTTTAAGTTCTTTGTTTAATTTATTAATGCTCTTACCAATGCTTTGAAGATTTCATTAACATGCTGTTTACCCCTTCAGATGCTATTAGTGATGATGGTCCAATAAAGCAGAGTTAAACGGATCCCCCATTATCTGATCAGCCAGTCTGCACATTCTAACCTGATACCTTCCTATATTATATTCATCCCATGTTTGCTGTATTCAGATATTTAAGATCTATGTATTCAGCCAATTTAAATTAATTTAGCTATCAAGATTTCATGAGATGCTGTATCCAGCACTTTACTATGTGCACTATCAAGATACAAGATCAAATAATCATCTACCAACCACATTCCCTTTAGCTAATATAATCTTTGTGATTTCAGCCAAAAAGTTTCTAGTTAGTCTAATCTGTTTTATTCTGTGTGCATCTAGGCTATTTATTGCTAGTGGCCCTTTTCTCTCAGAGTTGGATTATCTCTTAGGAGTCCTATAATTTTCTTCATGATAGGGCTCAGAAGGAAATATTGAGAAGGCCAGGAGTTTAGCAGGAACCAACTGAGCAAAGAGTAATCTAATCCCAATATCAATCGACTAATCAATCATTCAACAAGTTTTTATCAAATCAACCATGTGCACAGTCCTGAGTGCTATAGGGACTATAGACATATAAAACATAGACTGTTTTGGTCAGGGTTCTTTGGGTTGCAAGTCACAGAAACACAACTCAAGCTAGTTAAAGCACTAAAGGGAATTTATGGGATGATTCTGGTTAACTCATAGAATTGAAGGAAACAGTGTTATAGCCATGAACCAGAAACATCAGAAAAGAAATAAAAACCCAGCACTTGATGCCTTGAAGTCACATCTCTCTTTCTCTGCCTCTTGCCTCTGGATGTCAGTTTCATTCTCTTTCTCCATATAGTAGGAAATATGTATTAGACAGTGTTCTCCAGAGAAACAGAAACGGAAACAAGAGGATGGAAATATATGTGTGGGTATGTATATGTGTGTGTGTGTATATACATATGGAGATTTATTATAAGGACTTGGCTTGCATGATTATGGAGGCTGGCAAGTCCCAAGATCTGCTGGGTTAGTCAGCAAAATGGAGGCCAATGATTTAGTTCCACTCTAAATGCCTCAAAATGCCTGAGAATCAGGAGGACAAATGGTGTAGTTCCAGTCCAAAGCCCAATAGTTTCAAAATCAGGAAGAGCTAAGGCTTCAGTTCAAGTCTGAAGGCAGGAAAAAAAGCCAATGCCCAGGTTTGAAGGCAGTCAGGCAGGAAGAATTCTCTCTTACTCAGAGAAGGGTCAGCCTTTTTGTTATATCCAGGCCTTCAACTAATTGGATAAGACCCACCCACATTAGGAAGGGCAATCTGCTTTGTTCATTCTATCAATTTAAGTATTAATCTCATCTAAAGACACACTCACAGAAGCACTCAGAATAATGTTTGACTAAATATCTGGGTGTCTTGTGGCCCAGTCAAGTTGACATGTAAAATTAACCATAACAGAACATACCTGCCATCTTCTAGGAATTCCCTTCCAACAGCTTGAATACCAAAGAGACAGAAAATCTTTTTTTTTCCTTCTAGCTGCCATTGGGAAAATCCTAAAGAAGAATTCTTATTAGTTACCCTATAGATAAACCACTATAACTACTAGGATGTAGTATTATAAATGGTCCAACCTTGCTCACCTGGCTATTTCTGTGATTGGAGAGATGGGGTAGAGTATTTTAGCTAGCAATTTTGATCCCTAATAAAAGCACACAGTTAAAATTGGCAAGAGGCAGTTTCTCAAAAAATATAAGGATAGGGTGCTAGAGTGAAGACAACATAATAATTAGCCACCATGCAAATCATGCACTTAAAGAACTTGCAAGTTACTTGAGGAATCAAGCCAACACAGTGAATCATAAGTAGAATGTGATGTCCTCCCTCAGTACCCATGAGTTTGGAATTTGCAGATTCAACCAACTAGGCTATTGTTTGAATCCACTGATGCAGAAACTGTGGATACAGAGGGTTATCTGTATTAGGCCATTTTATATAAAGGACTTGAGCATCCTCAGATTTTGGTATCTGTGGGGGTCCTTGAGTCAATCCCCCATGTATATAGAAGGACAACTGTAATGATATACCTCACATTGACATATCCAAAAAGTGCATAGTGTTTCATAGAATAGTCTAGAAAAGCTACTGTAATCTGAGAAGATTTCAAAAGAGAAGTCGGTTCAAACTAGGCCTTTAAAGATTGAAATGTAGGTAAAGAGATTAGTCAAGGCTTTTGAGGTGAGGAGAGTAAAAAGGTAATACCTTAACAAGCTACCGAGGAGAATTTCCAGAGCAGAAAAAAGAAGGGTAGCATTTTATGGTCAGTTATGGAGGGACTCAAACTACTTGTACAAACATATCCTCATTAATCTTCTCCCCAACATCCTGTACCTAGGCACAAAATATCTTCCCTACTTCCTTTGCTAAGAAATCTGGGTGTTCCTTAAAGATCCATTTCCCCATTAGCTAGAGTGACTGTGTCATTGGACGGGTATACTTCTGGCTTAAACTGAGAATGGCCTCAGCATTCTCCGCATTTCTCCTGTGACTTCCTTTATTCTCCAGTAAAATTCCCTAGTCTTTTGAGATTCGTGATGTTAGACCATTTTTACTGACTCACTGCTTTTTACCAACTCACTTTTCCCTAGCTTTGGGTCACTGGAGACCCTGAAACAGTCCCTACAGTCCTTTCCATACTAAGTTCAGTAACATCAGGAGCTCACGTGTAGTATCCATGCAAAAAATTCTAAACTCTTGGCTTCCTGTCTCATTCAGCTCTAAAGACATTTGTCCACCTTTTGTTTCACCCTCCTTTTAAGATGGTCACTCTCTAAACTTGTGACCACTCAGAATGGACTATGCCATTTCTAAGGTTTTAAATGCAAGAAGGTTGCATCATGAGCCTTAGCAACAGATTTTTTCTTTCCATAACTTGATTCTTCTCCCTTTTTCCAGTTGCATAGTTGGCTTCTGTTCTAAGCCTTTCTCCTCTGATCTCACCTTTCTCCTTGACACTCTGACTCCTCACTTCCCCTTTGAGGCTTTAGTCCATCTCTCCTCACCTTTACCTAAAGTATCTTCTACCTTTTCTTATTCAGGGTTCCTTCCTTGTAGCTTATAAACATGTTTAAAATTTTCTCCCATTACATACCTCTCTTGTCATCATACTTCTAAGAAATAAATATATGATTTTCTACTCTTGATTTGTAATTCCCTCCTAAATCCTACTGTAATCTTCCTTATTGTCAAATCCAGTGAAAATGTTCCAGATCATAACTTAATAAACCTCTGCATTTGACACTTTTATTATCACTTTGTTCCCCATACTCTTTTTTTGTTTTCCTTGATCATCCCTGTTCCTTTTATAGCTAATCTGTGGATTCATTTCTGATTTTTGGTTTTCTCCTAGGCTATGACTCTTCCAAAACTTCCTGAGTGTTCTCACCCACTTCCATGCTTTCAACTGCCACTTATAGGCTGATGATTCTGAAATCTACAAATCTATATTTTCAGTCTAGACTTTGTCCTGAGTTTTAATCCTAGGTATTCATTTATTTTCACAGATATATTTGGATACACCCTTAATGCCTTACCATCAATAAATACAAAATTGAATTATTAATTATCTAAACCTTCTTCTCCAATAATATCATCCTCAGCTTCAGGGATCTTTCCCACTCAGTCATCCAAGTTAGAAACCTGAGAATTGTTCTTAAATTCTCCCCTTTTTCCACTACCATAATCAATTGTTCAGCAACTGCTATTGATTGAGTATCCAGAATATTTCCAGAATCCAGACATTTTTCCCTAATCTGATGTTGTCTTCTACTTCTCTAGTTTAGGCCTTCTTACTTTTCTCCAGGACTACCAAAATAGCCTTCTAAATGGCTTCCTAGTCTTTATTTTACCCATTAACTCATCCCTCAAATTTAACTTTCATGTAGCAGATGGAGGGGTTTATATAAAATTCATGTGTAGGGCTTCCCTGGTGGCACAGTGGATGAGAATCTGCCTGCCAATGCAGGGGACACGGGTTCGAGCCCTGGTCTGGGAGGATCCCACATGCCGCGGAGTAACTGGGCCCGTAAGCCACAACTACTGAGCCTGCGCATCTGGAGCCTGTGCTCCCCAACAAGAGAGGCCGCGACAGTGAGAGGCCCGTGCACCACGATGAAGAGTGGCCCCCGCTCTCTGCAACTAGAGAAAGCCCTCGCACAGAAATGAAGACCCAACACAGCCAAATAAATAAATAAAATAAATTTAAAAAAACTTGCTATCACTACACATTTTCTAAAAAAAAAAAAAAAAAAAATGCATGTGTAACCACCTCTACTCTTTCCCTTTTAATAACCGTCATGGTTTTTTCCATTGCCGTCATGTAATGTAACTTCATGGGTCTTAATATTAGACACAATATCCTCCCTCTCTAATCACCTTAACAGAGTAAAAATTTTTTTTATTTATCTCCCAACTTCATTTTCTATAATATCAGCAGATGAAATTGAATATAGATCTCCATCATGCTGTTCCTTGTGCCTTTGTTTGTGCTATAAATTCTGTCTGGAATGCCCTTTTCCTTAGAGTCACTTATTCTATTCATTCTTTCAGACACGCTTCAGGCAGGACTTTGTGCAAGAAGTTTCTCCCATCATCTCCTGGTTGGATTAAGTACCTGTATTAGTCAGATTAGTGCAGGAAACCAAAGCCATCCTAGGTATTTCAAGAGGAATTTAATGACAGAACTATGAGGGTTATAATATCACTACAAATTTCAGTGTTAGTCAGGAAGACCAACGTTATGTTACGTTGAAGAAACAAATTAACCTCAAACCCATGGCTGAGTATAGCCAAAGTATTGTCATTTTTCCCTCACTACGATGTCTAGCTTGGGCCAAGAGCAGGGAATTTACTATGCTTTACATAGTTACTTAGAGATTCAAGCTGACAGAGACTCTTGCATCTGTGCCTTTGGAACTTCTGGTCTTCTCAAATGCTACAACAGAGAAGAGGCAGTCTGGAGAATTTCACATGGCTTATCCCTGTTTTATCCTGGAAGTAACACTTATCATTTCTGCTCATTGCATTGGCCAGGACTGGTCACATGGTCCCATTCAACTAAAAGAGTGCCGGGATGGGCAGTTTTCCATGTGTCCAGGAAAAGGGGACTAGATATTGGTGAGCACTGCTTAAAAATGTAGAAACTGAAGCTCAGGGATGTTAAGTAATTTCCCCACATTTGCACAATTAATATTTGGAGGAACCAGAGTTCAAATTGTACTATTTTTCAAAAGCATCTGCCGCTCCTATTAGGCTCCTCCCTCAAGGAGGATTTTATTTCCAGCCCTTCTGATGTTAAGCTTCCCTGGACCAAGTGAGGATGAGTGGAAATAACACATGCCACTCCTAGCAGAAGGTTTAGCAGGCATCCTGTGGTTTCCTCACTGTGCTTTTCCGTCTGCTACCAGAGCTGCAATTTCCCAAACAGGAGCTATATACCTTCAACCTGGAGTGAAGGGTATTCAGAGCAGAGCTTCAGGCAACCTGCAGGCAACATTTAACATGAGTAAGATATAAATTTGTGTTGTTGTAAACACTTGAGATTTGGGGGTTGTTCATTATCTTAGCGTAAACTAGTGAAATATAGCTATACAAATACTGAAGAACTCACAAAATCCAACCCCAAACTGAGCAACCAAGCTTCAGAACAAACTGGAATCTAAGTGACTATAAAGAATTTCATTCAGGGCCCATGGGCAAACTCTACATGACCTTGAAATTAGAATGATTGTTATCAAACTCCTTCTTAGTATGTGTCTCTCTGATCAAGATCCAAATTCCTAAGGGAAAGAGAGCACGATTCTTACTGGTCCAGAATGGTCACATGCCCATCTGCCCCTTTGCCAGGGAGAGTGGGGGTTGGTAGCAGGCAGACCAAAGTAGTTGGCAGTCTCACTGGGACTACATAGACTGGGGAAATGGTAATTCCCCAAAGTGAATAGGATGCTGACATCCAAAAAGAAGGGAAGAAATGGCATTCCTAATAGCAGTGCACTGAAATAACAGTAATTATTCATCATCGGCACAGCCCCTTTATCCCTCTCTTTCTCTCTCCTTCACAGCCACTTGAAATCAGCTTGCCACTCTCCGCTTTCCAAACCAAGCATCCTTAATAACCTTGTAGAAGTCTTTTATTTGGCAGTGCCCAGCTTCCCGTCCCCTCTGCTCAAATCAATAGGAAGAAATACAGATAATCTACATTAATTTGGTTGCAGTTGTTTTAACATCCCCTAAAACCTTGAAGTTCAGCAGTACTGGGCCAGTTTGAAGAAAACCTTTCTGACAGGAAAGGAAGTTTCAAAAAAAAAAGAATGTTCCCCAGTTTGCTAGGCTTATAAGCCTAGGGCAAGTTTAATTAAACTCAATGGAGCATTTTAAAGTGAAGAAAAAATTAGGACAGCAAGAAAAATGTGTTGATTGTTTCCTAATTATGCTGTGGACTTTCTCTCTAATGCATCCCCCTGCCTTTCTCTCCCTAAATAAAACAACTGACACATTAAGTTTGCATATAGAAAATTACATCTCAACCACGTGTCCTGCATCAGCCAGGCACTGCACTTCCCTTTCCACGACTGGACCTGCTTTTTGGAGACATTCATGCTTTTTTTATTTCATAGAGATACTTAATAAAATGCCAAAAAAAAAAAAAAAAGAGAGAGAGAGAGAAAATTTCAGGGACTACATTAGACTCCAGCAATTTCCTACTTTTTGGCCAGGGAAGATTCCTTTGATAAGCCCCTCCCCCCAACATGGACTCCTTATTTAAAAAGATTTAGTCTCCTGAACAATATGTATTTTTAAAGGCATGATTAATTTACTTCCTCATTTTTATTCACAAGAGACATGCATTTACACAAACTGATCTTCTTTTCAGAGGCGGATAACCATACCTGATATAATTACCATCCAAAAGCAAACAAACAAGACCAGACGTTATAGTCCATTCATTTCACTAACAACGATCTACTATATTCCAGGCACTGTACATGTAGCTTTGTTATGAGTAAGCTGATGATCTACATGAGGATTTGAGAAATAATAAGGAAACTCGTGTATCTTGAGAACTACAGAGTCCCTGGCTAGGAACATATGTACTGGCACTGTAGTGACAATTACAGCTGTTCAGGACTCCTAGAGGGACACCAAGGAGAAGACTGTAGGTGTGGATAGGAAGGGGAAAGCTGGGGGCTTCAAGGAAAAACCCTTGAGCCTAAGACCAGTAGAGCATAAAGAAAAATCAACGTGTCTCAAGGGGTGCCACAAAATTCTGCTAAGTGAAATAAAAATAGTTAACATTTAAATAGCACTTACTGTGAGCTGGCTACTCCTGGAAGCAGTTTACATATATTCATTAACTTTATCATCTTGGCATTCCTGTAAGGCACAGAGAAGTTGCGTGGTGGATCCAAGATCACACAGCTAATTAGTGCTAGAACCAGGATTGGAAGTGATCTAGTCTGCTCTTAACCTAGTGGTTGTTTGCACACAAAAGATTGTTAGATAAACATGACCTAATAGTAAAAAACATGGGACACACACTTAACTCAGCCGTTCCCAAATTTTTCAGCACTGAGGACCCCTTTGTGTCTTCTTTTGCTTCCACAGATTCCTGTGCTTTGAAAGATATTGACTTCTGTCTCTCTAAAGGTGGGGAGGGCTCAAAATAAAATCAATTTCATTCAATTTTTTAAAAATATATATATCAAGTAGAATTTTGAAAGACTCTGGAAGAGCATATGTCAGGAAATTACATTAACAATAATACAGAATTAAAACTGTCCCCAAATTCAGGAATCCAGGTAAGTCAAACTTACCTGGATAAGGTCACTTAGAGTTGGATATATTAGACTAGGCTCCCTATTAAAACCTATAATACAGTCTCTCAACCTTTCCTCCCACTCGACAATGATTTTCTAAAGCAATGATTCGCAGAAGTTCCAAGGTAGACAATTTAGAATCCCCACAGGTGGTATGTTAGACTCTCTAAGGGAATAAATTGAACTTGAATAAAACCTTCCAGTGACTCTGAAATACCTACCCCTAGGCACGGGAAGGAGGTTGCTCCCTACCTCCTGCTGCACAGTATTCAGAGCCCAGTGGAGAATCACTGCACGCCGTTCACCGGACGGTTGTCAGCTATCCTCCGTCTCCATCCAGATCACATGGGATCCTGTATGTGAGCACTGATTGCAACCAGGCAGCCCAACTCAAATTACAGCCCTAAAAAATGAATATGGGGGGCTTCCCTGGTAGCGCAGTGGTTGAGAATCTGCCTGCCAATGCAGGGGACACGGATTCGAGCCCTGGTCCGGGAAGATCCCACATGCCACGGAGCAACTAAGCCCGTGCGCCACAACTACTGAAGCCCGCGCGCCTAGAGCCTGTGCTCCGCAACAAGAGAAGCCACCGCAATGAGAAGCCCGCGCACCGCAAGAAGAGTAGCCCCCGCTCGCCACAACTAGAGAAAGCCCAGCCCGTGCACAGCAACGAAGACCGACGCAGCCAAAAATAAAATAAAAAAATTTATTAAAAAAAAAGCAAACAATCAACAGCAACAAAAAATGCATATGGTGGCACCTCCTGGAGTCAGCACAGAGTAAGGGAAAAAGAATTAGGCTGAGAGCAAATGGTAACCCAGCTCTGGCACAGCTGGCTGCAGGTGTGTTCACCTCACGCGGCCTCCCTGCGCTTCAGCTTCCTTACCCATCAAATGTGGACATCTCACCAAAACATGTCCACAATCCATTTTCAACTCTAAATTTATTTGACTCAAATAACAGAACAACATGCACAACAGGGTCTAATATAAAATATAACATTTGCCAGCTCTGATGCTTCAAATGTCCTGATGTTTGAGGACTTGAGTTGTTGCTACCTTTTCCTTCTGGTGTTTCCATGCGACTTTTCAAATGATTCCAGCTGTTCTATACAATTAGAACTCCCTTTAGATCTTAACGCAGTTTTTAAACATACATTTTCTTCTCTTTGCTGGAAATCTATTCTTCATCTCCTATAAGTCCATAATCACCATCTTTCAAATCTCATCCGGATGTCATGGCACAGCCAAATGCTACTCTCCTCTTTAGACCTTCCGGGATTAGACTTCTGGGCAGAAGTTACTCTCCCTCTTTCACAGTCTTCTCCTTTGATCTTTCATGTTGAGTTAGGCCGTAATGTCTTCCAGTAGAGTTCAGGTTTCTAAACCTGAGCACTATGGTGTTTGAGGCTGGAAAATCCTTCATTACGGGGACTATCCTCTGCATTGTAGGATGTTTAGCAACATCTCTGGCCTCTACTCCCCAGATGCCAGTACCATGAGCCC
This sequence comes from Balaenoptera physalus, assembly GCF_965194825.1. NCBI lineage: Eukaryota > Metazoa > Chordata > Mammalia > Artiodactyla > Balaenopteridae > Balaenoptera > Balaenoptera physalus. The sequence continues at coordinate 119,022,897 of NC_138882.1, forward strand.
TCCAGTTGTAACCATCAAAATTGTCTCCAGACTTTGCCAAATCTCCCCTCGGGGCAAAATTGTACCAGGGTAAGAACCACAGGTCTAGGTATTTGTGTATATATCTTAGCTTCTCTTCCCCACAAGACTTAGTTCAGTACCTGCTAACATAAATATTTGTAGGAGAATAAATCAATAGGTCATTTTTGAATAATTTTTATAATGAAGGGATTATTATTCATTATACAAATAACTATTTGTATAATGAATGGATTTCTGTCAAACGATTTTAGTTCAGCTATCTGTTCTATTAAGTCCTGCAATAAAAGAAAAGGCAAACATTGTTGGTGGTCAGCTGAAAAGAGTGCTTGGCAGGACTGAAATTTACCTAATGCTTCTCTTGAACTTTCACCCTGCTTGACTCCAGGCTAAGGAATAAACAGCTTGAACGCGTCCTATTGTTTCCCATCATGATCCTCACCTAACACTTGCCTCTCTTCTAGCTGCCCATGTCGTAGAGGGAAATTGGTCCCTTCTTCAAGAGACCGTGCCTTTGTGTTTATGGTGCTAGCCAGGGCTGAGAACAATATCGGAATAATAGCAGTGGGGTGGACGTGGGGAGGAAGACGGGAAAAAGCTAGAGCTTGGAAATCAGAGATTCCGAAGCAAGGCCAGGCCTGAAATGACTATATTTGCTGGAGCAAATTCATCTATCTTCATGTAGGCTATGCCATTAGGATATGATGAGGTATTTCAAAGTAGGGCTTATTCTTGGATAAGTAGACCTTCTGGCCTTAAGAAAATAAGTTCAGGGAGCTGGAATGGAGAGGAGGTTTGGTGTAGGGAGTGGTTGGTGATGCATGTGGGTGGAGTCCCAGTGAAGCTCTGCCATAGTCAGGGCCCTTGGGGCCCTGTGAGCGTGGCAGGTACCAGGTCACCAACAAGGTAAAGTCCTCTCTCAGAGATGCAGCTGAGTATCAGGCACCTGCCAGCAACGGGGACCAAGAACAGAGCCAGGACATAGAGCATCAGCCGACAGGTTGTATCTCTGATACGATTTCAATTTTAAAAAATGCTAGCTCGTTGAGTCAGCTGTCGTTTTGGAATTTTTTTCTCCTCTCTATTAGCAAAGATAATTGAGAGCTGACTTCGAGCCTGTGTAGCAAGATTGATGCCTGTTCTAAACTCATTGCCTCTTTTCCTTTCAGCTTAAAGCTCAGTCATTATAAGTTTCTTCCACAGCTTCTCTCAACTACGAATTTTATGGATTGGTCCTGGGAATCATTTAATATTCTTCTATATTAATAGTATAACAACAACACAATAAAAGTAAGAGTAATCACCTCACCACAACAACAGGTAAAAACTCCAGAGTATTTGCATTGTGACAAGTATCATGCAAAACCTTGCATATATTATTAATAATCCTCCTCAGGATAATGCTATGAGCTGTTACTCTCATACTGAGGTTAAGGGCGCTAAGGCTTAAATACATGATTTAATAAATGTTCAAGGTAACATAGGTGATAATTGGGTAGATCTAGGATTTGAATCCAAATCTGTCTGGTTCTAGAAACTGTGCTCATAATCAGAAAATGATACTTTTCCCCATAATTCATTGCATAGTACTTTTGGTAGGCAATTATTCCAGGGAAGAACATAACAATAATAAAAATGTCCCCAGTAATCTCTCAGTATCACACTATTGAGGCCTCCCTAACGCTGTCCTCTTCCTTCCGTCAGTGCAAAGTACTTTCCATGCAGTAGCTGATGTTCCATACATGCTTCTGGACTTCATCATGGGTCCTGGAGTTCATGCATTAATTCTTTGAAATTTTGAAATGCAGAGATACCTCTTCTGTTTGTTGTGTTTGTTCTTTTGTTTCCGTTTCAGATATTGTTATGAATTTTGCAAAAGAGAAAAAAATAAATGCCACTGGTGTTTTGAGGTTGACCTACTTCTGAAAGAGAGACCCTGAAAGAATGAAAAATCCTACCGGAGTAGATGGTCAGGGAGAGCAGCCCTCATAAACTATGCCTGTCTCAAGCTTGACCTTTGTCCCAGTCTCGGAATCAAAGTCCGTGGAGCCTTTCTTTGGTCCCTACTTTGAGCCTGGCCCAGGTCAGTAGCCAGTAAAAGGAAATTGTGCTGAATTATCACAATTTTTATTTGTGCTGACTTATTGGAAATAAGGCAAGACAGATGAGTTGCGGTATCTGCACACTTGATTGCCCCCTTCCCCAATTTTTCTGTGCCTTCATTTTGGATCTCTTTGCTACTGCGTTTTAGCTCTAACTTTGGGCACTGAATCATGCTCTGATGTCCCATCAAGCATCTCGGTAATGTGATAAATTCATCCAAAGTCTCGCAGTGCCATCCTGCACGTGACAAATGCAATAACAGGTCAGGCTCAGAATGATACCCATCTTAGATACTCCCTCTGCTGACAGCAGGTGTTTCTGCTTTATCTGAAAATAATTCACTGAATAGATAATTGGTGAATCCCCAGTGGGAACAAAACTTGATTCTGTCTGAGCATAGGTTACCAAGTGTACCACCATAAAATAATTGATTTTGTGATATATTAAGTGGGGATGTACTCAAGACTACTGAACTTTTCACTTAGGGCCTGGGGCTGAAGTTGAACTAGGCTCCCAAAGGTGAAGAACCCATGCATGACGGGGGCAGGGCTTCACACTCCGACAGCCAATTTAACTTTCATTTTCTTTATTAATCTAATATGTTCTACCTTTCACCAGGACATGATGTGCAGGGAGTTTCATTAAAATGGTTGAGTTGTTACTGGAGATAATCACCGAAGGAATGTATCGCAAAAGTCACGAAATTCTGAATCATTTTTTTATGCTGTTGTCTTAGAGAAGAGGTTTTGGATGCTGATAGGGAAGTTACTCTAGCTATAGGGCAAATTTAATTGCGTTTTTAGAAACTTCTTTTAATCCTATAATAACAAAAAAATTAAATCAGTGCTGACATTTTTTGTTGCCAGAAGAAGGTAGTAAAAGGGTAAAGAAATCATTGTTAGTTCTGAGAATATAATTAGCAACTTTAATGCTTTAATCTAAAAAATGCATATTTTGAGCCTGGGTGAATGATTAAAGAAAAGATATCGAAAGTCTTTGAAATTTCTAACTGTGTTTGTTTTTAATTGTGAGTTATGATCACTATAATTAGCTCATTTAGTGCGTTTATAATGCAAACAAATATGAATTTCTACAAGTTCAGGGATATTTCAGGGCAAATAAGATCGACATCTTGACCTCTGGCTCTTTGTATTAAGCCTTTCTTATAATGTCTGGCAGAAGTTTAGTCTTTGATTTGGGGGGAAGAAAGGAGGTTAAGAAGCCAGGATCAAATACTGGGAGACCGGAGTCAAGATTGGGTGTGTTTGGAGATTTATTCCAAAGGAGTGATAAGGATGTTCCCGTGAATAGCCTGGGCGCTTCTGGTCCGTGGAGGGACCTCTGTGTTTCAGCTCCCTCTGCCCCGCTGGATGGAGCCTGAGGCTGGGTCTGAGTGAGAAGCCCTGGAGGAAGTGCCAGGTTACAGACAGAGGCACGCTCTCCGGCACTGAGCCTCTGTGAGGGCAGAGCTTGCCTAGCCTCCTCCACCCCTATCCTGCCCCACCTTGACAGAACCACGAAACCTCATTATTATGCACTAAAAAAGGGAAAAAGAAAAAAAAAAAAAACCCAGAGGGATCTGGGGAATGAACTTTTTGGGGGTCTTATTTCTCTCAGAGGTGCACGTTAAAATTCTCTCTTTCATTCATTAATGTGAATACAAGCTGCCTGAGAAAATAGCTGGTGGGACCTCCCTTAATGAATAGTGGGGCTTTTCTATGCTCTAGAGGCTTAAAATTGGGTTTCAGCCCACTGAGGATTTTTTTTTTTTTTTTCCTTCTCCTTCTGTCTTCTTAACGCTGCATGTTTGGTTATATTTCTAGGACTCACCTAGGCTGTGACCTGCCACATCCAGTTCTAATCGCTCATATGATTAGATCGGGGCCACCCACAGATAGGCAGGAGGGGCTGCTGTCAGAGACTCCCAGAAGTTCAGGTATTTTTTTCAATATTATTTTAAAGTTTCTACTCTGTCAATCATAAGCGATCAAACTTGTTCTTGTGAAGTTCCTCACACTTCTGGGTTTAGAATAGGCCAGATATGAATATAAAAATCTTTTCTCTTGCTTTCAGGGTTTTTACTTTGGTTTGAAGGGGAATTAACCCTTTTCGGCCTTTCACGTTTTAGTTTGTTTAGAATCCTGGTCTTGATTTCCTTATTTTTCTCCGATATCTTCCAGATATGTTCAACTACTCCGTCCTAGTGCACATATGCCTTCCTCCAGCAATTATTGCCCACATCATCCACTTGGAATATTTTATTGAACTACCTTATGTTGCCAGTTATCTTCCTAAGTATATCTCTAAGCTTCTGAAGGAGTTGGTAGGTTTTCTGCTTTTCTATGTCTCCAGGATACAACAAAGAGGAGTCCTCAATGAATGAAGTTGATGCTCGTGGACATAAAGCCGTGTCTTTGTCAATTTCCTCCTCACTGCCACCACAGGGAAACTAAGATGACAGGAATCCTCAGTCATAATTCCAAATCCTTAGGCCAATCTGTCTGGGGCCGGTAGGGAAAGTAGTTGCAGAAAGAGCTCTACTACTCCAGACAAGGTTGTGACAGGAAGAGAAACGCTGCGGTATACCTCCTCACGCAATTTGAGAATGAGGTGACAAAGTGACAGCAAACTCCAGAAGAGCTTGTGGATCAGCCCCAAGGAGATGTCAAAAAGCCTCACACTGGGAACCACAGATACACTCAGCAGTGGGTGGTGACTCTGTTCCACATCAGTTGAAAAACACAGAGCCATTTTTCTGATGGGAAAGGCACTTGGAAGTCTAGTTGAAAGGATGTTGTTTTCTTTTATTTCTCCTTGAGAGTTCTTTTAACTTGTGGCATTTAATTGACTTTTATTGCACCCCATATATTTTAAAACATAAACAAATTTTTAAAAAGTGTACCGTATGATTTAGAACAGTATTAATTAGGCAATTGTCTACAGAGAAAGGCAGAAAAAGAGGGGGGCGAGTAATAAATACTTAAGAGCCGTGATACAGTTACCTACAGCTCCAGAAACAGTTCTAGATCACTATTTATTTGTCTGATACTTATTGAGTATTTACTACACCAGGTATTATGCCAGCACAGTTATATCTGTTCATTGTTTAGTATTATAGAACTACTCCATATACTTTATAAATCAGTGAAATCTATAGTCTCATAGATATAGACTATCCAGTCCATTGAGCCATTTAGAAATGCTATGGTATATTTATAATCATGATATTCTGAACTTCACAGTTGATAGAGACCTACTTTGTCAGTAATTGTACGCCAATTTGCCAGTAGGCTTTAAAAGCCAGATCATTTTTCTCAGTGGGACCCAAGGAGAATTTGGTGACAGAAATGCCAAGATAAAATTCTTTTTAAAAAATTAGGTTTTAAAGGCCTACCTTTAGCATCATGTGCTCTATTTTGTGTCTTAAGGACACATTTGATGGCTTGAGATTGAGCACACATGGTGTAAGGAGTTAATATCGTACAGCCAAAGTGAGCAAACTAATAAAGGCAAGGCGGTGCTTCCTCTGTAGGATCAGATCTGTTCCCCATTATTTGGTTCTGCTGCTGAAGGAGAAAAATAAGTCTTGGATATTACAACTGTCACTGTGACATCTGTTGTTTCAGGATCCGTGACTGCTTCAGTCACCACCTGACCCAGATCATCACCATAACATTCTGTCCACTATTAAATTGTGAAAGGCCCTGGCCCTCCAGGTGGTACTTCAAGGTTGACATACCAAGATGTTTGTCTCTGTCCCCACAACTGCCTCTCAGCTGAAAAATACAGCCGCACTTTGTGCAGAATTGATGGCAAACCAAGTCTCCCAGGGTTCAAGGGGAGCAGCGGAGAGCAAGAGCTCTTGAGGCGTAACCTCGTTCTTCTCTTAATCACTTGTCGCAGTCGCAACTCCTGGAGGGCTTCGGAGCGTGCAGAGGTGTCGCTTTTTGTTCTTTGTTGTTGGTTGTTCTCCTTTTCCTTTGAACAGATGACTCCAGCTATTAAAACAACAACAACAGAGCGACGTGCACCTATCCAATCTTACAAAACAGATATGTAAGGGGATATCAGTCCTTCCGAACACACAAAGAATAGTTTACTTTTGGAGAGTTCCTCTAAATAGAACTCCACCTCTGGTTGTACATGTTTGGTTTCAAATCATTCATGACTTAACAGGATGGCTACTGCTAATCTAGATGCAAAAAGGACACATCTCAAAAAGAGTCTATCACGTGAGGTACCAAAATCAGGCCCGCACATACGTTTACAGGAATGTAATAAGTATGTAAAACAAAGCACATCTCTGTCGTAAAGAGCTTTCCTTCCAAGAGCTCATTCGATTATTCATTCATTTATTTATCCATTCTTTCATTCGAAACCTGTTTACTCAGACTCTGTAATGGACCAGACACTGCGCTGGGAACTAGGGTATGGCACTAGAGGAGGTACGTTCTCTGTTCAGCAGGATAAGAAAAAGCAGCGTTCACACCTATATTTGTGATCCAGATTTCTCCCATATATTGAAAGACAGAAAAATCTAACCACTCTCAGCCACGTGGCCATTTAATAGTCAGCAATAAGCAGTTTACTTTCATTACGTAAATGAGGGCACCGGATGATCTAAATCATAGAAGAAAACAGAGGAGCCACAAGCTGGTTCTCACACAGTATACTCCAATTTCTTTTCCTACTTCCATTTCTCTACAATTTCTAACCCTAATTCTGTAACTAGCTAAACGTATGATCTTACACAAGTCACTTAGCTTCTCTAAACCTTGATTTCCTCACACATAAGATTCCTTTAGTTGATGTTTAGAAGATTTTTTTTTAAAACCTGAAAAATATACTTTCAGACAAGCTTAAATCTTTTTTAATTCACTGTCTTCAAAGTGCCTCAGGACATTTGCATTATGGCTGAGCAGGCAGGATGGGAACGTACAGGGTCTATGCTGCCCAAAAAGCCTCAGCATCAGGAGTTTTCTGCTCACCTGGAGAGCCCCTGGAGTCTGGTCCTGAACAAAGACGCACTATCCGGACCTGGCAATGTTTACCCAGCTCAGAACGCAGCGGCAGTCTTGGCAAGAGAGGAGGTTGGGGACTGCTCTTTGTGGCATCTGCTGCTGCTTTATGGGTTTACATCTGTAGTGCTAGGCCTTTCTTTTCTTCTTTTTGCTTTCCATTTTCTTTTCTAATTGACATAGTGCCTGAAAATTTAAGTGGTTGCAACCAGGTGAGTGTGGGCGTCTTGTACAAGAGCTGTATTGCTTATAATGGCCTGTACCCAGAAATGAGCGACTGAGACCCAGGAAGAATGCATTAAAAATTAAGCCTCATATTTGATGTTTTCTCTATAACCAAAAATAGCCGAATTATTTAATTAAGCAAAAATGATCAATTATTATATAACAACTGAAAGGAAAATAAAATGTTGGATAAAATTTACAAATCAATATATATATATAAGGCCCTTATCTGTATCCCTTTGTCTCCTTCTGTTATAAAATTCTATGGAAAAAAAAAAAAAAGCCTTTGAATACTTTTTCCACTAAACCTAAATTTTCAACCTCTGCTTTAGTTATTTTCGGTTCTTTTCTTCGCATGAGCTTACTTTCACAAACAGCTAATATTCTGAGGTCTTTGCTGACCAGATCAAGTACTTCAAGATGTGTGATATAAAAAGGTCCTATTTAGATGAATGGGCTTCTGAAGCAGCAAGACTGAGAGCCTAACATGTTGGTGGCATGACAGAATATTTTTGAATCTAGGATTTTTTTTTTAGGTTTTAAAATGTTTTTAACGAAGGTAGAAGTTTGGAAATAAGATGCCCAAAATTCCTCTTGCTCCCTGGCTGAGAGGTCCTCTACCTCATCATTCGTCCTCTGAAACTTTCAAGCTCTTTATCCCTATAAAAGTGGTAGGACACATTCATTTACACTGAGGGGAGTTTTAAAGATCATGTTAGTGAACTATAAAAAAGTCTTTTTTAGGAAAACAATTACGAAGGTACTTTGTATGTCTTCTTTGTGATTGGGGGTGAGAGAAAGGAAGAAACATAGGCTTTTGGAAAGATAAGTTTGTACTTAAAAGCTGCTCCCTGAGTTCTTGATTATCTCAAGGTGAAGACAGTGTTAAATTACTTACTCGTGGTGACAACCTGTCAGATTGAACATGTAGCAGAAGGACAAACCCCAAAAGGGATTCAATGCAGGGTGAGCCATGGGGTTTGAGGTTTCCCTGAAGGAGCAGATAAGGTGGGTGGGGATGGGATCTGGTGTCCCGCCTCAGTAGAAACCCCACCTGGAGACTGTGGGTAGCTTTCTTGCCGGCTCCATGCAAGAAGAAGAGTCCCTCTTCTCTGTGGTGATTGGCATGTGTGGCCTGGCACTCCCGTGAACACACATGAAGAAAACAGGCATCTTAAAAGATGAGGACTTTAAGTTCACAGAATAAACATTGGGAAGTATCAAGTTAATCTCCCTGGAAACTACCAGGGTCTGTTGTTACATGATAGGTACCTGGGTTTACTCAGAACTTACAGGACATGTGAAGTTTTCAAGCAGATGCAGTGGTAAGAAAATGGTAGTGATATACACCAAAAGGAATAGAGGGAAGGATGGAATCATATAAATTCCTTAAAGAAATCAGAGGTTTTTGAGTCTAGTTGCACTGACTAATATAGTAGCCACAGTGCCTCTTGAGCATTTGAAATGTGCCTGGTCTGAATTGAGATGTGCTGTAAATGTAAAATACAAAACATCTTCAAGAAACTGGATTTTGAAGACTTAGTGTGAAAAGGAATGTAAAATATCTTGTTAATAAATGTTTCATACTGCTTATATGTGAAAATAATAATATTGTGGATATGTTGGGCTAAATAACATACTAAATTAATTTCACCTGTTTCTTTTATGTGTTTTTAATATGGCTACCAGAAATTTTTAAATTACTTATGTGGCTTGCATTTATGCTGTACATTATATTTCTATTGGGCAGCACTGGAATAGAGACCACTTGCAGGAGCAAGCCCTGTGTATTTGAATGTGGGACAATATAAGAGGCATACTTGTGTTAAGGATTTTAAAACGCATGTTTCTAAAATAAATTCTATAGAATGGTGATATCACACAGCTCCTTATGATGCAGAACTGGCTATGCCATGGGTCAAGTAGCTCATCCTAAACCTTAATAACACTCTTCAACAAAATCCCATGTACGTATTGGCTTGGAATAGAAGTATCGCGTATCTACCAACATGAAAAAAGAGAAGGAAGGGATATTAAAGAAACTGTTAACATTGGGGAATAGAAGGCATTCATTCAATATATAAAAGTACTTTTCAGCCACTCCCACAATTAGAGAAATTTCAGAAACATTAAAGGATTTGGAAGTCCCCAAGGATTCACTCTAAGAAAGCCTATTGTCTTGAGGAAACCCCCAGGAGAATCAAAGAAACATGTGTTTTAATGGGATTTTCCTATTTAAGGACCGCGTTCTAGGTAATTTCCAACATGCTGAGTGTTTTTCCCCCATTTTGCTCCAGAAGAGTTCTGTATGAATTGGGTCTTCAAAGAGAAAAATTTTTATCTTTGTATGAAGTCACTCAAAGACCCCTCTGCCTTAACTCCTCCTGAAAGGAAACACGCCTTCTCAGAAGACTGTTCTACCATGTTGCGCATCACTCCCAAGATGTTTTTCAATCCGAGTGTAATTATCTCCACGATGGAGGAGGCTCCAGATGCATTTATTTGCTCCTCTCAGCGGCTGGAAGATGTATTCCATATTCAGTTAAAGTCAGTAATTAAAATGGCCTAATCTGCATTCATTTTGTAACCACAGGCTGCAACTCCCCCTATGTCAACCTCAGAGGCGAGAGCGCTGCCACACTTAGAGCCACGGTGATTGGCTGGTGCACGGTTAGAACAGGTGAAATAATCTAATCTGGAATATTGCTCTCCTCACCTTTTTCTAATAAACATTTGCCTCACCACAGACCTTAATATAACAGCTTAATATAACAGCAGTAAAGGCAAGAGAGGAAATTGGAAACACGGCCAGGAGCGTGCCTTATGGTTCATAACAGCCCCAAATTGTGACCGTTTATTAAAACTAACACGCTTTTGTGAATGAGAGTGTGGATCAAAATATCCAGTGGTTTCTCTTCTTTGATATTCCCTTTTTTTTTTTAATAGCACTGAGTTTCAGTTTTAGGGTTTAATTAAGTTTCTAAAATTGTTTCTGACTAAAACATTGACATAAAAAGGCAACTTGCCCATAATTTGGCCCCGTCCATTATTTCCATCATTTGTTTCAGTCCATAGGCTATAACTTCTTGGGCCACTGGGACAAGAAAGAGTTAAGGCAGGTGAAGGAGGGGAGGGAAGAGGAGGCCAGAAAACTGCCTGACAAAATACGATTAAGGGCCTTCCCAGGCCCGGGGCGCTCTGGCGCTGCCAGGGGAAAGGAGAGCCAAGCAGAGTGTTCTCCTTGTCTACACACCTCCCTTTCGTTTCAGTAGAATTTTGCCTTCCACTCATGCAAAACTTTGAATTTCCTGTTGGCTCTGAGGTGAGATTTATGACATTTATTAAGGTTACTATTCACTGTGAATTTACTGAGCAATAAGCCTAAGAGCTTTTAGGGGTTTCATCACCTATGTTTACGGGGGTGGCAGAGCTCCCCACAGAGTCACCGTCAGCCAGGTTGGCCAAATGTGGATTTCTTGGAGTGCCCAGGGTACGTGTCTTAGTCCAAGGGGCAGGTCCGGGAGAGCCGAAGGGCTCAAAGGAGACAAAGCCCTCAGCGCATGAGATCTGTTTTCTGCTCTGGCGGTTTTGGTTCACTTCCCTCTGGCTCAGCTACCTCATTCTGGCCATGTTTGAAGACGCATTTGAATGTTCCATTCTCTCCAGGAAGAAAGAGAAATAATTTGAAATAATTGTGTGAGGGGGAGGGAAGAGGGAAAGAGGGGCTGGCAAGAGTGGAGGTAAACACATGTTACAGACGTAATAGGGGCTACGTAAACCGTTTCATGTATACTGTCACATTTAATCTTCACAGCAGTCCTGTAAGGCAGGTATTATTATTCCCACTTTACAAATGAGGAAGTTGAGGCTTAGAGAAATGAAATCACTTGCTGAAATGAAGACAGTTAGTGAATTGAAGACTCAGGATTTCAACTCCCTTTTTCTGTGGCTTCCCAGTCCCGGTTGGGAGCTCCACACCTCATTGACTCCTATTTTAGCCCTCAGTTGCTGCTCATTTAACCTAAGCAATTGGTTCGGGTGTGTCATCAGGATATTTGAAAGTACTAGGTTAAACTTTCTTTTAAGATGGCAGGCTTGTTTTGTTGCAAAAAGGTAGCTTTTCCACAGTGGTCTTATCCCTCGACCTCACCAAACCCTTCTAGAATGGAATGAATGGGTAAGAGCAGAGTAAAGCCAATTGAGCAGTGCCATGGGCTGGGCAGGACAAAGGGACAGGTATCTGTCAGTCCCCGAGAGTGGCAGCTACTGAGGCAATTCACGAATTTGATAAAAGAGTTGGAAAAAAAGAAGTCCTCTAGCCCATGTCACTCAATCATTTATTCCACAAATATTTGGTAAGCACTCACTATGTGCTAGGCACTGCAGTAGGCGCTGGGGATGCTAGCTACCTCAGCACTCTACCTGCTACCTCCCCGCTGCGCAGAGGGGGACCAGATGCTGCCTGCGCCCTGTCTCTTAAAGGTTCTTTCAAATCTACCCAAGTTCTGTCACAGTGACAAATTTCCCAGACCACTTCAATGGGATGGTCCTACCACAGGGAAGAAACAAAGCAAAAGACAGAAAGTAAAAGAGCTGATGAGCAGATAGCGTACTCTTTATATGAAATAAATAAACAAATATATATATATACACACACACATACAGTTATATGTATACATGCATATGTACTCTTCCTATCTTCATATGAAATAAATTAGCAAACACATATATATGTGTATATATATATATATATATATATATATATATATATACACACACATACATATAGATGCATGTGTGTGTGTAATTAGCTTGATGTCCAGTCCAAATTGCCATTACAAATTTATGATTGGACTTGTAACTGGCAGAAAACCTACCAGCACAGAGGACTAAGTAGTTGAGCCATCATTGTTGGAAATGTATTGTTCAGGACATTTGCTAATTTATTGATGCAGCAGCAGAGGCTGAATCAGATTCAGTTATTCAGTTGAAGACTAAATTGGAATATTTTGGTGCATTTCTTAAAAAAAGAAAAAAGCCACTTTAAAGCCTATGTATTAAAATGACAAAGTCTTAAATAGGGGTCTCTTTTTCTAAACAAAAGATATGCAAATTACAATTCCAGATTTATATTATGATAAAAACTGAAATACAAAAGAGTCATTATCCTGCAAAATGTAAAAGTACATTGCTTCATGAGTCTATAATGATATAATGGGATGTTGATGTAGTAAAAGGTGTCAGAAGGGAGACAATGACCTTAAAATTTTAAGTCAGAAACATTAGAATAGAGCAGTAAGTATCTATCTACTCACCTAACTACCCATCTATCTATTGCATATTTTGAAAATTTGAGGTGAAGAACAGGATATTTTTGTCTTCTAATGGTGTAGCCATAATAAGGGGGGATTTTGTGTAGAGGATGGGGAAATACTTTTCACATAACCATTCCAACTCTGAAATTGGATAAAGATTTTACTTTGAATTTTAGATTAATAGGACTATTTTTCATAAAAATCAATGGTGTGTTATGAGGCTTGGAGACCATTCCTGGCCTAACCACAGGACAGCAAATGTCAGGGATGCCAATGCTCCCCGTCTAAGAAAGACTCGCAGTTAGTTTGCAAGGACTCTCAGTTTTTAAGATGATGGGAGCCATTTCCAGTGAATCATTGTGTGACACTGAAAAAGGATGGGTCAACTTAAAGAGACTGCCTTAGAACACAGAAGATTTATTCTATCAAATCACAGAGAAATTGTAGCAAACTATTTAGACTTGAAATTATTCTACTGGCTTATTCTAAGAAGTGGAGGTGAGAGTGTATTTATGTGTGTGTGTATGTGTGTGTTTCAGGGGAGACACACTTGAAGTAATCAAGTGATATACCACATGTAAAGCAGATGCACAGGCTTGTTCCCACTACCAAACAAAGCAGAAGGCCTGCTTTAGCTTTATTTGGCAGGAATTTATATACTTGCTTCACTATTTGATCTTAACCTAAACAAAGGATGTTGGTCTCAGCACCACTGATTTCAGGGTAACAGCTCTGCCTTCTTTCTGAAAGGCAGCAGGATTGTGACACTTCGAAAATCAGATGGTCGCATAGTATGGAAGTATCTTAAATGTTTATTTATTGTTGTAGTGAGCCAAACCCTCCTTTTCTTGTTTCTGAGTGTGCAATTGATTGCACCAAAAGTTGTAGGCAGAAGGATCTTACTTTAACACAAATGTCAGAACCTTGGCGAAGCAACTCCCAGAACTTCAGAACAAACCCAAACGAGCCAGGGAAGCTAAATGAGGCCTAAGAACATACTCTGAGCCCAAACTCCTGATAATTTTCCGGTTCAGAAAGTTGCTGAGGGTCTTCTGTCAGGGTAAGCTCATGGTTTATGATTTTGGAGCCTGTGCGACGCTCCTTTGTATTTCATCTTGACTTAATGTCATTAGTCTTCCTTCACAGAAACCTGAGCGCTCATTTTCTAATCTATCTAGATGATACGCTGACAGCATTTTCCCTGATCGAGACTTTACCATTTATGTCTCTGCCTCTGTTAATCATTTGCAGAAATGAGATTTATAGTAAAAAGGATTAAATCAATTCTGACTACCTCCTACTTCCTAGATTTTCGGGGATTTTTGATGAACACAGAAACCTCGGAGATGCTTTCCTGAGAAGATCTTTCTTACCTTTGTGAGGTGGCCTTTCAGCATGGCTGAGTCTCTGTGGATCATAGCAAGTCCACTTCTCCGTGTTTTGTTTGGCAACCACACCTCAGAAACTGCCCTCCGAGCAACTCAAGCTGTTTTTGATTGGAAATAGGTTAGTGAGCCATGCATTCTCTTCTCCTTCATTCTCCATCTTTCCTTCTTTCTCTTCTTCCCAGTCCCAAGATGAGTACCCTTAGGAAATGTATCAACTGATTTCAATTAAGTGTTTGTCTTTTGAGTTTCTCATCATGGGGTAAACTGTGACATTTTTAGCAGCCAGGGGTTGAAGAGAAAAATTGCACTAGTCTAAACTAAATCACAGTTTATTTTCTTCCTTTCTAATTTCTCTAATCTTTCACTGACTTGAAATTACATTACTACTATATGTCAGGCCTTGTGCAAGGCCAGGGATTTTCACAAATATATAGTCATCCCTTGGTACCCACAGGGGACTGGTTCCAGGACCCCCGCAGATACCAAATCTGCAGTTGTTCAAGTCCCTTATATAAAATGGCTTAGTATTTCCATATAACCCACACACTTCCTCCTGTATACTTTAAATCATCTCTAGTTTACTTATAATACCTAATACAAGGTAAATGCCATGTGTAATAAGTAGCTGCCAGCACAGCAAATTCAAGTTTTGTTTTTGGAAACTTTCTGGAATTTTTCTCCCATATATTTTCAGTCCACAGTTGGTTGAATCTGCAGACGAGGAACCCATAGATATAAAGGGCCAGTCAACTGTAATCATTTTCTTTCTGTCTCCTCCTCCCTTTGTTCCTTCCTTCCCTCAGTCCTTTTTTTCTTTTTCCAAATTTACTCTCATCATTTTGCGTAGTTGCCTTGGATTTCCTCCTCGGATACTCACGGTGAGTAAGTACAGGGATAGCATTTCCAGATTCTTTTTCCCCCATTCTATAAACCCTGCTTATCCCGTGAGGTGTGCTATCTGTGCAAAAAGACAGTGATCATACTGACATATCCTTGGCCATGTATCCACCCTAGGTGACCAGCATCAGTGCCTTTAAATTCCCTGAATTTAAACAGTTGTTCTAAACCATCTCCTCTATGTCATTCCTTTTGCTGTCTGCTGCAGTCTAGAACAGGGGTCCCCAACCCCCAGACCACGGACCGGTACCGGTCCGCGGCCAGTTAGGAACCGGGCCGCATGGCAGGAGGTGAGCAGCGGGTAAGCGAGCAAAGCCTCATCTGCCGCTCCCCATTGCTCCCCATGGCCCCCCATCACTCGCATTACCGCCTGAACCATCCCCCCCACACCCCGTCCGTGGAAAAACTGTCTTCCACGAAACCGGTCCCTGGTGCCAGAAAGGCTGGGGACCCCTGGTCTAGAACATATCTTGATCAAAATCCTCTCGGTTTGGTTTCCTTTGTCTGGCTCTGCGCTCATCCCCCTTGGTCTAGGTAGACATTTTGGCTTCTCTGGCGTTTACCCTTATTACTAGATAGATTCTAAGTCCTTGAACGCAAACTGCAAACCCTTTGGACTCTCCCCTTTTTGGGGTCACTCTGGGAAACTACTAGAGATATAGTTAACCTATACCCCCAGAATATTTTTCCAGCACATCTTTCTTGGTTAGTTAAGGGCTTGCTACAGTCCCCAGGTTTAGGGGGGTAAAGGTGAGTAATGTGTCAAAACATTTTTGCCTCAATTTGGAATGTCTTTTATTTTTCCACCATGGTGAGCTGGCTCTTGTCTGTGTATTCCAAAGTCATTGCATCATTTCTCTATTTTTCTAGTGAGGGTTAAGTACTTTTATGTGTAGGATTTGTATCTTATACACACAAAGATTTCATTGTCCGAGATCCTGCGTCTTCACAGGGATTAGACTCGGAGGCGGTAGAAGCACGCTACAATTTTCGGACTGCGATAGTATGGGGACCTGCACGCTTCTCGTTCTTCCATCTCCATTTCTCCTGCTAGTAACCACAGACGAGGAAAGAACCAGAAAGTGTACCCATACCAGAAAGGTAAACTTCTGGCGACTCTTCAAGATGCTACAGGTTAAAAGGGGACATCAGAAGTAACAGCCAAGGCACCTAACTGGTTTGTTAGTTCGTCATAAGAGGTTTAGCAAGTAGGAATAGAACAACAAATGTTACTAACTCGCAGTTTCAAGGATCCAGTGAGTCACCTCGTGTGGAGTGCTCGCCACCATCAATATCCACAGCCAGCACCTGCTGTATACACGGCACTCTGCTGAAGACGCAAAATCTTACAAAATACAGTTCTTTCTTTCCAAGAGCCTATGATGAGTCCAAAAGAGACCACTACAGCCTTAAAGGATGGAAACTACCATATATGACTTGTTTGGACAGTAGCACTGCGGGTGTTGCAAAGACAGTACAATAATTGAAACTGAGACGAAGTAGAACTTTACTTAAAGACGTGGCTAGCTTCACGCATGTGTGACCTGTGCAGTCTCACGGGACCTCTCACTTGGTTTAATTCTTTGCTGTCACTATCTTGAAACGCTTAGTAATTTAATCTTTGAATATGTTCTGTAGGTGAAGCCCTAAGGGAGAATGGAACAGGCACATGAACAGGGAATGTATGTGCAACATGCATGTCTGTCTGTCCTCGCCACCCCATTCACACGTGGAATTCACAATGCCCTGTGAACATACAATTCTGAGGGACCTACAATATGGGGGTGGGGGGTGTTAGGGGAGACTCAAAGCAAGTACAAGGTCAATGTGTTGCATCCATGTCTGTAAGCAAAGGAGAGGGGACGCTGATATGCCCTAGAGGCCAGGATTTTCATTCCTTCAGAATTTGCTTCAAACATAGAACATAGAAAGAAGGCATGGAGTTCTAAGAAATGCAAACAATCAAGGAATCATATGATATCCTTTCTTACCTGTGTTATGTCCACGTGTTAGCCAACCACTTAAGCTGAAAGTGATGGCACAGAAGGAAAATAAGTGATAGGGCAATCCATAGTTCCTTTTTTTCCCAGTACTTCCCTATTCATCAGTAAACTGAAAGCAGCATGTTGGTGAATGCGTGTGTATAAAGAAGTGTGCTAAAAACAGTTGAGTTAGTTTTGTGCACCACTTCCACTCTTTTGGTAGCAAAATACATAGGCATGTACAAACTACAAAATAAAAATTGTGCAATTTCAGTAATTCTGTATACAACTTAAATGCTTTTGTATTTACATTTAAAACTGGCATTGCACAATATAAAGATGAACAGTAAAATTCACACTAATAATTTAGAATCTTAATTTTTATTTACTTAGAATGACATTAAATAGAAAATAAAAAAAACATCATGACAATTGGAGGGAGAGACCACAAAAGAAAGAAAAGAAGTTTTATAATTTCATATGTTTAAATGGTATTTGTTTCCTGTTTTTTGCACAAGGGTATCCACATTTTCATGTGTAATTGACTTGCAGTAAGGTGTAGGGCCAGGCAAATAAAGTTTTTCTCAAAATACTAAAGAGTTACTTATAATATTAGTTGTCTCCTAAATCATATTTAGACTCCTGAGTTTTCTTTGTAAGTTCCTTATAAACACTTCTGTTAATTTCCATCCATTTCTATTCTCTCCCTGTCCACACCGTGGGTTGCTGAGGGTTCTCAGTTCCAACCCAGTAAGCATCTCAATGGATCCTTTGTGGAACGCGCCTCTTCTACCTCTTAAGTCACGTATACCACCCTTTCTACCGGGCACAACCTCATTGAACCATCTGATTACTCCTACTTCTCCCTTCTCTCATTACGAAAAGATGGGGATTTCTCAGTCTCACTCCACCTCATCTTCACTACAGCTCCACCAAAAGAGAGGGGGAAGTACTTTACAGCTATATAACACTATACACACATACAGCATGGTTATTAAAGTCATTTTAATTATGTTGATAACAGTTAATATTTCTTTAGGGCTTACTATAGCCAGGCAGTGTTCGAAAACTTTGCATGTACTAATGCACTCATATTCTCACACCAACACAGAGAGGTTAGGTAACTTGTTAAACAGCTAATACGTGGTGGACGTGGGATTCCCCCCCAGCAATCCCCTATTTTACCATCCTAAGGAAAGGTGTGGAAAGTCTCACGATTCCATACATTAGTGTGCACTCGTACTGATCAATTAACATGCACTTATGAAGACGCTGCTTCCATATGCCCAGGAGGAAGGGGGAAGCAGAACCCCCAAATTTTCATATTGACAATTACCTGCCAGAAAAATCCACTCACTGTTTGCCTCTATGTTTTTGTCCAGTTCAGCTTTGTTTTTTTTAATTTTGAAGAACAGACCTTCTCTGGGAAATCAGATTTTACTTCGATATTTCCACCCGAGCCTGGAACTCGGAGAACGTACATGCCTTTGCTCTCTCCCACAGCTGCTTGCTTGAGCCAAGCCGTGTGACCACCAGCCTAGGAGACTGCACTGCAATCCGCTTGGAACTTCCTACAGGACCACCCAGAAGCTGCAGCTGGTGCTGAGTACGGTGGCCGCCTGTTTACATGAGAATGTGAGCTGAGGGAAGTGGACAGTACCTGCTTTCTGCTGTCAGCCAAGGACTCGATTCCCGTGGAAAGATCTGATGTGTAAACTAGAAATATTCAAAGGTTTTAGGCCCCAACTATTTTCCAGACATGGGAAAAAACTGGGGCCAAAAGGAGTTTCTCCCAGGATGCTGGCAGCTGCCCCTGGCCCAGCAGAACCAGCTGTAGGTCTGGGAACGTGGGTCAGACAGACTCCAAATGTGCTGATCCTCAGATAGACCACGTTGAAAGAGCCATTTTCTCATACAAAGACTTTCCATTGAATCATATCCTATGCACTATCTCTGGCTTCTCAGAGAGGAACAACACTGAACTTGTAAAGAAAACAAAAAGTGTCCTTAAAACCCTGGCCCATATCTTTTGCGGATAGCCGAGTTCATGCCTAGCCGCCCCAGGAGGGCATTTGGCAATAGTCACAGAAGAAAGCTTTTCTGTCCTGTTGAATAACAGTGTCCGGAAGAGCTGTCTTGCAGGGTGAGGGGTACCTGTGGAAGCAAGGCAGAGTTTTATAGAGCTGTTAGCGACACCTTTATAGCATACTTGAGGTAGCAGATTTTTCGCTGAACAGGTTATCTTACTTCTACGTTGCTGGAAATCAAATACTTCTTTACAATTTTGTTTTGGAACTCTTCAGAGGGCTCACAATTTAAAGAATTTCTAACATCTACTTCCACAGTAAGTTCAGATTTTCAAAGATCAAGTTGCCTTAAGTTGAGGGAGACCTGTATCAACAGCTTTGTCCCTTCAGTTTTGTCCTTTTACCAGGGCCACGTCTCACCGTCTGGACTCCATGAGGTTAACAGGCCCTGGGAAGGAGGAAGGAGCAGGCAAGTCACCTGGAGACAAAGGCTACAGGCCGACGAGACCTCTCCTCTGTTGAAGGCATAAAGCATATTCTTTGTAGGCTGAGCCTTGAGAAGAAAAGCACACTCGGATTTATTGAACTGGTACTATGCACCAGGCATTTAATTGTGCAATAGTCCCAGGAGGGAAGAAGATAATGAGATAACACTTAATGAGCACCGGCTAGCCAATGGGCAGAAGCCAGTAGCTTAATTTTTAAATGTATTGTTTCACTTAGTCTTTATAATTAGGGTTGCCACAGTTAGCAAATTAAAATCTAGTTAACATCTAGTTACATTTGAATTTCAGATAAGTAACAAATACTTTTCAGTATAAGTATGTCCCATACAATATTTGGGATATACTTATACTTAAAAATGCAGTTTTCTAGCTGAAATTCATATTTAAGAGGGGGTCTTGTATTTTATTGGCAACCCTATTTGGAAGAATCCTAAGAAGTAGGAATTATTATTCCCATCCTGTAACTGAGGAAACTAAGACTCAGAGACATTAAGAAATGTAAATTTGTCCAAGATGGTAAGTAAAGGCAGAGGAGTTGGGATAACCATCTGCTTCTGTTTGATTGAAAATCCTATACTATCAGCAACTGCATCATACTGTCTCCTCATCCAGGCTAATAAATAGTCAGTTTTTATTCAGCCAAATTAGCTGCCTCAAGGGAAAGAGCTAACTTCAATCTTAAATACTAGGTATTTATTAATCATCTACCTAGTCCAAAGCCCCGTGTTAGGGCTGGAGAGAAGAAAAAGTTGCATATGAGGATAATTTAAGAACCAGGGCCTGCCCTCACAGGAAAATGTAACCTAGTGGAGAAGATGAAAGAGAGAGAAAGAGAGGGAGGTGGGGGAGAGGGGAAAATGCTAAATATGTTTCCAGTCAGTTTCAAGTTTTTAAACAGGAACATTGGCATTATAGTTGATTCTGCTTTAAAATCTTGAGGTCCTCTGTAGAGAGCCTTGGTGGTAGGGAGGTGGGGTCCTCAGTGTCACCAAGAAGCAAGATTCCTCCTTATAAGAGATCAGCATCTGCCTCTTCATGGTGTCCCCAGTGGCTTGAGTCCATGGCTCCAGATTACACAGGGACTTTCAGGGACTGACGGTGGTTTGGCTGTCACATTGCTTACCTCACCGATACCAGGGTCACCCTGGCAAAGCTGTCCAGTGGAGGCTGCACCTTCCCTCCATCCCTCCATCAGCACTTTAAAACCTGCCCATACTGCCAGGTTATGTGAAGAAGATAACCAAAAGATATTAAAAAAAAAAAAAAAAAAAAAGGCAGACTTCAAGAAAGCAAGCATTGGAAGCTCAGAGAAATTAGAATCATCACAAAATAATATTGGAGTTCCTCCTCAAGCATTGTGTCAGATGTTTTATAAGTTTTATTCCTAAACATCACAAGAAAACAGTAAGGTAGGAATTGCTATCTCTACCTTACAGATCAGAACACTGAGGCTCAAAGAAGGTAAGGGACATGCAGAAGGTCACATAGCCAGTATGAAGCGCTACCTGCTCTGAACCATGCTTTTCGTAGAGCATCAAGTTCCCTCCTTAAAACAAAGGGAATGGAACCTTTTCCCCTGCAGACAGACAGGGAAATTCACCACTAAACAGCAAGCAGAAAGAGATGATGTTTAGGGCCTTGGTGAAAAGAAACAGTTCTGAATCAAATACCATTCTCTCTTATCTCTTAATTGAAGCCGGGGGTACCCATTTCCGTTTTTGTAGCCAACATCAAAAATAGAAATCAACATGGCACAAATGTATACCTAATGTAGCTTACAGTATGATTCCCTTTCCCTATATCATTTTACAAAATAGAAAAGATTTGGGAAGAGAAACTTAGAAATGGACATAAAAAAAGCTTATATTTTGATAGTAAGGGCCGTTTTAAGGTTGAAGTTCTGTTTTTGATAAGAAAAAGCTTTTAAGAAAGCTTTTTATATAGCATTGTATACCTGTAATCTTAGTCAATTCCTTCCTTCACTTTGCCTCTCTTATGCTACAATGCTAACTTTTCCTTCATATTTTCCCAATGGTTAACATTCTGCTTCTGAAAATTATCCATTAAAATTTTATCAATTTTGTATTTTGGTGAGACAGTATGAGGAAATGCCATTGTGAAATTAGATTTTTCTTTGACATCAGGCGCCCAGTCAGCAATCCAATCCCATGTGTTTCTATTGAGACATTAGGGTTTGATATAATTTTGGGCAGAAAACATTTTAAAAATGAAACAATTGAATTTTCTAGATGGTCTTGGGGACCACTTAGCTTAAGAGAATACACTTCCAAATCAAAAGACTTTCAATCATTTAAAATATTATTTGGATGATATTTGCTCTGTGTGTAGTAGCCGTTTGAATTTGTATTGAATGTTTGACTGGCTCATGCACACATAGATGATGTATGAAATTATTATTTCATATTTTTCTAGTGTTTGCATTGCAAGTGACATCTGGCTGACAGGAACTTGGAGAAATGGGATACGAAGTGAATGCTGCAGTTACCACAAGCATCATATTTATCAAAAGGTTTAAGGTTGGTCTGTCTTTGTTTAACATATGAAACTTGGAACAGTGAGTGGGAGGCACTGTGTTTTTGTGTTGCCTGCATGTTTTAACAGAGTTGTTTAGGAAAAGAGCAGTCAAAGAATAAACACTAATTGTATTATTTGTTCTGCTCATGAAACTAAATATTATACATTCTAATTTTAAGAAAACACACTTAAATTAGATTTGATATAATTTCCATACATTTTGCCTGTATTCAGAGAATTTACAGACTTCATGTTAGACAAGCACGCATATTGAGCACTAGTCATCATTATTCAGAAAAGGCAATGTGGGAGAAAAAAAAACTCAACTGCGTTTTTAGTTTTATTTTCTAATTTGTGAATGTGCAAAATTGAAGGAAGACATGTGAAAACATGTAGTACAGTGTTTGCAAGCGCTGACTCTGCTGAAATACACACATATAAATATACACATTTTCCTATCCTGCCTTTTCATGGAGGTCATGGCACCAATTACGAAATTAGTCATGAGAGATAGCATTCATTTAACAAAAATTTATGAACCTACTATGGACTACATACTAGCAGGGTACTGGAGAAAACCGGAGAAATGCAGAGGAATCAAAAAATCCCTGCTGTTAATAAACTCACAGTCAGGTAACAGAGGAGGTCAATATGAAAACCAAGTTCAACGTAGGGGTATAGATACAATGAGAAAAGTGTGGAAGCATTGACAAAGTAGGGGCGAAATGTGTCAGTGGTCCATCTACCAAAGACAGTTTAGGAAACAGAAAATGCATTATAGAGGACATTGTGAAAGCCTTTCAGATATAAAAGTAAGATATACTCATTTTTTGAAACTCGTAAATTTCAGGAAATTAGAAAGATGGCAAAAATCATCCTTGTTATTATTATCTAAAGACAAATATTGCCAGCTAGCTTCTACCATTTCCCTCCATTCTTTTCTTGATATATATATATATTTTTTAGTTTTGAAAGCATTGTGATAATACTGCAAATACATATTAAAAAAGAAATTAGATGCTGCATTCCAAAAAAGCCAACATCATTGTTGAATTCATTTCCATGTTATTTTAAGCTCTTCCTATATATGTTATTGTTAATGACTGAATAATGGTCCGATTGATAGTTAATGTCATAAACTAGCCATTACTCTATTAGGTTATTTGGTTTGTTTTCTAACTTCCTCAATCAACAATAAGTTGATGACTTCTAGGAAAAAAGAATTCAGGAGAAGAGAAAGAAATCTTCAGTGGTGGGGTCCCTGGTACCAGCATAAGGCATGAAAAAGGTAAGTAACATTTATTCAGCAACTGTTACAGTACTAGGTACTTTACCTGTACTATTTTGTTTATTGTCACCGGAGCCCTGATTCAAGCATGGTATAGTAGAAGTAGACTGGATTCACCCAGAGCTGAGTTCACATTTATTTCCCAACTTTGTCCAGCTGTGTGATTTCCAGAAAATCAGTTATAATCTCTCTGATTGTTGGTTTCCTCATTTATAAATTGGGGCAGTACTAGCATTCATTCATTTAACAAGAGCTTATTAGGCTCACAGGATGTATAAGGTATCTTGCTAGGCATAGGGGACATAAGGTCAATATGATGTGTCTCATGTCTTTGAGGGGCTGACAGCCTAGTGGAAGAGTCAGACATGGAAACGGGTTGACAAGTCTCAGAAGAACACAGATGAGAAAAGAATGCATTCTTCCTGGTGGAGCAACATTTGGTCTGGATCCTAAGTAATGAGAAGCAGGTTTCCACTTGCCTTTCTTCGACAATAGCATTCATCTTCTGCTACCCAAGCAATCATATGGTCAGTGTGGTGCATATTCGCTCTCGTCCCTGCCCTGAAGAAGCTTACCAACTAGTATCAGTCCTAATGCCCAGAAGAATGTGGCTTCTGTTTTATAGACTTGCACAGTGATTTATTTAAGAAGTGATTGTGTTGGTTTGGGAGTGATTGGTTTCTACCAGAGTCCTTCCTTCTAAGAGATGTGTCTGACCTTGTAAACAGAGGGTCCTGTTGACCCATCAAGGACCATATTTTGACACTGTATTTTGAAAGCCTCATTAATCTGAATAAAACTGTTACTAAAATATCTGTATTTTACAAAAAGAGAATATTAAGCAATATGCAGACATACTTTATAATCAGATTTGTACCTACACATATTAAGTCCCTCCCTGCTTAAAATTCCCAAATCTAAAATTAAAGCTAGAATACTCAGACCTAATGGCAAGTTTTCAAACTTTCCTAATCCAGCAATTTAAATGCCTCAGATTAAAGTGGTCACTGGAACCTGAAAGGTAATTTTAGCAAAATTTTCTTCCTTTTCCTCTCAAAATTTTACCCAAAAGTGTATCTGAAGGTTCACCAAATATGGAAAAGAAAATATATTTTCAAATTTCACTAATTAGCTCCAATTTTAAAATAAAGCAATCTATAACTCCTGTCTTCTGTTTTAAACCAATGGTGTATCAGTTAGCTGCTGTCATAAAACTACCGCATAACAATCCACTCCACGTTTCAGTGGCTTAAAACAAGCATTTATTTAGCTTCTGAGTATCAAATTAACTGGGATTTGGCTTGTCTAGACTGGTCATGGCTAGTGGTGGCTCTGTTCCATGTGTTGCTTATCCGCTTTTTAACACCTGTGGATAGGTGGAGGCATGTCCTTCTCATGGCAATGGCAGAGTCATGAAAGACTGAGTTCAAACGTTTTTAAAATTTCTGCTTACATCACATCTGCTAACATCCTACTGGTAAATCACTTAGCTAAGCTGAGTCAAGGCTTGGAAGAGCACTGCAGAATTCCATGTCAAACAGCAAAGATACAGGGAGTGGTGAAGAATTGGGGCCATTCACACTATCTATCTCCAAAGGTCATAGCACTTTTCTACAAAAAAGAATGAAGTTACATTCAATAGATTTTTATTTTTAATTATTATTTAAAGCTGTCTATATTCCAGGCACTGATTTATCTTCTCCTTACCTTCCTGCAATCCTACAAAAACCATTTCAACATCCCTATCATGCAGATGAAGAAACTGAGTCTGGGGGAGGTGTGAATAAAATGCTTAACCTTGCATGGCTGGTCAGAGGTCGAGTCTGGAATTAAATCCTGTCTGTGGGCTTTGTCTTCTGTTCTTTCTGCTATGGGAAGCTGCCTCGATATAAAATTTCAATTGTAAATTTTAAGATCAGGAAGGAATTTTTGAACTCATCTAATTTCTTTATTTTGTAGAGGGAAACAACCACAGTCCAGAGAGACGACTTCGATATTTTTATCTTGCTAATTAATAGAAAATCCAGGGACGAGAACCTGAGTCTCTTGAGTTCTCATTTTCTCCGTTTTTTATACAGGCTTTTTCACTGTATGCAAATTTACTCGGTGCCTGCTATGTGCCTGGCACTGTGTTGACCCAGTTCTCTGTTGCTAAAATCATATTCCGATTACAGAAATGAAGAGAAATAGAAGATTGTTTGAGTACCTACTATGTGATACAATGGGTGTCCGTGTTTTCCTAAAATCTACCAAAGACTGAAATTCTAAACTCCTGCATCAGTCTATTTCAACCCAAGTATAAGACAGATTTTCTCTTTGGCACTGACCCATTCTACATGTCATAGAGGCCAAGTTGGTCTGGGAGGCCACAGGAGCCGGGCAGGCAGTCCAAGACTCACCGCTGCCATTGAAGGTGGGCACCTTCCTCGACTTTGGCAGCTGTGTAACAACACTGAAACCGTACAGCTGCCAGGTCTCAACTTAATTAGAGCTGACCTTAAGATGGATTTTGCAAACCACTCGAATAGATCTCTCTGTTTGGAAAGTTTTCAAAGTAAAAAAGGAGAAAACAATAAAACGCCTCCAATTTGCAATCCCTCCCTCTGAGATTTGCTGTGTGCAGCCCCCCTGCTCTCCCCAGCACTGAGTCATAATCCCCAGAGGGTCCTTCAAGCCTAAGGCTGGTGGGAAGCAAGCAGAATATGACTTAGAGCTGCTTGTGTGAGATCACAACTGCCCTCCCCATTTTGCTGGGCCCACTGTGTTAGCTGCTGGAAGACAGGAAGGGTAGGGAGGAGAAGCTGGAGGCAAATCCTCCTGGGTACGAGAGGTATTGAAACAAGTCGTGGCATGCACCTAGGCTAGGGCCTGGCACATAGTAGGTGCTTGATAAATATTTGTTGAATGAATGAATGACTATCTTTCTAGTGTTATTGCTTGTCTAGTTTTGGTTCACTTGATTTGGGGGAAATCTGTTTGCCCAGGGCCCTGGTATTGCATAGAAGTTAATGGTTTAGACTCTGTATTCAATCACTCAGCTCATGGGTATGAGGGTTCATTGTGTTCCAGGCATCAAGGATTTGACAGTTAGCAAACCACATGCAATTACTGCTTTCATGGAGCTTACAGTCTAATGAGATAAGTCAGACACGCGTTTTGAATTTTGACTCTGACGCTTACTAGCTCTGTGTTGACAGGTGATTTATATCTTTGTGTCTCAGTGTCCTCATATGTCAAAAAAAGTATGATCATAGAACCTAATTAAATGAATATATATATAAAGCACTTGGAATATTGTCTGACTTTTAAAAAGCACTATGTAAATGTCTGTGATTACCTCACATATTGCTGTGAGGATTAAATGTGAAAATGCATGTAAATAGCCGACTCTGATGCTGGCATGTATTAAGAACTTCATAAATGGTAGATATTATTATTTCCCATTATAAGGAGCTTTATTGCAATTCTAAACTTGATGTAGGGGAGGTGGGAAGTAGTAAGAACTGTGTTGGCGGGAGAGTATAGCTGGGTCAACTGCGACTAAAACTCTAATCTGTGTTCTGATTCTCAGGCAGATACTTTGAGCAACACACACACACACACAGCCCCCTTACGGCACGTTTAAGGACACAATCAAGAGGAGAGGTGCCTGTGTCCCTAAATTAAATGTTCCTAAAAGCTGAAATCCATTTTTTTCTGGATTCACCCTCATTGCCACAGTTATTCTACTTGGCCCTGCTGGAATGCAGCTGGAGAGAATTTCCCAGAAATGCCAGGAGAAGATGCCATGCCAGCTAGGGTGCCTCTGGGGATGGGGGGAAGCAGGGACAGATTCTCTCTGCTCTTGGAGGATTCTCCCCCAGCCTCAGAGCCTGTCAACATCTGTAGAATGATGTATTTTCTTTCACACTTATGTCTCTTTCCTATATCAAGTGTTTCTTACTCTGTATTGCCCTGGTCCTTTGGATCCAATGAAACTATTAGAGATCTGCCATTAATCATTCTTAATTTTATTCCCTTCTTCCTTTCCCACTGGATTTCGACGAGGGCCTCTCCTCCTGTACATAATCACTCCAACCTGTTATTTTTCCTTCTCTGTGGGTTTCTCCCTCCATTTGAATAGCTCACTCATAAACAGCATCATTGAGACTCAAGATAAGTAGATGTATAAGTGCCTCTGTACTTGAGGCTTCCCATCTGGGCAAACCCTCATCCTCCGCTGAAGCATGTCTATGACTTAAGTTTCCACAGCCCTCTTCAGCAGCCGAGGAATGTCTGCTCTCTCCTCTCCCCTCCCATCGCACACCAGCAGATGTGGCACCCACGGAATCACTCCTAGGCCTCCAAACAGCCCAAGTCAGACCCTCGCCCAGCATACACCTCTGTTGACAATGCAGGAGAGTGGTGATCAGGACAGGAGGAGCAGGAGAGCCAAGAAGAACATTAGAATACACATCTTAAGGGCCACGGCATGAAAGAACGACTTGGTCACGGTCAGCACGCATAAGAAAAGTTATTACAAGCAAGATTCCAAAGAGCTGTTCTCTGTTTTCACAGGAAACAGAAGGTGAAAAAAAGCAGCCTTATATTGTAGCAGGAGAGAGTTTTGCTAAACATACAGTTGAAGCACTTGACTTTGGAGGTGAATAATCCCAGAAACAAGCAACCAAGTAAGTTCCTGAAAGCTGTGTTATACAATGAAAGATAATCATTTGTTTTGAGTGGTTTAGAAAGAGACTTTCCTAGAGATGAGGTTGGGAGTGGGGAGGGGTTCAACTTGACAAATACGTATAATCTTAGAACTGGAAGGGGCATGAAGGGCCCACACCACCTGTTTCACAGAAGAGGCACAGAATACGTTTGCCCAAAGTTACAAGGCTACTTAATGTTTGATACTCTAGGCTTTCTAATGCCAAGTCCAGTGCACTTTTTGGAGCCCCAATTTAACTTAGAGATCACATCCCACCTTGAGTTTTTTTTTTTTTTTTTTTTTTTTTTTTTTTTTTTTTTAGGAGAAGAAGGAGGAAGAGGAAGATAAAAACAAAAAACAAAAAGTGATGGGTGGTTGATTTACCGTTATGGATCCTGGTAAATCCAGGATGTGTTAAAGATAATCTCCCCTTCCCCGGGAGAAGGAACAGTGAATAGTCCCAGGTAACCATTAATCCTGAAGCTGATTACTAAACCAGGGCCTGCGAAGACCTGCAGCTATCTCTTCATTTTGCTGTTTAAAGGAATGGGTTCCACAGGCAGAGACAGAGCTGTGCTGAAGAGCGACACTTACCATCGGCTCCTCCAAACACATTCTGTGGGAGGGCGTGGGATTTCACAGCAGTGAGAGCAAAACTATTCACAGCGGTACCATATGCTCCCCACCATCAGGAGCTGTGGTACTGGTCACTGGACTTGGCAGGCAAATCAACTGAATGGAAATTCTGAAGACCACAGTAGGAGTTTTCTCTTTGTGGGTTTTGGATGGTAAAATCTTCAATCTGTTCCACAGGCAGAAATCAGAGTGAAAAATAATTCTACACAAATCACGTGTGTAGGGTGTGTGTGTGTGTGTGTGTGTGTGTGAAAGAGCATGAGTGTGTGTTACTTGCAGAAAAGTGACGGGGAAACGAAGGCTCAGCATTTATCTTGTACTATCCTACAGAAGTAGGAGTGCTAATGCTGAACGCAAGAGGGAAAAGACTGAGAAAGTGAAAGATGGAGAAGGATTATTTTTAGTATAAATTCCATGTTTTCAGTTTTTTCTCTAAGAAAAAATGTAAGATTGAGAATTTCCCAAATGCCAAGACCATTTAATAGCAGAATTACAACAGACGAGAAATGCAGCACTTTTTAAAGCTTGTCCTTTCTCTGTTATTAACTTTGTTCTTTCAGTTGTGCCAGAGAAAGCACAAGAGATAGAAATTGGCAGAAATATGGGTCTGCAGAACAGAAATTCAACCTAAATGAAAATACCATGAAAACCTCTAGCAAAAAAAAAAGTCTTTTGTGAAACAGCATAACTTTCATCATCAAGAAAAGGTTTATTTGAATGAAAAGTAAAATTTCGGACAGTCTATTGTCTAATCATTAGTAATTCTGTGCATGTTTGGGCTATTTTCTATTTCCAGAGTGGTTTGCAATCATTAGTTAATCCACTCAGCATGCTTAGGCTAAATTGTGTTATATGCGTATAATAGATAAGGATTGTTGTTGGAGAGAGGCAGCATGACACAGCCGGCTGAGGAATGAACTGGAAACTCAGAGGCTGGGAGTCTTCATCTTAACCATCCGGTTAGTCTGCGGTGGGAGCTGAGCCCATCCCACAGGACTTCAAAACAAAGATTCAACTTGTTTAAGAACTAAATATATATATTACAGAAAAATTTTTTTCCAACAATTTTTGGTATTCTTGGAGTTTTAATTTTCCATTAAGTCCCTTTGGCATCATGTGGGCCCAGTCTCAGTTTTCGCCATAGAGAAAATATATTTTAAAAGGCCAGTCTCTGTAAATAATTCTATTGAGGGGCAGCACAGTGGTTACTAAGGGCACATGTCAATGCTAACCAATGGCCTTTTCAACATGAGGAAACAGTCTGGAGAGTTTAAATGTACTGGAACAAATTGGTGGTGTAATTTTCCTTTCTTTTCTTTTTGGGCATTAACACTAGTCTATACAGTTGGTCCTCCATATCCTAGGGTTGCACATCCATGGAGTCAACCAACCGTGGATAGAAAATATTTGAAAAAAAATTTCAGAGAGTTCCATAGAGCAAAACTTGAATTTGCTGTACACTGGCAACTCTTTAGCTATTTACATAGCATTTACATTGTATTTACAACTATTTACATAGCATTTACATTGTATTAGGTATTATAAGTAATCTAGAGATGAGTTAAAGTATATGGGAGGATGTGTGTAGGTTATATGTAAATACTATGCCATTTTATATAAGAGACTTGAGCATCTGAGGATTTTGGTATTTGAAGGGGGTCCTGGAACCTTTCCCTGTAATGTCACCTGAGGTTTGCCAGCTTTAATTTTTCTCTTGATAAGAAGAATCCTCTATGCAAGATTGCTGCTTTTAAGTGTTCTAATGTAATTTTTTCAAAGATGAACCAATGCTTTTGCCCAGCAGAGCTTGTCCACATCATGTTTGGATTACAGCGGTGTAGCTTTCCTTTATTTTCATTTGTTTGCTCCCACCCTATCCAAATACATTAATATGTGGTTCAGATAATGTATTCCATATGTTTAATTAGCCATTACATGAAATATAGGAAGGTGTGGCTTTTAAAATGCATTCTCCATTTTCTCCCAGTTTCCTAAATTTTAACTTACATTTTCTGGTGGCTTTTTGTTGTTATTTTTTGTTGTTTTTTAAAAAAATCTTTTCATTATAAAGAATCTGTTCAGACTAAATTTATCTAACTGCTTCAAGTTTTAGATTTTCTTTGGATAATAGAATTTCAGTTCTGTCTATAGACAGATTAAATTAATTCTGTCCTACTTTACCCAATGTGTATAATGAGTCATCGCTCAATTAATGGATACACATAATAAAATATGACTTAAATAAACTGTGTTAAGGAGTTCCCTTTTATAAAGTTTCTGGATTTTTTAAAATTACATTTAAATGTCCATGATTTCCCAATTTCTGCTTAAATAGTTTCCTTGGTAAGATTTTAATTTCTTGCAGGATGTCTAATATGTCTTAACCGTGTCCTGATGTCAAAAAAAAGAAAATGACCAGCACTTCATTTGGAGACTATTCAGAAATTCTTTACTTGAACTAATTGATTACCAGTAACAGCGGCCCCGAAACACCGCCACAGAACACATGGCCAGCCTTGGGGTGATTCACTGTGGTGTCACTGGGAGAGATTATGAAGCCCAGGGTCGCGATGGTGCCGGTTCATGCCTTTTCAGTGAGAAAGCACTCAGGTTCCACAGTGTTAATCTGGCCGCAGAATGGGAGACGGCTAAGTCTGCCTGGAATGTCTGGCTGCTGGTTGGCAGACATAGCCCTTTCTTCACCTTGGATCTGCTGGGTTAAGGATGCTTTCATAGTAATTTTCCAATGTCTTCCTTGATCAGTCGACTGCAGCATTTTATCATTTTGCAGATTTTGTTTTCTTCATGGGTTATTACTTCCACTGAACTGCACTTAACATCTATTAGCTTAGGTCTCCAGAAGATCAAAGTCCCTCTGTATCTGATTATTCTGTTCTTTGCAATTTGTGTCTCCCCCTCACCCTACCCCCCTCCCCACCAATCCAGGAGGCTTACACGTTTTTACAGATTTGGTTTCAGTGTCTTTCCCTAAATTGTTTATAGACATAAAAGCATCATAAAGAGGGCATTGTGTCTCTAGAAGGAGAATAAGAGAGGGAAAAAAGTGAAGACAGCAATAGTAATTCTTGTGTTATTTCTATCTCAGTATGAGTCTTTTCAAACTCATGCTTAAATATTTTTTTCTTTTTGAAACAGGGTGGGGGAGGGTGAGAAGGAGGGAGGGAAGGAGGGAGAGAGAAGTGCTAATGTCATAGCAGCTAAATTCCTGCTGAGATTTATTCCCTTTTCTAAATCATTCACTCTCCTCCCCTCCTTTCCTTCCAAATCCCTGTCCTGTCTCCCCAGTTTTAGTTAAAAACATTAGCATTGTCTTTTTTGGGAACCTGTTCATGGGGCCAACATTCCATTCATTTTATGGTTTACTATTAACCTTAATGACTAGGTTCTAATGGAGGATTTTATTTCCTTTCTGAACCTCTAGTAAATAAGAATCATCCTCTAAATTTGGTCTCACAGCTGTGATTTACTGAAGATCCTCTATCAAATGTCAACCCCTTCTCAACAACAGACCCAAACTGGACAGATCAGGGCATTTGCATGAGCCCTAGAAGGAATATTTTTAGAAGCTACACAAGAGGCCCAGTACACATCTATCAGCAGACATGAAGTGGGTGCTTGTGAGTTGAGACAGGTATTAAAAACTCAAACTACATCTGGCAGCTGAAAAAAAAAAATTAACTCAGAGGAGATTTGAATCAGAGGAGATTATTGAAATAAAGACCTGGAGCTTTTTTTGAAAGGATATTTCAGAACACTATTCTCCATGGTGAATAAAAGAAACCAAAGCAAGAGGGAGAAGAAAGAGAGAGAGAGAAAGTGTGAGCTAGAGCATGGTTTCTCGAACTTGAATGTGTGTACAGATCACATGGTGACCTCGTTAAAATGGAGACTCTGAACCCTAAGGCTGAGGTGGAAAATGAGAATTTAACCTGCTCCCAAGTGACTCAGATTCTGCCGATCCAGGGGCCACATTTGAGCAAAGAGAGTGTTTCCCCAAGACCCACAGCTCGTCTGAAACTGCAGAAGGCCCCTCACTCTACCTAGCACAAGGGACCGTCTCCTTGAGAGGTATCAGTCTTTGAGGAGGGATGCTGAGGAACTCTAGAGCAATGGTTCTCAGACTTTCCTGCATATTATAATATCCCGGAAGCTTTAAAAAAAATCCCAATGCCCAGGCCACACCCCACATCAATTAAATCAGAATCTCTAGAAATGATACCCAGGCATTGGCGTTTTAAAAAATCCTCTAGGTGATTCCAATGTGCAGCCAAGTTTGAGACCCAATTAAAAAATAATAATATTAACTAAAATAATAACAACAGCCAACATGTGTTGGCTGCTTCTACACAAATATGGGACATGGTGATCAATACATACAATTTTTTTTCATTGAATCATCAAATAAATCCCTTTTACAGGCCAGAAAACTGAGGCAGAGGTTATGTAGCTTGTTCTCAGCTAAAGAGCGGACAGAGCTGCTGTTAGAAAACAAGAGAAACATCATGTGTGCATGAGCAAGTGATGGAGCCTGGAGAACTCGCCAGGGAATTACATGTGCACGTGAGTCCAAGTGTTCTTTTACTTGCATTTTGAATTTTTAACCAACAGTTAGTGGTGCCATGTTTAAAAGTCTTTCCCCCTCTCTGCTGCCCTCCCACCCTCAAAGGCCCAAGCCTACCTTCCTGAATCATTCATTGCTTTTCCTCACTCTGGGCATGCTTGAGGCCCTAGACTTTTGAGCTAAGGTTAACAGCCTTCAGTTGCTGGCTCCTGGGGCCACCTTGACTCCAGGTAGGCGCTGCTTTGTCTCCTTTCAGAGATTCCTTTGGCCTCTCTTGCCCCTAACTGAGCAGCAGGGGGAGCTATGGCTATCAGAAAAAACATCCTGTAAAACTGCCCCTAAATAGATAGGATTTTTATATTCTTTCCTGAAAGAAAATCTTCCTAGCAGCTCTTCTCCCTAAAGCTAACGCCAACTGTCCCAAATTCCACAGGCCAGGTCAACAGCCCATTTGGGCATGATGATGGCAAAAAATTCAGAGAGGCTCTCATGGGGCCCAGAGACAGCTGAGAAGGGGCCGCACGGGTACAACAGTGAGTGTAATCAAGGTGGCTGATCAATCCGGAAGGGAGCCATAGTCAACTACATCTTTCCGAATGATGTTCCTCAATCAGAATGGACTGAGCAACTATAATAAAATGTATAAAATATAACATGAGCTTTCTTTTTTAACCCTGATCAGTGATTGGAATAGAAATTTTTGTATCAGTCCTCAGTTTTCCCAACTTTAAATGGGTATATTTCAGGTCAATATATGTTCCTCTAACTCAGGCTGTATCTGTGTCAGAGGACAGAGTGTTGGGTGAGGAGCAGGAATCCCCAAGACAACACTATTAGGTCGAAACAGTTTGAGGGAAATTTGAAAAATCCCAGAGAGAGAGAATTCTCCCTCAGTCCACTACAGAGCAAGGTACCAATTTACCCTGAACCATAAATTCAGAGAGGCTGCTTCCCAAGCCTGAGAGGCTTTTCAAAATGGCTGTGGCCCAGACCCTTAGATGGTGAGGTGCTCAGAGGAGATCAAGGCATGTTACTCTAAGCGAATTAGGATGGCTCAGTAGGACCGGAAGCTAAATATACCAACTCATTACATAAGAAACTCCTACTCTCCCAACTACTCTGCAGTCGTGCTCCTACTTCACCCTCCTTTCTCAACCCTGACCTAGGAGATCACAGGGAGAGGGGTGATGAGTATCCAATGTCATTTTCCATTCACAAGGAGAATCTCTTCAGAATTCCTGTCCTACCCCCGATTCTGGAGTATGTAAGTATCTTCTCTGGTTAGAAGTGAAGGTTGATGGAAACAGAACCTTTCCCATTAAACAGATTTTGGCAACTATGATGCCAGGGGCCTTTAGTGTGTTGCCATGAGTTAATGAAACACTTGGAAAATTGATATGTGAACTTCATGAAGGGCATCATAGTGTCTCTGAAATGGATTTTCAGAGTATGATCTATATGGCTTTGAGCCACTGGAGCAAGTGCTAGCAGAGTGATGTGAAAATATAGTCCGTGCTCATCAGCCTTAATTTCACTTAGTGTATTGTTCGCAAATGTGTCCTAATTGTGTGTGAGCTTGCTTCTCTTCTCCTGGATGCACTCAGTTCTAGTAAAGGGACTGGGCAATTACATTGCAGGCAGACAGATTAGTAGTGGCACAAACGCATGCAAAAATACACAGACAAGGCTTTGCTCTGTAGTCAGAGCCTCCCTGGTAATCCTCCTGTGTCCGTAAATTGAGTTGCCTGTTCACTTATACAGCACCAGCTAAGGAGTCTGCTTCTCCTCACCGAGCTCCGCCTGAGAGTCTCCAAGTTACGCTAGCTGCGAGAATTACATGCTCCGCCCCTGCCTGGCTGAATCTACCCGAGATCCTGAGCCAGACGGGGA
Organism: Balaenoptera physalus; assembly: GCF_965194825.1. Classification (NCBI taxonomy): domain Eukaryota; kingdom Metazoa; phylum Chordata; class Mammalia; order Artiodactyla; family Balaenopteridae; genus Balaenoptera; species Balaenoptera physalus. Next base: position 119,057,997 of record NC_138882.1, read on the forward strand.
CACCTGAAAGCAAACACAGTCCCTACCTGAGAAAATATTTTACAGGAGAAAAGGGAAGTGACGGTCTTGCTTAAAAAGCTGACCTTTTAAAAAAGGATTTTTTTTCTTTTTGAGTCTCATGGACTATGGAGGTTTCCATAATGGTGAAGTCTCAAAGGGAAGGTGGCCTGTAGTTGGAGAGACTTTCCAGCCGAAGCACAGTTCAAGCTCACAATTCACGGGATCAGAGGTCAAGGAGGAAAGGGCGGGCAGGTGGGTGGTCAGACCTGGGAGCTGTCCCTCCTCTCTAGGAATAGAAACTGCAATTCTGCATGTTTTGTTACTAGGTTTAAAAAAAAAAAAAGCAGTGGGCCGTTTTGCCCAAATGTCCTAATAGGCTGCCTGAGGCATATAAGCATACATGATAAACCTTGTTAGATGATAAGCTGAAAAGGAAAATTGAGACCTTATTCAAATTTGTTGGTGAAAACACACTTGCACCCTTCCTGCCCTCTTGTGAGTGGAGGAAGGATCTCTCCAGGGAAGCAGTAGAGGATTAGTGCACATCGGAGGGGCCAACCAATTCAGGAATCAGGAGCACATTCAACTGTACTGACCTTTTACTCCTGTGTCCCCAAATGCTGGATCAGAATTTTTCTCAAGGGCATCACAAAAATAAGCAATTTGATTTTTCTTTCCTGGGCTTAGTCTCTCACCATCATACCCCACAATGAATAAGTCTGAAGGGGAGGAGCTAAACTATATTTCTTTAGGAATGGGCTCCCACCCCACTTTCATGGATACATCTTTCTCTTTTTCTCCTTCTTTACTTGTGCTTTTTATTCATCGCTAGGTCTACCTGCTAGCCAAAGAAATCAGATTTCTCTATAACTCACCTTCTGAGGTGGGCCAGATTTTCACAAATTTGGACCAAAGAAATTACTCAAAAGCTCCCACCATACTTGAAGCAAACTCCCAAGTGGCGGCTGCCTTTGCAAAGTTTCAGCTCCAACCTAAACTTTGATGCTTTTCTTCTAGAGAAATGATTCACTTGCCCGCTTTTGATGGTGCTCTGTTAAGCAGGTGTGACAGATGCTGTTGATTTTCTCACTCAACGCCTATTCCCAACCCCCTCCTTTCTTGCCCCTTTCACTGTGGAAGAAGACAAAGCTCTAAGGTGCTTTCCTACTCACATTCCCAGCGTCCCTGGAATCTGGACAGGGGTGGGAATGGGTGCGGTTCTATTGATGGGAATCCAAGGCAGTCATGGCACTGCTTCTGGGAAAGTGATTTTCTTCCTGAAAAATGGGAGAAATAAAGCTATCACCAACCCTTCTTTTTTCCTGCTGGATGTAGACATGATGCTTGTAGGTACAGCTGCTATGCTATCCAGCAATAAGAAATGCTAAGGACAGCGGAGTGGAAAGATAGAAGGAACTTGGGCCATTGATGACATGTCTGAGTTACCATAGCTGCATGCACCTTGTATGGAAGTCCTGGATTGCCTATCTGCCAGTTTCTTGTTATGTTACCAAAAAACAACAAAAAAAATTGAAGTCAGAAATATCAGCTATCCTGTTACTTACAAATGAGTATGTTCCTAAATAGAATAGATAACAGAGCAACCAAACCCAAATTAACACCCGAACCCCACCCCACCACCAAGAAAATCTCTGTCCCGCTGAGTTCCGAACCTTGTGTTAGGAGAAGTTATTATGTTGCCATATTCTTATGTTTGCCATTTTACAGATAGGGTAACTAAAGGCTGAGGATCTAAAGCAGCCTTACCAAGGTCACACAGTAAGCCACTAAAAGCTGGGGAATAAAGCCAAGAGCTCTGTAATCCCAGTCGAGGTCTCCTCTGCTCTGTCTCTCCCCCCTCAGCTGGGAAAATGTCAAAGGATTTATCAAAAACAGCCTGAAGCTAGATTAGGTATGTTAATACCCAAAGCACTTAATTACTAATACAGTTTAAGGTACATTAACCTAATTGGAAACTTTCTGCATATGGCATAGGTTTTTTTTTTTTCCCCTGAAAAAATTAATAGTATTTTTTTCAAACTTTTCTACTAGCCCACCTCACTTTTATGTGCTATTATTGGTTTTCAAATTTAGAAAGAGTATCACAGCCAAGAGTTGAATTAATGTTATTTCCTCCTGTAAAAGGAGGATAAGTAAAATAAAAAAAATAATAAAATGTGAGAAAAAGGAAAGATAAAATTGTATCTGATAATTGCGTGTCTCACCCACCCAGCAGGGAAGCTGGCAGGATGCCATCATCAGATCCCAGGGTCATACATGGCTCCTCCCCTCCCTCACATCCATGTCCAATCAGCACCGCATCCTATTGTGTATAACTATTTCACACCATCCCCCTGCTACACCTTTAGGCCAGGCCCTTGACTTTCTCCCCTGGATTACTGTGACGGCCATCTAGCCAGTCTTTTGTCTGGTTGCAGTCTGTTCCCCATGCTGCAGTTGGAGAGATCCTTATAAAATGCAAATCAGATCTGTCAACTCTTGAGTGATTCCCCATAGCCCTCAGGATAAGTCCAAACTCCTTACTCTGACTTCAAATGCCCTTCATTATCTGGTTTCTGCCTAGTTCTCCAGTCTTAACACTGGATGCTCCAGCTATATAGAACTACTAGCAGTTTCTCAGACTGGCTTTTCCTCCCTTCTGAGCCTTTGCAGAAACTGACCTCTGCTGGGAGTTTCCCCCTTCCTGGTCTTCCTTTCCTTTCTTCCCACCAATTTCCAAGCTAACTCCTAATCATCTTCCAGCACCCAAGCACCACTTGTTCTGGAATCCTCCCCTGACCACCTCCTCCCCAGACTGGGGTAAGGGCCTCTCCAATGTGTTCCCATGGCAACCTGGCCTAAAATACACTGAGACAACACTGAAATTATTTGCTTATATGTCTGTCTTCCTGGGGGCATCTTGAGAACAGAGAATGTATTTTGTTCATCTTTGCATCATCAGTGCCTAACAACGCAGAGATGCTTACAAAACAGAAACTCAGTAAAAAGTAATTGTTGAATGAATGAAAAAACAAGCAAACTGTTGGTGGGAATGTAAACTGGCACAACCACTATAGAAAATGATATGTGGTTCCTCAAAAAATTAAAAATAGAATTACCACATGACCCAACAATCCCACTTCTGGGCATATATACAAAGGCAATGAAATCACTACCTCGAAGAGATATCAAAAAAAGATAGAAGAAAGAACAAGCAAACTAACCTTGTATTCAGGACTATGCAAAAGAGTAATAGGCAGGGAGCTACACAATAAGAAAACTGGGGTGAGGTGGGCAGGAAGGATGAAGTCATAGAGAACATGTTCATCCTGAACTCAGTAAGGAAAGCACAGGGTCTGACATCCAACCCACTGGCTCCCAGGTTGTTCTCAGTTACAAAATTCAAATGGGGAAAACTGGCAGATCTGGAAGCTGCCCCACACTGTCTGAGAAGGAGTGGATGGAGGAGATTACTGCGGATCCTTACAAGCCTCATGGAGGAGGAATGTGGGCTCCTCTCTCTCTTTCCCTCTTCCTCGCCTCTCCATCACTCCTTCCTGTTAATGCCATCATCCTAATGTTTGTAGCACCAAACCAGAGGAGCCTCCAGAATCTACTTCTCCTTTATAAGGCAGATAACTTCATAAATTATCCACACACATAACCTGTAGAAGTTAAAGCTGACACTTCCCACTAACACAATATGTATGAAGAAGAACTAAGTGGGGAACTGAGGACATTTCTCTGCACTCTCTTCTAATGCACCTTGTTACCGCTACGTAACGAAGTAGTTGTCACTGTACTGGTGTTAGCCTTCAGCCGGCACTAGCTTAACCACACAACGGTGGCCTGTGTGGAAATACCACATCTCTTGAGACCTTCAGGGTCTAAGGCCTTTATTCATGACGTAATTATGACAGCTGATTAGGCTACACTTGTTTCTTTCCACACCTGAGAGGATGGCAGCCTGTGGGCATGGGAGCCTGTGGTAAGCACACTTCTAAGAGGTTGACCTCAGCATCAGGAAAGCTATGCATTGCACTTCCAAAGAAACAGGCAAACTGCCTTTGAGAGATCAATGATCTGGAGCTGGCTTCTGAGCTCCAGGGAGGAATCCCTATTAAAGTGCCTCAATGGACACAACAAGTAGCTGTGTATGGGTTTGGGACAAACATTTTCTGTATGTGTTTAAATTGTCCATTGTGGCTCCTGATTTGAGTGGCCACAGCCAACTTGGGACAAGAGTTGGGGTCGTGGAGAGGTGGTTTCCTACCAATATCCCCAGAGACTGAGACGTGATCAAAAGGAATGTTCAGAAGACCTTTCAAAGCAAAATAAAAATGAAGTAGCAACAGAAATGACAGCTCCAGGGGTATGCAAAGTGCTCTAGCCTGGAACTTTCTGAGGTCTTGCATCTCATTGGATCAATAAACATTTATTGTGGATTTAGTATATGCAGGGTATGACCTCTGTGCTGTGGATACTATGAAGTGAATAACACAGCCCCTGCCTTCAGGAGCTGCCCCTCTAATGTGGGTGATAAGAAATTTCCCCAATAGACTCACATATTGAGTGAAAAAATACTACATCAGTGGGACAAACAAACATAAAAGGAGTCAGAAAAAGAGGAATGCACTGCCAGCCAGGATGACGTGGAAGGTTTTCTGGAAGCCCAGCCAGTTGCTAGGTCCTGCTGGAGTGACGGGTGACCAGAGGTCCTCATCCCCTCCTTCTCTCTGCAAACTCCCCACCTGCTGCACTCCAGACTGAGGTCTCAGCTGCTGTCATATTGAAAATTCCCCAGATAGACACTAACAAACATGTGGAAACAATAATCAGCTTTTACTAACTTACTTAATGGCATTGAGGGGACTTGGGGAACTCTGCTACCTTTTCTTTGCCTGTAGGACCCAAACATTTCTATTCTCCACTCTTACCTGAGGAAAAGTCTCAGTCTTCTCTCACGTGAGGCCTTTCCGTTTCCCTTAACATGTCATTGTAAATGACACCGAGGCACACCGAGGCTTCTTCTAATGGACACTGTGTAATACTTCCATATGCAGAGGATAAATCGATTATACGCACATTATAAACATCACCTCCATCAATTGTTATTGTTTTATTGTTATTATTTTAACCAGGTTGTAGGTCAAGGGAATAGGGTGCCAGAGTAAGGATAGGAAGCCACTGCATTTGGCAGTTTAGTACAAATTGACTTTCTTCTAGGTTTGCGTCTGTAGGATTCTTTCACATTATCTTTCCCACCACTCCTACTCATGAATGCATCCATGTTGGACACACACACACACACACACACTCACGCACATGCACATACACATGCACACAGACACAAGCACACAGCCTTGACTTAGGGATATGAGTTGAACTGGAATCAATGGTGAAACACCCTTATTAGTGAGCGTGATCATGGGAACCAAGGAGAAGCACCAAAGCCAGCAGAGTACATCATTGAAGAGTATTTTCTGTGTTGCTCCTTATCCGCTCCATGTCTTAATGTCTTCTCCTTTAGAAGGGGGGTAACCATAGTGCCTGCCTCAAACGTTACATGAATTAGTGTCTGCAGAGCACTGAGAACAGGGCTGGGCACGTTGTGAGTACCGTAAGTGAAGGTAGATAGATGAAGCAAACATGTAAATCCAGAGCCCAGCACATAGCCCATCTCTATATGTATTATTCAAGAAGATCCATTCTTAGCTGCTGTTTGAAAAATTCCTCAGCCCCCCCGCCTTAGAGGAACCCTCAGTTCAGGGTCGGGAACAGCTGCTGAGTAGTGCTGGTTCCCCATTTATCACCCTCTCCACATGGTGCAGGTTTTAGAAACCTTGTAGGGAACACTGAAATTGAAGCAAGTATAATCTTCATTGAATCTGGGTAGTACCTCTCCATCTCGAAGTTGGACTAAGGCTTGAATAAGTCCGGCCTATACAAATGTAAAGATACCAGCTTTCTTCCTGAAGCCAATAGACCAGTGTGTTACAAACAATTGTTGATAGTGACCTACAGTAAGAGAAACATTTTCTACTGTGAACCAGTACACAGGCACATAGATTTATGGCTGGGAAAAAAAGCATCCTAAAACAATATCCTTACTATATACAACACACTGGGATATTTTCTCTTTCTTCTATTTATTTTTTAAAGTATTGTTTATGACTATTCAGTTGATTTCACAATCCACCAATAGGTCATGATCTACCCTTTAACAAACACCAAGTCAGACCAAAAGCATCTTTCGGAATGGGCTAATGATCAGAAATGGAATCCTATAAAAGACTCTAAAAGTTCTTTAATGGAAGAAAGATGACTATTGATTTGGGTCTGTGTACCCATGTTTCATTCTCCTTGAGAATTTAAATTGCAAAGATAAATTCTCACCTTCAGGTGTGTTTAAAAAAAAAGTGCCTTTGCCTCATAAAATAGAAGTAATGGCACACCAGGCGGCATTCTGGGACACACAGATTTCTCTAGGACAAGTAATTATACTGAGGATTATCCAATTGAACTCTGACTGGGCATAACCACGTAATGGAGTGTGGTGGAAACATGGATGTCAAATGTTTCTCTTGGGCCCTGTTCCTGAATTGCAAAAATCTTTGAAATGCACTGACACTTTAAAAGCTGTGAGCTCTTTTGGCAACTGATATCAAAATAATTCGAGATTGAGGTCTCATTCCTCCTGGACAAGTTGCCATGGCACTCTGGTTTCCTGTATAACAAACATCACCAATGCCTTACTTTTGCATAGTACTTGGCAATTTATGAAGTGTTTTAATGTGTATTATCTCAACCTCATAACAATCCTGTGAGGTATACTGGGCAGGTATTTTCATACATTGCAATTATGACTGTACTGTCATTTAAGACTTAATGGGTTCCATTTTCATCATAAAGAGGGATCATTTTGAAACATGTTGTTGGCTAATAGCAAGAGACAACGCAATGTGGAAAGAACACTAGATGTGGCCTCAAAGACATGAGTTAAAATTCACAGTGTGCTAATTACCAGGTGTGTGCTTTGGGGGAGGTCTCCTAAGCCCTAGCTTCAAGTTACATTTAGCAAGTAAAGAGGCATAAGCTGTGCTCACAAGTGGAAGATTGATGTACTGGAAAGTAACATGAACTTGACTGTCACACAGAACTGGATTCAAATCCTGACTTTGGCACAAGTTCTGTCAACATAGCCAAGTGGTATAGCCTCTCTGAACCTTAGTTTCTTCATCTGTAAAATAGACATTACAATGAAATATCATTGGCCAATGAAAACATTCTAATTGATATATCATACCTGCATCCAACTGCCTCTAATTTATTCTATTTAAGTGCCAATTTTAAAAAGTAAAGTCTGCCCTCTGTATCCACAGTTCCTCATTGGGACATTCGACCAAGCATGGATCAAATTCAACCACATGGAACCCGCAGATACAGATGGCCAACTGTACTGGCCATTTTATGTAAGGGAGTTGAGCATCTAAGGATTTTGGTATCCGTGGGGGATCCTGAAACAAATTCCCCATGGATACCAAGAAATGACTGTAAATCTAAGTCACTTTCCTACTAAAAATCTTCCATAGTTTCCCACTGCACTTCAAATAATGTTGCTTAGAGCCTGTGCCCACTGCTGTTCCTGCTGCCTGAAATGATCACACCATCACGACCCCAATCCCACTCACTCTCATCCTGTAGGTCTCAGTGTAAGTGTCACCACACAAGAGCCTATTCCTGGTCTTTAGAGGCCACAGATATAATTAAATGATTGTTTGTATAACTGTTTGTGTAATGTGGGCTCCTCCCACTGGAGTTTAAATTCCAAGATGGAAGGAATCACGACTACCTTCTTCATGGCTGTTACCTCAAAGCATGGTCTCTGGAGTTACACTGTCTTCACTTGAATCCCTCTACCTGGGTAATTTTGGAAAAGTTACTTCCCCTCTCTGTGCCTCACTTATTCTCCATAAAGTGGAGTATCTTAATGGTGTTCACCCTCATAAAGTTATGTGAAGATAAAATGAGAAATCTTATGGTAAAGAGTTATCGTCCAATGCTCAACACAGAATAATAGATGCTAGCTATTGTAGGTGATAAATGTTGGTTGAACGAAAAGATTAGTTAACTGAATGACATAAAGTTTGTAAAGAACCACATACAAAACCTGGAATAATAGTAGACACAAAATGTTAGTGCCATCCTTCCTTCATTATTGAGAGAATCCCTCAAGGGAAGCTGTCATCAAAAGAGTTCAAGAAATGTTAAGTAGACAAAGTTAGAATGAAAAAATATGGGAATTTATTATTATCCAATAGCCAGCTCATAAGCTGTTCATGGTCATTTCTGAAGGAGACAATCCTATGGACTCTTATCACTGAGTGTCAGTTCTGGCAATGGGTTGGGAAGGGAAGGGAGCCTGTGGGGAGCTGAGGGTTTGGGACGACATTCATGGTATGGAGAGCAAGTGAAAGTGCCATACGCTGTGTGGAAGCATCCAGGAGTGCTGGAGCTTGATGACTGATACTTGATGACTGAGGACTTGGAACAAAAGTAGTAGGAAGAGCTGGGGCCCTGCAGACCTTGGAAAACTGGAAGTAGGAAGAGAACAAACAAGTTCTTAAGGGAGTTTGAAGAAGAAAAATAGAGGTAGTGGAAAGTCTTAATCTCTAACCGGACCAAAGGATAGAAAGAAGCTTCTTGCGACAAAAAGCACAGAATTAAGGGTTGAACCAGTTCCGCCTGGACTACTGGAGATGTTCCTTTGCAAAATGAACTAGGAGCGAGTGTGTGCAGAAATTAAAAGAAAATTGGGTGACTTTCACAGGTGTTGCAATGCACTGAGCTTGCCTGGTGTGTTGATGTGGATAGGGTTTGACAGCAGGATTCACTGGGAGTTTGAGGTGAAGATCATGAAAGATCATAACTCATCAAGGCAAGATGAGGAAGGTGAAGCTGAAGAATTGCCAGTAGGGATTGACTACAGGTAACAGTTTAAGGAGGAAGTTGATGCTTAAATAAATAAATAATTTTTAAAAAAATCCATCAAGAATACATGAGACCAAGAAAAGAGATCTTTGATGTTGTTGTCCAAAATTCAAGGTAAAAGTCTACTTATTCACCTCAATGTAAGAGACGGGAACAGAGGTGTACATGACAAGCTTTGGATCTGGTAAGATTCATGTGTGCTCTCCCCAGTCAAACCTTCCTACTTGCAATTATTCCTCATCTCTATGAAAAGTCCACACTGGGGACTTGACTTCTCAAGCATAGAATACCATTTGGCAGCCGGGAAGGAAGGAGTTAAAGAAACATGGTTGTGGCACAGCTGGGAGCCATTAACAATTAAGTTCTTGGACAGAAACCCAGCAGGAAGCTGACAAGGGGCTGCAGAGACACAATGGCCTCTGAAAAGTAAAAACTTGATTTAGAAATGAATAAGCTGCCTTTACCAGTGAACCTTCAGCAAAACCCAAATCCCCTAATTAAGAATGAAGAGCAGATATTGGTTAAGAGTTTATATTATGCCTTGCCATAAATCAGCGTTCTTAATAAGAAAGATAACGGATAAGTTAATAATTTCTGAAAATATATTTTTAAAAACTGCGTAAGATAAGAAAGTGGTCTTGACCTGACTTAAAAATCCATAAACATAAGATACCTTAGTGCTTTCAGCCATTTGCTTCTCAGTTCTGTTTCCATTTTTGATGGCAAGAAGTTTGATTTTGGAGATACACTAATAAATCTAGTACTTAGAGTGATATTATCTCAAACAAAGTTCCCAGGTCTCATGCTTTTCAGCTCATACTTTCTCCCTGCCTCTGATCCCCTCACATGAAAGACCCCATCTTCCTACTGATTTTTCTTGTTTCTCTCTAGCCCAGAAGGATCCATACTAGACATCCATGATTCTCTAATATTCTCTGATAAAATTTAATTCATGATAAATTTGCAGAAACCTATGGGTTACTCCAGCCAATCTTCATTTCTTCTTTCTCCTACCATTTCTAGTCCTTACATGTATGTTTCATCTCCACCATCACTATTGACCCAATCTGATCATGCTGAGTTTGGCACTTTATTCATGTTGTCTTTGAGTCATTCAGTTGTCTAATGTATAAAGCATTACCTTCTACTAAAGATTTCAAATCACTTGACAGCAGGGGAATGCCTCATGATTCATGTTTATCTTCTGTACTGCCTTATTCAGTGCAATTTACACAATAAAACATAAAGAGTTATAAGTCCTTTTAGAACTGAATGAGTACCTCGACATAACTGAAAACTGCCTAGGCTGTTTGAGAAGGTAGTAGGTAGAGAAGGAACAAGAGAGTACACTGATATATAAAATAGTAGGCCTGGTCAAAAACCTTCTCTGTATAAGACTCTTAAGGAGGATATAATATAAAAAGTCAAATGGAGGAGTATTCCGATAACATAATTTACACTTGTTTACATAAGACTTAAGACGAAATGAATACAAGAGTGAGAGCCATTTCCTTACTTGATCACCATTACTACTGGTTAGCATAGCACCTGACACAACAGAGGAACTCAGTCATATGTGTTGAATGAAGGAATAGTTGAAAATAATCAGTCAATGGTAATATCAATAATTGACTGGATTAGCCAGGGAATATTTCCCAGATACATTGGGGAAAATATAAATTTAATGATGGGAAGGGACATAATTTGAGGCTTCACAAGGAATGAGATTACTTAGGCAAAAGTTAATGGCCTAAGAAATCATAGGGAAGAGAAGGTTGTAGAACACTTTTCACTTTTTCTTTTTAAGAGAGAGGGTTAAGGGATGGTGTGGAAAGGGTGACTATGAGCCCTAGAAAGTTGTGAGCATTGGAGAAGTGAGTATAAAAAGAGCTGGGGGTAGAGAATAATTTAAGTTGATGGAGTCAGAACTTTGAGAGCCTATCAGGAAGTTACGGCAATTAAGAGGGATTAACCCAAACAGATTATTTGGATAGTCTATCAGGAACAGGAAGATATAGGGGGAAAAAGGGCTTGCTTGGGCTTAATGCTATTAGGGAGTATCATTTTCTGGGACCTAGTCCTACAGGCTTCTGTGATGTTAAAATCAAGCTGATAAGTCCCTGGAGGACTTAGAAGCATTTTACTGCCCTCATTTGGAAGGTGAAGCCATTGACCTCAAATCCGAGGAATGTGTTACTTTGTTCTCTTAATAATAATAATGAATTTTCCCAGTGTTAGCAATGCACAAATGCAAGATGCCTGGATGGAGTTGAAAGGGTTCTGCAGAATGGACGGTCCAAAGGATGATTGGTCTTGGAAATCTGTGCCAGTGAGACCAGCTTCCATCCAGCCCAAAGAAGTCATCTGATGAGTTTTCACAGCTGAATAAGAGCTGAAAAGATCAAAGGGTCCCCTTATGTTTAGGTTGTGTCAGGAGCAAAAGACTAGATAAGGAGCCACATTTCACCAGCACCAAGAATCACACTCCTTCTTCACCTCTTCGAAATGTCAGTTGGAATTTTGTAAGTGGACATAAAGGAGGATGTAGCTATGCTAGGCAATCATCAATTCATGATCAATGGTCAAGATATTTTGGAAGCCGTGTAAGTAGCACAGATACTCACCATTTCTGTGATAAGGTTTTTATCTTCTTTTGAGAGATAGTCCCAAATTTTAGCAGAGTTCTTGGCTAGAAGGAAAATACGACCTCACATCTCTATCAATTTTGACTCATATTCATTTTTCTGTATGAATTTGACACACATTTGTCAAGGAAAAAATATTTTATAGAAGCATTTTTTTAAAATGCTGTAGGTAGGAATTGGCTGTGCTTTCTAATTAGACCCTATAAAAAGCCAGTTCCCACGTGAACGAAAGTTCCCTTGGGTTACCAATAGCGGGCCTCGCTGGAATGTCGGGAAATTCAGGCAGAATCGTTGGGGCCAATCTCATACCATCTGCTCAGCATCCTCAAAAATCCTATTCCAGAAGGCAGTTCTTCGAGTTTTTAGGCGTGTTTTTGACTTCACTCAGTGTGGCTGATAAAAATAACCTTCATATTTTGAATCACAATTCCATGCATACGTTCCTAAAAAAATTGGGCAAAAATTTCAGTCTCTCTAGTCTCCCTCATTGTCTGTCTCGCAAACTGTACTTAGCTGAGAGAACCAGCCTCCTTCCTTAATGACTGTATATTAAGAGATGCTGTCATCTTGTTAAAGAGTGTGCCAAGTGGATGTCTTCCTTTGATCACTTGTCCTCTGTTCCTGTGGACTTAGAGTTGCAGCAGCCTCTATTGTTTGAGTGATAAGTCCATATCTGGTGAACAGGGGAGTTCTTGTTATCAGGGTGAGAGGAATGTCTTTAATTATTTATTATCTACTTTCTGTAAACTCAACTCAAATATAGCAGGCGGCAAGCAGAAACCAAAATGATGTCTTGTTAAGATTCATAGCGTTTTCTCTGAAAAGAACATATTCTTTATCAAGGACTAAGAAAGGGTCCTTTTCCCTTTTCCTTCAGCATATGAAATATTTACTTGTTAGCCCGCCTCTGAAATAACCGTTTTCCGTAGAGCTGTAGCAGCCCAGCCCATCAGTGTGCTGGTTAATTAAGTGTGACCTAAACCAACTTGACTTGAGCTCTGCATTAAATGCACAAAACCCATTTGAGCTGACCAGCAGTAGAAGTGGTACTCAGAGAAATTGGAAAGGATTTCTCCCAAATGCTTTCTACTTACTTACAGCACTCAAGTAATGGTTGAAGATTAGCATATGACATGACAGATTACATTAAGTCATGTCTTTGCAGTGCTTTATGACAGCACTATCACATTAGCTTCTTAGCACTGGCACATCGAGGCATGCAAATGTTTTCAGACCCTCTTATTCAAATCTACAAGCTGACATGGCAGCCCTGATATGATTATTAGTCATTTGAGAGACTTTAATTCATGTCATCAGATAACAGGTTCTGCTAAAAGGTTATAGAAACTGTCTGCTTTTAATGAAGCTCTCAAAAAAAGACCCTCAGAAACCCTGTTACACACCAAGAGCCTTGGTTTGACTTTATTGACAAGATCCCCCTAAGAATGAACTTGAGTGGAATAGCTAAATAGACATCCAGACATTGGCAATATTGTCTGTTTTTCAGAGAAGACCCTGTGGGACGGTTGCGGTGATCTCCCCTCTTACCACACTCCCTCCAGCTCATTCTAATTTGACTGTAGCCTCCAGTACACAGCATAGATGATGACCCTTAGACATTTTTAGAATCTGATATCCAATATGAGTCTTACAGGCATAAAGATAATTATTCCTAGAACATTCATTACAGTTTGGGAATCAGCACTGCCATAGCTCACAGTAATGGGTTAATGGTGTCTGGCCAAGCTTGGCATGACTAAGTGGTGATGTGATTGAAGACCATTGGAGTTTGTAATCCGTAGTTTGTTTGCTGTAAATCGGTTTTGTAGTCAAATGTTTTGTTTTATAATGTGGCGATCTGCACTTAGGCCCCCATAGAACCTGTCTTTTCAAAATGCTTCCACATAAATCAATGGAATTTGGCACCAATGATGATCTTGTCAGAATGAAGGAAGATGGCACTAGGAAGATGGGCTGGTGCACTGCAATGAAGCAGAGCACCACAGAGAGACCTCTGCAGGTGAAAAAAGTGTTTCATGAAGGATCCAAGAGACAAAGCATTTCCCAAAATCTGGAAAAGTGAATGCAAATGCAATTTTTCTTTCCTTTTCTTAATTTTTTTCTTAAGGTCCAAAACAATGAATACTGAAAAATCATTGCTGGAGAGCTTCTTAAGAGCAGAGAGTAAATGTATTGATCAGTCTCTAAAGTCTGTTTTGTTTTTCCTTTTTTTGGTTATTAATGTTCAGTGTCAAAGTGTTCATTCAGATCTCTGGAGTAAAGAAAGACACATTTACAGTTTAAAGTAAATTAATTTATAGTCATTCCACTAAGAAAATATTCAAAATTATTTGACTTGTGGTTGATTTCATTTCTCTCTATGCAGAGGTGTTAACATATATTGCCTTAACTAAATTATGAATTTAATGTTATTCATATTACCTTTTTTCTCTAAGTTTCTTTTCCTTGTTTCTTTTCAATTTAACAATTATTTTTGAGATCATCTAGTGTATGGTCTACCTCTGTCCTTCCTTGCAGCTTTTCTTCTAACCTAAAGTATAATATTTTCTAAAGTAATCTTGGCTGAAAAGGTGAGTAACATACCAAACATGGAGAATATAAAGGGGCATTGATAAACTATCATGTAAACAAGTTGTGATTTAACTAAGAGCTTCTCTTAAGAAGTAGTCTGAAGAGAGCAAAGAAATCAGAAAAAGGCATTAGATTATATAAATCAGATCATTCTCTTCCCTCCCCTTTCCATCAGCCTCTTTTGCCCCCTTCACGCCTGCCAGGCTGTGATGGCAAAGGGCAGGGGCACAGTGCGTGTCTGATGGGAGATGGCTCTCTGGAGAATCTCATGGCCGGCAGGAAAATGCTGCTGAACACCACCCCCCCCCCCCCATGGCTCTTTTCTCTCTGACCCGCAGAGCAAGTTCCAGGTGGACACTCCAGGTGTGCAAGCATGTAGTGAGCATCTGCACCAAGCCAGACTCTGTTCAGCACTAGAAACTCAAGCCACGTGTGCGGCACGTGTCACCTGTTGCTCGCTCCATTCAGGCTGCAAAGCAGGAAAGGTGAGTCACTCTCTTTTCTGCAGCCTGATTTGATTATGTGAAATTTCTTTTTTCTCCACATTATAGAAGTGATAGCCGGCCTTCCTTAGTACCCCTAAACTCATTTTCCATTTTGGTTGATGTCCCTTCCCACCTTCTAACACTTTCAAGCAGATTTTATTTTTCTTATTTCAATTAGAGCTGACCTCCTTTTCACTTTTAATAACACCACACTAAAAAAAAAAAACTTTTTTTTTCTTTCCTCTTTTTAGTGATTTTTTCCTGAAAATAATTCCTCTAGGTTCCAGGTAACCCAAGGATGGTGGTGCCTTATTCATCTTTATATGCCCGCTACCCAGCACAGTGCCTGATACGTGGCATATGAGCTGTAAGTGTTTAGTGACTGGATAAATGAGTAAATAGAGAAATAACTTTGGGAACTACCACAACTATACAGAGAACTGTATTCTCATTCTTGGTCACATTCTCTTTTGCTCCTCCTAAAAAAACAATGTTTCTCTATTGGCGGCCTTTTCTGCCTCCCTATGATCCTCACTTTACGTATGCGTGTATGTATGCATATATGTATGTATGTGTATGTATATGTGTGTATGTGTATATGTGTGTATATATATGTGTATTGTGTGTATGCATATATGTATATGTATATGTGTGTGTGTATATAGGTGTGTATTTCATGTTGACTTCACTTTCAATGTTTCTTCCATACCATAGATTAGGAATTTGGTAATTTTTGATGCATAGACACTTGCCCGTGGATTGTAGTAAAATTATGAGTTATGTACAACCAGCTACTGTTGGTACTTTAATCTCCTCTGCCTCTTTGGTGTAACAGCCACCGCTGGAACTTGGATCTAGTCACTTACACAAACTCCCCTTTGATACTGGTACCCGATCCTCCCAATATTTTTGAAACAAAGGACCGAACAAATGTTCTGAATGTGTTCTTGGCTCACCTGCCTGTTCTGTGGGCCTCAGAGACGAAATGCTGGCTCTCTGGTCTCCAAAACATATAAAGAATATACAAATAACTTAAGAATATCATTTGGATGCCAACATTTAATATCCCACAAAATTCTCACTGGCTTAAGCCAATTTCCCAGCACAGTGTTCTCCCATTTCTATTTCTCTCCATCTCAGGGTTTTCAAAGAAAACAAACATCTGCATCCATAGATTAGAGCCCTCCCATAAACACATGTTCCTATCAAAACCAATCAAAACGGAAAAAAGAAAGAACAGAATATTATACATTTTTCTTTAGATCTGATGTCTGATTTTCATTAGGTTTAACCTTATTTCTTTTAGATCCTAGGCAGTGACCCAATATTTATTTTCCTGGCTGGGCCCTGTTCTTGCCAATATTTCACTCTGGCTCCTAGCGGCCTTTCTGAGGAGTTCAAGGCTCTCACACTCCCTTTTCTCTTCGGCTGCCCCTTGGAGACACACATTCGTCACATGTATCCTTTTCATCTCAGAGTTAATTTTGAGCCCTTTCTTTCCTCCTATTCACAACTTCTTAATTTCTCCCTTTCTTATTGGATTTATGACTCAGTACTTTAATTTATTCATCATATAATGTCTTTGTAACTCATTTTTTCTAGTAATTTACACTGAACCATATGCTTTCTGCTGCTGCCTCCTATTATATTGATCTGTAAAGCTTCTGGGGGCAATGATTAGCATGAAAGAAGCCCTGCAAATGAAAGTTATATTGTATCCTATTTGTTCTCTTTTGAACAAAATATATTTCAGCGTTCTCCAAGTGGTAGCAGATATTCTTTAATTTTTCAGGGTTTTGTATGATTTCAGTTTATATATATACATATATATATATATATGTATATATATCTGTGTGTGTATGTGTATGCCTTTTTTGAAACTCGAAACAAAACATTGTTTTTTAAAAATTTGACATTAACTTGAAATTAATACAGTCCTCAGTTGTATTTTGCAGCCCACGTTGATCCTCAAAGCCAAAACTTCTCCTAAATTCCTTATAAGGGAGCTTGAACCACATAGCAACTAGCTTGTGTGCAGGGCATGGTTTCTGTTAGATCTGTCTGATGCATTTGCATAGGTCATATGAGATAACATGTAAGCTAGTACTTCAACTGTAATGATGGTACAAATACCAAGGTAGGAGTCAAATACCAGGGGTGGCACTCACATCTCTGACTTCTGATCTCCTCAGGCATAAAACAAAGACGACACTAATGCTTATCCCTAGCAATGTCCTGAGAATCACAGGAGAAAACGCGTGCAAAAACACTTTACCGATAGAAAAGAAACTTACGAAATATTGATGAATATTTTTTAAAAGGCACAATGTAATATTCATATCCTTTGTTCTTTGTTTATACTCTTTGTTCTTTGGGTCTCACAGGGACTAAAGCATATTCGTTTGCATTCCATAAACAAAGATTTGGCCAGGGTTATTTGTGCTAAGAAGTAACATGCCATGTCAACTGAAAGATATCAATCAACCAAAATTATACAGTGCCACTATTTCTAAACAAGATCTTAAAACAATCTGTGGCTTTCCACACTCAACAAAAGGATACAATCAATAAGTAATCTGGCAGTCCCTAAGTCTGGTCTTTCATGGACCACAGCATGTGGAATGTTGGGAATTTTGTATCCCCAGATCATTTTAGGAATTAACCCTAGACCCAGTCCATAAACCTGAGGATTATCTTCCTTAACTCTGAGAGGAGCCAGCAAAGATAAGCCCCAGAGGGAAGGCTGTGACAACAGTTTAACTGGGTCTCTGCATCCAGCTCTCAATATGACCTTGAGCCAGTCTGTGAGTCTACGAGAGAGTTGGACTGAGCCATAGGATCGGAAAGTCTTTATCAATGGAACCCTGAGTTCAAAGCAGGGTACATGGAAGCCCATTTTATGAGACAGATACGGTTGAAACTCCTGAAGTTGAAACGAGGATGGGTGTCTAAAGCCCTGCTCACAGGAGCTCTGCTTAACCCATACCATGTCACCTTCAGCTTTAGAGTCCATAAGGCAACTCAGAAAACCACTGGATAAAATGATTTGCCATATTCCTCTGGCTTCTTCCTAGGAAGACCTTTTCCTTCTGTCTTTTGTCATCCAAGGCCTAGCTCAAAATCTTTTCTGCTTTTTCTCTTCTAATCTCAAAGTTTTCTCCTCCATTCTTTTTACTTTGGAAATTTAAGAGATATGAAAAAATAGAAAAACAATAAAACAAATGCTCATATTCATACCACCTATTATTAGTAATGTTTTGTTTTATTTGCTTTTAATACTTTTTAAGAAATAAAACTTTACATATATATTTAAGAATATAAATTACATATAAATATATAATATTACTTGTATATATTTATTAAGTAATAACTTATTTAATTTAATATTAAATAATATTTGTTTATTTATTTCTCGCTCCCCAGAGGCAACCATTATCATGGATTTACTGTGCATCCTTCCTATTTATATTTTAATACAAAAACAAAACAAAGCCTATATATGCTTCCATAAATAATATATGACATTTTTGCTATGATTTTATAACAGATATAATGTTCTGTTTCTTGTTTTTTTTTGTTTTTTTTGTTTTTTTTAATCCTTCTAAGGATTATGCCAAAAACATAGCCAGGTTGATTATTTTACTAAACCGTTGTATAGTTTTTCTTCATATGACTATTCCACATTTTATTTATGCATTTCCCTATCTATGATCTTTCAGGCAGTTTTTCCCCTCCATTCAAACAATCCTAAAATATATACTTTTAGAGCTTTTTATAGCTGTCTCTCTACTTTCTACAGCTATAAGAGTCTCTCTATATTGTACACCTAAAAGTGGTATTGTTGGACCCTAAGGTATTTACTTTACACAATTTACTAGAGGCTGCCAAATTCTCTCCAAAATGTCGTTAACAATTCAACCCTTAGAGTTCTCAGTATTTCATATTCTTGAACTCTTAAATTGTTTTACATTTTGATTAAGAAAAAATACTATAGAAGGGTTCCTAAATTGGGGGATTATAATTTTTATTTGGAGATTGTAATTCAAATTTCTTGGGAATTGCAATTCAATACCTTGGCTTATTTTCTGATTTTGTTGTTGTCTTTTCCTTACCTTTTTAAAAGTGCTTTATATGTATTCTGGAAGTTAATTGCTAATCAATTATCTATCATATATTAAAAATATCTTCTCCTGTCTCTCATTACTTTATCTTTGTATTATTATTATCCCCATTTCACAGGCAAAATAGTGGGCTACAGGAAACTTAAGAAATGAATTCCACAAATTCATGTGGAAGAGTAAAAGTATATGAATAAGCAAGGAAGTTTGAAATAGATGAGCAAAGAAGTGGTGCGGTGTGGCAGCTTTTTGCAGCTGCAGGACTGAGGTCCCCATATTTTTGCTGGCTGTCAGAGCCGGCAGCTGAATTCAACTGCCAGAGGACAGACACCTTCCTTGTTACATGGTCCTATGACATGTAACAGACAGTAATGGAGACTCTATCTTGCATCAAGTCCTCCTCACTTCAAATCTCTGACTTTAGGAAGAGCCCAGGCCCTTTTAAAAGTTCACCTGATTCAGTCAGGCTCCATACAGAATAATCTCCCTATTTTCAGGTCAGTTGATTTGAGACCTTAATTAGATCTGCAAATCCTTTCAACTACACATAGGTTAGTATTTGATTAAATTACAGGAAGAAGATGCGTGTACACCAGAAGGCAGGAATCATAGGGACATCTTAGAATTCTGCCTACATGGAAAGTCCTTTCTCTCCTCCCTTTCAGGATGTTTCCCTTTAAATCTGTGGTCTTCAGCCAGGGATAACCTTGCCCTCAGGGGATATTCGGCAATGTCTAGAAACATTTTAACCTGTCAAAACTGAGGGGAGAGGGTGCCACTGGTACCTAGTGGGGTAGATACCACAATGCACTGGACAATCTCCCACAACAAATATCTTGCCTAAAATGTCAATGGTACTGAGGTCACGAAACCTTGCTTTATATTTACATTACTTTGCTGGCAGACTTTTGGTTAGTACTTACCTGATCTATCGTCTCCCAAAACTTTATTTTCTACCTTCTCTATTATTTGCTTTTAAAGTAGTATCTTGAAAAAAAGCATATATCTGAATTTGATTTTATCTTATCTGAGAGTCTCTGTCTTTTAATCCATGAGTTGGCTGCTTATATGTGTTATTAATACTTATACTTAATACAATAAGTATTAAGCTAAGATTCTTCTCCCACAATTTTAGCTTTTTGCCCATTTGTTTTTGCTTTCTGTTGGATGATGAGTTTTGCTTGTTTCTATTTTTCCCCCATCTGCCTTTGAAAAAATATTTCAAGTTTATTCTTTTTACTTAAGTAATAAATGTAAGTAAATTTTTACTTAAATTAATATTTCTCTAAAAAAGTTAGAATAAATATCTTCATTTTCCTCCTGAACAAGATAAAATTTCTAGCATATTTTAAGTTAGCATCCTTTCTAATGCTCAAGTTGTTATCTATTCTTTCTTGTTCTGTAATGAATGTTATTAACTATAATAGAAATATTATTAACTATTGTTTTATCATGATTACTATTCCATATTATTTATAGGTATTTGTGGTAATAGTACATTTATTATGTTCATAGTCATTTCTGCTTTAGATTTGCCACCTTGATTTACTGATGTTCTGACACATCTATTTTTTTTCTTGAAGCCCACACTTTCCTCCTAGTATAATTTACCTCCAGAAGTAATTTTAAAGTAGCCCTTTCAGGGAGCCCTGTAAGTAGTAAACTTTATGAGCTCTAGGATGTATGTCTATTAACATATCTATTTTAATCTCACCTTAAGTGATTGGTTCGTTTTCAATTCTAGGCTTATGATAATTTTTGCTCAAATTTGCAAATACATTAATTGGATTATTTTAGAGATACATGGCTGCTACTCCTGAGTCTGTTGCTAAATTTATTTCCATCCCCTTTGGGATAATCTTTCTTTCGTCTCGTGACTTTTACGATTTTTTCTTTATCCATGATATTCTGTAAATTCCCTACAGTGTTTCTAAGCGTAGATTTATTTTTAATTCTACCAAGCGCTCAATGTATCTTTTCAATTTAAATTCCTGTTTTTGTCATACCTGAAAATTTCTCAACTGTTTCTCTTCAAATATTACCTATTTGCCATTCTTTCTGTGTTCTACTTTCAAAATTCCTGTTAGAAGTAGATGCGCCTCTCCCTGTTCCTCCCACCAAATACAGCTAAGATCCCTGGACAACATGCCAAGTAAACATCAAGAGTGTTGGGGTCCTCAGGACTTTCAGAGCAACAATGGTGGTGGGCTTTTTTTTTTTACCGCATATATCCCAGATTGGGTGCTGGAGGCGCCAGCAATCTGTAAACACCAAGGGCATAAACAAAAAAGCCCCAAGAAAAGTTGGCTCCTTTTGCCCGAAAGACAAGGAAAACAGCAGCCTAGCAAAACAGAAAGCTTTTAAACAATAACACCCTGCTCCAGCCAGACACCACAGAAAAAAAAAATCTACGGCCTAAACCCCACCTCTCTCGGCAAAGGGATAGTGGGGCATCTAGACTTCACCCTTGCCTGACTGGAATGAGGTGTTTCCCTGCCCCCCACCTACCAGGGTGATATCAGAGAAGGCCAAGTGGGAAGCCAAGACTTTAACCCAAGGATAGTAACAAGGAAACTCTCACTTCTGTGGTGTCATTGGAGACTATGTGGGGAACCCTACACTTCCCCCACTACTTATTGATTGTGAGGCACAACTCTCCTCTCCTTTCTGAGTTGGTGTCAAAGGAGACCTAGAGGAGAGCCAGGACTTTCACCACCTTTCAGAGGTAATGGAGTACCCCCACTACAGGATCTGTGGAGGCCCCATGGGGAACCTGGACTCCCACCGCCACCTGGCAATAATAGCAAGGTGATGCTTCCCTTCTCCACTCATGCAGTATCATAGGAGGCCTGCTAAACAGAAGATTTAAATAAAATCTGGAATCTCAAAATGTAATACCCCAAATTTCCAGGGTACAATTGAAAATCACTCATCATACCATGAGTGATGAAAATCTCAAATTGAGTGAGAAAAGAGAATCAGCACATGTCAATACTGGAATGGTACAGTTATTGGAATTATCTGACAAGGATTTTAATGCAGTCATCATAAAAATGCTTTAAATGAATGATTACAAAGAAGCTTGACACAAATGAAAAATTAGAAAGTCTCAACAAAAACGTAGAAGATATAAAGAAGAACCAAATGGAAATTTTTTATTTGAAATACACAATAGCTGAAATGTAAAACTCAGATGAGCTCAACAGCAGAATGGAAAGGACAGAGGAAAGAATCAATGAATTTGATGATAGAACAATAAAAATCACCCAATATAAACAGAGAGAATAGACAAGGGAATAATAAAAGAACAGAGCCTCAGGCACCTCAGGGACTACAACAAAAGATTTACCAATTGTGTACTTCAAGTCCAAGAGGCAGGGGTAAGAGAAAACCGAAAGAGTATATGAAAAAACAAGGGATGAAAATTTCCCAGATTTAGAAAAGCAAACAACAACAAAACAACCCATAAATCTATTCAAAAAGTTAGTAAAACTCAGAATAAACTAAAAAAAATCCATACCAGGACATATAATAATCAAACTTCTAAAAACTAAAGGCAAGGGAAAAAATCCTGAGCACTGTGAAATGGCACTTTACCTACAGGGTAAAACAAGTTTAATGGCAGTGATTTTAGATCAGCCAAAAGATCAAGGTCAAAAGTCAGCAGTGATAATTCATGTTGATAGTATGTATCCTTGCTATGATGGGATAAAATGGCCCTTTATCTCTGTGGGTTTCCCTCCAAAATTCATAATCCCAGTCTAAGCATGAGAAAAAGATCAGACAACTCCCAATTAAGGGACATTATACAAAATACTTGCCCAGTACTTCTTAACACAATTAAGGGCATCAAAAACAAAGAAAGCCTGCAAAACTGTCACAGCCAGGAGAAGCCTAAGGAGACATGACAATTAATATAATGTAGCATCCTGAGTGGGATCCTGAAATAGAAAAAGGACATGAAGTAAAAACTAAAATAATATGAATAAAATGTGGACTTTATTTAATTAGTGTATCAATATGGATTCATTATTTGCAATGAAGGTACCCTACCAATGTTAATAATAGGGGAAATTGAGTGTTAGATATATGGGAACTCTCCTGTACTATCTTTGTAATTTTCTGTAAATCTAAAACTGTTCTAAAAAAAACTTATTTTAAAAATAAGTAAATGTTTTAAATATACCAATTAAAAGACAGCTTGGCATAATGGATTAAAAACATGACCGAAGCATATGTATACCATACAAACATTCATAAAAAGAAAGTAGGAGAGGCTATATTAACATCAGAATAAGTAAACCTCAGAGCAAAGAAAATTATTAGGAACAAGGAGACATTGATACAATTATACATATATTATTATAAATTATTTTGGTTATAAATTACTAACCAAATTTAATTTTCCTGTTTTAATATTATATTAAATGTAATATTAAGATGTAACCTTTGGAGGAAACTGGGTAAAGGATATACAGGACCTCAGTTTACTGTTTTTGCAAATTTCTGTGAATCTATAGTTATTTTAAATAAAACATTTT
This sequence comes from Balaenoptera physalus, assembly GCF_965194825.1. NCBI lineage: Eukaryota > Metazoa > Chordata > Mammalia > Artiodactyla > Balaenopteridae > Balaenoptera > Balaenoptera physalus. The sequence continues at coordinate 119,081,369 of NC_138882.1, forward strand.
TTAAAATATTAGATATTTGTTAGATCTTCTTATTCTACTTTTCAAATTTTTTGACTTTTCTTTCATTGGTTTCATTTCTCATTTCTCTATATTCTTTTAGGGGAGATTTCCCCTGTTTTTTCTTCCAATTAATTACTTCTTTGTTTAGCTATATCTTTTCACCTATCTAGATTTTTTTCAAATGTGCACGTTATTATTTCCAACTCTTTTTAATTCCTTTTTTAAATCTCTAACTAATTGCTTATTCTTATTTCGTAATTTTACTGTTACAATTTATCTCTAATTCCACCAGAGTATAATTTTTCCTTCGCTACACATTGTCTCTCATTGACAGTAGAATTTCTCACATTCTATGATTACTTCCTTCCATGTGTGGCTTGGTTGTGGTGGTCCACTATGGGGTGGTTTTGCAGTTGCTATGTAATCAGACCCTACACTTTTCTAATTAATCTCTTTGCTCAAGCTCAATTTCTGAATGTCAATTTCTATCCCTCACAGATTATTATTTATATTTGTGGGCAAAGTGGGCACCTAACTTTAGGCTTCCATCTAGCCAGAATAAAGATATATTTAAATTTCCTTTTATGGAGGTCAGCTAGTTCTTGGCTCCCAACTTTAGACTGTAATCCCAGTTTCACCTCCTTTTACACATAGGTTGCATTTACAACTGATATCACCATGTGGTTGTTAAAACCCCACTCCTAAGATTTTCCTTTATAAGTCATTTGACTTCCAATTACTATCATGGATATCTTAAACTTATCTGTACCTGAATGTTTCCCTTCCTTGTATTCCAGATCAGCTATACGGTTTTGAAGAGAAAAATTAACTATTTTACTTGGCATACCTAAGCACTTGGAGCAGAAGAGGAGGATGTTTAATATTTTCTTAATATCTCCAGTTTGTCCCAAAATGCTTCTATATATTACCATGTATTTGGGGGTTTATCTGAGGTTTTATTTCTTTTAAGGCAGGAACCATAGCTCATCAAACTTTGTATCCCTCATGACACCTATAATATTTCCTGGCCCAGAGTGAATTCTTATTGAACAAATGCATTAATTAAAGGATTAGATGACTGGACAAGCATTTTCTTGCCACACCCTATTTTTGATGAATACTTCTGTTTAGACATATAGCTCATACAAGATGTATTATCTCTAGATGTCTGAGATTCTGTTAATCACTTGTCCAGGACTATAGAGCCGAATAAAAACAACACAACAAAGCATTCACAAAGTGATTAATTCTATCCACTCCCAAGTCTATACTGCAATCTAAACCGGCTCAATTCTTTCTACATGACAGCAGTCTAGAGAATATTGTCCTTACCCACTAATGATAGAAGGACATTAGGTTTCACAGTTAGCCAAGAAGGGGCCTCCAGACTCAGAGGAAACACCATGTGAAATAAATAAATAAATAAAGGAATCATGGAAAGCAATGCAATGAAGAGCTAATTCTGTTTATTTTTAGTGGTTGTGAAATATAACTTGAACAAATGTGTCACTGTACTATGTTCCCTGCAACTTTTTTTTCCCCTTTCAAATATTCATTTTCAGGAATTGTACTAAAAATAAACTCAAGAGCTTGGTTTTGACCACATGTTGAGAGCCTTATCCCTTTAAGTCATTTCATTATTTCATTAAAATAATCCTTAGTTGGCTCAAGATTATTTTGGCCACACAAGGCTCTCCTCACCTGACATAGGTAACCTTTCCAGCCTTGCCTACCATTATAAAAGCTACTCTGTTCTCACACCTGACTTCTCAAAATTGTCTGGGCAAGTCAAGCCTCGCCTTCTTCATGTCTCTGTCCTCAAGCATTTCACTCTGGAAAAAAGATGGTATACCCCTTGCCTGCCTGGCACATACTTACCTACCCAAATTTCAAAACTGGGCTCTAAGCCTATCCCTTGTTGCTTTCTTCCTGGGAAAAGTTAAATATTCCTTAGAAATCCTCCTATTAGACTTTAATTAAAGCTACTAATTTAACAATTATAAAATAATGTTATGGGTCTTTCTTGGGGTATAGACTAGAAAATTTTAAAGGCAGACATTTTTAGGGCACTAATTGATACCTAGTAGATACCCAATAATATTTGATAAAACAAAATTATTTCCAAAAAGTTCTATGCATAAGGACATTTTTCCATGGATTCTGACTCTCTAATGATTAGGGGACTGACCTAGGTTGAGAGTTCAGCATCAGAATCCCTCAGCTTGCTAGGGCCCCTCTGCTTCCTTCACTAAGACTCCTGGTTGCCTGATGTCTGCACCTGCTCCTTTCTGCCTTAGCTGACCAGTGAGTATTTGGCCAGTTACCAGAACAACCATATCATCCATCACAGAATGAAAGGAAGCAATGTTAATAATTATTCCAAGACAGCAGGTATAAACTGGTGCTGTCCTGAGCAAACTGGGATGTATGACCAATCTACCTACTGACTGCTTAGCCCAGTATATTTTGCCTGATATTTACAGCCCAGTATTTTTCTAACTGAAGGTCATATTCTTTTATAATAACCACCACTTACAGTACATCCATTATAGACTAGAGTCTATAATGAACTACTTCTTTTTGACAGATCAGGAAATTAAGGCTGTAGACTAAGTGATTTGGCCAAGACCACCCAGCTATGAACTGGTAGATAGAAGATTTGAACATGGGTCTGTCTGGCCCCAAGACATCTTTCCTTTTTGCCATGCAGTCCTTATTTTATACCACACCAAAGGGTAGTATAAATTCCATTGCTCAAGGCAATTTTTACAATATAAAATCTCCCTTAACATAAGTGAGGCATTTTCTAGGACTTGGAACTATTTTGGAGGATTGAAAATATTCTTTGTTATGATAAGACTTAACCTGAACAGCTTAGATTTTCATTTCTCGCTGTACAATTTTCCAGGGGCTTCACATCTGTCTATTCCTTTCTTTCTCTCTTATCCTTGCTCCTTTTATTCTCCTTTATTCATACCCCCCGCCAAGATTAAAAGTCCTCTGCATGACTGAGATTCTAAGAATCTCTTGTTTGGGGAAACAAGCTTAGGTTTGACTCAGCTCTTCGGTATGTTAATATATGGAGCTCACAGCAATTTGACACTCCACACCTGATGAACCAGAAATTGAGTGAATTGTAGTTGTTATGTTTCCCTAAGTTGTTATAAGGTTTAACGCTTACAGACAAGGGTGCAGCTTCAGGAAAAAGACCAATTTTTCCAGGGGTTAGAGAACCCTTGGGCTTGGCTTAGATTAATCCCTCCTGTTAACACACTTATTACTCTTACAGGCGGGGCAGTCTTCTGTGCCAGAGCTTTCCACCAACAGAGAAAAGTGCAGCGACCTGACTCAGTGGGCACAAATTCCAGGTGTGATGTGGGAGAAGGTCTGAGGTAAGAGACAATAAAAGTGGTAGGAACTGTGAAAAATCTATTGTACAGGAGGTGAAAGGGGAGAGATTAACTCAGTAAGTTGTCAGCTCATTTTCTTACTGTGCTATCATGAGCTTTAACTAAAAATTAAAAAAAAAAAAAATCTGTTTGATCTCCTGTATTGGAGATGTATTTCAAGGCCTGTATCTGTCACTGAAATCTACAAAGTGTGCTTCAGCTATAAATCTCTGTCCTTGAATGTACACATGCATTATCTTAGGGAGATCTGGCTTCCATAAAAATGACAATTGTCATTCCTGGTCTTGTTTTCCTTCATATAAATATAATGTTTATGCTTTAAAAATAACCTTCAATTGATAGGTAACAGAGAAATTTATGCCATTATCATATTAAATGTCATATCCTTAAGTGTTTTTTAGTAGTCAGGAAAAAACAAACTTTTTCCTTAAGAGTAGAGCAGCACTGAAAAGTCATCAGTAAAGTTACTTTACAAATTAAATGTTGTGAGATTCCGTGGTCGAAACATTTTGGATTTTCATGCATCCTGACTGTGATGTTGTTTCTAATTATGAGTATAACAGTGACTTGAGATGATGAGCTATTTCCTCCAAGCTGCCATGCAAAAATTGTACAATTCTGCCATTGCCAGACTCAGTTTCCCAAACCACCCCAAGCTCTTAATGACTGTGCTCTGTATTTGAGATCTGGTAGGGCTTTTCAAATATAAGAGCCTAAACTAAAAATGAGTTGTATTTCTAAAAAATTAAAAGTCAATATGGTAGGATCTAATAGTCATGGCAAACTCTAATGGATTTTGCACTCATATAAGTCAGACCATGATTCTGTAGGGCAAGGACTGTGCCTAGCATATTCTGTGGCACATTGTAAGTATTAACAAATGGTAGGTGATGGAGCAAACACACAAACACCTGTGGCCTGAGTCCAAAGACCGTGTTCTCAGTTACTACATTATGCTGAATGAACGTTTTGATGTTTCTATGTTAACTAACTTCCAGCTTAATAGCTTTTGATCCACTGTTAATAGTAATAATAATAAGTGGTGGTTGTTACTTTTTTGAAGTCATTATTCTGTGTCAAACTCGGTATAATGTACTTGCCATACTTTCTTTACTCTTTTACCAGCTCAGAGGTTGCTGTTCGTATTCTGATGATACTGATGAAGTAATGAACTGTCAGAGAAGTCAGGGACCAGCCCCAGGTTATATAGCATAAGTGTCATACAGAAATTCTGATGTATATATGACTTTAAGGAATTAATCGCCCCATTGCTGTTTGGGGCTGGCAAGTCTGAAATGAATAAGGCAGGAGGGCAGCCTGGAGACTCAGCAGCCACTGACGTTGCAGTCCTGAGGCATAGACAATGGGACTGATTATACAGACCTGACTTTGATGTCTACTAACAACATTCTACCAAGCTGCTTCCAAAAGGGAGTCCTCGGGGACCCACAGAGATGGTTTCCTAGGCTCTACATCTACCCAGTCAGTACTGCCCTAGACTTGGTCAAGAGAGGCTTTGGGTCAAGGTCCTGAGACAGGCTGGGACCTGGGACCTGGGACACTTTGCTGCAATGCTTCCACCTGGGCAAACGTCTTCTTGAACAACAAAATACAAAGAAACTATAAGGGACTATAAATAGCTGCATGCACGTGTAGTTGGGGCAAATCATGGACAAGATACAAAAAAGACCAAAAAAAGCCCAACTGCCACTTCTGCAGAGCCTGGGGCAAAAGCAGGGGGTTAGGAGCAAAAACAGGGTATTGCGCATGCCCCCTGCACACAACACCACCAAAGGGGTGGGCAAACCCCCTAAGCCACTCCTCCGGCCTGACCCCTGGACACACCCCTACCCTCGCCCCATATAAGGAACCAGTTTGCCCCTGCTCAGTGAGCGGGCAAGCAAGGGAAGCTGTTACTTGTTCTCACTCTACCCACTACCCCCTGTTGCAGCAAGGGCCCCGATAAAGCCTTTCTTGAATTTCTTGTCTGGCCTCTTATCAATTTCTATTGATTAAGGAGGCCAAGAACCCTGGTCAGTAACAGTTCCACACTTAAAGCACCTTGCCTGGGAGGCTGTAACCCGCCCCACGGATTACAGCCTGAGATCTGTGGGACTGATGAGGATGTGCCCACCAGGAGCCTAAGCCTGTTCTCTAGACCATGGTTTGGGTACTCTGGACTCTGGATTTCTTTGCTCAAATGATCTGAACCTGAACAGTCCTCTCCCCTAAGTTTTTAACCATCCAAGAGTGTACCACAAGACCACTTTTCAGGAATTGTGGACAGTGTTTCTAACTGTGGGCTTGGTGCCCACAGAATGCATATAAGTTCCACTGTGGGAGATGGAACTGGGAATGGTAAAAAAAAGGTGAGCAGACTCTAGGCTGGGCACCAGGGACTAAGGGCCAGGAGCTGGCCTACCTCATTCCAGAATTTTCCATCACAAACTCTGAGGAGTCCAAGAATTCTAGATTTGAACATGTTCTTCTCCATCATTATGAATATACATTTGACAAAATAGGAGGATAGAATATGTTTATTTTAATGATTGTTTAGTTTCATTCAAAATATTTAGATGTATGGTGTCCACTTTTACACTTTCCATGGGCTCCACAAATGTTAAAGATGGACTTCTCCTTAGGATCCCTTGATGATCGCTCAGGGTTCCCTGAGGAAATGAAGAGGCTGAGCACACAGGGTTTAGGCTTCCCAATCTGAACTTTAATCAGAGTAGTGCTTTTATTGTTTCTTATTTCATATTTTGTTGGAAAAATAATAATTCTACTGGCTTAAAAGTAAATGTTAAAAAACCCCCAGCAATTATGATATTAAAATTTAAAGGGACTTTAGAAGTCTACTAAAACTCACTTATTTTATTAATGAGGAAACTGAGAATCATGGAAGATGAGAGAACTCCAGAGTTCTTGCTTAGGGCTCTTTGCCGTCTTGGTTATGGTTATGGCTTGTCTTTGGCTAGGCTCCTTGAAGAAGCAGTCTGAAGAGGAAATATAGAATAGTTAAATTTTCTTTAAGATATCCAGCATACTTTTTTAGGTACCTCCTTCACACCTATTTCAGTGTCTCAGTTATCCAGAGTTCTCTCCCCTTGCACTCATATTTATTGAAATTTGGGCATAAGAAGGCTCAACCATTTAGTAAGAATAAAATTTACATGGTGCTGCTCCCAAGGGCAATGGCATTTTAAGCCTGTTCGCTAATTGTAAAATGAAGTATTTCATGGTGGGCAAACGAGGGAGGCATTTTGTGTGTACACTGGACTTAAAGCAGCAGGAGTTTTAGGGTTTAGGATATTACACCATATTTGTACCCATCCGTCTCCCTCTGGAGGTAAAGAGTTATTAATGATATTGGTTACCTAGAAATAGCTGAAGTTTCTCACTTTTTCTATCCCTTCAGATTGCAGAGAGAATCTAACAGCAATAATCCCACCTAACAGTGGTCTCAGATTTGCCATCCCCCTACCCATGAGGCAGTAGAATGTCATTGGAAGACGTCTGGAGATGAGAGGAGAACCTGTTCTACAGCAGTGGAATCTCAAGCTTTCTGCTTGAGAGACCAGAGACTTAGAGTCCGTCATCCCTGGACTGAGCGCACATTCACAACCACTACTTTTCTCCATCCTTCCCAGCCCATCCTCCTTTCTGGGCTTGACACCACTTTCCCCAGTCCTTTTCTTTTCCCTTTCATAGCTTTCAGCTTTCCTCTTTTTTTCAGCTTTTCCTCCCCACCAGCACTCTCCACACACGACTGACCTCTACCTTCTGCAAGGCTCTGGGGCATTCGTTTTCATGGCACCCTCTCCATTAAGCTTTCATCACGCCACATTCAGTAGCTCAGTTCTCATTCCCTCAGGGTTGTGATTAAACTATTATGGTGATGTGGGGGAGGGGAATGCTGGCATTGTTTAAAACTTCCATCTCTATATACTGATAGCCCAGAATCCCCATCTTGAGGCTCTGGGGACTCAAAGCCCTTGGTGGGTGACTTTTACATTCTGGTCAGGAAGCAACTCTGTTGCTCTAGGCAGCATACTGTGTGGGACCTAGGAAGACAGTGGGAAGAACCAAGTGCACAGAGCATTGTTTCTGGTTACAGCTAGATACTAGTTTGTTGAGTTCAGGACATTGTCTTCTAATATGCATGACAGTGTGAGTAGGTAACAGGACCTAATTATATATGTTGGAAAAATCTGCTGATAATTATGATGCTTCTAGATTCTGGGAAATAACAAAATGGGAAGAAAAATCATGTAAAATCATGTAAAAGCATGATTTTGCCATATAAGATATTAACCATTAAGCAGTGTACTGTGCTATCTGGTTTTTATACCTTACTACTATACCACAATAATTATGCATTTTCTTATGCATATTTTGCAACAAAATTTTTATATGTTTAATTTGATTATTTACTGTTTTCTCTTTGTTTATGTTCAGTTTTCAAAATCTGTTGCTCAAGTATTACAATTTTTTTTAATGCAGCATGATTAGTTGCCCTCAACTTTCAAAAAAACAATTAAAAAACTTGAATGTTTATCCAAAGCGTAGTGATAATACAAGATATCCTTGACAAAACCACACATGTAGTTTATATAACATATTTTTAAACTCCATGATATTTTGCCTGTGTGTATTATAAAATGTATAGTATTAATAATATATGATGTGAAATAATGCATAATTCATTAAATAGAGTATAAGCTTGCTCTCTGAACTTGAAGTTAGGTTAAGGATGAGCTAGGGGACCATAAAGACTGCTAAACAATTGGATTTTCCACCACATTTCAGGTGGAAGAGACCAGAACTCTCCCTTCCTCTTTGAAAGTCACCTGGCTTATTGGAGAAGTCATAAGTGTTGTGGTTAAGAACATAGACTCTGGAGCCCTATAGTGGGGGTTTAAATTTCTGTTCTGTTACTTATCGAACAAATTACTTAGCCTCTCTCTGTCTTAGTCTCCTCAAGTGTAGAATGGAAATAATAACAGAACCTATGCCATAGAGTTGTTGTAAGAACCAAACCTCTTTCTACATATTTTTTACCAAGTCAGTTTTACCTTTCTCAAAATGATTAGGAGATCTGGGAACTCAGATAGTAAAAAAATTGTTTGATAGTTCTGGCAAGGGAATGTCATCCCTTATTTTTGATGAGTTATAAACAGAGATCAGTAGAATCCTATGAAAAGATTAAACATCTTCAACTGAAGACTCCCAGATGCTAGACTCAGTAGCTGTCTATTTATCTAAGTAGACTTCAAGATTAAGTCCAAAGTTATTGGAATATTGTTTTCTATTTGAACAGAAGGCTGGGGTTAGACTATTAACAATTGTTAACAATTGAATATTGTATGTACTTGCACCTAAGAAGTATATTTCTTTAAGTTTATATATATAGTACGAGTGTTAAAATAACAAAAGGTTAACACAGTAAGAGTGGCATATGTATGTATAAATTACACACACACATGAACTTAAGCAGGTACAAAAATCAAATACTCAGTCTATTTGGGAAACCTTTCCACTTACACAGAAGACCACAGCTTAGGCACCATTATTCACCCAGTGACAGGACCAGAGCTGTAGATATGGTATCTGAAAGGAAATAAACAGTCTTACACATGCAAACCTTGCAAACAAAAAACTAAAAGTGATGGTTGTTGTCACTTCTCCAGCAACTCTAACAAAATTTTTTCATTCCACTGAATTAAGTGGGAAGCACACCAGGAATCCTATATTCCAAGGCTGCCTTTGCCTCTGAGCGTCTCTGCAGCCTTGGTTGATGACTTCACCTTTCTGAGCCTCAGTTTCCTCATGAGGAGATTTGACTAGATGATTGATAAGGCATCTCCTAGATCTAAAATTATATGACTTTGAATTCCTTACATGTGAGGAGTTTGAAGAAAGATGGAGACAAATCAATTTTGACAGGAAATAAAACTTGTGGGACTCTGAAATAGAAGTACTGAAAGGCCTGAAATAAAAATATAAACTCCAGATGAAATTTCTTAGAAATTCGTAATTATTTAACATCTTTTAAAAATGCTGTGTACCCTTGCCCAGTAACTTCTAGTTTTAGATAAATTTTTTAGAAACCCCTGAAAATTGCTAACCATGAACAATTATCATCTCTCATGTCACGTTTAATCACTTCTCGCTCTTTTATTTGTTTTTGCATGTTGATGTAAAGGGGAATAAAATCTTTCCTTTTGATAGGTGCCATTGCTTGGTAAGTACAAGTCCCAAAATATGTCACAAAATAAGGCTATAGTTAGTCTTTAAACATGGTCTTTGTTGGTTTGAGTCCTTAAAATTGGGGGTAGGGTTATGCTCTTAGAACCCTATTTCTTGATAACCATATTGGAATTTCATTACCAAAAATGTGTTATGGCCTCCTAGAGGGGAGACCTTCAAGATGGTGGAGGAGTAAGACATGGAAATCACTTTCCTCCCCACAAATGCATCGAAAATACATCTACATGTGGAACAACTCCTACAGAACACCTACTGAATGCTGGCAGAAGACCTCAGACTTCCCAAAAGGCAAGAAAATCCCCCATGTACCTGGGTAGGGCAAAAGAAAAAAGAAATATCAGAGATGAAAGAATAGGGATGGGACTTGCACCTCTGGGAGGCAGCTGTGAAGGAAGAAAAATTTCCACACGTTAGAAGCCCCTTCACTGGTGGAAATGGGGGGTGGGTGGGTGGGTGGGAAACTTCAGAGCCACGGAGGAGAGCACAGCAACAGCGGGACAGAGGGCAAATCAGAGAGATTCCTGCACAGAAGATTGGTGCTGACCATTACTCATCAGCCTGAGATGTCTGTCTGCTCACCCACCCAGGTGGGTGGGGGCTGGGAGCTGAGGCTTGGGCTTCGGAGGTCAGACCCCAGGGAGAGGACTGGGGTTGGCTGCGTGAAGACAGCCTGAAGGGGGTTAGTGTGCCACAGCTAGCTGGGAGGGAGTCCAGGAAAAAGTATGGACCTGCCAGAGAGGCAAGAGACCATTGTTTTGGGGTGTGCGAGGAGAGGGGCTTCCTGCTCCGTGTGCCCAGAGACAGCAGAACACCACCTAAGCGAGCTCCAGAGACAGGCAAGAGATGCAGCTATCATCTTGGACCCCAGAGACAGGCACGGACTCCTACTGCTGCCACCGCTGCCACCAAGAATCCTGTGTGCAAGCTCAGGTCACTACCCACACCCCGCTGGGAGTCTGTGCAACAAGGCACTACCAGGGTTCCATGATTCAGGGCCAACTTCCCCAGGAGAACAAATGGCATGCCCCAGGCTGTTGCAATGTCACGCTGGCCTCTGCTGCTGCAGGCATGCCCCACATTCCAATCATGACTACCGTACCCTTCCCTTTCCCCAGCCTGAGTGAGCAAGGGAACCCTAATCAACCGCTACTTTAGCCCCCTACTATCTGGGTGGGGAACAGATGCTGAGGGCAGCCTACATGCAGAGGTGGGGCCAAAACCAAAGCTGAACCCCAGGAGATGTGTGAACAAAGAAGAGAAAGGGAAATTTCTCCATGCAGCCTCAGGAGCAGCGGATTAAATCCCCGCAATTGGCTTCATAAACCCTGCATCTTTAGAATACCTAAATAGACAACGAATGTTTCCAAAATTGAGGGGGTGGACTTTGGGAGCAACTGTAGACTTGGGGTTTGCTTTCTGCATTTGATTTGGTTTTGGTTTTATGTTTATCTTAGTTTTTAGTGCTTGTTTTCATTGGTGGGTTTGTTTATTGGTTTGGTTGCTCTCTTCCTTATTTTTTTTTTCTTTTTATGAGTGTGTATATTTCTTTGTGTGATTTTGTCTGTTTAGTTTTGCTTTTGCCATTTGTCTTGGGTTTCTGTCTATTCATTTTTTGGTTTTGTTTTTTGTTTTATTTTCTTTCTGTGAGTGTGTGTGTGTATGTTTCTTTGGGTGATTTTGTCAGTTTAGTTTTGCTTTTACCATTTGTTTTGGGGTTCTGTCTGTTCTTCTTTTTTTATTTCTTACGCTTCTTCCCTGCTGTGCGGCTGGCAGGGTTTTGGTGCTTCGGCTGGGTTTCGGGACTGAGCCTCCAAGGTGGGAGAGCTGAGTCCAGGACATTGGACCACCAGAGACCTCCTGGGCCCATGTAATATTAATCAGCAAGAGCTCTTCCAGAGATCTCTATCTCAACCCTAAGACCCAGCTCCACCCAACAGCCAGCAAGCTCCAGTGCTGGACGCCCCATGCCAAACAACTAGCAAGACAGGAACACAACCCCACCCATTAGCAGAGAGGATGCCTAAAATCATACTCAGTTCACAGACACACCAAAACACACCACCAGACGCGGCCCTGCCCACCAGAGGGACAAGATCCAGCCCCACCCACAAGAACACAGGCACCAGACCGCCCAACCAGGAAGCCTACATAAGCCACTGAACCAACCTCACCCACTAGAAGCAGACACCAGAAATAAGAGGAATTATGAACCTGCAGCCTGTGAAAAGGCTGTTTAACAAAGTAAGTTAAACAAAATGAGAAGACAGAGAAATATGTAGCAAATGAAGGAGCAAGGTAAAAACCCACCAGACCAAACAAATGAAGAGGAAATAGGCAGTCTACCTGAAAAAGAATTCAGAGTAATGATAGTAAAGATGATCCAAAATCTCAGAAATAGAATGGAAAAAACATTAAGAAACGTTTAACAAGGGCCTAGAAGAACTAAAGAGCAAACAAGCAAGATGAACAGCACAATAAATGAGATTAAAAATTCTCTAAAAGGGATCAATAGCAGAATAACTGAGGCAGAAGAATGGATAAGTGACCTGGAAGATAAATTAGTGGAAATAGCTGCTGCAGAGCAGAATAAAGAAAAAAGAATGAAAAGAATTGAGGACAGGCTCAGAGACCTCTGGGACAACATTAAATGCATGAACATTCAAATTACAGGGTTCTCAGAGGAAGTAGAGAAAAAGAAAGTGTCTGAGAAAATATTTTAAGGATTATAGTCGAAAATTTCCCTAGCATGGGAAAGGAAATAGTCAATCAAATCCAGGAAGCACAGAGAGTCCCATACAGGATAAATCCAAACAGAAACACAGCAAGACACATATTAATCAAACTATCAAAAATTAAATACAGAGAAAAAATATTAAAAGCAGCAAAGGAAAAGCAACAAATAACATACAAGGGAATCCTCATAAGGTTAACAGCTTATCTTTCAGCAGACACTCTGCAAGCCAGAAGGGAGTGGGAGGACATATTTAAAGTGAAGAAAGGGAAAAACCTACAACCAAGATTACTCTACCCAGCAAGGATCTCATTCATATTCGAAGGAGAAATTAAAATATTTACTGACAAGCAAAAATTAAGAGAATTCAGCACCACAAAACCAGCTTTACAACAAATGCTAAAGGAACTTCTCTAGGCAGGAAACACAAGAGAAAGAAAAGACCTACCGAAACAAACCCAAAACAATTAAGAAAATGGTAATAAGAACATACACATGGATAATTACCTTAAATGTAAATGGATTAAATGCTCCAACAAAAAAACACAGATTGTCTGAATGGGTACAAAAACAAGAACTGTATATACGCTGTCTGCAAGAGGCCCACTTCAGACCTAGGGACCATATAGACTGAAAGTGAGGGGATGGAAAAAGATATTCCATGCAAATGGAAATCAAAAGAAAGCTGGAGTAGCAATACACCTGTCAGACAAAATATACTTTAAAATAAAGACTATTGCAAGAGACAAAGAAGGAAACTACATAATGATCAAGGGATTAATCCAAGAAGAAATAACAATTGTAAATATTTATGCACCCAACATAGGAGTAACTTAATACATAAGGCAAATGTTAACAGCTATAAAAGGGGAAATCAACAGTAACACAATAATAGTAGGGGACTTTAACATCCATTTTCACCAAAGGACTGACCATCCAAAATGAAAATAAATAAGGAAACACAAGCTTTAAATGACACATTAGACCAGATGGACTTCACTGATATTTAAAGCACATTCCATCAAAAACAACAGAATACACTTTCTTCTCAAGTGTACATGGAACATTCGCCAGGATAGATCATATCTTGGGTCACAAATCAAGCCTTGGTAAATTTAAGAAAATTGAAATTGTGCCAAGTATCTTTTCCGACCACAATGCTATGAGACTAGATATCAATTACAGGAAAAAATCTGTAAAAAATACCAACACATAGAGGCTAAACAATATGCTACTGAATAACCAAGAGATCACTGAAGAAATCAAAGAGGAAGTCAAAAAATACCTAGAAACAAATAACAATGAAGACACGACAACCCAAACCTATGGGATGCAGCAAAATCAGTTCTAAGAGGGAAGGTTATAGCAATACAATCCTACCTCAAGAAACAAGAAAAATCTCAAGTAAACAACCTAAACTTGCACCTAAAGCAATTAGAGAAAGAAGAACAAACAAACAAAAAACAAAACTAAACCAAAGTTAGCAGAAGGAAAGAAAGCATAAAGATCAGATCAGAAATAAATGAAAAGGAAATGAAGGAAACAATAACAAAGATCAGTAAAATTAAAACCTGGTTCTTTGAGGAAATAAACAAAATTGATAAACCATTAGCCAGACACATCAAGAAAAAAAGGTAGAAGACTCAAATCAACAGAATTAGAAATGAAAGAGGAGAAGTAACAACTGACACTGCAGAAATACAAAGTATCATGAGAGACTACTACAAGCAACTATATGTCAATAAAATGGACAATGTGGAAAAAACGGACAAATTCTTAGAAAAGTACAACCTTCCAAGACTGACCAGGAAGAAATAGAAAATATGAACAGACCAATCACAAGCACTGAAATTGAAACTGTGAATAGAAATCTTCCAACAAACAAAAGCCCAGGACCAGATGGCTTCACAAGTGAATTCTATCAAACATTTAGAGAGGAGCTAACACCTGTCCTTCTCAAACTCTCTCAAAATATAGCAGAGGGAGGAACACTTCCAAACTCATTCTACAAGGCCACCATCACCCTGATACCAAAACCAGACAAAGATGTCACAAAAAAGAAAGCTACAGGCCAATATCACTGATGAATATAGATGCAAAAATCCCCAACAAAATACTAGCAAACAGAATCCAACAGCACATTAAAAGGATCATACACCATGATCAAGTGGGGTTTATCCCAGGAATGCAAGGATTCTTCATTATACACAAATCAATCAATGTGATGAACCATATTAAAAAATTGAAGGATAATAACCATATGATAATCTCAATAGATGCAGAAGAAACTTTCAACGAAATTCAGCACCCATTTATGTTAAAAACTCTCGAGAGAGTGGGCATAGAGGGAACCAACCTCAACATAATAAAGGCCATATATGACAAACCCACAGCCAACATCATTCTCAATGGTGAAAAACTGAAACCATTTCCACTAAGATTAGGAACAAGACAAGGGTGCCCAGTCTCAGCACTATTATTCAACACAGTTCTGGAAGTTTTAGCCATGGCAATCAAAGAAGAAAAAGAAATGAATGGAATCCACATTGGAAAAGAGGAAATAAAACTGTCACTGTTTGCAGATGACATGATACTATGCATAGAGAATCTTAAAGATGCTACCAGAAAAGTACTAGAGCTAATCAATGAATTTGATAAAGTAGCAGGATACAAAATTAATGCACAGAAATCTCTTGCATTCCTATACACTAACAATGAAAAATCAGAAAGAGAAATTAAGGAAACACTCCCATTTACCACTGCAACAAAAAGAATAAAATACCTAGGAATAAACCTACCTAGGGAGACAAAAGACCTCTATGCAGAAAACTATAAGACACTGATGAAAGAAATTAAAGATGATACAAAGAGATGGAGAGTTATACCATGTTCTTGGATTGGAAGAATCAGCATTGTGAAAATGACTCTACTACCCAAAGCAATCTACAGATTCAATGCAATCCCTATCAAACTACCAATGGCATTTTTCACAGAACTAGAATAAAAAATTTTACAATTTGTATGGAAACATAAAAGACCCTGAAGAGCCAAAGCAATCTTGAGAAACAAAAACAGAGCTAGAGGAATCAGGCTCCCTGACTTCAGATTTTACTACAAAGCTACAGTAAGAAAGATAGTACAGAATGGTCACAAAAACAGAAATATAAATAAATGGACCAGTATATAAAGCCCAGAGATAAACCCACACACATATGGTCAGCTTATTTTTGATAAAGGAGGCAAGACTATGCAATGGAGAAAGGATAGCCTCTTCAATAAGTGGTGCTGGGAAAACTGGACAGCTACATGTAAAAGAATGAAATTAGAACACTCCCTAACACCATACACAAAAATAAACTCAAAATGGATTAAAGACCTAAATGTAAGACCAGACACTATAAAACTCTTAGAGGAAAACATAGGCAGAACACTCTATGACATAAATCACAGCAAGATCCTTTTTGACCCACCTCCTAGAGAAATGGAAATAAAAACAAAAATAAACAAATGGGACCTAATGAAACTTTAAAGCTTTTGCACAGCAAAGGAAACCATAAACAAGACGAAAAGACAACCCTCAGAATGGGAGAAAATATTTGCAAGCAAATCAATGGACAAAGGATTAATCTCCAAAATATATAAACAGCTCATGCAGCTCAGTATTAAAAAAAACAAACAATCCAATCCAAAAATGGGCAGAAGACCTAAATAGACATTTCTCCAAAGAAGATATAAATGAAATTGAGTTATTTGTAGTGAGGTGATGGACCTAGAGACTGTCACACAGAGTGAAGTAAGTCAGAAAGAAAAAAACAAATATCGTATGCTAACACATATATATGGAATCTAAAAAAAAAAAGCTTCTGATGAACCTAGGGGCAGGACAGAAATAAAGACACAGATGTAGAGAATGGACCTGTGGAAATGGGGGTAGGGGGAAGGGGAAGCCGGGACCAAAAGAGAGAGTAGCATTGACATATATACACTACCAAAT
Source organism: Balaenoptera physalus (assembly GCF_965194825.1). Lineage (NCBI taxonomy): Eukaryota > Metazoa > Chordata > Mammalia > Artiodactyla > Balaenopteridae > Balaenoptera > Balaenoptera physalus. Next base: position 119,097,774 of record NC_138882.1, read on the forward strand.
GTAAAATAGCTATCTAGTGAGAAGCAGTTGCATAGCACAGGGAGATCAGCTTGGTGCTTTGTGACCACCTAGAGGGGTTGGATAGGGAGGGTGGGGAGGGAGGCGCAAGAGGGATGGTATATGGGGATATATGTATACATATAGTTGATTCACTTTTTTATACAGCAGAAAATAACACAACATTGTAAAGCAATTTTACTCTAATAAAGATGTAAAATGTATTATGGCCTCCTAATTTAAAAAATTAAATTCTCCATATTACTGGATGGTTACTATATGTCAGACATTGTACTAAACACTTATTTAGTCCTCACTATAACCTACTACAAGAAGTGCATTAAAAGGTCATTTTACAGATGAGGAAAGTAGAATGCAGAAATTTTAATCACATAGTTTGTAAACGTGAGAGTTGAAACTCAAAACTTTTGTCAATTTGGCTTTAAATGTTATCCAATATCTTTAAATTATCATCTTTGGCAATACTGTAAATGCTTAGTTTTCAATAGTTCATTTTAATTTGAATATATACCATGTTACTGGTATACTTCATAGTTGATGGATTTAGTTCTTCTGTGCAATATATGCATTCTTTCCATGTATAGTGGTTTCAAACCTGACAAGGGAATAATATCCTCTAATCAATGACTACTACATCCTAAGAGTAGTTTATTTATCAAATATCTAAATGAACTTATTATGTATTAATCACCAACCTTTTACAGATTTCAAGTCAATTAATTTTCATTCTAATAAAATGAGTAAATACTGTTATTATATCCAATTTTACAGAGTAGAAAACTGAGACACAGAAAGGGTAGGCCTCTTGCCTGAGATCGTACAGCCAGTAAATGGCTGGAACTGAAACTCAAGTAGTATGGCTCAAGAGTCTGGGATTTTAACTAGTTTACTGAGCTTGGGGTTTTTTGTTTGTTGTTTGTTTGCTTTGTTTTAATTTTCAGTACTATCTTCTCGCTTCACAGTTTTAGAGGTTTGAGCTTAAATGAACTGCTCTGGCTATTGACAGATACTTGCCAGCTCTCACAGGAACAACCAGAAACCATCCCCAGTACTTGAGAATCTGCTGCATACTAGGCACTGGACAAATGCCACAGGCAACACAAGTTACAGAAAAACAAGTACATGTATATCATTCTTTTTATTGCATTTGATTAACGTCACAGATAGTTTTGCAGTGATTTTCTTAGATAGTTTTGCAGTGACAAGAATTTTAGGAAGAAAAGTAGCAAGCATAGAGTTTAACTTCAAAGTTTGTCCATGCTAGCTATTGAGTCAATTTTTCTCAGCATGGCAGGCAGCCTTTCCCAAAGGGTTATAGTTCAAGTTTCAGTCTTTCTGGGCTCCAGTTTATAGATGAGCTCCTTATTTTACAAAGCTCAGCTAACATGAAGGTCATCAGCTCACTGTTGGGTGGGGGGTCTTGAAAGGTGGGTAACTTTGGCAACATACCAACTATATCAATTACACAGCCCCACCTTCCCTACCCTCTATGTTCCTTACTCCCCATACGGTGCCTAAGAAAACAATCATGTTATATTAGCTTAGCTTTATGGAAAAACTCAACTAACATATTTAACGCACTGGCTATGGGTTCTTTAAAAACCGCCTTACAAAGTTGGCCCTGATACCAAGCAACATGAGGAGGAAAAAGCAAACCGTATTGAAAATCAGGAATTTCCAGCTGTTAGAATGAAACACCCCAAGGGCTGTGGAGATGTAATGTCTCAAGAATGGAAGAAAGTGTTGCCAACATTGCATTTCTGATGGCACCCACAGTTAGTAGATACGCAGGTGATCCTGATGAGCTAAAGCTTCCTTCCCAGTTGGGGAACAGATGCTGTAACTGTGGTAGTAGTGGGTGCATAAAGAGACCCCAGCAAGAGAGCAAGTGAAAGGGAAGGAGCTTTCCTGAAGACATGAATATCAAAGGCAGATGCTGGTAGAGGACACCATCAGTCAGCTTAGCTGGTGATGGCAGGCTCCTGCTGTGATAAAAAAATATGAGGAAAATCTGATAAAAAGCATATTTTTAAACTGCTGTGCTTGAGACAGCATGGTTGAGCTCTTGGGCTTTCTCCATAGTTCAGTTTCAAACTAAGCTGGCTGTGAGTACCTCTCCCTGCTTGGGAAGGCCGCTCCTCCAAGACAGGGCTGACATTTTTGGCGTGGTAGTCTGGAGAAGTTTGCATTGGCACCCTCTGGATTGAAACTGGACTCTGGATAAACAAAGTTCTGCAGTTCTCAGTGCTGCCAGACCCTTAAACTCCATAAACATCAGCATTCATCCCCTGCCCCCCACCCCAGTGAAAATGAAAAGAAAATGAAACTGCATTGGAGATTGTTTCCCTTGAATAAACACCAAACATACTCTAAAAGCCAAAGCGGCTCTCCTCTCTGATATTAAACCCAGTAATTACACTATGAAACCTAAGCCTATAAATTCAAGCTTGGGAAGGTAAAATTGTGGAGAGGGAGAAACCTAGTAAAATGCATCCACGCTGTCCGTGTATAGACCTTTTTCTTTTGAATGTTCTTCAGTAGGATATAAACCTCACTCCACTGCAGTGAAAATCATCACACCCCACTGTTTCTACGATATACCTCCCTTTCATACTCAGAATGCTTGACTCAAAGGCGTAAGCATTCCAGGTACAAGGAAATTGAAGCCCTTCAGTATGTTAGAGTTTATTTTATTTATGTGTCTGGGAATGTGTGTTTTCCCCCATATCTGAATTGATGAAATCTTTGAAAACAGATTCTGGGGCTGCGACATCCTGTCTAACAGGTAACCAGCTTCCCAGGAGGCTAAGTGTCTGAGAAGAAGGTATGTTGTTTCAAATCAGGCCCAATTTTGGGTTATCTGTTTGCTCAGGTGGCCACCAATCTCCTAAATGAAATAATATCATTCAGGCCTCCCCAGCACTTTGGTGAAGTGACACTTTTCCCTAGACATTCAGAATGAAATTCAGGCAACAATGCTTTGGAACTGACAATTAGGTGTAAACATTGGAAAGAAGATTTTTTGGCCTCACCCCTCTATCCTTATTTTGCCTTCTTCTAAAAGTGACATTAGCTTGCAAATAATGAGTGAAGAACTTTGAGTTTCAGTTCAGAATTCATTTTAATTCATTTAATGTTTTAATATAGAGAAAGGTTTGGAATAGTTTGGACAATTAAAAGTAAACTTTTTTAAAGAAAAGTTTTCTTATGCTTGAAAAAAAATAGACTTTTCCTGTTTAATAGAATGTTTTATATACCAGGGAGGGTAAAGCTAATACAGCAGTGAAATAAATGCACCCTCAGCCCACTTGGCCAAATGTATCCCTTAGAACTAGATTCCCTAATTTTGTATTTAAAGGGAATTTGTCTACTTTTCAGGATATTTATTTGTACGTACTTTTGTCCTTTCTCTCCAATCTATTCTATTAACAAAACCTTTCTCTCTCTTTCCAGAAAGATGTGATTAGGGTCTTATCTTGCTTTTTTAATGTGACTCTCTGCTTCCTTAATTTAGGTCACAGCTACATTTGTGCCAAGCAGGGCCTTGTACTGGACCATCTTGTCACATCTCTAGGTGCACTTGCTGGACCACGAGGTCAAAGCCTTCTAGCTCTAGGTGGGGCATACCCCTTCCTCTGACCCAAGCTGGAAACAATTTAAACTTCGTTTGTGGCCTTTTCTTTCTCTTCCATGTTCTACGTTCTCAAGCCTTCTTTTCCTCAGGCAAAGATAGATGAACGTCACCACTTTTTATAGTCCTGGTGCCATGGGATGTTTTATTCTGTGGATGATAGTCTTTCACACACCTGTGAACCCACAGGCAAGCAGGATGGTACATAAAAACTCTTTTATTAAAGGCTAAGATATGCCAGAGACACAGCTATGTGGGGCTGTGAGCTCTCATCCTAGCACAGCCTCTTTCACTATTTCCTCCAACTGCCTGTGTAGTAAAGTATTACTTAATGTTTAACTTCTACAATTGTCTACTAATTTCTATGTTAAACTGACACACTAAAGAATCCATCTTAAAAGTAGAGCAAAATAATAAGCCCAAGCAGATATAAGCCACATTTCTGAGTTGAATGGTAAAAATAGAGTCCCAACTTTCTGATGGGCTGATATATATAAACTGATAACAATTAAAACAAGAGCTCTACTCATGTGAAAATGGAACACTTGTGGTGTGAGATACGCTTTTTAAAAACTGTGTTGGCCACAGGACAATTTCACATTTGGGTAACGGAAGGGAGGATGGGTATCATAGTGAGCAGGGATTGGGTAGAACAGGAAGATGAGAGAAAGAGGGGCAGAAAATAAATTATGAAAAAGGCCCACAGACTAGTTGAGGCTTTGGGGTCTCTGTCATAATATAGTCACTCAATAAATACATCCTAAAAAATCAGATGATTATTTCATGGGGTTATCATGTGTGTAGGTTCTCAGACTCAAAGAACACAATATAATTAGTTCACTTATAAATTTCAGTTAGGGTGGACAGAGCAAAGTAAGAATGAACACGAAATGGTGTCAAGCACACTTACAATGGATAGATTTATATCTCAGAATGCCCATCTGTTAATTTAGAAGAGCAGATATATTTGATAAAAATATCTATCTTAGCTGTGTGAAACTGTGTTCCTCATAGAGAAGTATTTTTAAGAAATATATTCAATGAGGAATGAAGTTGGATTATCTTAAAAGTTATTGTCATCAAGTAACGATCAAGTGACAAATGTTCTCCAATAGAATGATAAACAATGGGAACAGACCATAAAAATGAGTAACTAACTAGTGTCAGAGTGTACTCACTCTCCTGGATCATGCTGGATCGAAATTCGCCTGCATTTCCCAAACTTGGCCTTTTTCAGCTGACTATAGCATGGGGTATAGTTAATTAAAATTTAAAATTATTTAAAAAAAATTATTTTACATTATGACGCTTTAGTTTCCTCAATAAGGCTTAGGAGTCACCTCGGAATCATTAACAACCAAATTACAAATAACATAGAGGAATGTCTTCTAACAACTTGTTTCCAAAACTCTATTCTTACATTTTGGTTTGGTTAAGATAAGCTAAAGACACATATAGATTTTTTTTAAAGTATGAATTCATGAAAAAGTAATTGTTAAGAATCAAGGGGAGAACTAGAGAAAAACTACAATCAAGTCCTCCTTCCCTTGCTTCCCAGAGAAAGTTGTGAGGAAGAGGCACGATCTGCTCAGTTATTCTGAATCTTTCTTTCAGCTAATTCCCTTGATGTTTACCCCATTCCCACTCTCCTAGTCTGGAAATTTATGGCCCTACAGTTGACATTGCTTTGGATGGAAAGAACCACTTGCTTCTGGTATTTCAAGCACTGGGTTTCCCTGTTATATTTTCCTGGTCAATCCAGCACCATCTGCTTGCTAACTTTCATGTTTTTCTCATTGTCTGTTTCTGGTCTATTCCTGCTCACTTTTTTGATTCTACTAGCACTGTGTGGTATATGTATGTAAATATGCATATCCTGTACTAAGGGGAACCACAAGACGGAAAGAAAATCGAGTCACGTACGAAGTCTGCCATTTTGAAATAGGCTCTCATAAGAAATATTCTTTGGAGAAAGAATGCTACTGTATCAGTATTGGGGTTAAAAAGTGGCCAGGAGTGTTACAGTACAGTGCTGTGCTTTTTCTTAGTAGTTCTGTCCATTTTTTTATTCTGCCCTGTTTTCTGTCTATTCTTACATTAAACCATTATTCTGATTTTCACAGCTTTATTTTATCCTTTCATATCTGCTAATACAAGTTCCCCTCATCCTTCTTTATTTTTCAGTTATTTGTGGTATTATTTTGTTTAAATAATCTTGATCATTTTTTTCATTGATGAGATTATATTAACTCTGGGTACACATGCAACCAGTCTTTGACACGTAAAAGTGTCAATCAAACAATTTTATCATCATCTCTGGTAATACATATTTTAAGTTAGTAAAGTAGATTTATAAGAGATATAAAAATATTCCACAGACTTGGGAAGATGTAGTCATGAGACTTCATTATTAGAAAGGGTATAGGACATGTTTGATGGAATTTTCAAATTTACAAAGGCATCAAAATTTACACTTTATCATAAAGATTATAATAAATTTAAAAGTAATTTCAATACAAATCTCATTTTCAACATTAAAACTTCTTATCCAAGAATATGATAAAGCACTTCATGTATTAAGGACTTCTCATGTCTGTAAGTAAAATTTTATAATTATATATAAACTTGTGTATATTTTGTTAAGCTTATTTCTAGATGTTTTATATTTTTATTTCATAGTAAGAATGATATTTTTATGCCATGATTTCTAACTGGTTTTTATTGAAAATCTGTAAAAGTTACTTTTTTTATACAATTATTTTGTAAATGATCCATTTACTAAATTCGTTCATATTAATTTGAATATGTTTCATTTATTCTTTTGGGTTTTCTAAATAGGAACTTGTAGGTAAGAAATTGTATCATAGGCAAATAATTTCCCTGTCCCAGTATTCACATATCTGATTTCTTTTCCTTGTTTTTTACAGAGGCTAAAATTTCGAGTGGTGGTAGTTTCATTCTTGTCTTGTTCTTTATTCAGTGATAATGCTTTTAGTGTTTAACCATTAAACATAATATTGGCCAGAGTTATTTATTTATTTATCATCCTCTTTTTCAGCATAGCTGAGTATTGAGAACTGTAGAAATACAGAAAGTAAAACAAAGACCATTGATAAATTCAATGCAATCCCAATAAAAATACTTGGCAAAAGTTATTCTGAAATTTATGCAGGAAGGAGAATTCTTAAAAATAAACAAAATCTTTTACAAAAGAAGAACACAGAGAAGGAATTTTCCCTGCCTGTGTAATAATATATATATTTATGAAATATAATAGTAAATATAATTACAAAATTATGATAGAGTGTTCATTTATTCACTCAATATATACCAACTGTAAGGTTGCTAGATTTAGCAGATAAAAATATAGGATACCTGTTAAATTTGTATTTCAGGTAAACAATGAATAATTTCTCTTAGCAGAGTATGTTCCATTCAATATTTGGAACACAGTTATACTAAAAAAAAATTATTCATTTTTTATCTGAAATTCATATTTAACTGGAAGTCTTTTGTTTTACTGGCACATTAACTGAATGCCTGTATGTATATTATATATATGTACATATATGTGTACCCTGTGTACCACTGAGGTACAGAATGGAGAAACAGATGCAATCTTTACCCTCATAGAACTCTCAGAAAGAGCAGAAACAGATCAATGATATATAGTTCAAAAACAGATCTGGGTGTATTTGAGTACTTAGTATATGATAAAGGTAGTATTTCAAAGTTAGTGGGAGAGTAGATAAATTAGTTTTAAAATATCAACAGTATAATTGGTTTTCCATTGGAAAGAGGGCTAATAAAGGTAGACTGTTACCTTACACTTAAATTCCTGGTAATTAGGGAAAAAAAAAACAAAATGAAGAAAATGTAAGAACACATTTTAATTTTTTTAGGATAAGCAAGATATTTCTAAACAAGATGCAAAACTGAAAATATACAAAAGGAAAATATTGGTAGATTTTACATTAATTACAATTTCTTTCAACAAGTCTATGAAGACAAGTAATAGATTGGTAAAAATATAAGAATAAAATATTAATTATCAATATTAATTTATAAATGATTTCTCCAAATTAAGAAGAAAATTTTTTAAAAATGAAGAATGAGAAATTATACAGAGAAAATTTTAAACCTTTGAATAATGAAAAAAATTCAAATCAACAATGACAAGTTGCCAGTTTTCACTTTTCAAATTGATAAGAACAAAGATAAAATATGTAATTTTGACAAAAATAGGAAAATGAGCACTCCATGAAGTATTTTGGAAACTGTACAGTGTTGCGGCGCGATTTTTTCCAGAGAATACTTGGCATTATTTAACAATATTTTGTTACCTGTACTCTTTGATTCTGAAATTTTGCTTTTAGGAATTTCATCTACCAAAATATTTACACATGTGTACAAATATAAATTTCAATGAGCAAAGTTTCTGCATTGTTTGTATTAAAAAATAGAAACAACCTGAATACCCCCTGTAGTAGACTGAACAATGGTCCCCAAAGTCACCAACTTCTAATGTCTGGAGCCTGTGACTGTTACTTTCTATGACAAAAAGAGGACCATAATTTTGTTCTAAATTTAACTTATAACTTATAAATTAGAATATAATTTAAGTTAAGGATTTTGAGATGGGAAGATTATCTTGGATTATCCAGATGGGCCTTAAATACCATCATAAGTGTCCTCGTAAGAGGGAGGCAGAGGAAGGTTTGACACACACTGAAGAGAAGGCCACATGAAGATGGAGCAGAGTGAGATTTGAAGATGCTGTCCTTGAACATTGAAGTGATGTGGCCACAAGTCAAGGAGTACTGGCAGACATCAAAAGCTCGAAAAGGCAAGGAATGGATTCTCCCCTAGTGCCTTTGGAGGGATTATAGCCCTGCCACCAAATTGATTTTAGCCCAGCAATACTGATTTTAGACTTCTGGTCCCCAGAATCATGAAAGAATAAGCTTCTGTTGTTTTAAGTCATTTAGTTTGTGCTTATTTGTTACAGTGGCCACAGGAAACTAATACACCCACCAAAAGGGGAATAGGCATATCAATTATGTTCTGTTGATATATGGGAATTTAATCATTGTAATAAATGGTGGGTTTATATATTTACATGAAACATTTTCTAAAATATAAATTTCAGCTGTAAAATATTTATAGTATAATCTCATGTATGTGAAAGAGAAAAGTAAACCTATTTGTGTGTACATATAAATATGTAGGTGGGTACTTGTTTAGATGTTTTTTTAAATGAGAAGTGCAATATTTACCTATAGAAAGGGTATAGGTTGGAGGGAGAAGGAAGGGAATTTTCACAGTATTATATTGTTTAGGAGTTCTATAACATGCATATATTTGTATAATATTTGTATCATTTTTAAAAAGGAAAAATGTGGTAAGAATTTCCCCCAAACTACATTTTTTCAGATTCCAAATATCCAATCTCTTTGATGACTTATTAAATATTTGTCTCCTTCACTAGACTTAAAATTGCTTGGGAGTAAGAACTTTGTTCACTTTTGTCTCCAGCACCTAATGCACTGCTGTCACAGATTATACTATTAAAAAATATGTATGGAATGAATGATAGGCTGTAACATCTATCAGCAGCAGCCAAAGGTGAGTACACCCATGAACTGACAGCAAAGGCAGGCAGTACTTTAAGAAGTGACAGCACGTACCTTCTTTACTTCAGTCCTTTCCCTCCAAAAATATAACAGCAGCAGCAGCTTAAGCAGGAAACTACACACAAATGTCCCACCTCTGTTTCCATCAGATAACTAGCTCACTGTCATAAGCTTGGGATATTCTGAGGGGATCCCAGCTGGTGCTGCTTTGATTGTAATGCCAAGGACAGAGTCTTGTCATTCAGAAGCAGTGTGGTGAATCAGTGCTTGCAGACACAGGGCAAATCCAGAATGCCATTCATAGGAACAAGTATAGCTCCTTTCCTGCAGAAGTTTCCAGGGCAGAGGCCAATGACTTTGCCATCCATTCATCCTCAAGGAGAAGGGCTTGCTTGACTGAGGCAAGGAAGGGAATTGAGCCAGTTGACTGCCTTGGGCGATTAGTGTCCCTTAATACCTGTGGCTGCCATGCACAGGGTCTGTGCAGGCTGAGTGCATGAAGGCTCTGGTGCATGATGAGTTTAAGGAAAAATTAGCCTGAAAAAAAATAGCTTGGCTCTCAAATATCTAGCAACATTTATAGAAGCTGGGGGTTAAATTTCACTTCACTGACATTGTCCTTTACATTGACAAGTTAGATAAGATGATCTCGTTTTTAAAATAATCTTTTGTGTTTAGATATTTCTCTGGCAGTTTCATATTACAGTTTAAAAATAGACTAGCCTATGCCTATACTCATGTTGGCTATGGTATTTTGAACTTGATTTCTGAGACTCCTGACAGCTTTTGAAAGATTTAACAACGGGCAGCAAGAAAAACTCCCATAGAATCTGTTCTACAAAATTTTTTCTCCTGACCAAAAAAAGGCATTATTTAGCAGGTAATATATTGCAATAAAAATATGGTTACGCAATAATGGTTCATTAATATGACAAATCATAACATAACCTTTTCTATTAAATGTAGAAAACAATTTATTGAAATGAAGACATCTTCTTCCCTATGGCACATTTCCATAGTCATTGGTTTGAAAGGACTTTCTTATTATTATTCAAAACAGTCATTTTGATTTGCACAGTAGATAACAGTTGTTCATGGCATTTTTATTTCTGCATAAACAGATTTCCATTTTGGCGAAGGTTAATACAGTAGGAATTTGTTTTTTACTTTTAGATATACTATGATACCACTAGAGCACTTTGTTTGGTATGGAACCGCTAATTCATCCTTTATGCCTTTATGATTTTGTCAGGGCCGCATGTCTCCCTTAGTTTTTCTAATCTAAAATAATCCCAGTGAAATCCTTTGATTGTCTGTTTGGACCTGCTCCATTCCTAAAGCAGGAATGTAATGGGCTTTATGGCACTACTTGGGAGTAATTTATCCAGCAGAGTGACTACAGATACTTGTTTTAATAAGAATATGCTTTATGGTAAGTGGGGACTGCTATTTAATTAGCCAAAGGGAAAGTAGTTCATGATACAATCTGTTCCAATCATCTTGGACATTAAACAAAAAGTCAGGCTAAGTTATTTATGTACATGCACTTTATTTGTAGTTGCTTTGAGCAAACCTCTTCTCTGAAACTTTATAGCATTTTCTGAGTGAGCTGAATTGTAGGGGGGAGGAATAGGGGAAGAAAAGGACATGAGAGCATCCTATAAAATTTTTGAAAAAGAAACAGAAGGTTTACTTATTGCTATCAACGTTGTTGAGTATAGCCACACCGAATGGAAAACAGGCAGAGAACTATGATTTATCCTCTGCCGTTTGGTAGCTTGCATCTTTGGATGCAATGGATCTTTAGTCCATTGTTGGCGGAAGATTGTTGCAGGATGTTAGTAAGGCATTATGGGCATCTGTGTGTGTGTGTGTGTGTGTGTGTGTGTGTGTGCGTGTGTGTGTGTTCCTGTGCATCTTGCCCTTAGATTTCCATTGCCTTCGACAGAAAGATGTTCCCCAAAATTCACAATTATGGTCCTATTTTTTTTTTTATAAAAAAGTAAAAGAAATTTAAGATGTTCAATGAAGATCCAATCATTTTAATTCTTAGAGCAAAATTAAGCGTATGGACAAATTTTAAGAAATTTTTCCATCCTAATAAAACTTTAATGATGGTATAATGGATGTAGGTAGTATTTATATCTAATTGGCCAACACTTGGGGCAAGTAAGTAATTGATCACCCCTAGGATTGCCATAAGTGTGTTTATGGACCGATGAAAAAAAAAGGAAACAAAGTATGAGACTATATTCTTAGGATATCACCTCCCAGATTATGGTTCACTCAGTAGTTATATGTTTTTTTCTCTCCTCCTAGGTGTAAACTACTCAGAGTCACCTGTTATAAGCACAAAGAAACCAGAACCTGGAATCTGAAGACAGACATGGTTCCACTACACTTCATTCTCAGGTCTTTGGGAAGGGTGGCCTAGGTGCTCTCTCCACTTTGTAGCCCTGCACAGAGGATCACATGAGCTAACATTTGCGAGTGCCTTTTGTAGAGTGAATGCCTAGTGTAGGTTAACACTTGCTTGTAAAACTCCATTAGCATAAGGTTTGGATTATAATCATGTTTGCACATCGTCACGCAAGGCCCTCTGCACAGTCAAGCTTCCCTGAGTGGAGTCTGGGTGAACTGGTCTTCTGCTCTCCAGCAGCATGTAATTTTCTGCCCCTATTTCCTACCACCTCTATTATATTGTCCATGGTGCATGTCTTGCTCTTTTCAAAAATGACTTTTAAAACTACAACTCATACTAAAGAGTTTTAAATCACGTAGTTTGTCTCTGCCATCTAAGCAACAAACGCATTACCTTCACAATTCACCTGTCTCTCAGTAGCAAGGCAAAGATGTGACACCCGGCCTAGAGGCATTGGGAGAACAATGTGGGTCAAGGACTCTGGTGGCCGTCCAGTAAGTCAGTGATAAGGGTTACCCTACATAAGACTGTTGGATAATTTTCATATTATTTTCATTTTACACCCTTAGTTTCTCTTCACCATCAGCAGGTTTTCTCCCTCTCCCTCTGTTCTCCTGGGGAAGTCTTTTCAGCTGCCTAAACAAAGCTCCAAGAATCGTTGCATATTGTCATATCCTAGACAGCTCAGAGAGGTTACAAAAGGTTTTGGAGTCATTACTGTTTTAACAATTGACTGCCAATTCCCTAGTCCAGGTCACAGGGAAACAGAGGCAGTGCAATTGCCCCATGAAATGAGACTGTTCAAGTCTGTGTTCAGTGCTTTTAACGTAAGAAGACAGAAAAGGAAATACTAAAGACCGAACTTTCCTTCAACTCTGTGGTCTCACACATCCCTCAGTGACTTGGAAAGTTTTCTGACATGAGACAGTGTGCAGAGCGAGCTAGTCACTCCCCTTCTTCCTCCTGAAGACGTGTAAACAGCTGGTGCCTGCAACCCCCGGGCTGGAGGGAAGTAAATGCACGACTGATATTAAACAAATACATGCTTGTGCCAGGAACTCAGAAAATATTCCATATACAAGGGGACAAAGGGCCCAGCATGGTTCATGGTCATTTCAGGTGTTAAGTGTCAAGAGCTGGGGTATCAGAGTCAATAATTTTTTTAAAGGCAATTACTTTCTTTTTCTTTGGAATTCTTTAGGTTCTTTTGCTACAGTTTTCCTAGCGTGGCATCATATCATTGTGAAAATTGTGGATTACCACAAAGTTAGTGTTCTTCAATTTTTGTTAGTGTTAATTGTCAAATTTGATTCACTTGCAAGTGTCACATTATTTTTAATATTTTCTTAAGAAATCAATATGACATCATTTTTCACTCAACCCATGATTGAAACTCACTGGCACCAATCTGAGCTGGCGGTGGAGATAAAAGTGAGAGTGAGCTCAGCTTCTGTTCATTACACTGCTGTTCAGTGGTCTGGGCTAGGCAATAGGAAGCTTGAACACACAGTTAGGAATGCAGACATATCATCAAGTAACACTTATGAAATGAGTCTGAGTGGCACTGATCTAAGTGGTGAGCGGAGTGAATTAAACACCTTATACCTGTCTTCCAGGACAGTGTCGATCTTGTTGACACTGAGGCCGAGTGACCCGTGGTTGTCTTCATCTTGTTTCACGATAGCTACTCAGCTGATCTGTTGACAAAATTGAATGAGAAGTATAAAAAAAAAAAAATCCTGAAAGTCAAGCAAACATGGAACTTAATAGAAATGAATTAGATGGGTTGGCGTCTCTCTGGTCATCAACTTTGCAATGCTGGAAGTTCTGGAATCCTCAAGGGTTTAAGAAGAATGGAATGGATATCTAACTCTATGTCAGGATTTATGCTTATCGCTATCATTATGGTGTTTTCCACATTGTATGACTTACTTTTGTCTTTCTCACCAAACCACAAGCTCCTGGAGGATAGATTTCATGTTATTTCTTTTTTCATCCCCAGCATCTTCTACAACTTCTGCAGCAGGAAATTGCTCAAGAACTGTTCCACATTGGATGAATAACGAGCCTAAATGAACAAATGAATGAACACAGCTCAGTCAGGAGTAGGACTAAATCCTAGTTGTTCTTTCCACTTTACCAGCGTCACTTCACACCTCAGATGATAATCTTTCCTATATAAGTAAACTTCCAGAAAAGAAAATTATTTTATAATCACATTCAAAATGGAGCTCAGCCTGAAATTGCTGCTTTAAAATAATTATCCTGCAGGAACCTGAGTGTCTTAAGAATAATTAACAACCTGGGCCAATTGGTGTTTCTGTTTCATTCTGCTGGAGGTCCCGTGTTATAGATTTCCCGACATTATTTTTTAATGGGAAAGAGAAAAGTATAAATTATGGAAATTAAAAATACTAATGTTTCTATTTGTCCTATTGTTCATAATCATAATCCAATTTTTAATGTTCCATGCTAAGAGCTTAGTATATATAATCTGAATTTATTCTATTTGATTTGGTTAAACATTTTGCTATTTCTTGTTCTGGGAGGGCAACAAAAATAAGTCATTACCTGTTTGGGAAAATGTTAGAAACAATCTTTAAAAACTTGAATTCTTTCAAAGCACACTTGCATCAATTATTCCTTTCTCTCATGTCAACCATGGAAGGTGGACATGACAGATGGTATGATCTCTATTTTACAGAGAATACTTAAGTTTTTTAATCCATTTAGTCCTCAGATAGGATACGACCTATGCATGACCCACAGGAGGTGCTGGATCTACAAGGCTAAACGTGGTTTCTTCTCCAGTAACTCACAGCCTAGATGAGGCAGTATTGCCCTTAGACTCAAGTAACCAGGGCCCCTGCACTAAACACTGAGCTTTAGAGGGCCCTACTTCCCTCCTCTGTTGTTTTTTTTTTTTTTTCCATAGGGCCAAGGAGATGTGTTCACCCAGAACTTGAGCCACCATCCCTTCTAGACTACACGCCAGATACCTGAGACCCAGAGTTCCCACTCAGTGAGGAAGCCCTCCTTCCTGGGCTTGTGCAGAGCCTATTCCCAGGTTCATCCTCCCAAGGCCACACCACTCATCCCTAAGTCAGGTAGGTTTCGGGTGGGGTGGGGGGGAAGCCCACGAAGCATAAGAAAGAACAAAAGGTGGGAAGAGAACAATGGACTGCTCCAGGCAAAAGTTAGAGACAGGCCTGAGAAGGGGAGGTAAGGTCAGCAATTACAGCACTACGCATGGTAAGAGGTATGATGGAAGTGAACAGAGAACACCATGGAAAGACGGAAGAAGGACACTTAACCCAGCTGGGGAATGAGGGTGGGAGGAAGAGATGTTAGCAAAGTCTCTTAGAGAAGTTGAGTTGTGGAGACTGGGTTAGAATTATGTTATGAGAGCAGGAAAAAAAAAAAAAGGAAGGTCTTTTAGTAGAGGGAAAGATGCGTAAAGGAACAGAGGCCTAAGATCACTTGGAGATCCATGGACCTGCAATTTCTTCCATGTGGCTGAAGAAACAGAGAAAGGGGACAAAAATAAGTTGGAGGGGAGAGATGGACAATTGTTGATATTTAGCTGCCAGCATTCACTACCTTTCTTATGGCAATATGCGTCTGATTTTATTTGGATTCTTGCCATTGAGAGCCATTGGGCAGGACTAATAGGATGCCCTGGTTTCTATTATCCTGAGAACAAAAAGAGTGACAAAAAGACTGAAAATTGCTGAGGTCCTTTTGTTTACAGAAGCATTCTCACATGTAACAATCAAGCAGCTTCTAACTTGGAGCCCTTTTGGAAGAGCCTGGTTCTTCCTAGCACCTAATCTGGTTCTGCCACCTTATATTTTAACCTGTCAGCACCACATATCCTTCTAACAAATTTGATTTTTGGTTAAATAAATCATAGTCAGTGTCAGTTGATTGAAATCGAAGAGCCCTAGCTGACATTAGAAGAAAGCCTGATTATCAAAGGTCTTGAATGCTAGCTATGGAATTTCGACTTTATTTTGAAGGCAATGAAGAATTGTAATAAACATGAATGAAATGGCTAAATGACTTGCCAAAATGTCTGGCCACTCTAACTTACCAACTTCCTAAGGATCTGAAACTCTCCATGGAGGTAGTATGTTAAACACGCAGCCATCAGGAAGACAAAGAAAACATGATAGCTGTTATTATTCTTCCTATTACTATTAAAGTCATTGTAGCTTTCCAGTTGATTTAATTTTGCTCATGAAAGAATGAATATTGAGCTCATGGCAGTCTCTGTACTTTCCCTTTTTATATTTGGAACGTGAAATAGTAATTGTTACCTAGATTAAGACATTTATAAATACATAGGAGTAGTACTGTGTATGCTTTCTTCTTTGTGGTTATCATACACTTTTACATGTTCTGTGTGTAAATATTAAGAATAGATTGTCTAAGAATTAGTTAAGTTAGAATAAACTTGTTCATTCTGAAAGCATGCATTTAGTATGATTTATCTGTCCACCTTGACCAAAAATTATTTTTATATGTTTTAAAGAGGAAAGATAATTATGATATATTTAACTCTTGAACTAGTTTATTCATTCATTTAGCAACTATTAATTAAGGCATTTTAATGCAAGGTGCTATACTAAGCACATTTTATGATGACCACCCAAGTAGTTCTTAAACATCCAATGAGTGACAAAACAATTGTGTTCCGTGTATTGTTTTATAATCACTCTGACAATTCTAAGGTTAGTCATTTTGAATCAAACCTCTTCAAATCTTTGAAAATATAAATGTTCCAGGGATCTGGCATATCCAGGAAATTATGTGTGACTGTCTGGGGGTGTGTTCGTGTGTTCATCTTTGTGGTTTTTGTAAATATGGAGACCACAAGGTAAAAATGAAACCTTGATGCCCTTATGACTTTATTAGCTATTGTACTCTGAAGACAGCAAGCCTACATGTTTTGAAATTTACAGTTTCCTGGAGCTTTTCCACAAACAGTTTTGACGTAGTATAGAATACTTGATCAACTGTCACCCAAGGCAACTTGAAGGAAATGCAGGAAATGGAAGGGTCTATTTTGAACCTTGAAAATACAAGGCCTTCTCTTTCACCATGATGAGGAAAAATAAACATTTTCCTTCTAGAGAAGATCTATGGAATACTGAGTCTGAAATTCCAAGCTCTGCATTACTAAGATTTCTGGACATCATCACAAAACTGCTAAGGAGCATTTGCCGCTCTTTGCAAAGCTTGCCAGAAGACAAGTTTAGTGAGAACTGGAATTTTATGATCATAGATATTACACCTGACACCATCTCATGGTTAAAAATGAATTTGGAAAGATACAAGGACTCAATTAGCAAAGCAATGATGAACAAGCAGCATTCCAAAAATCGTTATTCTCTGATACTTTGACATTTATAGCTGTCTGAATTTAAGGAGGATGCATAATCTTATTCAGTCTCAGTCATCTCATCTTTAAACAGAGCTAAGAATACCTACTTCTTAAGATTACTGGGACAATTTCATGAGATAATGTATATAAAGTGCCAAAATGAAATTCCTGGCATATACTAGGAGTTGAATAGATGCTGTGTCTTTTCTGCTCTTGTTAGTGCATTATATGATTTACTCCCAGGAGAAGGTAAGGCTCTTTGAAAAATAGTGTTTATTTTACCAATAGTAGTAATAAGAAAGTTACCTACCAATTATTGAAGACCTACTTTGTTCCAGAGTAATAAGGTATTATGTCTCTATAGAACAATTACATGAAGTAAACCTTATTATCCTCATTTTGCAGATAAAGAAAATAAAACCCAGAGAAGCTAGATGACTCGAGGAGGAACATATAGCTAGTCAGTAAAGCTGCATGTGATTCTAGGCCTGATTCCAAAGCCCCTACTCTTTCCATTTGTCCACACATATCAGTCAAGAGACTATGATTAAGAAGCTAATCAATCATTTATACAAATGACTATAAGAATGGATACAACATCAAAAGTGTTTAAGGGGCTTCCCTGGTGGCGCAGTGGTTAAGAACCTGCCTGCCAACACAGGGGACACGGGTTCGAGCCCTGGTCCGGGAAGATCCCACATTGCTGCGGAGCAGCTAATCCTGTGCACCACAACTACTGAGCCTGCGCTCTAGAGCCCGCGTGCCACAACGACTGAAGCCCGCGTGCCTAGAGCCCGTGCTCCTCAACAAGAGAAACCACCACAATGAGAAGCCCACACACTGCAATGCTGCAACTGGAGAAAAGCCCACACGCAGCTACCAAGACCCAGCACAGCCAAAAATAAATAAATAAATAAATTTATTAAAAAAAAAGAAAAAAGTGTTTAAGCATTACAGACATCTTAATAATGTCTGGGCATTTTTCTTATACTTCTGACCTCTATTAATAGTAAGCATTTTATGTCTTAGTTTTCTTAAAATCCCTTGGTTAAAAAAATCAATTTAAGATTTGATATTTACAAACACGCTCATTTGATAATTTTTAAGGATTAAATTTTCCCATGATGTCTCATTTGTTAATATGTACATTCTGCCCCTATACGCAGAGTACTGTGAGGCTTTCTGGTCTAATAGGAGCAGGCTGGAGGAGGGATTGAAGCTAGTATTTATACCTTAATTCCTTGGGTTGGAGTGTTAATGTATGAATATCACTTGGCCTCAGGGTGCAGTCACATGAGGCATTCTCAGTTAATTTCACTATTTGATAAAGACTCAAGAATGTCTTATCAGAGGTCCTTCCACAGGGATTTGTCTTCCATTTCATACTGTCAGTAGCCTTTACAAGAAGCCCTGATAAATTCTCACCAATGATTATGGTCCACTGTACTTATATTTTATTGTCAATAATTGTATATGTGAATGTATATGTGGATTGCCCACCTGCACCAAAAGAGAAGGGCTACAGGTTTATTTTCCCACTTAATTTATCTGAATAACTATTTTTCCTCATTGTAGCCATTATGGAGAGCAGTAAGCTTTATTTTTCCCCTGCTGTTCTCTCCTATCCGCTTGGTGAGAATACCATGGTGTGAGTGGGTACCCTCTGTAATCTCAGTGCTGAGCACATTGGTATGTTGTTGTAACTTGCCATTTTCCCCTCTTAAAAGTCTTTCTGTACTATATTATAAATACCAAAGGAATGTTAGTAGAAAAAAATACATAAATGCATGTTATTTTGTTTTTAAAGAATTTATAGGAGAGATTGAATTTTTTGGGGGGAGGTTGGGACAAGGAGAAGTATTGTTTTCACTTTTAATTTCATGTTGACCAATATTTTTACTGTGAGTAAAATTAAAATATACTTTTTCCTGAGTCTTTACCAAGATATATATTTTTAAACATTAGGTATTCTAGGGTATATATCTAACTTCTTCCAAGAGTCAAGCCAATGGATAGATCACTTTTGCTCAAGATATAGTTCTTCCCTCTACCATCCATTAGCACTTGCTTATGATGACAAATTCAAGTTTAGGAATAAATGATTTCTCTTTGCCTTTTTTCCATCTAAGGAGAGAAAGTGAATTTTCTTCTTGAATATCTGAGGACTGTATATGGAAACCAATCATTGGGCCTAGTCTAGTAGGTGATTATGACGTAAACCAACTAAAGGAAATGAAATGACTGATGAGACTCTTGAGTATATTGGAGAGACTGACTGAATATATTAATGAATGAAGTCTAATGAGAAATGTGACAGGGTTGGATTCCTACATCAAAGAAGCAAACAAGATCCCCAACTCATGGCAAACAATTATTTTGTTTCTGATTAGTAATGATAATTATGCCAACCCTAAAATGGAAGTAACATGTGAACACAGTACTGTTGAAGAACTGAAGCCTTGGAATGGTTACTTCTTGAAAGCATGGAATCCCTTTCTTTGAAAAATTCATGAGAAAAAGTTGAACAACAATTTTTTTAGTTTGTTTAGGTACTCTTTAGACCAAAATGTGTTAGTTGATTTATTTTAAGAATATATGAACACACTACACTTATTAAATGATAACATTATAGAGAAGCTGGAGTCCACTTTAATCCCAGAGGTAACCACTATTCTGAGTTTGATGTGTATTCTTCTAATCCTTTTTTGCTTCCTAATCCCACTGATTCGTGCTGTGACTTCTTGACTAAAAGCTTAAGTGTGATTATGGCAATAGCATTGATTTTTTCAGGTATGGCGTGTAGAATTAGTCTCATTACTTTAAAGTTAGATTTTGTATAATTCATTTTTGTAATTCTGTTCAGTATTTCCCCAGGCCTTCCAATACTCAAACAGAAACACACAACAGGGAAATAACTCCTGAGGCAGCACTCAGATGGCAGGAATTCTACAATCACTTATTAAATTGGCCTCCTAAATCCTGAGCAGATCTAGTAAAATGGAATTTCAAAGGATGTTACAATGTATTAAATACCACTTTACTTAAAAGAAAACCAAAGTTCAGAAAATTAGAACTAGCAGGGCTCCAGTGGGAAATCTTCTTTTTCTTCCACCTCTCCTCATCTCCCCCTTCCCTTAGTATCTTGCAGAGAAAGGGAAGAAGAACCAAACATCAGACTAAAGAAATTTTCCAAACCTTTGCTCTTGCTTACTGGAAGTCAGCCACTCTACTCTTCTATGGTGCTGCTTGGTTAGAGAGTTATTATTAGGATTTATAAGCAGTCCCGTGATAGACTTAGATTTTTTAGGTGTTTATAACTGTCATAAAAATTTAGTATGGCATACAAGGTCTCAACCTGGCAGTAAATTTTGCAATAATACTTCTCTGTATTGTAAGAAAGTTGTTTGTCCATCTTCAAGGGGTTGGAAAAATGGTGGAACAGAATAAGAATTTCATCACACCAGGAAAATTTTGACCCTGGGAGGAAGAAGCTGTCTTGTTTTACACAAAGTGTTCTAAGTGCCATGAGGAATGGTGATATATGGCAGAGTACATTAGAACACAGAACACCTTCTGCACTTACCAGCTAACTCACTTTGGACAAATTATTTAACCTCTCTGCCCCTGAAGTTCTGTATTTGCACAATGAAGATAATAATAGTAACCACCTTATAAGGTTTTGGGGAACATTGAATGAGTTAATATGTGGTAAATGTTTAGAATAGTGCCTGACATATAAAATAACTATGTGATTGTTATTTAATATTATGTTAGAGAGCTGGCTAAACTCTCTAAATTCTTGTCCAGACAGCTTCACTGATAATTAAGGTGTGTTTTCAGGTATATAGAGATTAACACAAAACATAATTATGATAGTCATTATGCAACATATGTAGTCAGAGAGTGACAGTGAGTAGGATATCTCACTTTTATATTTTTGTTAGACACAGTCTAGGGTCAAGAAGCAGAGCTTTATGAAATGCCATCGTACTCACAGAAAGGGAGACGCAGACACAGTTGAATCCAAAATGGGTAGAGGGTGCATGTTGGTCTACAAGGTAGCATATCTAGCAAAGATCATGGTTTTGATCTCGATTAACTTGAGTCTCAAGCAGGTGTTAGTCTTAGATCTTACTTCGAAAAGGGTCTTATCATTTAGGATTAGGTGTAGTTGACTCTAAAGACAATCTGAAGTTTCTTCTAAACAACTTTTCCCAAAGATAATCAGTTTAGTGGGTAGACAGGGTACTTTCTCAGTAAACCCTTGGCAGGCTGATGTTTTGTAAGCTGCCCTTTGAGCTCTGTGACTGCTGAATGACAATCTCTTTTCTAAAGATCACTGTGAATCTTTAGCATGACATATAGGAAGAAATGGGGTCAAAGCATAATGTTTCTATTTTCCACATTTAAAAAGTGCCTGCTTCTTTATTTCCCCTCTAAGCCAGTGGGGTGTGTGTGTGTGTGTTATGAGTGTGTGAGTGTGTGTGAATTGCTTTTAGATGGCACATTTATCTTTACTATGTCTTAGGCCTATACTGGGGACATGATACATTATCTTTGATCCTCACAATAATCTTGAGAAGTAAATATTCTTATTCCCATTTAAAAGAAGGAAAGCTGAGGTTCAGATAAGATAAGCTTGCAGAGCTAGTGAGAAATGGAACCTAGGTTTGAGCATAGGTCTGACTCCAAGGCACGAGCTCTTGCTATCATAATGAACTCACTTGTGAGGCGTGCCTACCTTTAGGAGTTCCTAAGTTGCTAAATCGTGGAAATAGCCATATAGAAGAGATAGGTAGAATTTTTTCTGGCTCTCCTTTCATCCATTTCCTTATCATCATCCTTCCCAGTCATTTACTCTCATATCCATTTTTCTCATTCTGTCCTAAACACAACAAATCCAAGTTTAATACTCTTTTGAAACCTAATTGCCTAAGTCTCAGTTATCAAGACCATGCTTGGTAATTAGAGCTAACCTGATAGACCACTTTATACTAAATCTATTCATTTCAACTTGCAGTGCTGCATTTCTGGCCCTTCCATCCAGCAAACTCTGCTGCTTCCAAACACCATCAGGACACTTTAAGGTGGAGCATACCAGCATGAATTGAAACTGACATAAAGCAGAGACACAGAAAGTAGTTCTCATGTATTTTCCACAAACAATTTCCACAATAGGCAATGTGCTACTATTTCCTCTTCATTTGTCCTGAGCCAATGACAAGTTCTTATTTAAAACTTTTTCTTTTTTCTTTTTTCTTTTTGAATTTTATTTATTTTTTTTATACAGCAGGTTCTTATTAGTTACCCATTTTATACATATTAGTGTATATATGTCAATCCCAATCTCCCAATTCATCACACCACCACCACCCCCAGCCACTTTCCCCCCTTGGTGTCTATACATTTGTTCTCTACATCTGTGTCTCTATTTTTGCCCTGCAAACCGGTTCTGAGGCCAAAGATTGATAACTTCCATGTTCAGCTCGCATTGAGCACTTTTTCCCTCCTCCATTTCCCTAACATACTGTGTGTTATTTGTGCACCTACCTCAATCCTAATAGATAATAGATATCTACTATC
The DNA here is from genome assembly GCF_965194825.1 of Balaenoptera physalus. NCBI lineage: Eukaryota > Metazoa > Chordata > Mammalia > Artiodactyla > Balaenopteridae > Balaenoptera > Balaenoptera physalus. The sequence goes on from NC_138882.1 coordinate 119,120,447, forward strand.
TTTTTGCCTATCTAGGGTTTGGGGATTTTATTAACTTTTGAGTCCTCTTCTTCAGCATTAGTGCCTTCTATAAGTTGCAGTGAAGAAGAGGTTAGAGCCAGGTTAGGGGCATTGCAAGTCCAAATTCTTGCTCTGAATTCAAATTCTTTCTCTGTTATTCATTAACAGTGTGATAATAGGCAGATTGTTAAGCATCAATGAGTCTCAGTTTCCTTATCTGTAAAATGAAAAGAATAATAGAACCTAATGCATAGAGTTGTTGTGAAGATTCAACAAGACAATTCATATAAAACACTTTGTACATTTTGTCAATTATATCTCAATAAAACTGAGGAAGAAAATACTTCATACAGGATCTGGCACATTGTAATTTATCATTGTTACATCTGGCAAAAATTTTTAAATTGTGAAAGCCAGCAGCAGCAGGCCTGTAGGCCTGTGATTTGTAAAGATTGAAGTACAACACTGAGCAACACAGGGAATGTATATAGTGAAATTAACACTAGTTCTAGCTTGTTCCGTTTATAATCTAGGTTTATTCCTTGAAGGAAACATAAAAATCATGTAGATTCTTGATCCAAGTTGATTGGTTATTATTATTTAGTTATATTCTCAAATAACTATTGAATATTTACTATTTACTAGTACTAGTTATCAGAGAAAATATGCTGAAAAGGTAGAGGTTAGTAAACATTAACAAAAAAAGGCATTTAAAGGTAAAGTGCTTCATTTTATATAAATCTTTCTATCTTTTATTAAAGAAATTTGATGCTATATAAATTGCATTCAGTGAATATAACCTTTTCATGATCTGATTACAAGATATAAATTTTCTTGTTAGAAGGCAGAATTAATTTTCAGTCTATAATCAGCTTGGGGATTCCAAAGTGATTTTTACTACTTGGGACAATTCTCTTTCATCAATGTGATATAAACTATAGTATATTGTTATATAGATTATAAAATATGATAACACCCATTGTAACTTACAATGTATGCTGTGAGAACTGAGATTTTTGTATATTCTGTTCACTCCTGAATGCTCAGCACCTGGAACAGTTCCTGATACTTATTGCTAATGATTTGTTTTGCAGTTATATACTAGATTTTGTGCTAGATACTATTAATATTGATAAGAAATGGCTCCTCCTAAAAAGATACTCACCATAAACTAAGAGAGAATATTAGGAAATCAATTAAAATAAAGTAAAAGATATATGCTTGGGGTAGAATAATGGCCATTTGGTCTGCAGAATTTAGAGATGGAAAATTTAGGCTTTCAAGTTAGTAGGAGTTTTCCAGATGAACATAAATTGAAGTTGGAAGACATTCTAAGCCAAAAATGATGAATTTCTGGAAAACCATGTTACCTTTAGTATTTTCAAATAGTTTGGAATGACCAGATCTCACAGTGTGAAAGAAGGGTGTCAAAGAATAGGGCAGAGAAGAGGACAGCACCCAGGTCATAGAAAGTCTTTGTGACCTTGAGAAGCAAACTCTTATTTTGTGGGCAAAGGGGAACCATTCATGTAGAGTTATGAAAATGGAGAGATGTAATGTTTGCCTCCAATAAAGACCAATCCAGCAATAGTATGAGAATTTGTTGGATGGTAACAAGACTGGAGGAAATCAACAGGCAACTTGATCATTTAGGAAGAGATAACAAAAATATTAAATAAGGCAAAGTCAGGGTGGCAACTTGGGGAAATGTTAAGAGGTAGAGTAAAAGGAACCTATGGACAAGAATGAGGCAAGCAAAGAAGGAGAGGCCAAGCTTTCCTACTTGGGTAGAAAGTGGATGGTAGGACCATTAATCAAAAATGTAAATTCAGTTTTGAAAAAGTAGGAATTTCATGTGGGTATGTCCAAGAGATAGTTATTACATACATGGGTTTGTAGCACAGAAGTGAAGTTTGGGCTGGTGGTATATCTGGCAACTTCAGTGTTTATAAAATCATCCAGAAAGATTATTGAAAATTAAAAAAGAAAAGGTATACCTCTAAAGAGAGTTGTCTGAGCAACTGTCATAAAGCAGAGGTCTCCAGTGGACAAGCCCCATCTATATACACAGAGCTCTCCAAGCAGCTTTTTATATTATGCCCTCATCCTAAAAAGATGAAAGGAAACTTAACATTAATATCACCAAAAATAATAATAATAATAATGATCCATTGTATAAGATGCTCCATTGAGGTACAAGAAGAAAATACTGCAACTTCTAAGTATGTTTATTGTCCATATTGAGAATAAGAATGAAATTAACTTATATGAAAATTTAATAACAGATTAAAATGACCCTCACTCAGTCCATGTTTCAGAGGACCATGTGTCATCTAAGGTCATCTTAAGCTCCCTAGAAAAAGGGTAATAATTCTATAAGGTAAAATGCTTAGTAGAGTCAACTTCAACTTGTTTATTTTACCCGCATTGTGGTATATTCTAGTTTATGTAGGGCCAGTGATATGAATTCACAGAATATGTTATCAGATTTCAACTAAACTAACTCTCTTAAATGAACAAGTGACTCACAAATTTTCCAGCAAGGAAATAATGCTGATTAAAGATAGACCTGTAATGCAAGCACAGATGAATATAGGAAACATATAGAGCTGACATGTCCACTCACAGAATAAACTCTGAGCTAAAAACAATGAGGATTTACTTGGATCCTCCAATATTCTTCCAAAATGACTAAAAAAAAAAATCAAGAAAGCTACTTGAAATATAGATTTATCATCTCGTATCCTAACAATAAGCCTCAAATGGAAAATACATGTTGAAATATTAGTTAATGACCTTTAAAAATAATGTTTGTCTCATTGTTATAAATTTATATTTTGTGCATATATTTTAAGGTATTCAGAGACTATGACATAATATAACTGATAAATAAAGTACATATATAGAAGGTTGGTTTCTGGTATTTAAAAGTTTTAAAGGTAGGAATGAACAATCAACAAGATTTGGAGAGCAGTGAATGAAGGAGTCAATATGTCTTTTGAGTAGGGTTAAGGAGAGTCAAAAAGGATTGTCATTGCTTACATTCCTTCATCATACCAGGCAAGAAAGGGGTTCCCTTTATTTCTCTGTGTAATACATCCCTGAAAAGAAAGCCACAATCTTCTCATCACACTATGATCTCATTATTGAAATTAAACCTCTGAGCCATAACAGGGCATAGAAGCAAGAGAAGAAATTTTAGCAATGTGATGACTTTATTAAATGTTTGAAAGCCTTAGTGCCAGAAATTACAAGTGCAATCATTGGTCCTATTTTCACAGACCATTAAGCAAACAACCTACTTCTGTTTGGACTATTTTATTTGATTCAGGTAACATAAAAGACTTTCATAACAAGAAATCCATGAAGAAAAGTTGACTTATCAATATGCTTCCATTTAATCATGTAAACTTTCATATAAATAATATAGCTATATATTGCAAGCTGTGGCATTTACACTGGGCCATCCTTAAGATTCGTGGATCTTCCCACAGCCCTCAGTTGGTTCTGGGTGATCAGAGAGTGCAATCTTCACTAGAAAACTTAGTTAAAGGTTTATAGGGATAAATCCAAAATGGAAACTGTAGTGTGAACTCCATTTACTTTCAATGCTTGAATTGCTTCGGTGAATTGCAATTCCCAGAAAGTAAAGGGCTAAAGGAAAATAGTAGCAGTACATTCAGTAAAACCAAAGATTAGACTATGAATGAAGATTAGACTTTCAATGATTGTTACTTATGCACACATATTAATGTCTAGGAATTAGACGACTACTGATAAATGAAATGACTAAAAAATTTAAAGAGAAAAATGCAGAATATGATAAATTTGGGTTTCTTTTAAGGAAATAAGTATTCTTCATAACTCTTTTGGGGGAAACAATTAAGAAAACTCTACAAAGCTGGAGATAAAAATAAATAACACCTGCTTGGTAGGTGGCATATTATGAGAATTTGTATTTGGCATTTAAGTTTCTTAGTGGGTGAGCAAAGGACAGGTAGACCCCAATGTGGAGAAGAATATGGCAGTGATGGGGCTTGTTTGTTGTGGTAGGAGAGGTCAAGAAGCTGGATGATACTTATAAAAAGTACAGTTGTTAGAATGTTAAGAAGCCACCTTTACTGAACCATTCTAATCATCTACCATCAGTGACACATGCAAGTAGTCAGGGGAAAAATTTTATAATCATCACAGGGATTCAGAATTTTACCTAACCATAGTATTTCTTAACTTGCTTCCAAGTTGGCTCAAGAAGTAGAAGTAAACAATCTCTCTAAGTTCTCAAGTTCTCCTCTGAGCAGGTCCACCAGTGAGTAATAAGGATAAGGAGAAATGATCCTTCAGGAAGAACCTTAGCCACTGGACCAAATACGGGATCTATAATTATAAGCTCTTACTCTTTCCAAAGGGAAAAAAAATAGTTTGTTGGATTAAAAACACTTCCAAGAAATGAATGAGGTGATATGAGAGCAAAATAGTAAGAGTAAGAAAACCATGATCTTTCGATTAGAGGAGGGGTTGGGAGGTAAGAGAGAAGTGTTGCCTAAGTCTCATCCAAAGACTGCTCTTAGAGAGGCTCCAGGAACACATCTTTGGCCACTTGTGTTTATTTAAGCAGAAACTCATGTGCATCTTTGGGCAGTTTTGTGAGTCTACTGTAAAATTTGCATTATGTGCAAATCGATTGTGATCAAATAGTGACCAATTTCGTCTTTAAGCTATTTTGAACAATTTCATAGTGATAACTGACTGAGATTTTCTTTGGGTTTAAAAATGAGCTATTTTCCTCCTTATCTTTGTTATTGTATTCTACTTCTGCCAACAGAGCCTACACTGAATGAAACATATTAAAAACAAAGCCACCTGCACTTGGTCTTCTTCATGCTGAGTCACTGACTAGTTCTCCTTTTGCTGGCTTTTGATCCCAGGTGTAACCCTAGCCTCTGATCCCCCTTGGCTATTCTCTTAAAACTAAGCTTTTCATCTTCTTGACATTTATGCCTCCTTTTCTTCTGTCTTCTGTTCTCACCAACATAAAGGATCTTCTGGAAGGTTTTAATTTTGTTGGATTTCCTTCCTCTAATACTTCTCTTGATTCTGCATAGGATACTTCCATGTCCTGGGCCCATTTCATTTGGTCTCTCTTTTAGACAATATAGTTCTAGTTAAAAAGGTTTCCTTACACTAAGATGTCATCAGCCAATTCTTCTTGCACCTCAAATATCAATATCAAACTTTCCTCTAAGACATCACTGAAGCTTCATCTCCAAGCATACTCCAGAATTTATGTCTAAATAACTGCAGGGATTGGCAGACAGTTCTTTTATCTACACATTTCAGAACCTGCCTCCAGTTTGCTGAAAATGGAACATCTCATGCAAGTAGTTTTACAGATGCAGTTGTGGAGAGCTCAATATCAGGAAGCAGATGGGTAGAGGAAGGGGAAAAGGGGTATGAAATGTTTGCCTTTTGTAGATGACAAAGAAAAAAAATGAAGAAAGACTGCCACCATTCTGAGAGTCATTGTACGGAAGTACAAAAATATCCAATTGGGAAACATTCAATTTCAAGCTCCTCCCAGCTCTGGATATTTTGTTTCTAAATTTGCCACCTCTGCTTGTGATCTTGAAATGGTAGCTAACCATTTCCAAGGGTAGTAGTCATAAATCATCTAAGAAAGCAAACTACGTATATAGTCTAGATACCAACAGTGATGAGAGGGAGAAAAAGGAAGCAACAGGATTTTTGGTATAGAATAATAATAACAGCTAATAATAATAGGAGTCAGAGAGTGCCTCTTGACTGTCGAAGGACTGCTCTTGATGATACGTAGAGCAGTTCCTGGACTTGATGGTAGAGAATACACATCTCTGGGAATCAAAGCAGAACCTAATTATGAATGAAGCCCAGTGGATTTCCCCCTCATGACCTGGTCCCATTATTATTGTTAATGAATGCCTCTTGCTATTCCTTAAGACTTTGGGGAGCCAGCTGCATAATAAGAGTTTTGTGAGCTCCAAAAATCATAAGATATTTGGGATCTCTGCACTTACATCTTCTTGTAACAATGTATTTTATTGTTTGGAGAAAGAAGGAGTAAATCTACCTGAAGCAAAAATGATGAAAGCTTTTAGTAATGTTTATGGTTATATGTGAATACACATTTGGCAAATTCCATTTCTGAAAGATTTTTGTGTGTGTGGTAGTAATGGTCTTCCCCTGTTTCTCCTTCTAATACCCACTTTTCTCTTCTTGCTCCTATTAGCAACGTTCCTCTCTTTCCATCCTCTTCACTCCTCTGAAGAATAGAAGATAAACTGAGGTTGACCACTCTGGTCCTTGGGAGGAGAAACTTCTCTTTGGATACAGGTGATTAAACAACAAAAGGACATGCTATCCACTCATTTTCCATTATCTCTGCATATCAATGGCTTTGTTTCAAAGGCGATCTTATAAGAAGCCCCAAAGAGTCAATTTGCCAATGGCAAGCAACTACATCAAACCTGGCCAACCTCAGAAGGATTTTGGATTCGACTATTGAGAAAAATATCAAAAACTGAGGCTTCCATTTACTCTCAGCCTTTTACTGCTTCTAGTCGGGGTGAGGTAGTCCACACAATAAAAACCCAGGGCAGCAAGGTTGTTGAAACAAAATCAACAGATCCCCAAAGCTTCAAGTCCAAGTATGTGCTCTGGAGTTATTATTAACCTGTGAGTTTTCTGATGGTTGTGGATTGAAAGGCAGGTCCTTGGTGCTGTAATTCTAATAGCAGTGGTGATGATGGAGGAGGTGTTGCCTGTGTGTGTGTGTGTGAATATTTATTGCAAACTTATTCTTCACCTAGGAAGTTCTTGGCAGGAATTTAAAATGTAAGGGTTGTAAACTAACACATGTGCTTTGAACAGTGCCAGGTTTACAGTCAAGAGAGGGCAGTACATGGCACTATTAAGGATAACAAGAAGAAGAATTCTCTGATGGGAACTCTAATAAATGTAGTAGCATGCTGTAATAAAGAGCACTAGAAAATGGATGAGGTATAACAAAATTATTCATAACGAGAAATGGAAAAGGATGTCATGCTGAGTGGTTACATGCAGTTATATAGACACTAACAAGGTTATCACGAAAAGTTGAGTGCTAGGACATTCACATATGTTTTCTAACTAGCTCAAAGAGAGACTGTTTTTATCTTGAAGAACAGGAGACCCTGGAGTTAGAGGTGTGCTAAATCTTGCTACTGATTTTTAATAATTCAGAGCCAAATAACAATAATGGTTCATGTAGGTCAGTTTAATGAACAAAGCAACCTCACTTCAGGTTGTTTGATGGAAGGTTCTCTGCCGAGTTGCCAACTGGTATACTTTACGGCTATCTCCAGGGTTCTTTTTGATATGATATTATCCTCCTCACATACTGTGCTTTCTATACACCAAAATATAATGTGATGCCACAAGCTAGGATGAAAACACTAAAAGAATTTTCAAATGAGCCCATGAGCTCTTGCTCTGAAGTTGCAGTAATACTAGAAAAACAGAGGCAGCTGCCCTGCTCACATACCTCTCAAATAAAGTTTTCTGGGAACTACAATAATTCAAAGAGTTGGCTAGGAAGTCGTCTGACAATCCTTGGAACTAAGGAGAGTTTACTCACAATATTTTCATTATCTGATGTGAACCAGCATAATACGGCAACAGATTTAAGTGCTGTTAAACAGACTGATTGTAACCAATGCTGTTAATACATTGATAAGTAATCGTTTTATTGGCATGCAGGATATGCTGTATCCTCTATTTCTGCAAATTTCCTTTCATGATAAATTTAAATAGTACAATTATACCAGTGTGTCTTAAATGTAACCCATGAAAAGAAGTTTAACTTATTGATTTGAGGCATTCAGACTTTTTTTAGACCAAGAGCATATCAAGAAGGGGCTAGGAGTATTGGTGACAATGTCTCAAGCCAATAAAAATCATTTTTTTTAACATCTTTATTGGAGTATAATTGCTTTACAGTGGTGTGTTAGTTTCTGATTTACAACAAAGTGAATCAGCTATACATATACATATACCCCCATATCTCCTTCCTCTTGCGTCTCCCTCCCTCCCACCCTCCCTATCCCACCTTTCTAGGTGGTCACAAAGCATCGAGCTGATCTCCCTGTGCTATGCAGCTGCTTCCCACTAGCTATCTACTTTACATTTGGTAATAAGTCCATGCCACTCTCTCACTTCGTCCCAGCTTACCCTTCCTCCTCCCCATGTCCTCAAGTCCATTCTCTACATCTACGTCTCTATTCCTGTCCTCTCCCTAGGTTCTTCAGAACCATTTTTTTTTTTTTTTAGATTCCATATATATGTGTTAGCATACAGTATTTGTTTTTCTCTTTCTGACCTCCTTCACTCTGTATGACAGACTCTAGGTCCATCCACCTCACTACAAATAATTCAATTTTGTTTCTTTTTATGGCTGAGTAATATTCCATTGTATATATGTGCCACATCCTCTTTATCCATTCATCCGATGATGGACACTTAGGTTGCTTCCATGTCCTGGCTATTGTAAATAGAGCTGCAATGAACATTTTGGTACATGACTCTTTTTGAATTATGGTTTTCTCAGGGTATATGCTGAGTAGTGGGGTTGCTGGGTCATATGGTAGTTCTATTTTTAGTTTTTTAAGGAACCTCCATACCATCCTCCATAGTGGCTGTATCAATTTACATTCCCAGCAACAGTGCAAGAGTGTTCCCTTTTCTCCATGCCCTCTCCAGAATTTACTGTTTATAGATTTTTGGATGATGGCCATTCTCACTGGTGTGAGGTGATACCTCATTGTAGTTTTGATTTGCATTTCTCTAATGATTAGTGATGTTGAGCATTCTTTCATGTGTTTGTTGACAATCTGTATATCTTCTTTGGAGAAATGTCTATTTAGGTCTTCTGCCCATTTTTGGATTGGGTTGTTTGTTTTTTTTGATATTGAGGTGTATGAGATACTTGTAAATTTTGGAGATTAATCCTTTGTCATTTGCTTCATTTGCTAATATTTTCTCCCATTCTGAGGGTTGTCTTTTGGTCTTGTTTATGGTTTCCTTTGCTGTGCAAAAGCTTTAAAGTTTCATTAGGTCCCATTTGTTTATTTTTGTTTTTATTTCCATTTCTCTAGGAGGTGGGTCAAAAGGATCTTGCTGTGATTTATGTCATAGAGTGTTCTGCCTATGTTTTCCTCTAAGAGTTTTATAGTGTCTGGCCTTACATTTAGGTCTTTAATCCATTTTGAGTTAATTTTTGTGTATGGTGTTAGGGAGTGTTCTAATTTCATTCTTTTACATGTAGGTGTCCAGTTTTCCCAGCACCACTTATTGAAGAGGCTGTCTTTTCTCCACTGTATATTCTTGCCTCCTTTATCAAAAATAAGGCCACCATAGGTGCGTGGGTTTATCTCTGGGCTTTCTATCCTGTTCCATTCATCTATATTTCTGTTTTTGTGCCAGTACCATACTGTCTTGATTACTGTAGCTTTGTAGTAGAGTCTGAAGTCAAGGAATATGATTCCTCCAGCTCCGTTTTTCTTTCTCATGATTGCTTTGGCTATTCGGGGTCTTTTGTGTTTCCATACAAATTGTGAAATTTTTTGTTCTAGTTCTGTGAAAAATGCCATTGGTAGTTTGATAGGGATTGCACTGAATCTGTAGATTGCTTTGGGTAGTATAGTCATTTTCACAATATTGATTCTTCCAATTCAAGAACATGGTATAACTCTCCATCTGTTTGTATCATCTTTAATTTCTTTCATCAGTGTCTTATTGTTTTCTGCATACAGGTCTTTTGTCTCCTTAGGTAGGTTTATTCCTAGGTATTTTATTCTTTTTGTTGCAGTGGTAAATGGGAGTGTTTCCTTAATTTCTCTTTCATATTTTTCATCATTAGTGTATAGGAATGCAAGAGATTTCTGTGCATTAATTTTGTATCCTGCTACTTTACCAAATTCATCAATTAGCTCTAGTAGTTTTCTGGTAGCATCTTTAGGATTCTCTACGTATAGCATCATGTCATCTGCAAACAGTGACAGCTTTACTTCTTCTTTTCTGATTTTGATTCCTTTTATTTCTTAATAAAAATCTTTGAAAGTACTTTCTTACTGAAACTGGCCCTTGGGGATGTTTCTTTGAGATTCTATTTTAATTGAAACTCTGAGTTAATTTTATATGAGGGGAGGCTAGAAAACCCACTAACATGGAATGCCTCACGGAATTCAGCAGCTTTGGCTACACAACCTTCTTGACTAACCTAAGCCTCACAGAATGGAGACTTATTTCAGTTCCTCTCCATTTTAGAAGCCTTGCATGACATTCGGTGTGCTATTTAGCAGTACTCACATAAAGAGTGGGCAATGCGTGTGTTTTTCAGCATATTGACTTTTGGAATATTTCTTCTACTGCTTTCTCTGCTCTCCTCTGGCACTTCAAAATGTACACTTACACATTTTGGAAACACTTAGGAAGTAAAGGCACAGGCATGATGAGCGGGCCCCCTTGACAACTAGCTTCACCTAGATGTCACACCTCGCCACATGATATTCAGTTACACTCAGCCTCTCTTGCCAGAGGTTCCTAATGGCTTTGAGGTATGTTCCATCTCTCTCAAGTGCCACTTGTCCTGAATTTATTTAGTGGGGTTACAGGCCTGGAACAGAGGCTGGGTTCTTACTCCTGGGTTATAAATACTATCATTGTGTGTGCACTGGTTCTGCAAGGTAAGCCACCTGCCCTGGGAGGGTTGGGTTTCTCAGAGGGTTTTCACAGTGAAGGTTTGCTGTTGTTAAAGCATTAGTGAATGGAAAGATTGAGGGCAGGGGGCTGGGTGTGGGGTTCAAATTGAAAAACCGGGTACCTGTTTCTTAACTTGGAAAAACACACCGTCCTCTGCTCTCCAGGAAGAGCCCTGCACAGTGGGTGGAGCAGGGGACAACCTTCATGATGAGAGTGAGAGAGGGCTACATTTCTTTCCCAATCACATTAATTAAAACAATGTAGTACGGTTGTAAAACTTATAGTTAGCAAGCAAATTCACCTACTTCACCTAATTTGAGCTTCATAACACTGCAGGCTATCTAATGTCAACCCCATTTTATAGGTGAGAAAAGCAAGGCTTTTAAACTATCAGATTTGCCACCCAGGTGCTAATTGGGAGAGTTGGTATGGGAATTAAGGCCTTCTTTTTCTAAGAAGTCCATTGATTTTTACTTCCAAAAATATCTATAGGTCCTTTGTCAGATATTAGCAAATTTACTTAGTTCTTTCCATAGCTGCTGTGGGAAATAGGATGCAGAGATCCCATGGATGAAGACATAGGCAGGTAAACTTGGAGCAGGCTGTGTAGATCTTTGCTGTGACATCATGCGTGGATCGATTTCCAGGCCCAGGGAAGCCAGGGCACCAGGGTCTCCGGGAAGGAGCAGATAGTAAAAGTTCCTAATAGAAGAGGAAAAAGGAGCTTGGATAAACTCTCAAGACCAACTTCTCCTTTTCAGGTTTGCCTTGGGGAACAGTACAATGAGAGCTGATTGGTGCATGCCTTAATGCTTTGTGGCAAAAGTGAATAACACTTGTTGAGGGGAGACTCATGCAAGCGAAGCTTTCATTTCCAAGGATGAATTAGAATTCTGCTTAAGTTTCCTGATTCCCTATCTCCCTGGGTCATATAGGCCAATAGCTAGTACAGTAGAACCCTGGTACAAGTTCTCCTAGAGAGATTGTGTTAAAGAAATGAGCACTACAGAAAAAAGGAAAAATGATAAATACCAGAAAATGTTTCAAAGACACTGTATCATTGTTACAGGGAGGAAATGTCACAGGTAACTTCAGACTAACTGTTTATATGGTAGAAAATCAATTTTGAAAAATGTAAGCAGTGGCTACTGAGGGGCCCTAGCTAGGGTTTGAAACAAACCTCCTTTAATTAGAACATAATTATTTTCTTTGGTTTCTAAAATATTGGCTGTCATAAGCCATAAAAGCATTTATTTAATGCAACTGACCCTAACCTGTTTATCAGATATAACCGTAGCCCCGGGCAGGAAATCCTGGCCCTGGCTCACAGGCATGTGGGCGATGCCTGCCGCAGGTGGAGGGCATGTCTTGCTGAGACACACTGGAGAGGGGGTTATAGTGAGAAGCCTGTGGAAGGCATGTACCATCTCATTCTCCATGCTGAATGCTCACCAGCCTTGCCAGCCACACTGTATCTATGAAGCACGTTTATGGTTCTACAAAGCAGGGCACACTCATCAGATGAATTTATTTTAAATACTGAAGCCAAATTAGACATTTTCTTTGCATCTGTGACTTTTTACAATGAATCTGGATATAGTTTTGTACCCACTTCCAGTCTGGAAAAAGACCTATCTCACTAAGTATTTGGTCTACCCACCTTCCTCTCTGAACCACTGTTAAGGCATCAACTCCCTCACCCAAGGGGGTGTCTCCAAAATCTACAGCTCAGTATGTATGTTCAGAGCCTGAGAATTGGGGTTGCTAAGTCTGTTGTTCTTTACACCCCCTGGCCTGTGAGGAATTGTCACATTCTAAAGAATTGTGTGCCCTTTAAACTTACTTTTATATAGTGAGAAATAAACAGAGTAGGCACTCAATAAAGCTTTTGGCTATAAATGACTATCTAGGTTTTGCTACCTAGATTACGCTTTGACAACATAAAATGTAGAGTTTTTTTCAATGCTTTTTGATAGTGGCAATTAAGAACTAGTTAGTGTAGCCGACAAGTAAGTAATTTAATGTGATTTGAAGCTTAAAAGAAGTTTGGAATTTTTTAAACGTTCTTTATTATGAAGTATAAGGCATACACGAAAACCCCACAAATCAAAAATGTACAGCTCAACGATTGTTCATAAAGCAACACCTCTGTGATCACCACCTAGGCCTGAAGATGTAATGCGGGTTAGAGTGTTCCTTATAACGTTCATTAATTAATTTAGCAAATATTTTTTGTGTCCCTACTATGCTAAGCACTGCCCTAGACATCCTTGTAGTCAGTGGGAAAGACAAACCATATGCAAATAAATATATAACACTCTAGGCAGGTATGTGTTATAAAGAGAAATAGAGTGGGATAAGGGAGACACAGGGTGAAGGTGCAGGGCCGTTATTTTACATGTAGAGTTACCAGGAGAGCCTTTGAAGGACAGAGATCATGTTTAGTTTTAGTTTGTGTCCCTGGGTATCTCACCAAAAGTATCAATTAATAAATGTTTCTCAGGTAAGTTGGACAATGATGGAATCAAGTATTCATGAGAGAACAAAGCAACCACAAAAACAAACAAACAGAAGACAGCCAAAAAACAATAAAACAATTACAAATTGGTTGGCTTTGGAACAACAAGACTAGGCAAATGGCATTTTGCTTGGGGCAGAAGAAAAAAATGATCATCAAATTTCAGACAATGTGTAGCATTAGGGCAGGAAATGTGATTCATTTTCAGGCACTTCCTTCTGAACTATTGCGCTAAGCTAAGATTTTACAATTTCAAGAGAGCTCTAAATGCAGGCACCAGACTATAAAATTTGGACCAAACAGTATTCATCTAAGCATGGCTGTCTTTCACCTTCTAAGATGTTTCCAAAAATCGGTGACTGTGTGTTTTAAAACTCCAGTGGAAGATAAAGAAAACAGTAGGCACAAAGTAATACAAAAGATTAAAAGCTCAAGTATTTAGTTAAATACTCTTCAATTTTAATATTGGCATTGCTAAACAACCCATCAAAGATCACTTTAGGTCTCTGAAGATAAGAGGAACTGACTAGAGAGGGAGAGACTCTTCCTTTAATTTTGAGGGCCCAGGTCAATCAGGAATGTTATTTGGCCAAAGCTGCAGAACCCACATTAGAACTGGCTCAGAGTTTCAATTAAAATGGAATCTAAATGGAAAATTTCAAGGGCCAATTTCAATAGAAAAAGAAATATTTCCAGGGCTGGTTTTTTTTTTGGCTTAGGATATCTAAGGCTGTAGTCTTTAAGGACACTGTAAAAGAAAGAGAAAGAGAAAGGGGGGGGGGGGCGGGGGAGGCAGGAGAAGGGAGAGAAGAGGAGAGAAGGAAGGAGGGAAGGAAAGAAGGGAGGAAGGGAGAGGAGGAAGGAGGGAGGGATCTTTGACATTGACAATTTGAAGAATGTTAGAAATTTGCAAAAAAACTGAATTGAAATGTCTGGAATTCTTACATGGCTCCTTTATTATGCCAGTTAGAAAATTATCTTCATGTTAAGCTACCTCTGTATTTTGTTTCTTTTTTATGTCCAGTGCAAAATGATGCAGTATTCTAAGCAGTGTGCCCCACATGTAGTAGTCCTTCAATAAATGCACCTGATGACATTGATTTTTACTAAATCTATTTCCCACTTCCTTTTTAATGACTCCTAATAATCCTCATAATTAAGTTAAATCAATAGTAACACAAGTGTGGAATGTGGCATTAAAAAAACTTCATTTAACCAATCATTCCCTCCATCAATAAATATTAATTGCACTTCAGTCAGTGTGCTGGGGTTTTAGCTATAAATAAGGCATATGTGGTCCTTGGTCTAGGGATTATAAAATCTAACCAGAATGATATTTAACAACAATCATTATTATTGCCTTGGTCATCATCGTCTTCTTCTTTTTCTTCATCATCATCGTTGCTAACACATTTGAGAATTTCTTCAGTGGCAGGTAGTCTTTTAGCATTTTACATATATTACCTCATTTAACCTTCACAGAGACATTTTGAGTAGACAATATTAGCCTCATTTTTCTGATGAAGAAACTCAGGCTCTAAAATATTAAGAAATATGAAGAGTGAATTTCAATACACTGCTAAAGTTGTTATGAACCATAATGTGATGGTTAAAATGGTACTAAAAGCAGCTATCAACATTGAGAGAGAAAGAAGACCAAGATTCCTTTTCCTCCGTATATCCTCCCTCTGCTTAAAGAAAAACATATCTGAAAGTCTTTAAGTACTTTTATTTTAACATTTATCTTTTACTTTCCTAAATTTTCAAGGAGAGAAACATTGGTGATAATGGTTAAAGTGTTTTATATACTCGATGCTTTGGAAGTTATGTGTTAAGATAGGGAAGGTAATACAGATTATGTGATGTGATCAAGAGCCTTCCAAAATGAGGGAAAGGGCACGCCAATTGAGATGTAAGCCAAGGCTCTCTCCTTGGGAATTTAGAGCCCTGTGTTTCATTTTCTGACCTCACTACATAGACTTCCACACCAGCCAGGCCTGCCATCGGACAACAACCGTGTCCAACAACCCCTGGGACCCAAATAATTTATCATTTACTCCACTAGAGAGATTCTGGTTGCTTGCATCCTGTCTTGTGCTGTGAGGTCTAGCGAAGCCAAAGGGTTGCTAATTGCCATGTTAAATTCTCCTGGCCTCAGCTTTCTCTCCCTTGTGTCTCTCAATCTCCCAGTCCAATTGGGGACATTCATAGGAATTTATCTGCACGCCAGGAGCTGAAAAAGCATTTACTGCTAGTTTGTCTGTATCAGCAGAGGAGAAAGGTGGTTTTAGTCAGGGTGGCTATGCTCTGCATTTTATGATGCTATTTCATAATAGGAGTTTGCAATCTTCTGCCTACTATAAGATAAAAGGGAAAGGAATTTAAAACAAGTTGTGTTTGGGGAAACATTTTCTTGAATTTAAGGTTATCTATCAAGATAACAGTTATTACTAATGCCCTTATCTGATGTTGTCTAAATAAAGTCCATTAACTGACTTTAGATTCCCAGGTCCAGTTGCAATAACTTTATTATAGTTGTCAATACCCTGTTGAAAATAATAATTCTAACATTGATTTCTACTTCTGATTTGCTTAAAGACCCTTTGGCATCTCCACCGAATTTAAAAAGTCTGTGACATTGGGTAAAGGATTTTAAAAGTTATTGTGTCAACAAAGTCCCTGGGTGATCTTCCTTATGCAATATTTTAGACAATTTAATTCTGTTCCGCAAAATATAGAATCTGTGACTCAGGGTGATTCTTTTTTCTCCCTCCACTTTTAAGTTTAAAAATATTTTAGACAGCATGAAATGCATTTGCATCATTTTCACAAACATCATATAAACGTGGACATGCCAACTGCATCACGGTTAACCAGGCCACCATCCCTGATTTGACCCATACATTTTTAAGTTGACCTAAGAACACAAAAAATTCTTCCTGCAGCTGACTCAGTGTGAAGTACTAACATTTCTTTTAGTGAGACATATATTTGAATGGAAATAGGCTTTTTTTCAAAAATTGGAAAGAAGAACAGTGTTATATACATCACCAACCAAAGGCAAATGAACCACTCTTTCCTCTCTGGGCAAAAGTAGGAGAGGTGGTATGCAGGTGTCAGATATATTTGAATATCATATTACTGACACGTGGCGGAAGACGTGATTGATGCAGGTACCACAGTACAAACCATAGTGAAGGCCTCTTCCAAAGGAACATGAATCTGAAGGACGGTTTTGCTCTTGGCAAGTCCTTTTTGCCTCATTTCTGCTTTGTATGCTTCGTTTTCTTTCCAAACCAGATGGTGGAGACTAATGTCCACAGTCCCTGAGCAAGAAGATTGAAAGATTTGGACTTTATTCCTGGCCCAGCCATCCTTGTTCTCCTCCCTAGATATGTTTTTTTTTTTTTCTCTCTCTCTTTCAGTTAGGACTTAAACCCAGAGTCTTTTTAGAGGTCACCTAACATGGTGGAAAGAACATCAGCTTTAGAGCGAGTAAAACCTGAGTTGTGGTCCTGACTCTGCCACAAATAAGGTGTGAGACCTTAGGTAAATTATTTATTCTTTTGGAGATTCAGAGTCCTTATCTGAAAAATGGAAATAAGATTGCCCACCTTGCGGAACTGTTTGTGAGAATTTAATTAAACATCATAAATATAGTGACCAGCACAGCCTAAGTTACATTGTAGGGACCCAATTATAATAATAATGGAACACAAACAGATAAGTGAAAACATAGTGTATTGTGATCTGGTATCTTTTTTTTCTTTTTTTCAGTGGATGCAATGTCACTTCTGGAGAAATATTATTTGTCTAGTAAAAGAAGAATTTGTTTTCAGATACTTTCCCCCTTTACTAAATTACAATGAAGTTTATATTATTTCTCTGCTTCTTTGATGCAAGCAATGAGTGGAATAGTGAGGAAATTAAACTGTTAGGTGAGTTCAATTGGAAAGCCTAAAAAATAATTGCTTTATAGCCTGTTTAGGAAATGTAGTGATTTGATTTAATTTTCTTGTTTAAAGGATAGTTTGAACACCAATCCGCTGTTTGGGCAGTTTGGTCACATTTTCAGCTTCTGTAATATGTGGGGTTAAGTCAGGGTGAGGTCCAAGGTCCCTTCCGTCCCTGAAGGCATTTTGATTCTGTGATACACATATTGGGGAGGATATGATCCTGAGCTCCCTGAACTCAGGAAAGGACCCTTCTTTTTATACGACTAAGTCATTTCCGGATCGCAGAAATCACCTGTGACATGGAGGCTCACATACGCTGCCCCCGTCAGCCTCCAAGAAAAGGGCAACCCTCAATTTACCTCCAATAAATTTATTTTGAGGCTTGATGTGAGACAAGGCATGAATCCTAAATTTTCTGCTTAAAAAAAATTATAATATTATTTTACAATTTAACCACCAGTGTTCAATATTAAAACAGATGGCAATATGATGTGCTGAATTTACTCAGAAGTTTTAGTCTTAGGTTTTTTACTGGCTGTAACGTTTCGCAGTGTCTTAACTTCTCCATCCTCTGATCTTTCATCTATAAAAGAAAGGGTTTCAAGTAGGTGGATTTTTCTTCAATAGTAAGTTATCACAGTAAGTATAAAAAGGAAAGGAAGAGCAACTCCCTGGATTAATCAGTCTTATGATTACAGGTGAGACCTTGAAGTTTGCCTGAATTCAAAGAACTGGCTATGTGACCTTGGGCACTTTAATTTCCTCACCTGTGAAATGGGAACACGAATAACATGAACCTCGGAGAGCAGTTGTGAAAGTTAGCTGAATAATATACGTAAGGTGTTTGCCACAGCTCAACCGTAAATGTCAGCCACTGGCAGCAGTGACGATAGTGGTGGGGACCAGGAATTAGCTCCTAAATTTAATTTTCACATCCTGCAACTTTATAAGTATTAATATCCATATTTTATAGAAGAAGTAACTGAAGCTCAGGGAGGTTAAGTAAGTTTTAAAATGTCATATGACTAGGAAGGGACAGTCAGATTTTGAAACTAGGTCTGTTTAATTTTAACCGGTAGGAAGGATATTTTCTAGCTCTATAATTCTGTGAAAATTCTATTTTGATTAGAATTACAAAACGGCACTTTTGAGTTAGTTGTTCTATATTTTTGCTCCCAAAGCACTTATATATATATATAACTAGCAAAGCATTCATCACGTCCTGTAACTTTGTTCCTTTACTCGTCTGACCAACAGCAGACAGTGAGATTTGAGGACAAGAATCTTGGTTTATGAGGCCAAGAGACGTGGATCCTGGCACACAGTAGGTATATAAGAATTGTCTTTTGAATGAAATATATTTTAAGAAAATAAAGCGTCTAGGGTGAAACAAAACAGAAACAATTTCACTGGGTTAATTTGGCTTCATGGAAAAAACAGAAAAATAGAGACTACGGAAATAGGATTTTATCAGGGCAGAAGGGTAACAGACGTTGAAGGTAAGATACTATTTAGCCTTGAGGCAGGAAACGGGATTCATTTTCAGGAACTTCTTCCTGAAACAATTGCTCTGAACTAAGATTTGACTGGTTCCTGCAATGAACACCATTAAAATTAATCAAATTTTTTATATCCAGAGTAGTTTTAAACTTAGAGACCTGACTATTAAATTTGGACCAAACAGAGGCACTTCAGTTTCAAAGACGTTCTAGGAGAAATTCACTACGGTTGATGTTTCATATTAAAATTTATACCATCCATCATCCTAATAGATTATCCATATGATTTGTCCATCACATTATAAGAACAAAATGCTATCTTACTTCCTTGATACAGTGTCTTAAAAAAAGAAAAAAGAAAAAAAAGAAACATCACACTGTTCCTTTTCGAGTTTTTTTTTTTTTTTTTTTCCTTTGAAGTTGTTCATAGCACACAAGGTCTGGCATGAGGAGTAATTACAGTAAACCATGCAGAAATCCCAAAGGAAGCAGGCAGGTAGGATAATGTTTGCTGCATTAAAAACTTAAGAGAAACTCGGTGTTTTAGAGGACGAGAAGGTGAACAAACCCTAGCACGATTAAATGAGTGAATCAGTCTTACCTGTCTAAATGAGTCTCCTCTTGCCATATTCTGAGATGTAATCATAATTATGGGAAAAGCTTAAGAGGAAATTTTTAATAATTAACAATGCTGTACTACACAATAGGCAGACAAAAGTTTTTGAAGATTATGACCAACAGTATCTGTACACTAGGATCACCTGAGAAGCCGGTTGCCACCCCAGGTCTAAGAAGGCTGAATCTACAATCCCTACAAGATGCATTCCAGCCTCTCCCCAGACAGGTCCCTCGGGAGATTGTAAGGGTCAATCGACAACATGAAGACCCCTGACAGATAGGATCCTTCTAGAGAAAGTCTTTATTTCCTCAAACAGTATTTTAATTTTTTCAGTTAATTTGGTTTGTGTCAAATGCATCCCATGCATAATGCTTCTATATCCCCTTTTCTTATGAAGGCAGAATGAGGCAAAGTATTTAAAAGCAAAAATAGTGTGAAAATAAGGTTTCTGGATTTAGCAAGTAAAAATATTGTAAACATTACATGGAACATACTTATCCTAAACAATTCTTCATTATTTACCAGAAATTCCAATGTAAGTGGATGTCCTATATTTTATCTGGCTACTCTATGCAAAAAGGCATAGGTCACAGCCTGGAGACAGCACACTATTTGCAAATGACCTCGCTTGTGAACTGATGCAGAGAAAATTACATTTGTCACCTAAAATAATATAATTAATCTAAATCTTAAAATGTTTCCTTTACTCAGAAAACAAGAATTCAAAACGTAGCCTTAATAATGTAACAGTCTCTGTTACAGACTGGCTTTACTAGGTTCCTTAATTTACCTTAATTCATGCTTTATTGTTGTGGTGATTGTTTTTAAAGAACAAGGTTTTTAGTCAGTGAAAATAGTCTGAAAGAAAGTTATCTGTCCTCCAGACTCAAATTGTACTTAATTTTCCACCTAGACAAGTGAAGTGGCTCTTTAAAAAAATTACCAATACTAAAATGGACATAGCTACCAAGACCTTCAGGAAGTCTGCATAAAGTGGGTGATGATAAGCATCTCTCCTGCTTTGAGATCTGCTTCTGCGTCCTGAACAGGGCAACAGGTGTGGCCACAATTTGAACAGATGTTTCCACATGTGGGAGTTGGGGTTTGAGTCTCTATCTGCTGCCTCTGCCTTTTCCTTTGGGCCATTCATTGCGGCGATGTGTGTTTTCAAGCTGTCGAACTCCTTTGCCTCACTTTCTGCGTCTATTTGGTAGAGCTGTGGGCTGTGGTGTGCTATTTCTTTCTTGCATATTTTTATAGGATTGCTAAGAACTTTTTTTTTTTTTTTTTAATTTTAGTCTTGCTGTTTTGAGACTCCTGAATCAGACTTTCTGGTCACTGTTTTAGGGTATGATTTTAGAGCAGAGAGAGAGAAACAGTAGAGGCATTATTCTTAAGGGGGAAAAAAGCCTCAGCCAAAGGCAGAGATGACCTTGCCCTTGTTCTGCCTTGACACGGGGAAGTTGAACTGCCCCAGGAAGTCATTAACAGACCAATAGTGACTGTTTTGTCAGGTCTTATTGTTTAATTAGATCACAACTTAGATCCCAATTCTAAAATCCTTTTGGCACATGCCATAATTCTCAGTACTTACTATCAAATACTTCCTAGCAGCTGCTTATGTAAGGCAAAAAGCAAGTAAATTCAGCATTTGAACTAATTTAATTAAAAAAATAACAGACTCTTAGAGTAAGAAATTTCTCGTGGTCAATCACTCAAGCTTTTTATGGGAGTGATTGCTCCCTGTGGCTCCAAAATGCTCAATTTGGCTACAAGGCTTCCTTTGAATCACATTAAGTGTTTTGCACCATGTCTGGAGAATGATGACCCAAGCATATCCCAGTTTGAAGATGCTTCCTCTGTTTTCATGGACTGGGACCTGAATGTCTCCAGACACAAAGCTGAATCAAAGTTCTAGACCTGGAGAATGAGATTTGTGGCAGACTTTAAGTATTTGACTCTGATAGCTCTGTCCCATCAGAGCTGGGCTTTCTAGGGGTGCATCACTGAAATAAATTGCATCCAAAAATTAGAAAGAGGAAAGATCTGTAAAAATCCCAGAAATCTCAGTTTATAAAACATTTTTCCTGCTCACCCAGTTTAAGTTTCAAGTGCTAGATATTTTCAGTATAAAATGCTTAAATGTCGGAACTTATTACCCTTTTCCAAGGAGAACAAGCCAGAGACTGATAAATCTGATTCTTGAGATATTTCCCCTAGAGAAGCAGCCTGCATTCCATTTGCTTTTCATTCTTCTGCCACTGGTGATGCTTCTATAAACATCTTCCCTTTTCTTTTTTTCTTTCTCTCTTTTTTAAAATGTGTTAAAGTCCATCAATTATTTCTGTTGCTGGTAACTTCCTCCATAATCTCCATTTTACCAAGCTCATCATGTTGGGTTATGTAAATATTTCCCTTTACACTTCTCTCTGCATTTACTGTGTCTGTAGAGCTGTGCCTTTGCTTTTCCAATTTTTATTATTTGTTTTCAATATTCTTCCAAAATGTACTATGTTTTATACAAGTTGTATTAAGAGGATGGTATAGGAAAACTTAGGAGACGCATTCCCTCAAATTGCTGAGGTTCAACGAGGGGTCAGGAGGAAAGTTTCTTGGCTTCACATCTCATGAGTAGGACTCAAGAGGAGTGTGAGCAGGTGGGATAAACTAATGAAACTGCAAGTGTGATTTCATATGAAAAGAAAATAAATTATGAAAGTTGAGTAATAGGTGATATGGCTAAAGAGAAAAGCAAGAATCAAACTGTAAAAGACATTGCACACCCCAATAAGGTTTGGTTTTTATCCTGATGGAAAAGGGAGTAGTAAAGGGTCTTAAGGAGAATGATCAAATTTCTGTTTTTGAAAGATCACTCTGGAAACACGTGGGGAATGGATTAGAGTAGGGAAAAAAATGGAGTAAGAGAGAGTGGTAGGAGGCTATTTTAGTAAATTAAGCAAAAAAATAGTGTCAAAAACTCAGGTAGTAATAATGCAAAAAGCTAGGCAGGTGGAATCCATGGTGACTAGCTAAATGATGAAAGTGTGAGTGAGTGACAAGGCAGTGAAGGATGACTCTCAGTTTCCAGGCTTGGAAAAATAAGGGAATTATGGAGATGATTCATTCATTTATTGAGAAAGTAAATACAAAGATGAAAGTTCTAGTCTGGACAGGGATCAATTCCATTTTGGACATGTTGAGTTTGTAGGGTCTACTGTACACTCAGGTGCAGATATCCAATTGGCTGATTGAGTCATAAATAGAGGATACATCAGTCTGTCTGTAGAGGTAGTGAAGTCTTGAGAATAAATGAGATCACCCAGAGAGCACTTTTGGAGTAAAAGTAGAGTCCAGGACAAGAGGTCAGAATAAATCAAAGAGGGCATTATGTCACCAAAATGGGGAAGAAAGAATTTCAAGAAGTGCTCTATATTATCAAATAGAGAAGTGGGTCCTGAAAGGTTCATTGCATTCAGTAGCAGGACAGTCACTGGTGACTTTGTCAGAAATGGTTTCATAGGAGTGATTGTTGTAGATCCAATTGCAATGAGATTTATTGATTTATTTTGGTAATTTGTGTCTTCAAACAATTTGAAAATTTAAATTTGTCCATTTAATCTAAGTTGTCATATTTATTGGTACAAAATGTTTCATAATATTTTCTAATTACCATTTTAATCTCTATAGGATTCATAATGATGTCCTCTCTTTCAGGATGTTGGTAATTTGTCTCTTCTCTCGTTTTTTCTTGATTAGTCTAGCTAGAAGTTTATAAATTTTGTTGATTTTGTTTCAAATAAACAAGATGTGGTTCACCCAATTCTTTTTTCTACTTCATTAATTTCTTCTCTTCTTTATTATTGCTTTTCTTCTGCTTATTCTTGCTCTTCTTTTCTTAGTTTCTTAATGTGGGAGCTTAGATCATTGAATTTCAAATTTTATCTTTTCCAATATAAGCAATTAAAGCTATAAAATTTGCTCCAAGTTTTAGCTACATCCATGATTTTGATGTCATGTTTTTAATTTTCTTTCATTTCAAAACCTTTTATAATTTCTCGCATGATTTCTTCCATGGGTTATTTAGAAGCCTGTTGTTTTATGTCCAAATATTTGAGGATTTTCCAGATAACTTTCCATTACTAGTTTCTAATTTAATTCCTTTAGGGTTAGATAATATATACTATATCATTTCAACTTTCATTTTAAAATTTATTAAAATTTCTTTTTGACAGTCTAGGTGAATGTTTGCATGCACTAGGAAGAACATGTATTCTGCTGATGTTGGTTGAAGTAGTCTATATATATATGAATTATGTCAAGTTGTTTAGCATAGTTCAACTCTTCTATATTCTTACTGATTTTCTGTCAATTTACTCTATCAATTTTTGTCCTTTGTTCATTCAGATTTTGCTTCGTGTATTTTGAAGCCCTATTATCAAGGGCATGCATATTTAAGATTGTCTTGCTTCCTTGATGTATTGATCCCTTTAACATCATGAAATTCCAGGTAATACACCTTGTTCTAATATTAATTAAAGTCACTCCAGATGTTTTATGCTAAGAGTTTGCATGATGTAGATTTACCTCCTTTTTGTTTTTAACCACGATGCATTATTACATTAAAATGGATTTCTTAGTAACAGCATAGCATTGGGTCTTTAATTATAAATTTGACAATTTCTTTTAATTAGAAGTTCAGGCCATTTACATTTAATATGATTATTGATATAGCAAAGTTTAAATTATCAGCTTGTTATTTTTTTCTATTTGTGACATCTATTTTTTGTTCCTTCTTTACTCTTTTCCTATCTTCTCGTGGATTGAGATTTTTAGTATTTTATTTTACCTCTGCATATTGGCTTATTAACTATATATATATATATTTTTACGAGTTGCTCTAGAGCTTATAAAATGCAGTTTACTTTTAAAAATTGCTTTTCCTTTTTGTATAACTAACCTTTTAACTTAAAGCAAGCACTTTGAGGTTTCTCTTTGGCACATTGCAATTGCCAACATCACTACTCTTGTTCTTTGGGGTTATTATTAAGTAAAATAAAGGTCACTTAAATACAAGCACTGCAATACCAGGAGAGTCAATCTGATAACTGAGAGGCTACTAAGTGACCAATGGGTGGGATACATTGGACAAAGGGATGGTATACTTCCCCAGGATGGATGGACAGCATGAGATTTCACCATGCTACTCAGGACAGGGAGCAATTTGAAACTTATTGTTTATTTCTGGAATTTTCCATTCAATATTTTCAAATTGCAGTTGAGCACAGATAACTAAAACCAAACTGTGGAAAGTGAAACTGCAAATAAGGGGGGAAAATATTGTATCTTTTTTCCTCTATTTTTAAGATTTTGTCATCATTACTTCCCTCATTATGATTCCACCATGCTGTGTGTGTGTTTGTGTGTGTATCCTGCTTTGGGTTTACATTAAGCTTCTTAGAATCTAGCTTTATAATGTCCATCAAACTTGGAAAAGTTTTGGCCACTATTTCTTCAAACTTTTCTCTGCTCCCCCTCTAAGATACAATTACACATATTTTAAACCACCCTATAATGTTCCATAGATTACTGAGACTGTTTCTTTTATCAGTCTTTTTTTTCTCTTTTTGCTTTATTCGATTAGTATAACATAAATCATTGATCATTTCATTTCATCTGCAGTGTCTAATTTGTTATTAACCTCATCAGGTAAAATTTTCACTTTTGACTTGTATTTTTTTACTTCTAGAAGTTGTAATTGTTTCTCTCTCATATTTCCCACTTCTCTTTTTCTGTTTCCATAGTTTACATAGTATAATAGTTGCTTCAACATCCTTGTGTGCTAGAGCTATCATCTCTGTCATCTCTTAGTTTGTTTCCATTGACTGACTTTCTGGGCTTTGTTTAGCTTCCTTCTCTGTACCCAGAAGGTCCAGAAATTGACTCCAGGTTGAAATCCAGGGGAATTGCATGTTCATCTCTTTTGTGTCCCCCTTTTCATAGATCACAGTTCTGCATTGCCTGTTGTTAAATGTCTGAAAACTAGTTACTTCATGTATGTTGTCAAACCTAATTATTATGATGGGAAGTTAAGTCTGGCTCATCATAGCAAGAAGCAGATGTCCAGCCACTAAAATTGGGGTTGTTTGTAACCGGAATTATTATGGCAATAATTGAATAATACAAATAAAATTTCTATATGCCAGGTTTGTTACTAAGGATATAAAAATGGACAAGAGGTGGTACCTGCCCTCAGGGAGTCAGACATAGATGCTAAGACAATGTGTTCAATGCAAAGATAATAGCATATACAGGATTTTATAGGACATCTTAACTTGACCTTCAGGAACCATTGTATACTTCTAGGTTGAAATTCAGAGCTGAGTCCTAAAGGTTTAATAAGGGTGATTTTGGATCAAGGGTGATATAGGGAAAGGATAGTCTATGCAGAAGAGACAACATGGGCAAAGGCAAAAAAATAAATAGCCGGACATAGTTAGGAAACTCTAAGAAGTTTGGCATTCATAGAACATAAAGTGGAAAGTAGCAAGTGAGAATCTAATAGGCTAGAGATGAAGGCAAAGATCGGATCATGAAGGGACTTGTCAGCCACAAGAGATAGGCATTATTCTAAGGTTATGGGAAGCCCCGGAAGCATTTTAGGAAAAGGACCAAGGTGTAGACAATGGGAAGCCCCGGAAGCATTTTGGGAAAAGGACCAAGGTGTAGACAATAGATAGAGTAGATCAGGGAAGAAATTATAAGACTAAGGCCAGGACTATTTCAATGATCTAGGAAAGAGTCATTGAGTGGCTGAACTGGAATTCTGATGCCTAGAATGAGGAGGAAAAGACAGATTTGACAAACAATAATAAAATCTCCCACTTTTGGGGTGTTTACTATATTCCAGGCTCAAAGTACTTTGCATAACACTAACACATTTATAACCCTCACAACAACCTTGTAAGGTAAATACTGTTTTTAATCCCAACTTAATGATTAGGAACTGAGCACAGAGGTATTAACTAACCTATGTTACATAGCCAGTAAGTGGGGAAACTGATACTAATCCCAGGCAGCCTGGCTGCAGAGTCTATATTCTTAATTTTATTGTACTGCTTCAGTATGATTGCTTGGTATTATAATTATCAGCTTGTCTAATTTCTCGTTTTGACTGGAAATCCCAAAATGCAAAGACTATCTCTTGATCTTTGTAATATCCCCAGGAGATACAGCAACAAACTGGGCAAACAACCCACTGTCCTGGAGAGACCACAAATAGAGAAATAAATAAAATGACCATTTTAGAGAGTGCTATGAACAAATGAGATGAAGTAAAGTAGGGTAAGGAATTTCTTGAAACAGGATGTCAGAGAAGTCGTCTCTGAGGAGGCAACACTGAACTTAGGTAACCCAGGTATGAGAGGTTGTCTTGTTCTAGGAAGAGAAGGAAGGCTGTGCTGCAGAAACAAGTGTGGAAGGGAAAGATGGTGTGAGACAAGATCAAAGAGAGGTGTAAAGTGAGATCCATTCCTAGAACAGGTCTAGTAAGAAATTTGCATTGTATTTCAAGTGCAAAGAAAAGTCAATGAAGGGTTTTAGTAGGGGTAGGAGGAGGATGATAAGGTCTGATTTGCATTTGAAAGGAGACTTTGGAAAGTAGAAAGGAGGGAGGTGAAAATTAGAGAAGGGAAGCTTAGCATTTGAGGTATGGAAATGGACAATTCAGTAAAAATGCAATCTGAGGAATGGCTGTGTTTCAAGATCATTGGAGTTAACCAGCAGAAGAAATTCGAGCAGGGTACCATCTGTTTAGATGTTTAACTCTTTGAAAATGATAAATATTGATGATGAAGAGATGTGCAATGTCATCCAGAAAAGGGAAAGTGTATCTAGACTGAAAAACATGTAATAATGACAAAAAGTTTGCATACGCCTATGATGTACCTATATGTTAAAAAAAAAAAAAAAAAAAAGAGGAGGCTGATGAGTCATGATGATGGGAAAATAGTTGGGCAAATCAGTCAGGTGCTGGTGTGCAGTGAGTAGCATGATGGGCTCTAATGGGTATCCAGAGGATAAAGTTTGGTTTCAGTTAAAGTCAGGAAATGGATTGAGGAAAATGGTGAATCTAGGAGAGCTGCTAATAAGAGAGCAGGCATTCCACAGCCCACAATACGAGTGTCACAGAGAGGGTGGACCACCCACATAAGAAAGGCTCTCTACCTGCTCCCACTCCTAGGCTGGCCAGGTTCTCGTGTATAACCTCCAGAGTCACCTTGATTTGGAGTGAGCCCATCTGGCAGCTTTGGACAGAGTAAATAGTCCCATCCCATTTATAAAAATATAATAGAGGCTGGGATAAGTGGCCCAAAATGGAGGGGAGGAGGAGAAGACAAAGCATATAAATTAGTTCAGAATAAATGACATTAATGTAGTCCACAGAGTGAGTGGTGGGGAGTGAAAGACAGAGATAAATGCACAAGGAAACAAAAAAGAATGAAATTAGAGAAGAATGATAAAACTTACAAAAAAGGAAGAGACCAGGCAGAGAAGCAAGCATAGGATGACGGTTTTTTGCGTGCTGAGGTATCTAAATATAACTGGATTTCAATGAAAGAACTGAATATATTTCCTTGTCTATTAATTTGGTAATCTGATCAAAAAGCATTTGGGTTTGTGAAAAGATAATAATAGATAACAGAGCCAAAAGAATTAGGGCAATATTCTTTTTTTTTTTTTTTTTAATATCATTTAACTTCTATACATATGAAAAGTAAATGTTTCCACTAGGGAATAAAACACTCAGCAAACCCTGTTTAGCATCTATGAGTGGGTTTGTCATACGGTTACTAAAATGAGTTATATTCAATCTTCAGTTTGTATGTTCATTCTGTATATCCCTAGGCCTTGACCTTAGGGATGGCACACATCTGCTGGAAGTCACATATACTCTATGAGAATCAGAATTAAAAATTATAGCTGCTTCATCTAATAAGGCAATAGGGAATCTCAGCTATTACAGCCCTGCAGAAAAAATTTTCCCAATAATGTTTCAATCACATTCCGTGGGAAGATATCAGGTGCTATGGGTTAACAAGTGTGTTGGTTCATTGCTTCATAAATGGTGGGCATACTACAGTACCTGGAGGGTGGCATGTTCCCTTAACCCCCTTGGAGGACTATTAACCCTGAACTCCCAGCCAGACATCCATCAACCAACCATCCTAGAGCTGTCATTATCCCCTAACAAGCCTCTTTGCTCCAACCAAGCCACCCTGCTTACTATTCTCCATCTATGACTTGCTAATTTTAGTACATATTGCTCTGAATCATAGCATGTCAGAGCTGAAAAGGCTCTTAGAGATTTAGATCAGCCCTCCTCAATTTACACCTGAGGGAACATATTTCAGTAGTCCTTCAAACCCTAGCTCAAAACTGAACTTCACAAAGATTGCTTTCCCTGTGTAATTGTAGCCAGCTCTGGGAAACACTCCTTTTCTTTGTACTTCTTTTACTATTATAATTTCTGTTTGTCCAAGAAGGAAGCCTTGGATAAGTCAGTGTACTTCCCCTGGACTTCATTTCTTTTGCTGTAATAGGAAAGGGCTGGATCTGATGACCTCTAAGGTCCTTTTTTTACTATAGCATAGTTTGGTTCTACAAATCTATCTTTGGAGTCTTGGATTCTTTATAATTGTTCTTGGTCATCCATGCAGGCAGTTGTTGCTTTGCATGATACCTTGTTAACTGAAATTGGTACCTACTAGTACCTCTTCCTCACTGCAACATTCCATGGTGTCAGAAGTCAAATGTCAGTTACCACAGAACTGTGCCAAGTGAAGAATCAGTGCCAGTGTGCATGGGTTTCAGCTAGTATTGCACAGTGCAAAGTAAGAACTGCCTGTGTTTTTCTATTCCTTAGTAGTGTTTTGCTTTTTGGAACTCAGATTTTCTTTGAAGAACTAACCTCTCCTTAGTAGGTAAACTGTAATTCAAGGACCTTGTCCTTCCCTTGCCAAGTGTGATAACATGACCAGAACTAGGCCAGTTAAATGGTCTTCCTAGAATTTATATCTTGAATCATAGCAATCCAAGGTTTGAAAAGGGCTGGAGTGGAGTCACCTGATGGCATTATTCTGAAGGGACTGTTCACCAGTTCTTCTTTACTACTTCCTGTTAGAACTGATCTGGTTCCTGTACTTTCCAAGGTCTAATTCTTTAGCTTTTCTTTTGATTCTGAGAATTACCCTATCTCATTGTACTAATCCCTATTTTGCTTAGGTTATGCAGAATCAATTTGTGTTGTAAACAACAGAAGCACCTCAGCTGATGCAGTGTTTCTGGTTTTACTTGACCCAGCATATTAACTTCTTCCTACAAACTTCACAAACCACCAGCATTCACTGATTGCCTCTCCAATTTCTGAGCACTTTGTTTTTTCTTACCTTTATTCACTGACTCTCACCTCATTTAAACTCCACCTTTGAAAGTTACTTCTTGCTAAAAATAAAGGTTTTTTAATTTTTATATTAATTTCTCAACCTTTTGGATATTTCCTTTGCAGCATCTGACAGTATGGAAATTCCCATCCACCTCTTTGGGTGCCAATTTGGCCCTCACTTCTCTAACTCTTCCATCACACTTTTAAGTCCTCCTTCTTCCTTTCATTTCATAAATATTGACATATATAGTACTCCCTAGCCCTCTGTGTTCTACTGGGGTCTATGTTGCTCAGCCTGGATCCTTCCTCCCCAATCCCAGAGCATATGGTAGTCTGCTGAGAGTAAAGGCAAAGGTTACATAGGGCACATCTCCTTAGATTATAATTTTTACTTGACACTGGGGAGCAGAAAACATGATTTCTATATTAATTCAATATTAGGATGGATTTTTAAGATAAGACAGTTCTTCTCCCAGTGTGTTCCTTGAGAGATACCTATCCACTCCCTAACATCCAACCCTTTTCACTCAGGCACAAAGAGATAGACTAGCATTCTTCTTGGCCACAAGGTACATTCTGGAAACAACCTTTGAGAAGCAATGCGCAGGATGATTATATTTTCTCTCGCAACAGTTTAACAAAGTGATTAAGAGTATGGACTCTGAAATGCAAAGGGCATGGCTCCACACTCCACCACTTACTAGATATGTGACCTTGAGCAAGTTATTTAACCTTTCTGAGCCTAACTTCTCATCTATGAAATGGGAAAAGAATATCTACTTTATAGGGTTGGTGTAAGAATTAAATGAGTTAAGTCCTGTAAAATAAAACTTGTCCAGTGAAAGCTAATTGCTGCAGAGAATTGGTCTTCATCTGTATAAATAATAGTCAAATCTTTATCTCTAGCCCTAGGCATCCTCTCAAGCTCTAGTCCATAAATTACAATGATCATTTAGTTGTCTTGCTTGTTCCTTAAATTCCATTTGTCTAAACTGAGGTTATCTCTCTCTTAAAACAAAGTATTACCTTTGGACTTCACTATTTTTACCAATGGCACCACCATTCTGTCTAGCATTAAGGCATAAAGCTCTGACTCTTTCATCTATATCACCACCACATGTCCAATCTCTTGGACGAGAATAAAACTCAGCATCTTGTTTCTGCAATGTCACACTTAAATCCCTTTCTCCTCCTCCCCCCCTTTTTTTTTTGGTTACAATTGATGAACCTACACTGATACATCGCTATCACCTAAAGTCTATAGTTTACATTAGGGTTCACTCTTGGGGTTGTATATTCTATGGATTTTGACAAATGTTTGATGACATGTATTCACCATAGTATCATACAACAGAGTTTTACCGCTCTACCTATTCAGACCTTCCTCCCTACAAACACCTTGAGAGGTGTCTTTTGGGTCTCTTGTTCATTTTTTATTGGTTTGCTTGTTTTCATATTGTTGAATTTTAAGAGTTCTTTGTACATTTTGGCTAACAGTCTTTTATTGATTATGTCTTTACAAATATTTTCTCCCTGTCTTTGGATTGTCTTCTCATTCTCTTGACTGTCTTTCACAGAGCAGAAATTTTAAATTTTAAGTCCAGCTTATCAATTATTTCTTTCATGGACCATGCCTTTGGTGTTCTATCTAAAAAGTCATTTCCATGCCCTCGGTCATCTAGAGTTTTCCCTATGTTATCTTACAGGAATTTTATAGTTTTGTGTTTTACATTTAGGTCTATGATGCATTTTGAATTAATTTTTGTGAAAGGTATAAGGTTTGGGTCTAGATTCATTTTTTTTTTTTTAGCATGTAGATGTCCAGTTGTTATGGCTCCATTTGTTGAAAAGGCAATCTTTTCTCTATTGTATTGCCTTTGCTCTTTTGTCAAAGACCAGTTGACTAGAATTAGAATCCTTTCTTCTTTAGTCCCACAGCCACTGCTTTAAGTTCTGTATTAACTCTTACCTGGACTATTAAAATAATTTCTTACCTGGTTTCTCCCCAAACCACTCTGTCCTCTTTTGCTTCTGTGATGACCTAGACCTGGATTAATTTTCCTAAATCATAGCTATCATTGAACTACCACTGACTGACTTCACATTAATATTAAGCTTTTGAAGTTGTAAAACCTTAAAGTCATCACTTATGAAGTTGGAACAAACTGAAATTATCAGTCTAACTTGCCTCCAATTCATAGTCACCAAGTTCAATATCTCAGAGAGGCAATCATGAAATCTTTACTTTTGGCATTCCCAGTGATGGGAATTTCTGTGTCTCAAGAGGAAGTCCATGTCATTTTTGAAGAGTTCCAAGTGTTAATGGTTATTCTAATATTGAACTAAAAATTTGTCATCATCTGCAAAGGCAAGATGGTTGAAGTTCTTCCTGCCAGAACTTGTAGGATGAGATCAGTCTGTCTAGAGGAGACTTAGGACTACAGGCTCTAAAGCCAGATATCAAGTGTTCAAACACCAACTCCATAACTTAGGTACTGTGTAATTTTTAACAATTAACTGAACCACAGACAATAATGAAAATTGCCTCATAGAGTTGTAAAGATTAAATGAGTTAATATTTGTAAAGGAGCTTAAAACACCTCTTGGCATGTACAAGCCCTAAATATATGTTAGCTATCATGATTAGCTATTTTCTAAAGTGATGACTCTTTCAAGTATTTGGAGATAATTATAATCTCTCTCATTACCTCTTTTCTATTTTTCTCCTTCAAGCTTACCATATCCAGTTTCTTCATTATACATGAACATGGATTCCTGTGTCAGAAAGATTTGGGTTTGAATATCAGGTTTGCTGCTTCCTGGATATATAAATGTGGGCACATTACTTAACCCACTGAAGCTTTTTTGTCATATATGAAAAGAGAGAACTGTACTAGGCTGGATAGTTGTCCCCACTGAAAACGGGATCCTAATTCCTGAAACCTGTGAACATTATTTTATATTGCAAAAGACACATTTAAATTGTCTTGGATGGAGAGATTGTTCTGGATTATTCAGGCAGATCCTAAACTGTAATCACATGTGTCCTTATAAGAGAGAGGCAGAGGGAGAGATTTGACTACAAAAGAGGAGAAGGCAAAGTGACAATGAAGCAGAGGATAGACACAGGCACCCACAAACCAAGAACCTCTGATAGCCAAGAACAGTGTTTTCATAGCTGGAAGAGGTAAGGAATGGATTATTCCCTGTAGCCTCCAGAAGGAAACAGCCCCATCAACTGACACCTTGATTTTAGCCCCATAGACTCATTTCAGACTTTGGGCCTCTAGAGCTGAAAAAGAATAAATTTCTGTTTGTTGAGCAGGAAAATCCAGTCCCAGGTGAGGATTTCCACCTCATGGAAGGTGGCAAAGTGTGTAATGCTACCAACCATCAGAAGTAGGAGTTCACAGATACCAGCCCAAGGAGAACTCCACTCATGAGGTGCTTATAAGAACACTTTAATTACAAAAAGAAGAAAGGGTCCAGCAAGATTAGTGTCTGTAGTATGTTCCTGTCTCCCACGGCCAACAGGATAGCCTCCACAGGGTGACGGACTGCACAGACACCTCTTGTCCTGTGGGTGAAAACACTGTTCCCTTCCCTCAGAGGAGAAATACTAGTGGACTAGCCAGATGCTATGTGATACACCACTGAAGCAGTACAAGGAAGTTCACTATGTACTCAGAACAGGGAAAGATTTCCCCTAATAAGGAAGGAGAATCTGAGCTATTGCTCAGCACTGGCCGTAAGGTGACTTTCCAGGCTCAGCGTACCTATTGGGCAATCTCAGGGACTGGTGATAAGTTGCTATTGTGTTTTTGTTGTTGTTGTTGTTGTTTTTAATTTTTATTGGAGTATGGTTGATTTACAATGTTGTGTTACTTTCTGCTGTACAGCAAAGTGAATCAGTTATACATATACATATATCCACTCTTTTTTAGATTCTTTTCTCATACAGATCATTACAGAGTATTGAGTAGAGTTCCCTGTGCTATACAGTAAGTCCTTATTAGTTATCCATTTTATATATGGTTGTGAGTATATGTCAATCCCAATCTCCCAGTGTATCCCTCCCCCCCTTTCTCCCCTGGTAACCATAGGATTTTTTTCTACATCTATAACTCTATTTCTGTTTTGTAAATAAGTTCATTTGTACCATTTTTTAAGATTCCACATATAAGCTATATCATACAATGTTTGTCCTTCTTTGTCTGACTTACTTCACTCAGTATGACGATCTCTAGATCTACCCATGTTGCTGCAGATGGCATTATTTCACTCTTTTTTATAGGTTGCTATTGTTTTAAGTCACTAAATTCATCATGTTTTTACAGAAACGAGAAAATGAATACAATTATATTTATGAAATTAGGTTTTTAAGATGATCAAATTAAAAAATGTATATATATAGAGAGAGAGAGACAGAGAGAGAGACAGAGAGTACCTACCACAGTGCCTGGCATAGCGCCTTATACAAATTAAGTATACCATGTCCAGAACCTTTAAAAAATGACCCAGACCACAGAGAGGCAAATGGATTGTAAATAAGATGTGTAGGCAGCAATTACATGTTTATTGCACATTCCATATAAGAAATGAAGGTGACAGCAGGCTAGAAAGAAGTAGAAAGATTTCAAGTATTTTTAGAGGGTAGAGAAAACTTGGCCATAGATTACATGGAGAGGAGGAGAGGTGAAGAAAACTTAAGAGTCAAGATTGACTTCCAGCTTCCTGGCCTGAACAATCTAACCATCTACTCTTTCCTTTTCTCTTTGGGGACCTAAGGTTCACATTTGCTAAAGGTGAAGTTGTTAGGTTGTGGCAATGGAACAAAATACTGGCCCACTTTTCCACTGGCCTAATATTAACTTGTCCCAGACAATATCACAAACTGCAAATAATCAGAGCCATGGTTCACATATGATTTTTTTTTTTAATTCAGCCTTTATTTCCTTAACATAAACACTATGGCACTTGCAACCTTGTTCTCTAACCTCAGAATGGCCTAAAGTCTGGCACAATGACAGTAATCTCAGGACCTTCCAAAATACTGTGCTCCATAGAACTATTCCCTGGAAGAAAACAGTCAGAAATCAAGGACCTGATTCAGGAAACAAGGTACACCTTCCAGAAACATTTGGCAACAGTTTAGCTGTTCTACCTTGCTCCTGGATAATTTAATCAAGTGACAGATGTGTCCAATGGGTCTCCATTTAGTATGTGGGGTGGCCAGGAAAAAAAGAGATGAGAAGAAAAAAGCCATACAGCAATTTTGTTTGTCTTGGTCCACAGTTTATACGATGGTATTAGATACAGAATTCTTTCTCTTCTGATACAATCAATTACACTGACAAATTTTTTTCTAATCTCAGACCTGTACATACCTGCACATTGCAATGTTTCCAGAAGACTCATTATAATCATCACTGAATATTTATTGAGAACCTACTGGGCAGAGAGAACTGTACTAGGCATGTGATCAAGAGAGAGCCTATTTCCAGCCAAGTTCTTTTGTTTCCATCCTGTTCTGGGAGTAATAACATACCTAAGGAAAGTGGAATTCTACACATAATCAAACTTATTTTCTGATTTGATCATTATTTTGATTGCTACTTATGATTTATGATAGAGGTTGTTATTTTATTGCATACTTTCTGTATATAATTAAGTTACTTTAAATGAAGACTTTCATTCAGCTCTAGTTAGTAAGAATAATGTATTTCTGATTTTCTCATCATCAACTGAAGAAAAATTGAGCCACGAAAAGAAGGTATTATACTATTGAACAGTTATATTTTTCAAAAATTTAGAATTCATTGTATATATAAATAGGAAGATTGATGGCATTTAGTATGAGATAAATGTCATTGTTTAAAAAAATTATCAGAAGTATGTCAAGGAAACTAAGTTTCTAGTGTTCCATGTGGGGCTTGAATTCTCTGATCAAATTACAAGTTTCAAGTTTTAACAGCAAAAAATATCACATTGTTACAGTTGCACATATATTTTGTAAAAGACAAAGGGCCAAACTGATAAAGGAAAAAAGAAAAATGAGTGCATTTCAAAACAGAATTTCATGGTTTTCATTGTTAGTGAGTTGGTTTATGTGTCAGGTAAACTTCGATCTTAAAATATCTTTCACAGGCTTGATTTCCTCCAGAGACCATTTTCTGTCTTGATATCCTCATAAGAGAAACAAGAATAAATATTTTGTTCCATAAAATATTCCTCCCATGACTATTCATATGTCTCAAACTTGTCTTTATGTGAAGGAAGTTGTAGCCAATTTTGGGGAGATATATTTAGCTTTTCAGAAAGCTTCTCTCTTTCTTAAATAGGAATCATTTTCTAATATCCTAAAAATTGGGATGGAGGGGGAAAATATTCCCATATCACATCACCTTAATTTATTATCCAATGCCCAGAGCAAATTTCGTCTTGGTTTCTATCCCTTTATTTCTCTACTCTCTGCTCTAATCTTTCCCTTCCTCTCTCCCTGTGCCCTCCCTCTCCTTCTCTTAACAGGATGCCTGTGTCAGTGCAGAAAGTGAGAGAATGTTAGCAGTTGCACGTTGTTCCTTTCAGCTCTGATCTGGCAAATGAAGGCGCCTCACCCTTCTGTCCGAGCCATTCAGTACCAAAGCCGTTTAGGTACATTCTGTGCACCCCGTCAGACAACAAGTTTTCCTTACTGTGCCAAAATCTTCTTGGAAACCCAAGCCAGATGAATTAGTCAAAAGTACATTCTCTATGATCACAAAAAATAATCTGGACTGCGTTTGGGCTATATTTAAACTGAATTTAAAATGATAAGGTCTGCCTGTGTTTCCCTCTCCAGCAGAAGAGAGGTAATTGACTTTCCCAATGGCTCCTATTTTTGTTATCAGAATTTTTGAGTTAGTCATGTCCTAATTAATTCATTCATCAATGTAAATTTGGATATTTTTGCATTCAGAGCTCTTCCTTAACTCATTTGCAGTGTTTATGAAGATGTCATGACTAACAGAGGGAGACAATCAGCTTTGCTAGGAACCCCTTAACGTATCCCCCCCAGGGAGTCCAGCTCATCTTCCCATTACTGAGAATTCCACTGCACAAGTGGAGTCCTGGCTTCCATCTAGGACCATACTCTCTCATTTCATCAAAGAATTCATTTCTTATAGTCCGCCCAAAAGAAAGTCAATAAACTTTTGTTTACTAGTTTTGTAAAGGGTTTATTATCAAGAACAGGGCCACCACACAGGAAAAGCTTATGATTCCTTCTTAAAGGTTATGTATGCCAACCCTGATGGTGATGTCTACCCCTTTTATTGTAGTATTTAAAGGTAGTGTGACTTTTCTCATAGAAAGTTCCAAACCTGTGAACTTGGGACTTGGTAATAACCTGAGACTATGAATAAGCAGTGGCAGTGATAATAGCCAAAACTTTGCTCTCCCTGCACCTTCCTCCCACTACCACCCACCATCCGCTCCATCCCTGCTGAGATAATGAACTGGGCTTTGCTTCAAATGTCTGAGTGCCAGACCCAAAGTATTACCTCTCTTATGCCAGCATAGGCAGATAAGTTATCACTGGTCTGGATTTATCTCACCCAACTTCAGAGTTCTCTCTCCACTTCCAAGAGATCCTCTGATCAGGGATTTCTACTCCTCTGATTGGAATAGAGATGTAGATTATTGCCCATTTTTCAAATTAAAAGTTAATTTATTAGAGAAATGCATATTTTATTTTTACCATGGTGACTGTCCAAAAGAAATAGTCTACAGGCAGTATCTGATTGGTCAGTAGTACTAATATGTGCTTACACCCTATTTCTAAGTCAAATGTTTAGACTTTACCATAGAAACAGCATGATTACTCGTGGCTTGTTTCCCCCCCCCACACACATACACACACAAAAAGCTATTTTACTCTGGAATATATTTAGTCCGGAATACAGTACTAGTGGCATCAGTTCATTTACGTTCGAGTACCATATATCACATAGAGTCCATGAGAAAACACAGCTATATTTACCTGGAACACATACCCCTCTTATTTTGTGTTAGAACATGACAAGAAAAGGTAGATACTCTGGGGGTACCAGCTAGACGTTTATTGGTTCCTCAAATGACTCTTGCAATCAATCAGCTCTTCACCTATTCAAAATGAAGAGTTGAGGACAGAAAGCTTATGAGGACAGAGGCACCAGACTCAATCAACCTTTGGATTGACCACATCAAGACAAAGGACAGAGAATAGGCTGTGCAGCCAGAAAAAGTAGACTTTAGCTCTTGGCTCCACTGCTTATTGGCTGTTACCCTTTTAAAATTTTGATTTTTATAGGCAAAATGAGAATAATAATAATATTACCACATTAGACTTCTTTGGGATTTTTTGAGATGGTATGTGAAAAGCACTTAACACAATGCTTAACCAAGAGAATGCTAGTTGTGGTTACACAAGGCACTTTTTGCTAATTACCTCACAAGATTTCCCCTTCTCAAGGAATTGCCCCCCCCCACCTCCAAGTTTCCACTAGTGAGCCTCAGAAGCATTGCCAGTAACACGTGACTCTGTTCGCTTAACCATCGCTAGTTGGGAATGCACATGACTCAAGCTGGGCTAATTCTGGGTTGTGAATCAAGCACCTTAGACTGGGAGCTGGAAGCTATTTCACTTTAGTGGCAGCAATCATTTGACAAGGTTCAAAAACTCTTGCAGTTGAGGTTCCAAAACTTCAAGTCTCCTACTTCTTATAGTTCTCAAGGCTGATTGTCAACCTCTTCCTTAGATTCCATGAGATATTCTAGATTCTTCCAGTAGATCCTCATCCCCCCCCCCCATTTTCTAAGTTAAACTAGCTGCAATTGGTTTTTTTTTTTTTTTTTAATTTTATTTATTTATTTTATTTATGGCTGTGTTGGGTCTTCGTTTCTGTGCGAGGGCTTTCTCTAGTTGTGGCAAGCGGGGGCCACTCTTCATCGCGGTGCACGGGCCTCTCACTATCGCGGCCTCTCTTGTTGCGGAGCACAGGCTCCAGACGCGCAGGCTCAGTAGTTGTGGCTCACGGGCCTAGTTGCTCCGCGGCATGTGGGATCCTCCCAGACCAGGGCTCGAACCCGTGTCCCCTGCATTGGCAGGCAGACTCTCAACCACTGCACCACCAGGGAAGCCCTGCAATTGGTTTTTGAAGCTTACAAAATAAAAATTTTAAACTGTAATTAGTAGTAGTCATTGTAATAGTAAAAGTGGCACCATTACTAGGAGTAGCAGGGGTAGTGTAATCCAAACTCTTGGTTTTTTTTTTGTTTTTGTTTTTTTTAATCCAAACTCTTTGGCTTCTCATTCAATGTGTTACACCATTT
The DNA here is from genome assembly GCF_965194825.1 of Balaenoptera physalus. Taxonomy (NCBI): domain Eukaryota; kingdom Metazoa; phylum Chordata; class Mammalia; order Artiodactyla; family Balaenopteridae; genus Balaenoptera; species Balaenoptera physalus. The sequence goes on from NC_138882.1 coordinate 119,159,604, forward strand.
GGCTCCAACCTTTATGTTTATTTCATCTTTATGTTTTATTTACATCCATGAAGATAGGGACTAGAGATTACTCTTGAATCTGTGGCTCCATGGAACCTATATGATATTGCACAGAGAAGTCACTCATTAAATATTTGTTGAATAAATGGAAGAACTTGTGAAGGAAATAAAGTTAGATTAGTTATGTAAGAATCTAGAGTATGTAGTGGAAAAAAATGAATTTTTTGGAAAGTACTTTAAAGCAAGGCATTTTAATGGGCAGGGGTAAAAATGTGTACATCTCATGGTGACACTGAGTTACAGAATAAACCTGGACTAATTAATAAATCATTTTCTTTCTGTAAGCTAAATACTAGTTAGTAGAAGTTGAAAGGATAAAAGTTTTTTAAAAGTTTTAAAAAGACCCTAAAATAGATCGGTCGTTAACAAACAGATCTCTCTCTACTTGCCAAAACACAACCACTCTCTTGAACCTCCATAACACCTTTTCTGTTATAAGGGTCATATATCACAGTGACTTTTGAAGGTAGTTTTTTGTTTGAGAATCTGAGGTAAATAGCTGTTGAGTGCAGCTTTTGAGTTGAGCTGGCTTTTGGAACTTGGACATTTACCTAGGAGGGATTGGTTACTTTGATGAGGAATCTGATTTTGGATATTAGTTACTTGAAAAGTCAAAATATTATAATGATGAGACATTGGAAAAACACCTGTGGAAACAACCTTTTTAAAAAATCTTTCTTGTCAAAAAATTGGAAGCTCCATGAGGAGGTATGGATATAAATACCCAACAGACTACTGTCCTCGTGGACTTTTCTACATGAACTATCTGGCAGAAACTTAACCTGGTCCTGCTCCTGTTCCATTGTTTTAAAAGGGCAGAAGTTCTTTTATAAGAAAGTAGGAGGAGAATGAAAATGTATTTTAATTTATTTTTATGATAAATGTCATTAAATCAAAATTTAAAGCTATATATTTTTATTTTCAGTTTGATGCCCATAATGCAAGAAGGAGTCATTTAATAAGAGATTGAAATGAGCATTTGCTAACAATGAAGTCATTATTTTAATGAAACCTGATCAACTTTCCTGAATAATTTGGGATTTTTTTTAAACAACATATTTCAAGGCAGAAAAAAAAGGAAAAGACCATACGTTTGGCAGAAACGAAAAATGGTTTCTATGGCAGCTTGATTTGGACATGGAAAACCTGTTTCAAGCTATTCATAAACCCAACTCTTGCAAACTATTTATTATGTACAATAAATTATATGAAACATGTAATGAAAAAATGAGAGTGACTTGTTTTAGAACTCGGAGAGTTAACGAAAACTATTTGAGAAGGAAGGACTGGGTAAGATGTGGATCCTGGTTTTCCCCGCTGAACTAGCTTAATGAATTTGTATCCATACCAAAAGGACCCCCCCCCCCCGACTCTTCACCAGTTGACACAAATATCACATTCTTTAAGGAAGAAAAAAATGCGGAATGTCCCCCAACCACATGAAGCACAACATTTTCACAATTCCAGCACGATTAATTTAGCCTCTATTCTTCATGCCTGAGTGGACATCCCTCGTTACACACCCAAGGCAAAACTTGGAGACAGTGATGGGGAGAGATGCATTGCCAGCCCTCATAGGCTGAGCTGCTTGTTCTACATGAGGGCTTAAAAAATATATATATGATTATATTTTCTAAGTGGAGCATGTATGTTCTCGTGAGGCCTGAAAAGTTGGCAAATCTGTATCAAAAATATGTATTTCTGCATATGCATGACATAAGATGAAGAACTGATTTCTGATCTCAGAGTCATTATCAACACAAAATTTACATTCTCAAAATAAGTATCTTTAGAAGCAATACTCAATCAAGTGTTTCATAGTCGTATCTGGATAATAAATGCTTTGCAATAGGACAAACCAGTTTGGGTAGGAATAAGAACAGGTGTCATACTGCTGTATCTATTTCAAAATCTGAAGATTTGTGTTTTGTAGAATGGAATCAGCTCAGAAAAGAAGTGAAGAATAGAGAGGCAAAGAGGTTTTAAAACCGGAGTCTGGTGGGCAGGACAGTTTGTGCTAATGAAAGCAGTGCTTAGTATGTGTTAAAGTATTATCTTATAAAAAGGCAATAAAGATTCCAACCTGCATGCAAAAATCTATTCAAGAAATGTGGGCGGTAAGAAAATGAAAGTAAAATCCTATAGTACAGTCACTGAATCTGTGAAGTAGTCAAAATAAACTCTCTTTTTAAGCAAGATTAAACAGAGCTGTATCCCTGAAGCCAGACCACCTGGGTTGAAATCCAAGCTTTGCATTTATAAACTGCATCACTCTCTGTGCCTCAATTTCTTCATATGTAAGATGGGTATGAATAATGCCATACCCAGGGAATAGAATTATCACAGGGACTAAATAAGTCAATATTTGTAAATATTTGTAGAATAGTACCTAGCACAGAGTAAGCAATTTATCAGTAGTAATTAAGCTAAAATTTTGAATTTGAAAAATTATTTGCCTAGTTTCTTAATGCTCTAAAATATCTCTCATCAAGTAAATTTTAGAATTAACATCCTTTTACATTTTACATTTTTAATTTAATGTAATCTGTAATAGCTGTATCTAGCTATAACTGACATACAATAAACTGCACATATTTAAAGTATGAAATGTGACCAATTTTGACATATATATCACAGATATATGTATATATCTGTGAAACCACCTCCACAGTCAAGATAGTAAACATATCTAACACCCTCAAAGATTTCCTCCTGCCTGAATGCAATCTCTTACAATCCACTTTGTTCCTCACCATTGTGTCCCCAGGCAACCATTTAAATGCTTTCCCCACTGTACATTAGTTTGTATTTTCTACAGTTTTATATAAATGGAAATATACAATATCTATTCATTTGTTGGTGGGGGGGGTGGCCTGGTTTCTTTAGTACAACATAATTGTGTTGATATTAATCCATTTTTTTCATGCACAGTTCATTTTTGTTATTCTTTTTTTTTTTTAATGTATTTATTTTATTTTAGGCTGCATTGGGTCTTCATTGCTGCACACAGGCTTTCTCTAGCTGTGGTGAGAGGGGGTTACTCTTCGTTGTGGTGCACGGGCTTCTCATCGTGGTGGCCTCTCCTGTTGTGGAGCACGGGCTTAGTTGCTCCGCGGCATGTGGGATCTTCCCGGAACAGGGCTCGAACCCGTGTCCCCTGCATTGGCAGGCAGATTCTTAACCACTGCACCACTAGGGAAGCCCCTGTTATTCATTTTTATTGCTAAGTATTCTTTAGCAATACAACTTGTTTGGAAATACCACAATTTGTATATTCATTCACCTGCTGATGGACATTTGGATTGTTTCCAGTTTTTAGCTATTACAAATAAAACTGCTATGAACATTTATATATGAATTTTACACGGCCACATGCTTTTATCTATCTTGGGTAAATATATAGAAGTAGAATGGCTGGGGCATGTATTAGTGTGTCCAATTTTTTAAGAAACAACTAAACTGCTCTTTAAAGTTGTAGTATTTTATCTTCCCACTAGTAGTGTTCTATTCTTTCACATGCTCACCAACACTAGGTAGATCAATATTTTAATTTTAGACATTCTAAAAGGTATTTAGAGGTATATCATTTTGATTCTAATCTTTATTACTCTAATGATTAATAATGTTAAGCATACTTCATATGCTTCTTTGCTATCCACATATTTTCTTGGGTGAAATAGCTATCTAAATCTTTTGCTTATATTTTACTGTATTGTTTCCTCATTATTGAGTTTCATTTCCTCCCAGTCTGTCTTATTTTTCATTCTCTTTCAAATAAAGTTTTAAATTTTGATTAAGTCCAACTTATCAATTTTTATTTTATGGATTTTGCATTTAATGTAGCTAAGAAATCTTTGTATAACCCAAAAGCATGAAGATTTTTCTCCTATGTTTTTTCCTAGAACTTTTATAGTTTGGGATTGTATAGTAAATCTAAGGCTCATTTTCAGTTAATGTTTCCATAATGTGAGGTATAAATTGAAGTTTAGTTTTTTGACATAGAGATATCCAATTTCAGTTCTATTTGTTGAAAAGATTATCTTTTCTACACTGAATTACCTTGCACCTTTGTCAAAAATTGATTGACCATGTATATGTAGGTTTATTTCTGAATTCTATTTTGTTCCATTGATGTATTTGTCTATGTCTTGATCATCATGTCTTTATAAAAACCTTGAAACTGGGTAGTATAAATTGTCCAACTTTATTTTGCTTCAAAGTTGTTCTGGCTTTTCTAGGTTCACTGTGTTTCCATATGAATTTTAGAATCAGCTTGTTAATGTTAACATTAAAAATTTTTCCTGGAATTCTGATTAGGATTGTTTTAGATCTCTGGGTCAATTTGAGGGATAATGGATATCTTAACAATATTGAGTATTCTGATCTATGAATCCATATTTCTTCATTTATTTATATAATCTTCAACAATGTTTTCTAGTTTTCAATATGAATGTCCTTTACATATTTTTGTATATGTATGCATTCCTAAGTATTTTGTATTTTTATGCTTTGTGAATTATATTGATTTTCAATTCGGTTGCTTAATGCTAGCATATAAAAGTACACTGATTTTGTATGTTGATCTTGTATCCTGCAACTTTGATAAATTAACTCATTGTTCCATAAGATTTTATACATAAACAGTTGTGGCATATGTGAATAAGGAGCGTTTTACTATTTCCTATCTGATCTAGAAACCTTTTTTTCTTGTCTTATTTTGCTATCTAGAGTGTCCAGTACAATTTTGAATCAAAGTTATAATAGTATAGATTCTTTCCTTGTTCCTGATCTTATAGGGGAATGCATTCAATCTTTCATGATTATGAATGATTTTGATGTTAAATGTATGTTATTCATAGTTGTCATTTAACAATTTGAGTAAGTTCCCATATATTCCTAGTGCGTAGATGCTTTTTATGAGAAATGAATGTTGGATATTTGTCCAATGTTTTCTTCTGTATACTGAGATGATTATAAGATTTTCATTTTTCGTCTGCTAATATGATGAATTGCATTGATTGATTTCAAATGTTAAACCAATCTTGTATCCCTGGCATAAATCTCACTTGGTCATGATGTATTTGCTTTTTATATATTGTTGGATTAAATTTTTGCATATATGTTTATGAGGGCTATTGGTCTGTAGTTGTTTTTTTGTTTGTTTGCTTGTTTTGTTTTATTTCCAGAGTTTGTATTGAATTGGTGTTATTCCTTCTTTAAATGCTCCAATGAAGCCATTTGGGTTTGTAGTTTTCTTTGTGGGAAGGTTTTTTTTTTTAACTACATAACAATTTCTTTACTATATATAGGATCATTTATGTTATCTGTTTCTTTTTGAGTAAGCTTTCGTAGTTTGTGACTTGGAAGAAACTTATCTATTATATTTTCCTAAGTTGTCAGATTTATTGATACTAAGATGCCATAATATTCCCTTATGATCCTTTTAGTATCTGTGGAATCTGTAGTGATGTCTCCTCTCTCATTCATGATATTACCAGTTTGAATCTTCTCTCTTTTTTTTTTTCTGATCATCTTGTTAGGGTTCTTTCAATTTTAGTGATCTGCTCAAACCACCAGCTTTTGGATTCATTAATTTTATCTATATATATTTTTAAACTTTTTATTGATTTCTGCTCTGATCTTCATTATTTCCTTTATTCTGCTTTCTTTGGTTTAATATTTTTTTTCTAATTCCTTAAGCTGAGGTTGCTGATTTAGACCTTTATTTCTAATGAAGGTATTTAGTGATATAAATTTAGTTCTACATTTCTACAAGCAATGCATCCCACAGATTTCGATATGTTGTGTTTTCATGTTCATTGATTTCAAAACACTTTCTAATTTCCATTTTGATTACTTACTTGACCCACTGGTTATTTAGACATATGTTAATTAGTTCCAAATATTTGGAGATTTCCCAGAGAGCTTCCTCTTATTGACTTCTACTTACATTGCACTGCTACTACATTGTAGTCAGAAAGTATATATTTTTCAAGTTTATTGAGACTTGTTTTATTGCCTAAAACATGACATTTTTGTAAATGCCCTGTGTGTATTCTGCTGTTTTGGGATAGGGTGTTTTTAAAATATCAGCTAGGTCTAGATGGTCGATGTGTTGTCCAAATATATATCTTCACTGGTTTCTCCTTATCTGTTCTTCAATTATTGAGAGAGGAGTGTTAAAAATCTCTATTTTAAAATTAAATATGTGTTTATTTCTCCTTGCAGCTCTATGGATTTTGTGTTTTATATTTTGAAGTTCTGTTATTAAATGTATAAACATTTAGGGTCATTATGTCCTCTTGATGATTTCACACATATCTCATTATAAGATGTACTTCTTTATCCACGGTAATATTCTTTGCTCTAAAATCTACTTTATATGATATTAATTTGGCTACTCCAAATTTCTGTTAATTGGTACTAGCATAGTATATATACCTTTTCTATCCTTTCCTTTTATTTGTCTGTGTCTTTATATTTAAAGTGTGTTTCTTGCAAGCAAGATCTTGCTCTTTTATCCAATTTGATAATCCTTTTAAAATACCTTTTAGTTGGGGCATTTAAAATCTTTACCTTTGAATGTAATTGTTGATGTTGTTGGGTTAAAACCTACCATGTTTCTACTAGTTTCTAATTACCCCATGTTCTTTATTTCCCATTTTTAAATTTCTCTACTTTTATAGTAATTGGTTCTTTTGGCTTATTATCCATAACTCTGTTTTGTGTTTTATTAGTTTATAGTATGCATCATTTACTTATTACAGTCTATTTTCAAGTGATTTTATGCTATTTCATGTATAAGAAACTTACAATGGTATATTTTAATTTATCCCAACCCAGCCTATGTGCTATTATTTTCATACATTTTACTTTTGCATATGTTATAGATCTCACAGTACACAGTACACTGTTTTTATTTTTAATTTTTCTTTAAATAGTCAACTATCTTTTAAAGGGAGTTAAATAACAAGAAAATATACATATTTTAGATTTACCTATATAATTACTATTTTAGGAGTTCTTCATTCCTGAATGCAGTGTTTATTCTGGTATAATTTTCCTTTTGCTTGAAGAACTTCCTTTAACCATTCTTATAGTGCAGGTGAGCCAGTAATGACTTCTTTCTTCTTTTGTGTGACTTAAAAGCCTTACGTTTCCTTCATTTTTGAAAGATATCTTACCTGGGTATAAAATTCTAGGTAGATTTTCTTTTTTCTTGCAGTACTTTAAAGATGTTGTTTCTTTGTCTTCTGGCCTGCTTTCTTTTTACCCCAGAAAGAAGTCTGAATAAATCTTATCTTTGTTCCTCAGCATATAATTTGCTGTTTTTTTTCCTCTGACTGTATTTAAGATTTTCTGTATATCACTGGTTCTAAGCAATTTATTACGAGTGTTGGTGGAGTTTTCTTCAAGTTTCTTATGCTTGGGGTTCACTGAGTTTCTTGGATTTGTAGTTCTGGAGATTTAAGTACATTTGAAAATATTTTAGCCATTTCTTCAAATATTTTTTTTCTTATCCCCCCTGCCTTTTCTCCTCCCCTTCCTTCTGAGACTCCTATTACATATGTCAGACTGTTTAAAGTAGTTCTGTAAGTCACTAATGCTTGATTATGTTTTTGTGCTTATTTTTATCCTCTTTTATTTCTGAGTTTTCTGTAGTTTCTGTTTCTATATTTTCAAGTTCATTATCTTTTCTTCTGAAATGTCTAATATGCAATTAATCCAATCAAGTGTTGTTATTGTTGCTTTTCATCTCAGCATTGTACTTTCCACCTGAGACGTTCTATTTGGGCCTTTCTCATATTTTCTTTTTCTCTACTTAACATGCTCAGCTTCCCCCTAAGCCTCTTGAACATATAGAGTACAGTTACAATAACTTTTTGTTAAATTAATTAATTATTTATTTATTTTTGGCTGCATTGGGTCTTTGTTGCTGTGCGTGGGCTTTTCTCTAGTTGCAGCGAGAGGGGGTTACTCTTCGTTGCAGTGCGCGGGCTTCTCATTGCGGTGGCTTCTCTTGTTGCAGAGCACAGGCTCTAGGTGCACGGGCTTCAGTTGTTGCAGCAAGCAGTCTCAGTAGTTGTAGCTCGCGGGCTTAGTTGCTCCGCGGCATGTGGGATCTTCCTGGGCCAGGGCTTGAACCCATGTCTCCTGCATTGGCAGGTGCATTCTTAATCACTGCGCCACCAGGGAAGCCCTACAATAACTTTTAATGTCCTTGTTCTATTAGATGCATCATCTGTAATTTCTTGATTAATTTATTTTTCTCCTCATTAGGAATTGTGTTTTCCTGTTTCTTACGTGCTTTGGTAATGTTTGATTGTGTGCCAGGCATTGCAAATTTTGCCTTGTTGAGTGCTGGATTTCCTTGTATCCCTATAAATATTCTTCAGCTATGATCTAGGGTGCAGTTAAGTTATTTGGAAAAAGTTGGTTCCTTTTGAGTCTTTTAAGCTTTCTCAGATGGGACCAGAACAGTGTTCAGTCTAGATTTAATTTTGCCCTATTACTGAGGCAAAATCCCTGTGAGTGCTGTATCTGATGTCCCATTAGTTATGAGGTTTTTCTACTCTGCCTGGTGGGAACAGAAACTATTTTTTTCTGTGTGAGCTTTGGGCATTGTTCCTTCGAACTTTTTCTGGTGGTTCCAGCTGCAGATAGTTTCCTCATACATTTGTACCTGTCAGTACTCAGCTGAACATTGAGGGGGGCCCTCTAGAGATCTCTGGAACTTCCTCTCTATGCAGATCTCTCCCCTCTGTTACTCTCTTCTGGAAACTCCTACTTCCTTGGCTTCTTAAAACTCCACTTTTGTTTTCTCAACTTATGGAGACCATTGGGCTTTATCTAGGTTTCCCCTCCCTGTGCTACAACCTGGCAACTCTCTCCAGAGAGTAAGCCAGGGCAAAGAATCTCTGTCAAGAATCCTCGGGCTTCCCTGGTGGCGCAGTGGTTGAGAATCTGCCTGCCAATGCAGGGGACATGGGTTCGAGCCCTGGTCTGGGAAGATCCCACATGCCGCGGAGCAACTGGGCCCGTGAGCCACAACGACTGAGCCTGCGCGTCTGGAGCCTGTGCTCCGCAGCAAGAGAGGCAGCGACAGGGAGAGGCCAGCGTATCGGGATGAAGAGTGGCCCCCGATTGCCGCAACTAGAGAAAGCCCTTGTACAGAAACGAAGACCCAACACAGCCAAAAATAAATAATAAATAAATAATAAATAAATTAAAAAAAAAATGCTGGGAGTTATCACCATCATTAAAGAAAAAAAGAATCTTCATCTTTCATTATTAATGTTAAATATCTTGCAAGATTTTATTTCATGAATTCTATCCAGTTTTTCAGTTGTTTCACATAGAAATATAATTCTTGGCTGAAGTAACCACCTCTTTGAAAGTATATCTTTCTTTTTATTTTCTCAATTTACTTCTTTACTTACTTCATTTTTATCTCTTTTCTTCCTCCGATATTCCATGGGCAGTGGACTATGGGCTCTTCTTTTAATATATCCAGAATACAACCACATCTTTCCATCTCTTTCACAAATAAACTCATGAAAGCCATCATCATGTCTTTCCTGGATTATTGCAGGATTTTTTCCAGGATTTACCTGGATTATTTTTAACTGTTCTCCTTAATTTGTCCTTTAATCACCTACAGGCTATTCAAAATCCAGTAATCAGAATAATCTAATTGCTATGAAAAATCAAACAAACAAACAAAAAGACACTCTTCTGCTAAAAACTCTGCAGTGACCTCACATTGTAACCATAATAAAAGTTAATATCTTATAATGGCCTTAGGCACTGTATAATCTTGCTTCTGGCTATCACTTTAACATCATCACCAAGTACACTCCAAGCTGGTTACTCCTTTTTAGTTATCAGGTCTCCTTCCTGTTCTTTGAACTACCCAGACACATATGCCTTGGAGCCTTTCCACTTGCTATTCTTTTTGCCTGGAAGACTGTTACCTCCAGAACCTGTAAGGCTTGCTCCTTTGCCAACTTTCTCAAGTGTGTCATCTTACCTATTTAAAGTTGCACCTCAATACCACCCACCACCTCATCCCAGACACTGCTAATACCTTTTTTGCACTTGACCTTTGTCCTTAGCCCTCATTACCATCTGACGGAATTATTCTGTTCCAGTCTCTGGGACTCCTTTCTATTTCATGAACACAACAGGTCCTTTCTGGTCTCCTTTTGTATTTACTATTCCCTCTTCTTGAAAGAGCCTTCCAACAAAATATATCCGTGGTTCTCTCCTTTAAGCTTTTCTTCATATGTCATCTTTTCCATGGTCTTTATTAACCATTGTATTTTAAATTGAATCTCTCTGCTGACTCCCTGGCTTCATATATCCCCTCTCCTAGTTTATTTTTCTCAAGGACATATAAAATGATGCACTACATATTTTATTATCTATGTGTTTTATTTTCTATCTCTCCCACTAAACTGGAAGCTATATGTGGACAGAGATTTTATCTTTTTTTTTTTTCTCTCTCTCTGAGATAAATCCAAAACTTAGAAATATACCTAGTATGTGGTAGGGCTTTGGTAAGTATAGTTGATCACATCTTAAAAATAATATTTTTCTAAAAATTACCAAGTTCATAACCTAGAAGAGAATAATTATACAGATTTAAAACATTTTCCATATTATGTATGGATTTCAAAATACCCAAGTTGCATTTTTTTCCTCCAGAACTCTATTTTATGGAGGCAGCATTCTTCTTACATAGTTAAGAGTTAAGAAGTAACTAGTATATCTAAGCATCCAATATCAATGCCACAAAGTCTATATGGAATAAAACTAAGAGTACTGGTATCTTACCCCCCAAAAAACTCATTAATCTGAATTTGCATGTAAGTCTTTCAACTCTACCACCCAGCTTCCAGTTCCACAGCAGAATAAAAATTGCAAAATGCATTTTTATTAGTAAGCACCCTGATAGGGAACAGGAATTAAGATTGGTTTATTTTTCACTACACTTAAGACCCATTATTTAATGCTTATTACATCTCTATTAGGTGAGTTGCTGTGATCATTTTACAGATAAAGAAACTGGATTAAAAGTGTAATTGGCACCCGAATCAAGAGCTTGAATCTAAACATAGCTTTCTTTTCCTTCTAAGCCTACCTCTCTGTACCTACCTGTGCTGCTTTACTGTCAGCAGTGAGAATGGCAACTAGGGGTCTACCAGTAAAGGGAGAATATAACCTAGATGCAAATATTCATAAAGACCAATAGGACCACAGGCCATCCTGCATACCACAATCAGTGTCTAGGACGTCATCTCTGGATAGCACAGCACAGTCATTAATGTTCATAATGATAAAACCAAGTCATCAAAAAAAGATTAATTACATTCCATCCACTCTGTTTAAGAAGGCAGGGAAGTGTGAAATCCATTTTAGAAAGATTTCCATCAAAAATGATTAAAATTTTCAGCTATCCAGAATGATTCATTCCCTGGGGTTTCTACATAGCCAAATATGTAAATGAAAAAGCACAAATATTGCCCATTTCCCACAAAACAAAACAGACAAGCAAACCACAAAAAGGTGCAGAAAAGACTCAATCGAATTGAGGATTGGATATCCTTACAGTGTATATACCAAGGCGTGTACCTAAGCTGGTAGGCATCCATTTTTTTATATATACTATATCTGTTCTCATTGGTTAGGTGTCCATTTGAATGGTTGGTACCTTTGCTTGGAAGGTTTTAATTATTTTGATTATTTCTTCTGCTGTACGATATTGTAGGTGGGGTAAAGGTATTTCCCATACTCCTGGGCACATAGCTGGAATGATTGAGTCTGCCTTACCCACACCTTCTTCAAAAACCTAACTTTGCTTCAAATACAAAAGAGGTTAACTTGATACTAAAAGTAAAGCTGAACACTACTTAATTCATACTTTGGTTACAAAAACAAAAACAAATGTACTCCTCATCTCAGTGTAGTGCCTTTGGTATCCGATAGCTATTTAACAAACGTTAGTTAAAAGAATTTTAGCTGTCCATTAGTAGAAGAATGATTAAATGAGTTGTGTGAAATTATGGAACATCTATATGATGGAATTATGTATACTTATTTCAAATAATGACCTGACAGATGTTGTATCCCCATCTCCTAAAAGAATTCTTGGCATCTAATAAGCAACCAATAAATACTGGTTTCAAGAATGAATGAATAGATAAAACATAGAATAAATGAACAAGTGGCAAAACTCTGATTAATGATATAATGATATGACTAATCTGATATAATTTCAGGGAGGGGTATATACATTTAGCTGAATCAAGAAATAATCTGGAATGCCACACCATAGTTACTCTGGTAAATGTAGGGGTACTTAAGAAAGACTCTCACTTTTTACTTTATTTATACATTATTTAAATGTTCACAATACATATATACTACTTTCACAGTTAAAATGGTTTATGCTATAGCTATCACAAAAAATGATTTATTACATCAGACAGTCTGGAACTTAAGTGTTCATTATAGAAATACAAAAATGAGATGATATTAGCTGCCTATAATATAGAACACTAAACAGAATAAATGCTGATAGACCCAGAAACAATCTTTTAGCATTAAAAAGCCTTAACTGGGCAGGGAGTAAGAGGTGTGAAAAGTTAAACAGAAAAGAAACTATTAAAAATATTCTCAAAGTAGAGGGTTGATGGGAGAAACTGCCTAATGGATATGAGGTTTCTTTTTGGGTTTATAAAAATGTTTTGGAACTAGACAGAGGTGCTGGTTGCACATTATGAATGTACTAAATGTCACTGAATTGTTCACCTTAAAATGGTTAATTTTATGTTATGTGAATTTCACCTCAGTTTAAAAAGAATATAACTGGGACTAATTTCCAAAATAAAGGGGCAAGGATTTGTTCTAATCACTAGAGCCCAATTCTTAGAAAAGTAAATCCTAGTATCTATTCTTGTGACAAGAACTTCCCAATTGAATTATCTTCCAGAAGAATGTAATAGAGGAAAAATAATCAAATCCTGACACCAGGAAAGGTCAACCATTGTCAGCTAGGTAGACCACAGGATGCTGTGCCTGGCAATGAGCTCATTACCAGGAGAGACCACATGTACTTATTCTTTGTGTACTCAGCACATGGAGTAGTGCCTGACCCAGTAAATGATGGATGTTGAACGAGTCATAGTTTACAAGGGGAGTAACACTGGAGGGAAATGTCCCTCAAGTCCCGTTTGATGTTGACCAATGGAGGACTGAATTCAGGAGCTCACATGGCCGTCTCCAAGCCAAAGCAAGCAAATAAAAGGGCTATTCCTTCCCAGTAGGGCCTTCTACCCATTCAGGCATCCAAGAATCAGTTAAGAAGTTAGTGAAAAATGTATATTCAGGGCTCCACCTCCAGATATCCTGGTTCAGAAGGTGTCAGGTGGGGCTTGGAAATCTACATTTCAAAAGAAGTTCTCAGGTGGTTTCATGCAGGTAGTCTGTGGACCACACTTTTAGAAAAATAGAAACCCAGGATTGGGAATGGCCAATGCATTTTTTACATAAGAAAGTTCAGAATTAGTAGCCACTGCTTTGTTTGACTTGTTTTCATTTAATATAAGGACTTTAAAACAACCAAAACTGTCCAGAAAATGAAAAAGCCTTGTGGAGTCATGAGCTCTAGAAACATTCATATGGTTGAAAAAAGCCTCTCTCAGGGGTGTTATGATAAATTCCTTTGCACTAAACAGGATTTCAATTGGTTGGCTCCTAGGGTTCCTTCCAGCTTAGATTCTCTGATTCTATAATCAAATCAGGTTGAGGGAGAAGAGACAGATGATTTATATAAATGTAACTGCTTGAAAAAATGTGGATTACTATAAAAATGTGAAATACTATTTTTATTATTCATGATTTGGAGGCAGAAGTCTAACATTATTTTTTGAAAGTTTCTGAACTTCATTTCTATTTTTATGAAAATATTTAATAGAATATTGTTTACAAACAGGTGAATTTGGGGAAACTTGAATTTTATTTGTAAACTATAACAGATATGATGTTTTCAGGACTTATTTTGTCTTCAGTGTTAATCATTTTACTTTTTTTCTGATTTTAAAACTAATGAACTTTCATGGTAGAAAATTTGTAAAATTCGGAAAAGTTAAAGAAGAAAATTTTACCACTGAGAGATAAACTCTATTAGCATTTTGGACTATTTCTCTCCCCCTCCCAAATACACACACACTAACAAAAACTTTCATGGTGAGCATTTTCTGTTGTCTTATATATCTTTTGAAAATGTTCTTAATCAACAACATACTACATCATTAACAAATGGATTAATCCTGGAATGAAATGGCCCCTTGGGTCAAGTTTGATGTAGGCAAGTGGAGAATTGAATTCAGGAGCTCATATTGCCATCTTTAAACTGGGCAAGCAAAAAGAGTTCTATATTGATTTAATCAGTTTCTTATCTTTGGACATTTAGAGTATTTCCATTTTTCCCTTATAATAAATATTCAGTGAAAGTGCTTGCACATGATTCCCTGACATACCTCTATATCCTTAGGTTAAATTCTCAGGTATGGAGATTGTGGTTCAAACTCTATGAACATTTGTAGACATTCCATACATGTTTTCAAAGTGATTTACAGAAAGATTGCGCCAAATTGCGCTTCCACCAACTGTGGATGAGAGTTTGTCTCTTACTGTCCAGTGGCAAGCTTGAGTATTAATAATAAAACAAAACAGACAACTTTCTGCCAAATTTAGTGGGCAACAATTTGAAATCTTGTTTTTACTTCTTCTCCTTTGATTACATTAAGCTAATTATGTTTGTATATCCATATTACACATCTGTATCTTCTTTTAATGTTTCCATTTTCACTTTTATAACATTTCTTCACCTAAGGCACAACTGTGGGAAATTTAATCTTCAAAATTCTTCTTAGTGTTTTTTTTTTTTAAAAAAAAACCCGAAAAGCATGGATTGGGAGGGAGAATATAAGAAGATACAACTATCAAGTTATTTTAAAATTTTTATTATAAAATTTGTGGTATTTGCTGAGCTATGCAATGGTAACTCTTCAGAAAAATAATATAACAATAAATATGAATGACTTTTTCAAGAGCATTGGAAAGCACCATGCAATAGTAAATATATGTCTTCCAAGTAACTATACCAAAATTTTGTTTTAATAAACTAACAGTTTTCAGCCAGAAAGAAAAAGTTCCATGCAGCTTTATTTTTATATTTAAAAAAACCCAAATTTCAATTGACAAGGTTTCTTCAACTTCTATGATAATCTCAATATCGTATACAGATTACTTGTAAAATTGTGTCTTTATTAATGTGGTATCTGTTGCCACCTAACAGCTTTGGGACTCCTCCCTGAAACTGAATCTCCTGTCTGGGTATCTGCCAACAGGTTATTGATGATGTCTGGCTTATAAATATGAGCCCATTCTATAAGGCACTGTACAGTCATAAATTTCTGAATTTCATATAGTATATGTTTTCCCTCAATTAAGCTTTTTCTTATAAAATAAAACATCTGTTAAAATAAGTAATAGATACATTGCTACATTTTAACATTTCCATAGTCTATCAAAAGAAGGACACAATTTTAGAGCAAGATTTAAATAAACACAACTTTCTAGATACTATATATACCTTTATTAATAAACTTTAATTTATTTTATTTAATCATAGTTTGTTTGTTTTAGAAAAGAAGGTTTTTCCCTTCATTTGTAATGCTTCAGATGTTGAAAATGTGGATTGTGCTCAATTTCCTAGCAGTAACACTAGTCTTAATAGCTTAATCCTGTGATGTGAGATTGTGCCTTGCTTTACCATTACTATTCAGATCTCACGACGTAGACTACTTTCTTGTACAAAGAAAAAATTGTCTTCAGTTATTTTCTTTATCTACTTTTGACTGTAAATGAAAAAATGGCAGCAAAATATTGTGGCAACATAAAAAATGGTTTGAAGAAAACCATGTTTTTCAACATTTTTGTTACTCTCCTATTAGTTTATGTATTAAAATGTGTAGTCTGTGATTCAAAATGTGCAAAAAGAAATGTTGCCATTCATTTGCCATGACTAATCTAAATGTTCAAGCTCTCCATCCTGTTGGGTATCAGTGAATACAAACTTAAACTTGGTAAATAAAAGAATCCCAGACTCGTGCATTTAAACAAAGTCTTGGGGTAAATATTCAGTTAATTTAAAGGCAAGATTTTTCTTAGTGGTATTTCTCTTCTTTCTGTCCTTTTTCTCAAGATGGCGTCTAGGTTCATGGAGAAGCTTCTGTATCCACCTTGCAAAAAGGAAGAAGGTCTTCATGTTGTCCTTCATATCTTTGCTGGTCTATAATGTGACAAAGCCAGTCTGGTCTCTTTAGTCACTAGCCATCTGACACTAGTGTCCACTGAATTGTTGTTAATACTGCTTTTTTTGTTTTTTGGGTTTTTTTGGAGGGTGGTGGTGGAGGGGGGATGAGTATAATGCCACTGCTGAAATTCATGGTTTGTAAATTTCAAAATATATCCATCTCAGCTGTCACTGGCCTATCAGCCTTACCTCAGCTCTCATTGATTCTACAGTACCTCTGGTCAGCTTCCTTTTATCTGCTCCTAATCCCACCATGGTGGTCTCATTGAACATCTGTTGCTTCTCAATTTAACTACCTTCTTGTACCTCCTATTGTACTTTCTTAAGGGAACATCTAGATCTCTTCCCTACTATCCCTTCCTCTCTGCCTTAGTATGCCATGCAGCCCTTTCTCCTCTATAGAGGTTACCCCGATGTTGATGTGAGCCACCCTGTGAAGGTCCTTCTCAAGACTTTCCTCTGATTAAATACTTCTAGGACAGCAATTTTTAAAGGACGTCCTAGAAACATCTTAGATGGCATCTTGTGGCCATGATCATTCTGACCTGAGGTATTTTCTTCAGAGGTCTGTAATTTTCCTGAGCTATATCTGAAACATCATGTACAGACAATTTTTTCAATCCTTCCCTCTTACTTCTTGCAACTTCCTCAGGGGAAAGCCAGGACACATAACTAGGATTCTTGCCTCCTCTCCTTAAATTCTCTCAGAATCACTATCAGGACTATATCTTTTGCTTTCTTTTGCTGAAGTTGAGCTTTTCCTACATTAAGTTTTCTTTTTCTCTATATACTAAAACATATTTTCATACCTCCAAGATTTAACTTGTATAGGTGAATAGCTCTTGGAATTTAGAAAACCCCTTTCTTTTGCCACAAATTCTTATTTATAAATTTTGTCTCACTACACACTGATAAAAAATAAAAACAACAACCTTCCTAGAACACTGACTTTTTCTTTCCTCTTTGTATTCCTGCTTTAATAATCCAAATCCTGCCTCAAATAATGTATGCCTCTGGCTGAATAGGGGGAGGGTCAATTAATTTATTTCAAAAAGTCTTTTCCCTGTTACAGTTGAATTGATGATATTGATAAATTACTTTTATCTTCCAGTTGTTCCCAAATTCATTTCTTAGAAGAACCATTCCTTTCCTCCAGAACCTACTGTTAAAAACAGTGTTTTAAATAAATATACACTATAGTTTATCTTCAGCTATACAAGAGTTTCTATCTTGTACTACACATAAAGATTTCAATGAAAATTTTTTTGTTGTTTTTAAAATTTCAATCCAATTCAACAAGCATCAGTTAATAGTTTTTTAACCAGCCTATAACTGTGCCTTATATAAAAAAAAGTTTACAGAAGGAAAATATAAGATCCTAACTTTTCAAATGTAAGTAACCAGATGCATACATAAAATAATCAGAATACTGTACAAGACTTGGAATAACTGTGTCAACACGTGCGCACTGCTTGTAATAAGTACTTAATAGATATTTATTGTTCTTTATTATGCATTGCATAGACAACACAGTGTAGTTTATCTGAGCATCTTGAAAATATTGAGTTAGAGAAGACATTAAGGAGGAAGTAGGATGGGCTATACTTACTCTTTTGGGTAGAATCTGGAAATGGGGTAATGAGGAAATCATTTATTCCAGGCAAGAAGAAAACAACGTGGGGAGCAACTTGGAAAATAATAAGAATTGTGGGCTCAGAAGACAGTTTTGTTATGTTAAGCTTTAAACTGGCTGAACAACACAAGTCATTCTAGAAAAATGTATTTTTTCAGATATTTGTTCTTGGCATTGTCTCCCTCATTCTCCCCGCCCCCATATTTTCCCTAAACCAAATGCTTTGTCATATTCATCCTCTTCATGCGATTCATGTTGGTTCATTCCACTGCTTCTGTTTGCTTGGGCACAGCTGCCCATGAGAGTTTCTTTTCTCCCAAATGGTCTGACTAAGCGAGGCTCATAGCAAATAATGGGCAGCCCTAGGGTCAGCCCCATTGGGGCTCACAAGCTTTTAACTTTGGACTAAAGCCATTTTTGCTACTCATGAGGTTTATGAGAGTTTGTTTTTCTTCTAATGTTGCAGCTAAATTTCCATTAAAATAATAATAACTCAAAAAAATTAAAAATTCTACCATTTCATCTTTTCTCATTCCTTTCACTGTCAAACATATTAAGAGAATGAGAAGATATACACTGCAGAAACTCTCTCTCAACCCACAGCTCTGCTGAAACTGCATCCTCCAGGGTCCCAGTGGCCTAAAGAGACTCGTCTCGAAGACTTTTATTTCAGTTTAATTATCTTTGACCTCCCTCCCACCCTTGGCACTTTAGCCAAGCCCTCTTAAGATGTGTTTCTTGGTTTCTAGCACTCATGGTTTCTAGCACTCTTCTGATTTGCCTCCTACCTCTCCAGACTGTTCTTTTCCTGCCTCCCCTTGCTCCCCCAATACAGATATTTTCTAAGATTCTGTCATTATTTCTATTTTTTGTCTCCCTGAATTCTCTACCTAGGTAATCTTATTTATCTTTAATATCATTTATATATATGGCTGATTTCACCACGGGACTACAATCCAGCATTTCCAACTGCTTGCTGAATATTGCCATTTAGATACTCCCAGTAATTCCTGCAATTCAATGTGTCCGAAGTTGAAGTTCCCAGCTCCCTTTTTGGATCTCCTCATCTTCATTCCTCTGTGTCCATAACTGGCAGCCATGTGCTAGAGCTGGCTCTTACCAGCATATGAGGGTTCACTGTGTACATCTCTTCCCAACTCTGAGGTTGGCCATAGTGGAAGCATTTACACCACAGATAATGGCAAATGCTACAAATCAGGGCTTTGTTTTCTTCTTCTTCTCCTTCCTCTTCCCCTTCCTTTTCTTCTCCTTCTTCCTCTCCTCCTTCTCCTCCTCATCCTTCTTCTTCTTCCTCCCTTCCTCCCTTCCTTCCTTCCTCCTTCCCTCTCTCTTCTCTCCTTCTTTCTTCCTTTCTTTCTTTCTTCCTTTCTTTCTTTCTTTCTCTTGTTCAAGCAGATTGTTGAACATTTTCTAGCACACCACTGATTGTTACACTCCCTCAGTAAACTGAGCTTGAAACATGGGGGTGGTTTTAGATTATTTTCTTTTCCTCACCACCTAAGTAATTCAACTACTCAGTCTTCTAATATTTAGATCACTCCAAACCTTCCCATTTCCATTTCTCCTAACCTATTTCTTGCTAGGCCTTGCCTTATCTCTTACCAACTCGGCAAAATGCTGAGAAATTAATCTTCCCAAGGAAGAGCTGTGATCACAGTAAAAAGTCCAGTGATTATCTTTGCTTACCAAAGTGAAGCATCATTAATTTTCAGTCAAGATCAGCCATAATCTGGCTCCCAGTCCCACTGCAGCCTGTCTCTCAGTGTTCCTGTCACATAGCTCAGGATCCTGAGCTTCTAGCTTATGTCTAGATCATAAGTACCTGGGAAAACCTGGAGGATAGATTGTCTAACTGACCGAATGTGAGGGCCTTTTTGATTCTGTGCCTAGTTTTTTTCCTCCTGAGCTCTCTCTTTGCCATTTTCACAAACCTACATCTTACCTATATGTCAAGGTTCAGCCTACTGACCACTTCTCCAGTCAAAATGGTCTTTTTCCATCATCTGAGAGCCCAATCTCATTTTCCTTCTATAGTCACATGATCATTATCATTCTCTGCCTTTTATGAAGATTCCTAGTGAGTATACTTTATTCTACTGTTTTAAGTGAACAGGACCATGATGAGTTTCTTCTTGAGTCTCATGAGCATACAACCAAACTGTGTTGAATAAGTTGATATAAATGAGAACATCTAGGATTTATATAACATGTTTTCTCTCAAAGATTATCTAGTATTTTTTTCATTTTTCATAACATGTGATAATGCAGGAAGAAATCAGAAATTTTATCTCATGTGTAATATTACTCATTAGGAAACTGAGGACTACAACTGAGATGAAGTTTACATGCGAGACTTCAGATTTCCTACTTTTGCAGCATTATTTTCTACCATGCACACCTTTGCTCTTTACATTCTAGGCAGAGTTTATATGGTTGGATGATTGTTTGGTTAATATCTATCTTCCCTGAATGTATAAAGAAGGATAAGAAGGATATTAGGGATATTAAGGGATAATATAGTGGACCACAAGCTCTATGAGGACACAGACCAAGTCCATTTTATTCTCCAAAATAACACCAGCACCCAGTTTGGTTCAACATTATTCTGTTAAATTAACAAACCTTATTGCCTATGTTTTTTTAACACCTTAGGTAGAAAGATAAATATATGGTTTCTAGTATTATTCTGCAAAAGTTTATTTTGCAAAGTTTTTCTTTTCAAGCTACAAAATCACTGTGTTGTAGATTAAGGACTTTTCCTCAAGGAGTTTATTGGTTTATTTATTTACAGAGTTTGACTATAGCTTGGCAGATAGTATCGGTAACTGAGCACAGAGGAAGAGTAATTGGGCATTGTTTTAAAATTTACTGATAGCCTCTTATGGTTGTAATACTTTAACATGGGCAGTGTCTGAGTAACATCTCTAAATATTTTTTACCCTTTTTATCTGTTAGATGGTGGCCGACATCCTTAAGTGCATAAGGTTATAGCTAATGATCATTGAGCATATTCATCTTGTTCTAATATACTTACCTTGTTCTAATTCTGGAGAGTTTTTTGTTTATTTGTTTTTGTTTTTTTATTTCTTAACATGTAACTGAGAGATTTCCCCTTTGTTTTACTTTCTGATCTGTAAATGGCTCCACTAGCAAAAGCTAAATATCCCTTCAAAATGTATGTACACGGACTGGTTGACAATACAAATTGGTAAACCATATGAGTAGATATTGCAATCTAAAGAGTATCACTATAGGCCAAGATCCAAAATGAGAAAAAGACTATGCTGAATCCTATGAAGGTAATAGATAACATGTCAGGCTTAAACAAAATTGGTGACTCAGCTATTAATATTCTATGTATACTAGTGCATCTTATTTTGCTTCCCCATATCTTTCTCTCAATACAGCACATGTTTTTGTAACATTAATATTTTATCTGCAGTTGATTGCTTTAATTTTTTTATACCATACTCTTCATAGCAATATTTATGATGGAATCCCTGGTCTAGTACACATACTTCTCTCGTGGAAGGTTTTAATGTTCTTCGTGCCTCTTGTGTAACTAACAACTATTAGATTTGGGCTTATGGAAGCCTATTTCAACATGCAGATTCCATAAACTTTTTTTTTTTTTTTTTGGTATTTAGTGTTAAAATGAAATAGTAAGGACCATTAACCCGTCTGACAACCTATTTTAAGATATCATGATTCTGAAATATGAATGTGAAAAGAAAAAGCATTATCTTAACCTAGTTCCTTCCATTTCTGTCTCTGTGTAATATTTTCTAAGTTTAGTGTAGTTGGTAGACTGTTGTTTAAACTAGTCAATGCAAATTAACCTTGTAATTTCCCTTGTAATAAAAGTCTGTTCTCACTCACCTAATCTGTAGTTGAGTATTATTCAGGTTGTTGCTTTGAGCTCCTATTAAGGACAGAGGAATCAGGAGAGTGGTAGATATAATCCACTATCATCTACTTCAAATATGGGTTTTAAATTATTCTTTCTTCTTCACATTAGCTTTTCTTAAATTTTATAAAACACTGGTTGTCATTTTGAAAGAGCTATACTCTGCATTTTTAAAATAAAGTTCTTAGAAAATAGTAAATAATCAAAACTTCCAACACATATCATGGCCAATGACCAAACACTAGCTAATGTCCACACCAAAACAGGAGAAATGTGTAAATTTATAAATGATATGAATTATATTTTCATTGCAGGGAAAGTGGTTTTAAATTAAATCCTTTGGCCTTCTTAAAGATGATAATAATAACGGCCATAATAACAGACATCATTTATTGAGTGCTACCTATCTGCCAAATTCTTAATATAAATTAACATTAATCCTCACAACAACTCTGAATATATTATTCTTACTTTGCAGGTGAGGAAATCAAAGCTAAGAAAGGTTATATAACTGGCTCAATGCTTCATGTTGGAAAACTACAGAGTTGGAATGTAGGACCATGTCTTTCTTGTTTCAGTGTCCATCCTCTTTGAATATCTTACTCTCCACACCCAAACCCCATATAACTAGTTCCAACTATCTGGAAAATGTAAACTTCCTAATAGGGTTTATACACTCCTTGAAGGACTTAATTAATTCATAACATTTTTCTATGAGCAAGTTTCTTTCTTATCAATATTTGTAAATAGAACTCTAAATATTGATTTTTATTAATTTTATTTCGATCTTCCACATTACATAAAAGTATACTTTGACTTCTGATCCATCCCTCAACTCCCATAGTCAACACTGATGACCTTCTCAGTTGGCCAGTTGTTACCTCTGTCTTTGCTTGGAAAGACAAATGCAGCCCTGAACACCTCCTGCTGAGCCGGAAGCTTGTCTTCCTTATTTCTTATCTTCAGCATCTCTTACAACATCTGGCACTAAATAAGTGGAAGTTTTTTAGTTAGTTGTTTCTTTACATAAACCGAGAGCTCCTTGACTGTTAGGACCACATCTAAGCCTTCTAAGGTGACTGCCTCAGTGTCTGGAGTGGTAGAGGCAGGGCCCACACCCACATGGTAAAATGTGCTGAAGGGATGAATTCATCATTCAATCAATTGATCAACTTCTTGAGCAGAAATAGAGAGGCAAAGCAGAATAGCACCCTCCTGAAAAAGAATTAGAACAGTAAATAGCCTTGCCACTGGCTGTTTTTTTTAATGGAATTATTTGCATAATAATACATTTAATACCAATAATAAAAATAGCTATCACTCACGGTCCCATTATATTCCAGAATCAGTGTCAGATTCTTTTTTTTTTTTTTTTTTAAAAGACTTCTACAGACAAGTTTATTGACCTAGATGGAACATTTTAGAAAAACATTTTCTAAATGTTTACTGTAATGTATATTTAAATTTCCAAATGATAGTTAACCCAGGATTTTACAACTAAGCCTAGAATTTTGTTACCAAATGTAATAAAAAGCTTTTAAAACCCTTTAACAATCAATGGTATAAGTTTCACATTCTCCTGAATATATAAATTTGGTATACTTCACTTCTACTGATAACGTTTGTATTGTTTCTAAGAGACCTTAACTTTTAATTTTCTGGAACATATTATCGTTAAGTCACAAATAGTCTTTTTTTTTTTGGTGATAAGAATGAATAGCAGGAGCATTTGTTAAACCAAGTCTAATATGAAACTGACTCTTTCTTGTGAGTAAATTTGAATTTTGAAACAGTAAAACAATAAGGTTTAATATAAAGCAAAATAATTTTTTATGTTTATGATCTGCCAATTTCCCGGAAAAAGCTTTGTGGTGACTTCAGTTATATACCAGATATATTAAAATCACCAATGGACAACACATATTTTATTCAGGTGCCATCTGAAAGTTTTAAAAATTTGTTGACATAATATCACTGAACTGTCCACTTTAAAATGGTTGAAATGATAAATTTTCTGTTTTGTGTATTTTACCACAATTTTTTAAAAATGTGTTGTTTCAAGATTTTTAGGTTTTATAAAGGTATTGTATTAGCATAACAATGAAAAATTTAAAAGACCATCTCTAATCTCATTATCCTATCAACCATTGTTTACATTTTTTTCACACACACACACTGTATTTTATTTTTACAAGAGATGAATAGACTGACACCAAGCATTGTAAATGGATGACCACAACAAAAGCAACAACGATTGCAATTACCAAACACGAAACACACTCATACTATGTCATAATATTGAGTGTCAGATTCTTTATACATAAGTATTACCTCATTTAATTCTTAGAAAATATGGGTAATCTCTTTCTGTTTTAGAGGCAAAGAGCTTGAAATTCAAAGAAGTCACTGCTATAAAGTCCAAAGCTACAATTTGAACAGAGGTTTGTTTTCCTTTAGTTCACATGCTTTTTAAAAAAAAATACCAAACCTGGAATTTGTCCAGCAAAATAAGAGGTTCCTGCATCTTTAGAAAGACCACTGATTCTTTGTGTAAGTACATATTTACAGCAGTTCAATGAGCTTTCATAAACTATTTATATAGTTTAAAACAGTCTCTCGGCCTTAGCGCCATCTTCGGAGAAACCTCCGCGCCATGAGAGCGAAGTGGAGGAAGAAGCGAATGCGCAGGCTGAAGCGCAAAAGAAGAAAGATGAGGCAGAGGTCCAAGTAAACTTGTACACCCATGGAAGCCACAGGAGCAGAAGCAAGGGAAGGCAGAGGACAGGGACGCTGGTACAAATTGTTGGACTGCTTGCCTACTGTCTAGAACTTGTCTCAGTGGATCTGGAACATCGATGGCCATTCTGATCGCCTCGACCGCCTTTGAGAGACCCACCTTACTCGTGTCAAAACGGTCCCTTTTGGTCCTTTGCCCTGGACCTTTGACATACTGGACTAGTTCTATTCTCAGTTGTGGCTGAATGTAACACGTAACAATAAATCATCTCTTTTGCTGCCTTAGCTGAAGAAAAAAAAAAAAAAACATACTCTGCATCAAAGTTGTTTTCATGAAATTATCGTGTCCATCCAAGAATTGGAAGCCAAATAAGGTGACCATTGGCCACATTGTTACTGTTAGGTTTGTTTTATGGAGGAGTGTTTGTGTGTGTGTGTGTGCGTGTGTGTGTGTGTGTGTGTGCGTGTGTGTGTGTGTGTATTACCCACAATATTAAAAGAACTCAATTCCTGAGATTGATGATTATTTTCCATTTATCTCCAGGGTTAAATAAAGAAGAAAGTCCTCAAAATAACATCATTTATATTGTAAGCTACCTTATGCCCTGTCTGATGAAAGACAAATTGAGAAACATTTGCAATGTTATATGCAGACATCAATTTTGGGTGCTGTATATTAGAACTGCGTGTATTATGCTATTATCCAAATAAAAAATGGGTATAGAGAGGAAGAATAAAGTACTAAGCATAGCTTGCTGTTTACCTAAGTTCACCCTGGAAGATGTTTCTTTCTACTTCTTATTACGAACACTT
Source organism: Balaenoptera physalus (assembly GCF_965194825.1). NCBI lineage: Eukaryota > Metazoa > Chordata > Mammalia > Artiodactyla > Balaenopteridae > Balaenoptera > Balaenoptera physalus. The sequence continues at coordinate 119,185,158 of NC_138882.1, forward strand.
AGTTTATGTTTATGTAATTATTTGTCTATTTCAGAAAGAAATTTACCAGTACAATGACTAATTTTTAAGAAGAAACCAAATATGTTTCAGAGACTCTGCCAGTGTGTAATGTCTTCTAACACTGGCCAAAAATAGCAGTAGACGAATTTTGAAATGACTGTTTTCTCTGCAGAATTCTCAATGCTGTTCTCATTTGCCCTCCTTTCTTGAATCCCTCACCTTCAAACTCCCACCCCGGAAAAAAAGAAAAACAGATTACAGTAAATTTTGGCAAGGAATTCAATTTGCATCATTTTCTTAGAAGTCACGTGCTTTGGATTTCCTCTTGTTTATGATATATTAAAATGCCTTCCAGATGTTTTTAATTACAAAAAAAAGTTTTCAAGAAAGCAGAGTAATCCATAATAAAATTTCCTCTTTTTTTAATGGCCAATAAATTAGTATATTCCAGCTTATCAAACTGCCCCATAATTCTGAGGATGACCTTTTTAAAGAAGGTCAGGCATTGAGTTAGAGAGCTACATTTGGGCAGATACAGAATTTTACCAAGAACACTTTCAGTTCCTGTTTCCAATTGAGGCTACTCCCTGCCTGGGGCCTAGCCCGATGTAAAAGCCCATTGGCTGGAATTGCTTAAATGTCCCACACAAATATAAACACCTCCACAGTGTTGAGAAGATGAAAGGAACAGCTTATTGATATTGTATATGCTAACGTTTGGATGTGGGACAGGAAAGACAGCATTCAACTGCTGGTATGCAATGCTGAAGCTGGGCTGCATGAAGAGGTTTTCATTTACTGATGTTGGATGTGTGCCCAGATTGCCATAGTAGAATTTAGGAAGAAACACAGTAAGGAGAAGAACCACAGAATGGTTTTGGGGAACATCTACGTGGGTAGAAGAACAAATACATCTGAAGACTGTGTTTCCAGAAAGGGAAGGACTAACCACTGGGGAACAGTTATGAGCCCCCCAGATCCCAACTGGTCGTCTACTTGAAGGTAACTGTTCATCGTAATCTTCATTCAGAGTAATAGTAAGACTATAATTCAGCTGAAAGAGAAAGAGAGGCACTGCAGAGCAGGAAGAAACCTTAGCTTGCTTTGCCTGTTGTTTTAAGCTTAGCAAGGAAAATAAATGTGTTTTTCTTTTACTAATGTTACCAAAAGAGAAGGAGCTTTGTGGATTAGAGACATGGTGGCTTTTTTAAATGTATCTGCTAAATATCTGTCATGTGGGACAGACCAGGAAACTTTTAGGAAGTAGAGATTTTGTGACTCACAATGTGAATTTAAATTTGAATGGGACATTTATTGACCTCACTTCATAGAACATTTTCTGATTACTCATCAGTCTACTCCACCTCATCTCTTTGTTTGTAACTTTAGTATATTTGCCAAATATGAGTAAGTGTATAAATGATGATCACTTTGGAAAGGTAGTTCTTCAAAATAGGTGTCTGCAAGAAAGTGGTGCTTGAGGAAATGTTAAATAAAGAAAATCAGACAGTGTGACACATACAAACTAGTCACTAGTCACACAATCCATATTTATTGAGCTGCCACGTTGTACAGAGAAAAAAGAGGATCCTATAGAAGGGAAAAATTGAAAGAATTTTCACTGCATAAGAGTGAATGCGCCAACAGAGGGAAGTTATGGGATTACTGTGGAGACCTTCAGGCTCAAAGATTAGGAGATTGGAATTTGCAGGAAAGAACATGAGGACTGAATGTGTGTCTTGAAGGCAGAAAAAAAGATCACCAATGGGTCAAGGACAGTTACCTTGCTACAGGCATTCAAGACTTGGATTTTGCAGTCACAAACAAAATAAATGGGGTCAAAATGTTATTATTTGTTTCTGCGGTCAAAATGTGCCTATTGGTGATGAGCAGAAGATGCCAGGACAGATGAATACAGTGTGGGGTTATCTATTAACAGCAGCAGCGTCTGTAGAGATAACACTGTATAAGGAAGGAACTGGATGAAAGAAAGTATCACTAGGGACCATTCATGATAACCACTTGATGCAATTTGAGTTAAAAATTTGGAAGAATCTCTGGAGCAATGTCACGTCTGGGAGAAGAACAGGTCAACAAACGGTATCATGTGAAATAGGGCAATTTCCATCCTTATTGAATTGATGAGGCTTTTGTAGTTACCAAATAACATCAACCCAATGAATGGAAGTAAAGATTGAGGGGCTCAAGAACTCAGTTTAGCAAACATTTACTTCTAATTTGTTATGATTTAGGCAGAATTATGGGTACTGTTAAAGAAATAAGGACTACCGGTGACTGTGGAGCAAGAATCCTCTTAGCTCTTCTAGACAGATAATGCACTGGCTGATGTGGCTTCAGCAAAAGGTCATCTCTCTCAGATATAGGAAACGCACTCTAATCATTCAAACTTTCATCTTTAGGAGGAAACCAACTGGAGCAGTGAAAGAACAATTCCCAGCCCTTCCTCCTGCTAAATCAGAGCTGTAATCTACAGAGAGCTAAATGCCCCAGCCAGATCAATCTCACATTCAAACACTGTTGCCCGTATTCCCCAGTTCATGGTCCTTGCCAGAGAGGAGTTTACTGTTTTGCATTCCAAGTATGATCTACTCAGAAATAACCTGAATGTGGCCCCAAGCTATCTCTTTCTTCTCTTCTCCCTTCCTCTCCACTTTGCTCTCTCACTTCTGGGCACACTGGCTTTCTTACCACTCATGGAACACAACAATCATCCTCTGTTATTTTTAGGGTCCCTTTGCCTGTATATTCTTACCCTAGATATCTGCGTGGCTCGCACTCTTCTTCGGGTGTCCGTTAAATTGGGACTTTATCAAAGTGGCCTTCCCTGACCACCTACTGAAGGATACCTCCACTCCCTACCCCCACCCTCCATCTTCTTTATTCTGCTTTATTTGTCTTCAGAAAATTTATCACCACCAGACAAACTATATACTTTTTAGGTCATTTCTTTGTTTCTGCCACTTGAATGTAAACTCCGTGAAAGCAGGATCTTTGTCCATTTTGTTCATTACTAGTCTCCCAAGCCTAGAACAGTGGCTGGCTCTTAGTAGGTGCTCAATAAATAGTTGTTGAATATATGAATTAGTGCCCAAGGAAAAGCACAAATTGTATTTGGAAAAAAGATGAAAGAGTGATTCTAGTTGGAAGAATCATGAAGGGCTTTGGGAAGATGATGTGTATCAACTAAGTGCCCAGGAAGTGGTGGTGAAAGGCTGTATCAGATGACTCATAATTAAGTATCTTTCAAACTGGGTTATTGTGCACGCACACACACACACACACACACATGCACAAAATAGTGTTTTAATTATTATAAATCATTCAGCTAGTTTCTAAAATAGAGGGCATCCTGTTAAATTTGAAGTTTAGATAAGCAATGAATATTTTTATTATAAGTAGATCTCATGCAATATTTAGGGAAAACTTATACCAACTATTTCTTTATTGTTTATCCAAAATTTAAATTTAACTGGGCATCCTATGTTTTATCTGGCAAGCTTATGATATAGGGAACAACATAATGAAGGAAAGGTGTGTGTGTGATTCTCCAGAATTCAGAATTTACATAATTAATGTAAGAAATACAAAGCAGGGGCATGGCATGCCAGAATTCATTCATGTATCTCTGGCCTTCATAGCTTTGGGGAAGATTAAGGGTATCTTACAGCCACACCACATGGTGAGGCTTTTTTTTTTTTTTCCATTTAAAAATCATTCTTGACTGGATTATTTTACAGTTTTTGAGAATACTAAAATGTATTTAATGTTAACGTTGCTTTTTTTGTTCACCATACTCTCTCCAAAATTTCACAGAGGACTTTGTCCTAAATGATTCAAGGTACATCATGGTGGCTATTTGGCTTTCTTGATATCTTCTTATCAAATCTAACTTCCAATTCAAAGTTATTTATTTGGTGCATATTTCTTTAATACTAATTATTAGTATTAATGTTGACAAATGATTGGATTCACTTTTAATAGATTGTAATTTTAAAAGATAATTATATTGAAATTAAAATAACCACAAAATAGTTACCAAAATGACTTATGAAAAGTTTATTTCAGATAAATAGAACCATGGCTCACATGATACTGACAGAAGAAGAATATTTCTGTTTAGCAGCTAAAGAGATGCTTTTATGAGGCTAAAACCTAAAACTTTGAAGGTGTAAGATTCTTGATGACTTTTTAAAATTACAAATTAATTTTTAAATAATTATTTCAAACTTTGTGCATAGGTGTTATTAATATTTTAAGTTGCACTATTTCAAATTGCCTATTTTAAATATTCACACGAGGTGCAGTGGCTTTGTATAGGACAGTCTCTGACCTCAAAGTCTTAGAAGTACTTTGGAAAGTAAAACGAGCAGAAGTCAAACAATTACAAGAAAAGGTATTCAGTGTGCTGTCAAGTTCTAAAACCAAAAATTCAGATAATGGAGAAATCATCACAGGATGGAACAGTTGGGAAAGCTTCACCGAGAAATGGGTGCTTAATGTGTGCCTTGTAGGATGGACTGGGAAGTATTTCCACAGGAGGAAAGGTGGGTGAATGTAGGGCCAAGGAAGAAGCAGTATGCGCAAAACTTTGGAGAGGAAAATAGGAATAAGAGTTGGAAGAGCCAGAGATGATGTAGAAAGGGAGGAAAAAGTAGAACTATTTCCGTTTGGATTTGCTGAGACTTGATCATGAATGAGAAGCCCAGTCGTATTAATCAGGATCTTAAAGGCCACACCGCAGAATTTAGACTTCATGTTGCGGACTATAGCGCCATCATATATGCCTACCTGACAAACGAGCAGCACGAGACGAGTGTTCGTTGCGAAGTCAGCTCAGCAAATCTGGCTCAGGACATGTGTATACCCTCCCACCCAAACTCGGGGGACAGCAGCTGGCATTTTTATTTTTTTACGAGCATTTCTTTACGGAAAGTCATTTTCCTTTAAGGAAAGTCATCTTCCTTATAAGCTCGAAAATCTGCAGATTTTCGAGCTTATAAGGTTACTTCTACTCAGAATGAAGCCCCACAAACTTCTGTCCGGGGATACAAATCAATACTTAGGTCTCTGAGAATTTCAAGTGGGTTGGTGGCTTTGTGACCAGAAGGTGAGAGTCTAGCTTGATTCCCGTGTCCTCGCCACAGGCAGGTCCCCCACTGACAGCCACAGGGGTTTGGCCGATGTCAAGGCTCTCAGATCAGGCACTAAGATTACTTTCCAAACATTAATCTCTGTGAGATCAGCTACACTGTTCAAAGAGATGTCACTTCCGTGCCATTCTCCCCAACAAAAGACGAAGGCATTTTTGTGAGATATACTTTTGCCAAGTCATCCATCAGAGAATATTTATTTGTTCATTAATTTGTTTTATGAACATTGTACAAGTTACACAGTACAGTACCTTCTGATCATTTATTGCCCAGATTTACACTCCGTGACTTGATGGAAAGTGCAGCTCCAGAATGGAGCGCTCTCACCCTGTGTAAACAGTTGGGCTGCGATTTACAGGATAAAGACATTCTTTTTAGACACTGTAATTAACACTTGTCTTATTTATACATCTCCTTTAACATTGTGTCCCCTTTAAAAATATTTTTATTTAAAATGGCTTGCAAGGAAATAGCTCGGCATGCGTAAGGAAAAAAGAAGAAACAACAAACCGCTGATAAATTCTTCTGTTAAAAACCACAGCACCCAAATTAAAAGAGTTAAGTGAACATTATATGTCTTAATCTCCTAGCACCATTGTTCATGCTTACTGTTTCTTGCAGAATATTCAAATGGTATTTTTTCCAGTAGACCAGCTCCTTTTAGTTCACACCCTGGAAATGCTTTGCTTGTTTCAAATAGGTGCATCCTGCTCTCAGCCAGCTACATATTGCGTAGGTCCAGCCTTAGTAAAGTGACTGGTCCATACGGTTTTCCTCGTCTATTATTTGTTTAGTCTCCTCCAATTTCCCTTTCAAACAATTCATAGTTACCAAAAGATTTATTAAATTCCTCACCGAAGTTTCCCTACTAAATGCAAACTGTGATTCTGCCTCTAGCAGAGCAAGATGCAGTAACTCAACAGTCCGAAGATTTCTTTTCTTAATTCTTAAATGTTTCCCTTCCTCCATCCCTTGTGAGATAGGTGAGAAAAGCAATTGCCCCCACTGCTTAATGCATCACAACTCAGAAACTCACTCCAGCCTTGTAATTTTGAATCCCAGCCCAGCTGGTGGTTACTGGATTTCAGACTCTGAATATGAGTTCAGCACTTTTAAATCAATCACTCTGAACAGTATTTCTGTCAAATGGAAACCTTTTCTTCTTTGGCAGAAAGACTTTCCTGATTTCAGCAGCAGCCCTGGAGAACCGAACAGTTTCATAAATGAAACCAGGATGTAGGAGAAAAATTAAACTAGATATAATTTTCTAACGTTGTCATTGGAAGAGTCTTGTTCCATTTACTATTCAGGAAGATGAAGGCACCTCTGTACCCTATAAGATTTTTCAAACAGTTCTCCATTCCCGGCAAATGGGTTACTGCAGTTTGACTAGCAAGGGGTTACATGGGTTAGGTGGAAATAGAAGGAGGAATGAAATACTCCTTGGTTTCTATTCCCCTAACTTAAAATTCTCCCTCCAATTATTAAAATGCTTTTAGAATTAGGTTACTTCATAAATTGTGCTTGGTATTGCTCTTAGCAGGTTACGTCCTCCTCTGAAAGCCCCCCTGTTGGTGGTGGGATTGATGGGACAGTACTGAGGTCTCTTGGCTTAACCACATGTGACACAGTAGCTGCAAAAATAACACCTCTTCCTCCATTTTCCGAGGACAAGCTTAAATCTCAAGTCTTAAAAATAAAGAAATAATGTCAAAGCCCTGAAAATTATATAAAAGCCCAAATCTCTTTGGGGCCTTAAATAATAATAACAAAAGAAAGTTTATAAATTTTATTATTCATAGAGCACTGTTCTTGACTCTTCACATGCACCTTCTGTGACCACCATACATGATCCATTGTGCCCAAACATCACGGTAACACAGAAATTAATGCTTCCTATATTCTCAACCTTCTACTTACAGTCTTTATATCATATATACGTCAGTCTCCTATTTCATAAAATGATATAAAATATATACAGAAATAGAGACTGTAAGATTTATTAAGAAAAGCCCATGGAGAGGTGCTAATTTTCTCCACCAGATTGCACTGAAGGAAATTTATAAGTGTCATTTCCTGCCAGTTTTTATACAATGACTGTGTTTCCTGTATGTTGATTTCTTCACAATGCCCTAAATATTCCACATAATCCCTTAGATACCTTGAAATTATTTTATCTATAGACAACCATTGATTTATGGACATTAAACATGAGATTTTTGAGCTCTAGGTTACATTGGAATTGGTAATTACAGGGAAATGTGAATAGTGAGGAGGAAAGATTTAAACATATATGGAGTTGAACCTAGCTGACAAATTTATGGAAATAATTTTGAAATAAGTACATTCATTCATTCAATATTTATTCAACACCTATTTATTGAGTGTTTACTATTATTGAGTATTGAATGCCAGGCACTATGTTAGCTATTGAAATTCAGCAGTAAGAGAAACAGACATGGTCCCTGACTTTATGAGTTCAGGACATTGGCCTCTGAAGCAGGAAGACCAAGTTCTTGAATTCTTTAAAGAAACATTGCTGGACTCAATTACTGTAGAATTCTGAAAGTCTAATCTAAATGTGCAGCAATAAGCAAGGAGCACTAAGGAAGGGCCATATAAGAGGTGTGTTTCAAATGAATGGCTAAGAAAATTATACAAAGTTTGAGCTAAAAAGCACCTTGAAGATCAAACATCTCAGCCTCCTCATTAACCCAAATGAAATTCCTGTTTATATTCACACCAGTGGTTACTGGCTGAATGGAGTTCAGAACCCATATCTCTTGACATCCAGGAAAGTACCTATTAAATGAGTGCTCTTTGAATATTTTTATAATAAAATTCCACTCCTGAACGTACAAGAAAAAAGGCGTTATGCATTGAATTGTGCCCCCCACTCCAATTCATATGTTGACATCTTAACCTCCTCCAGTACCTTAGAATGTGACCTATTTTTGGAAATAGACATTGCAGATATAATTAGTTAAATTAAGATGAAGTCATGCTGGTATAGGGTGGGCCCCTAATCCAATATGGCGGGTGTCCTTGGATAAGGAAAAAAATTTGGAATCTGACATGTATACACACACAGGAAGAATGCCATGTAAAAACAGGAGTTACACTGTCAAAAGCCAAAGAACTACCAGAAGCAAAGAAAGAGGCCTGAGCCAGATACTTCCCTAGTGCCTTCAGAGGAAGCACGAATTTGCTGACACTTTGATCTCAGATTTATAGCCTCCAAAACTGAGACAACAAATTTTTGTTGGTTAAGTCATAGTTTGTAATGCTTCCTTACATAAATTCGAGGAAACTCGAATATACAGGGCAATTCCATTCGAGGTTTACTCAGTTTGCTTTTTCATTCATTTACTTATTCATCAAATAAATATTTATTGAGCATCTGCTTTGTGCCAAGCACTGCACAAAACATTGGGCATACAAAGATGAATAAGACCTAATCGTTATCCTCAAAAAGACAGATGAATATTCCAAAGTGTTAAATAATTATATTGTTGGGTTCCTCCCATCCCAATCTGGGATCCACTTCCATCTGTGTTGTTCTTTCCCAATAAGTATGATTGATTCCTCCAGTTGACACTGAAAGACTAGATTCCACTTCTATCTTGGGCCCAGCCTCTTCCCTGGAAATATATGAAACTGTTGCTTCCCAGGAGTAGTAACTCTCTCCAATCAGTGAGTCATGGCCTGGGGGTGGAATCCAGGCCAGTGACAGTCCCTTAGCGTGCTGTTAAACCAAGCATGTCAAATCCACCCACCAGAGGAGCACAGGGAGGCCAGCGTTGAGTCCCTGTCATGCTTTATCAGGGCTATAAAGTAAGTATTTAAAATTTTAATGTTTTCAAATGAAATATACAAAAGTGGATTATTTAGCAGTTTATCAGCTTTACCCTTCTGTGGCAAAGGGAACAGACAATAAAATTGTTCAAAGGAGGCTTCAAAACTGCGTTCTGCCATTTGATTGCAACTTTAAAGAGGACTACAAACAAGGCCCCCAGTAGGCGCCTGGCCGCCTCTGTGCTGCCACTCCTGAGAGCATGTGTGGATTCCTGCGGCTGATGTTTGTTGCTGGACTCGAGCCCTCCTCACCCTCGCTGGGACCACACGGCTGTGTCTGTGACAACCAGAGCCAGAGGAATTTCTGGAGCTCTGGCCGCAGAACCAACAGTGGTGCAAGTCATCGTGCAGTTGTCCCTGTTTCAGTTACCTGTCGCCTGTCTCCATTTTCCAGTAACCATCTGCCTGAAGTCTTCCTGTCCCCACTGACACAGCGGCCACTTTCAGGCAGAGGGCAGTAAGAATGAATTTAAGAGGAATACAAGATTAGGCAAAGGTTAGAGTCACCCTTCAGTCCTTTCTCTTTCTGAGGTCGTTAGGAGTCCCACATATGCGCTACAGGAAAGGAGGGAAACAAATCCTGCTTCTCCTAAATTGTAAGGAGCATCCACACTCTATATGTTTCTAGAAATCCCACTAGAAAAAAGCCTGAAAGATGAACTTTTAAGTGAATTTATGAGGATCTAATTGTCCATGGTTTTTAGTACAGTTGCTATTTTTTACTCGAGGCCAACTCCCTTTAAATCTCACCTTTTTCTCTAGAAAAATAAAATATAGGCTCATCAGGTCCAGAGTAAACCTTTTAGATGGCAGCGAATGAGCCAAGAGGTCTAATGCACCCAAGATCTCTTTAGGGCCTCTTGGCCCTTTTGCATTTTTGTTTTATTGTCTCTTCTCAGATGCAAGAGAACACAATGGGAAGCTGAAATACTTCCCCCCATGGGTTTATATAGGACTTCCTGGAATTAAGCCTCTGCCACGGTGGGTACCATCCTCTCACCTGCTAGTCTACGTATGGCACTGGGAGCATCTACAACTGCACCTAGAGAGTAGGTGACCCTAAGCGAAATACAGAGAAAAATCCAATTTCCAGCAAATGGCCGAGATCACAGAGAGAGAAGAAAATTAAGGAAAAGATTATTATTAGAGTTATGTATTCATTCACTTATTTATTTATTCAAAAGTATTTATTGAAAAAAAAAAGTATTTATTGAGCACCTACTACGTGTTGGGTTTACATTACTCTGGGAATGATGTAATGTTGCAAAAAAACAGACATATTTATCATCCCCACAGAGCTCACAGTTTGATGAGAAGGAGGCATCCATCAAATAATGATGTAAATTAATTAATTAAAAGTACAAGTGTAACTGCTGTAAAGGATAATTATTAGTGCTATGTGGGCATAACATGAGCCAGTTTCACCTAGTCTGGGGTGGAAGTAGTGGAGAGAGGGTCTCAAAGAAGTCTTGCCTGAAAAAGTAATTATTGAACTAAGATTTAAAGAAACGGTAGGAATCAATTAAACAGCTAGATTGGAGGTGGGGATGGGAATGGGGTAGGGAGCATTCCAAGCAGAGGGTAGAAAGAGGTCAAACATCCCTTGTCAAAGGAAGAAGGGCACATTTAAGGAACTTACCTGAACCCCTGGAGAGAAAGGTGTGAAATGGAGCTGGGGTGGTTGGTAGGAGGCAGCCAGCCCATGCAGGGCTTGGCAGATCCTATTAAAGCTTTGGAAGTGACCCAAAGAGCAAGGCAGAGCCACTGAAAGGTTTAAAGCAGGGAGAGTAACATGAGGAGAGAACCATTGTCCCTGCTAAAATCAGGTGGAATTAGCTGCGACCTACGAAAACTTCGTGCTACCTCCTTACTCCACTCCCAGCCCAGAGCCACATATCCTGGAAACCCCAAATAGTCCCAGTTTCCCATGGGATTCCTAAAGCTCAAACCAATTTTATCTTCTTGCACATTGAATAGACAACTTCATATTCCCCAACAAAAGGTATGGCAAATTGCTATTTAAAAATGCAGCAGTTTGGATTGCACACCTAGCAAAGATTAGCAACTCATAATAGATTTAGAAAACAAAATGCTCCATTTGGAATGTCTCAGCAGAGCCACCTACTAAGAGAACACGTAAAACTTTTTCAATATATTTCTGTATTACCTTTAATTTGCTTCAATATCTATCCCCAGCTTCTAACACAGTATATACTCTAGGCTCTCAAAAATTATCAAAAGTGATCGTAATATAATTTAAGTTGTTTACTTTCAGAAATAATGAGCTGATTCATAACAACAGAGCAATAACCACACTTCCATGTTACTGGCCAAGAAAACCTGGCTATTACCCAAATTTGGGTAAATCACACCACAAAACACATGTTAATTTTGGCTGCCCCTCCTTACTTAACGAAATGTTTATTTCAAATTATCTGAGCTCCCTGCATCATTTTCTCTGCTCTTCAATACATTGTGGATGGAGGGTTCTTTTCAAAACTTGAATTTGCTCGCGCCACTTTGCCTGCTTCAAAGCCTTCACTGGCTTTCCATTGTTCTAGGGCTGAAGGCCAGACTCTGAAACACAGCCACGTACAAGGCCCTGTGTAGCTCAGAGCGCCGTAGTCTGCAGCCTCGCCTAATGCCATGCTCCTGATCACCTTCTGTGCCTGGCACTCCATTTGAGGAGAAACAGTGCTGTGAACAAGATTCAGCCCCTGTCCTCAAGATGAGTATGGTCCGGTGAGAGAAGTTAAATTACAATACATGGATTCCATTAATGCTATGTAAATGGGCAACTTTTTACAGAGTAAATGCAGGATGCTAGCAGAACACACGTGACCAACACTTAAGCCAGGCTCGTAGCATCTGGGAAGTTTTTCTGGATTCGGCCTCATCGAACATGTAGCTTCAGAAGTGAAGACCAACACTACGTAAAACTTCATTATATGCACATTTTTTTTTTCTCTCTCTCTCTTCTATGGTGTAATCTTGTTTCCCAAATTATATTGCGAACTCCTTAAAGGCAAAGACCGTGACACTTACATATCCTGAACATTGTCTGTATAGGGCTGACCACATGGTATGTGCTTGTAAATGCATGTTGACCAATTAATAGGACAGTAAATCCTTACAGCGTGTGGGGCAAGGGAAGGAGTGGTAAAAGTGCTGTGTCCACCAAGTCAACTAGGAGTGAAAAGCATGGCTATGTGGAACAGGTTGGCACAAAGACAAAGCTTTATTGGTACTAAAATTTTTTTTTCAATTAAACAGTGATAATGATACAATGACTATATGATTTACTTGGCAGGTAGAAGCCAGAAAAAGACCTCGCTAACTCACACTAATGAGAGGGAGGCCCATTGCAGTCTGACTGAGGTTGCTCTTAGTAATTGCTTTTCTATTTTTAAAATATGTGCTTAGCTCGCTTTCGCCAACATACACACAAGTTGACTGCAACACAGAATACGCTTTGTTCTTTCATTTTGTCGTGTAGTTGCATTTTAATTATTTATGATAATACTTAATAGTATATTCGTAAGTGTCCTGTAGTGTGGCATGTAAAAATAATGAAGTCTTAGTAATATGAGAACATGATAGAGCTCTCAGCTATTAAATCTTTGCTGAGAAGTGAAGTGAAACTGCAGGGTTCTTTGTGAGAACTGGGGGTTTGCAGATTAAGGAAGTGAAAATTAGCAAAGTTTTTCTAAATTACATTTATGAAGTATATGTATGGTGATATTTTAAAATGCATTGAATATGACTAATATGTTTGAATAGGACAAATATGTTAAGATACACGTTTCATGTGGGCTACTTAGTAGATATTAAAACTTAAAAAAAAAAAATAGGCCTCAGCTGGTTTTCTACTTGGTGGCATACTTTTATATACTTTATTTTTATTTCTGACTCCCACAAAACACATTTTATCTTGATTATTAAGAATAATTTGAGCATGTGAAGGTTTTTTAAATTTCAAATTAATCTTTCTTATGGTTATGGATGGAATTATAATCATTTCCTGAGGAAAAAATAAGATTAATGTTTTAAAAGTTTATAAGACTTGAGTTCATATTTTTGCTATTGGTATATTTTACATAGTTTTTTACTTAAATATTCTGTTACATCCAACTTTCCAATTCTAAATTCCAGAAATAAATTTTACAAGATTCAGTTGAATAAACGTCTGCCAGAAGACTCCACTAAATTCTAACTCCAAATACTCCCCCTACCCCCGCCAAAAAAGGCCCTCATTCTCTGCAGCAGGGTCTTTGTTCTTTTTTTTTTTTAAATAAATTTATTTATTTATTTAATTTATTTGGCTGTGTAGGGTCTTCGTTGCTGCCCGCGGGCTTTCTCTGGTTGTGGCGAGCAGGGGTTACTCTTTGTTGCGGTGCGCGGGCTTCTCATTGAGGTGGTTTCTCTTGTTGCGGAGCACGGGGTCTAGGTGCACAGGCTTCAGTAGTTGTGGCTCACAGGCTCTAGAGTGCAGGCTCAGTAGTTGTGGCGCACGGGCTTAGTTGCTCCGAGGCATGTGGGACCTTCCTGGACCAGGGATTGAACCTGTGTCCCCTGCATTGGCAGGTAGATTCTTAACCACTGTGCCACCAGGGAAGTCCCAGGGTCTTCATTCTTTTCTACCATTTTAGAAGTGTTTGCCCAGTTCCTTTGTCCTGGTAATTGAAAATGTTTCCCAATCCTTTTAGGCCTTTCTTTTCAGACCATCTCTTCCCTTTCTTTGAATAGCTCCTCTTCATTTCCTTCCAGTTTTGTCCTCATTCCCCTGATCTCTCACAGCTCATCCCTCATTCTCTTTAAAACCCTTGTTGGCACCAAGTTCTTATTCTAGTTGGCCCTATTCCCTCACCCACCAATTTTATGAGTTCTTTTTTTCTCACCTGGTACCACACTCACAGAAGACTGAAATAAGGGTTTTGTCCTATTACTAAAATATTGAGAATATCTGTATCGGGCTTGTACACCCCAAGTGGCCAATTTTTATTGTAGAGTTGCATAGTTACTTTAAGTTTATTGGTGAGAGAATAAGAATTGAATGCTCATAATAAGAACAATCATGGAAAATATGTTCTATTATATTATTATAAAAATGAAAGTTCAGAGATAAAGGAGTTCATCTCTATTTTAAGGACTAATAGCTAAGGCAAGCTTGCAAATAAATATCCAAATTATTAGCCTGAAAGAATATTTTGGCAGCTCATCTTCTATTTACATATTTTGTTTATAAAATGAAGAGAATATATATAAATATATTTATATTTACAAATAGTTGATAATGACGTATCAAGTAGTTGAAATGACTTATCTGAAAAGTTGGTTGTAAGCATTTATGATACCTCTCATGAACAGGGAAAAGATATTCAAGGCATGATGTCTAAAGAACATGGCTAGACATAGACAACTTAGAAAATATGACATATCAGGTTTCCCAAGGAGAGTCTCAGGGCCCCTGGTCAATGGGTAACTCTTATAGGTAGAGAATCCAAGGTGATCCATACTTTGGAGGGTTTTCAAGAAGTTTGGTGATGGTTGTAGTACCTCTATCATCATACCTGCAATCGGGACAGGTGTTCTGTGCCCAGGGAAAGACACTGGCCAGAATAAAGTAGAGCAGATGCAGATTCAGAGCTAAGCTATCTCAGAATAGGAATTTTCAAGACAGTGAGCAGAAACTAATAAAGAAGTCAGTTGAAGAACTTAGGCACATGAGGAAAAGCATTAAAGCATTAGCTCAGGAGTGGTCATTATAGGAGCACTGGATCCTTAGTCTAATTAGTAGCACACAAAACATAGTGGCACAGTTGTTAGGGCTGGAATGATCAGATTCTACTGCACTGGGGCTGTGAGAGAAAAAAATATTGCCAACTCTGAATCCAGGCTGCTTCGAGAAGCATGGTGAGTGCCACCCCTCAGGAAAAGTAATTAAGAAACACAGCTGGATAAGAGAATCAGAAGCTGAACAGCAGTGATTTCCAAAGCGAAATATCTATGTCTATGTATGTATCCATTTATGTACACAAATAAATATGCATTTTTTTAACATCTTTATTGGAGTATAATTGCTTTACAATGGTGTGTTAGTTTCTGCTTTATAACAAAGTGAATCAGCTATATGTATACATATATCCCCATATCTCCTCCCTCTTGTGTCTCCCTCCCACCCTCCCTATCCCACCCCTCTAGGTGGTCACAAAGGACTGAGCTGATCTCCAAAGAATGCTCAACATCACTAATCATTAGAGAAATGCAAATCAAAACTACAATGAGGTATCACCTCACACCAGTCAGAATGGCCAGCATTTTTGGATAAGTATGCACATATACCAGTACAACACAGCTACTCTCCATCTCGCATCAGAGAAATTTGTGACATAAAAGGTCTAGGCTAATGTGTAGAAGTATGACTCCTTTATTTACTCCAAATGCACCCAGACACCTGTGATAATTGACATACTCCACAGTCTAGTGCTGTCCAATTTCAAAGCACACTAAGTACATACTACAGCACAAAGGGAGGAAATGCTTTTTTGAAGACTTCCATTTCTAGCAATGACAGACTAGCTAGCTTGAAAACTCTCCCAGCAATGAAACATCCAGAAATTTTAGAAAAAAATATATCACACATTTTTTAATGCATAGGCCAGATCACAAGGAAGTAAGGGAAAACCGCATGGTTCAAAAATAGATAGGAAACTGACCATCAGTGCAGTGAGCTGGAGCTGATACTTCAATGCTAGTAGGAAGGGGTACTAGTCTCAGCAACCAAGGAATAAAGAGAAATACCTAGAAGCCCTAATAAGGGCCAGAGTCATAACTCAGACCCCATTTATAAATCTGGAACCAGACAGCATAAATTTTAAAATCCTGCCCACTGATATAGGAAAATGACAGATATGCTTTTCTGTATAAATGTAAACTCTTATGTGGTAAAAGTACATATTATACTTTAGACTTTTAACCTAATGCTTTTCTTCAGGCAGAGGTGCTTTCAAATTTATACTATCAATGTGAGCAAGGACCCCTTCACAATAAGAAATTTACATGTCATAGACCAGATCTGGGATTCTATGTACAAGCAAACACCAAAACATTTATGGAGGGATAGACCCGCAACATGCTGAATATAATTCTCATAGATAAATTTCTATTCAAAATGAGCTCACAATTTAGAATTTACAAAGAATTTCACATTAGAAAACAATTCACCATAAATAATAGTGATCACACATAGGAAACAGGATTATACAGTCTACCTTCACATAAGAAATGTAGATACTGTAAAATAATTGTGTTTAAAATAACTAAATATTTTAAAAGGCAATGAAAACATGATGAATACAATACTATAATAAAGACTAGTCAGCTATTGAAAGGAAAGAAATAGAACATATAACAAATTTAAATATAATCATTTAAAATATAAAACTAATGATCTAGTTAAATGAAAGATTAGATCTAGCTAAAGAGAGAATTAGGAAACAGGAAGATAGATCTTTGGAAATTATAATGTAGCATAGAAAGATAAAGAGAAGGATAATATGGAGGAGAGTTTAAGAGACACAGAGGATCAAATTTAAAAAGTCAAACATGTATTCCAAAGGAGTTCAGAAGAAAAGAACAGAGGGAATGGAGAAGAGACAATATGATGAAATAAACTATGAAATAATTGAGAAATTCTTCCAAAATTGATATGAATGTGAATTGTCAGATTCAAGAAGTACTAGTAGTCTCAAAAATGATAAATATAATTCAGTCCACACTTAGACCCATCATAGTGAAATTTCAGAACACCAAATTTTTTAAAAAAGCTTCTGAAATCAGCCAAAGAGAAGGAAAACACTGAAAGAATAAAATTATAATAACAGCAGAATTATCAATAGCAACACTAAAAATCAAAAGATGATGGAGTAATGCTTTCAGTATGTTAAAACCAAACAGCCATCAACTAGAACTGTATGCTTTTGTAATCACCCCACAGAGATGGATGGGCTCTCCCCTCAAAATTTACCTCAGATATCATGACTGGTGGTGCCATACATACACCAAAAGGGTATGAAAAGTTTTATTAATCATAGAATGAGGCTTTATGGAGAAAGCAGACTCCCAAGCGACTCTGAAAATGTCTTGAGAGAGGAGGGTAAGGTGACTGTCTTATGATGGTTATGTAGTTAGAGGGTGAGGTGTGGCTTTCCTTGCATGATCCCAGGCTTGCATGGTTTGAACTTTCTGCCACCACCAAAGAAGTGTGCCTAGGTAGCCAGGTAAATGTGTATTGTGTCCCTTTGAAAGTGAAGGAAGGCAAACTGTGACTGAGAGCCTGTTGAAACAGGCACAGAATAGACTTAGCTGAATCCATGACTGAAAAGGACTTATCAGTTGCTGATTGTATAGAGTTAGTAATTTCAATAATATTGAATATGAGGACCACAGCATTAAATTGCAGTAATCCAAAATAAGGTGCTATTCATTCTTTCCAGGTTAAAAACAGACTAAATTGGCTTTTTAAATAGAAAAACTGTGGCAATAATCGCCCTTTCTCTAAATAGGGCTTGTGTAATAGGTTTCAATCCTTGAAAGCCCTATTTTAATTTATATTGAGCGTGTTAACTGTTTTAATCAGGGGCAGGAAGGTGAGGATGTCCCTTAGGTCTTTTTGTAAAGCCAACTGAAAGTACCAAAGACTTAATTATAATTTATTATCATTGAGTCAGATTATTTGTGCCCATTATGGGATGTTTTAGGGCAATAAGTGATATGACTATGGGAGATTTAGGCAAAGCAATAGTTCCAGTGGTTAAGATGTGACATACAAATTAGTTCTCTCTTTTATGTTCAATAAATCCTCTAAGATTACAGGTGGTATTGTGTTTAAATTTAGTGGACTATCCAAGTATAACTGTAATTTGAGCCCCAGTAGTGATTTAGGCCATGAAAATTTGCCAATTGATATATCTCGGTAGATGTTAAAGTTAATTCAGAACCTATAGTACAGAGGCACAAAAACCAATCTTTTGTCTTTTGGTTGCATAATTTCTTTTAGTAAATTTGGATTTCTAAATGGGTCAACATATGGGACTTTGTGTCAGTTTTTTGTTTCTGTACCGTATATTCAGGATTTTTAAATGTATTTATTTGTTTTGTGGCTACTATATATACTCTGTGGAGGCCCTCTCCATCCTGCTCATATTGATGAGTTTCTTCCTCCGGAGAGTTTTATGTTAGTACCAGCAGGGTTCAGGTTTTCCCTCACGGTAACAGTTGAATTAACCATTTGGCTGTGCCACAGTGTGGTCATAGGTATTATCCTTATAACCCTGAGCATCAGGATATTTTTTTGATGACTAAGGCATAGTTAGCAGCAGTGGCAAAGGCATTTTTTAGGGTCTTAGTGAAACATCTGTTCTTAGGAGCGTGGACCTCAACATGGCACATGGTGAATATTCTTCCTCCCTACAAGTGGTTACCCAACAGGCCTGTGTACTGCACAGGGCATCAGTCTTTCCCTTGAGAGCTCTCTAGAATGTAAGCCAATACCTGGTTGAGACACAAACCCCAAAGTCACAAGGTAAGAGTTGTTCCCTTTATCCTAGCATCAGTCATGGCTTATACTGGAATCAAGACAGACAATTCAACCTGAGACATTCAGATAGGCCCCTGCTAAGCACACAACCCAGTGCCACTTTATGGAAGGCCCCAACCCCATATGCCTGTCCTTAAATGCCAGTTATCAAAACTTTCAACTTAGGTATAGGAGAACTCAGCAAATGCAGTACAAAGAAGCACAGTTCAAAGTGCAAGCTTGCCAGCAAGCAGCTACACAGCTAAAGGGATGTTCTCATCAGAAGGCAGCAGTGACGTTTAGCAAGAAAAGAAAAACCCCTGGTGGTGGAAGTCATTGCCTAGATACCCTGCTTACTGCACTGATTGTTGTGTCACTCCTCAAAGACAGAATGGATCCACTCCCACCTTAAATTTCGTTCAGATGTTGAAACTAATAATGTCACACATACACCAAGAGGATAAGGAATGCTTTATTACTCACATAATGAGGCTTTCTGGAGAAAGCAGGGCAGGTTCCCAAGCTGGTCCAAACGTGGCTTGAGAGCAGGGAGTGGTAAACGGCTTGGGGTTTATGGTGGTTACGGCCTTGATTTGGCATCAGAGTTCTCTTGCATGGAGCTCGTTTGCATGGTTTGAGCTTCTTATTGGCTCCAAAAGAGGGAGCACCCAGGTTTTCTTATTAGCTCTCCCAGATGTGTAGCAGAAAGAAAGGGGCAAGTGGTGGGGCTTGAAAGGGGTCAGCAGTCAAGCGTCAAATATGGACCCAAACTCTTTATTACATATGCTTACTTAACTATTATTTAAGAGTGGAGGTAAAGTAAAATATTCTTATGAAACAAAAGCTGAGTTTATCTTAAGTAGAATCTCACTGTAGGAATGACTGAAGGATATACTTCAAATCAAACATAAGGAAGGTCAGAAGTAAGGTCTGAGATATATGATGGAATGGTGAGTCAAAAAAAAAAAAAAAAAAAAAGAGTAATGGCAGACTCTATGATGACAGCCAGCTCTTTCCCAGTCCACTGAAGTTGTTTAAACTCATTAAGTTATAACATTTACAGAGCACTATTTTAATTGCTGACATTGTAACAGTGTACAAGGTAAAGAGTGTCCCAGACCTCATGGACTTTACCTTCTCCTGGAGAAAAGAAGGCTAAGTTCACACAGCTGGCCGCTTCTGTTGCTTCTGAAAGTTCTTGTGGTCCCAGCACCACATTCTGTTGGTTCCTGTTCTTTGATCTCACAGGCTGTTCACCTCGGGTGCTGGTACACATCTACTACTCTGCTACTTCTCACAAAACAAAGTGTGCTGCGGATTAAGTTCACAAAGCCTGAGGCTTTTTACCCTGAACCAGAAAGGTGAGAGAGCACCTCAGGTCCTGAAACAACCACCTTAAGCTGACATTCAAGACTCTTGGTAATATCTTGAAGGCATTGAAACATCTATGGATCAACAAGCAACTTCCTAATGAAACAATTTAAAATTAACTATTTCTCATTTTGTTCTCCCAAAGAACTTTTTCCTACCTCTCTTTTAGCCTTTTTTCCAATCTATTGGAATTATTATTCATTGTATCCTTGGCCAGCCACTAAATCATAATCCTAAAGAACATGATTCCTGAGTTTAGAAGATCTAAACTTGATTCCTGGACTGCCTCTTTATTGTCTATAAAGACAACAGTAACTTTGCTCTTAGGCAAAGTTACTTAATTTTTCTGAGTCTCAGATTCCTTATCTACAAAATGGGAACACTAATGGTACTTAATCACTTAGTGTAGGGAGGATTAAAAGTGGCACAGCCTGTTTGAGTTTCACTCAAAGCTTGGCACAAATGACAAAAGTAATGGAAGCAAATATTATTGATCTGTTTCCTCCACTAAAATGTCAGCCTTTTAAGGTGAGAGAATGTCTCACGATCTGCCTGTTAAGTCAACATCACCTAGCATTGTGCTGTGTATGTGCCCATATATATGGCTCAATCAAATTAACATTTATTTTTAAATTCATTAAATCTAAGTTCAAATTGAATCCTACCACTGACTGGATTTATTTTCTCTCTGCTTCACACGCCCTTTTCGCTTTATCTCAATTTTTGTCTCTTCCAGTTTCTTTACCTTTTTGTCTTCTCAATCTCAAACGTCACAAAAGTCCCAAGAGACAGGTGAGAAAAATAAGATATAAAAAAACCTTTTCATAAGGCAAAGCACTCATGGAATATAAATGAAATTTAATTTCAGAACCACACTGGAATAAGGATGGCTAAGGCATCAGCTCGCAACTCCTAGAAGTGCAATCACAGGGCAGGTTTCTCCACCAGCTGTCCAGAGGTGGGTGGGCTAGCGTGGAGGCGGGTCGTAGTGGAAAGGTAGTGAATTGTGGCACTCGCTCTCCGGTGAATATAGCAGTCCTTGTGTGACTGTTCTCCCAGGGTCTCGCAATGGTATCCGGAAGTACTGTCTCCCTGCTGATTTCTTGAGTATAAAACTAAAACTTCCAACTCCATCACAGTGACTACCATTAACTGATGAAATCAATTAAGCCAGCAGCACTACCTGCTCAAAACTGGCTTAGCAAAGACACAGAGGAAGGAATGGCAGTGTAGAACAGATGAAACAGAAAGATAGGGGACTGGGTTTTCTTTTCATTCTGTTTTTAGAAGCATAAGTTCCATCAATGTGTCCTTTTACTCTGCTCTGAACCACTGCTTCCCCAGCAACTGTGAACAGTCCCCTGCTGGGCCTCATTCCTTAACCTCACTAAGTGATTACTGTTAATACTGTGGTTAATGGTTTCTGGAAAGACGATATCTATCAACATCTGAGTGTACACATTTGGGCCTAAATATTGAGAAATCGTAGGTATGTAATGCAAAGCCTGGGTGTGCCTGACTGTAGAAAGGAGTTCATTAGGATTAATCTTTTACCGAGTGACTAATGCAAAGGGAACGAGGCCCTTTCCTCTCTGACTCAGCAGAGGTTTTGTCCAAGCTTTCAAACAGGTCTCTTTGGAATGCGCTGGTCACTTGTGAAGACTCTACTTAAGCATATGGAACTTAAAAATCTTGATTTTTTTTTTTTAACTTTTGTGTACTCTAGCAAGTTCCTGAAAATCAAATGGCAGAACCTAAGCAGAAGACTGACTGCCAAAACACATGCCCAGTTGGGGAAAAGTTCATGGGGAATCATCCAGCATGCTTCGAGAACTTCCAGCCCAGCCTGGTAGAACTCTGTATTACCTTCTGTTCTGATGCCTGAGCTCTGCCAGACTTTTGTGTGAAAAAGCATCTTTGTGAAGCAGTACATTTGTTGTGTTGTACCTGTGAATCCTTTCCTTTCACCTTGGTTGCTGCTTTTAACTTGAGTGGCATAACTTCCTCTCTTGAGCTACACTTACAGGAGAGACCAAAAGGGTACAAGGCAGGTGAGGATACCGGGCAGACCTTCTTAGGGGGGATACTTTTTTCTGCTAAAATTAGCATAAGACAATAGAAATTTTTTGTTCAAGTGCTGTAGTCAGCTAATAGAAGTCAAATTCTTTTTCAGGGTAATGTACTTGTTAGCCCCGTTAAAAAGGGGAGAAAAGTGCTGCTTTATCAATAAAAGCATACTGAGCTGAATACTTACACAAAGAAATTTTCAGTATAATTTATGGCATTTCATCTTGTTGAACTGCATTTCAAGTAATTCACCCTGGCAGTTTTACTCTCAAAATGGAAATCTTTGTACTTTTCTTGACTTCATTACACAAAATGAGTTTGTGTTCAACTGTAGTCCATATACTTGATAATTTGTCTGACTGGGTAAGGTTATTAGCAATTTAAGAAATAAACCCATTTGGATTTTCAGAGAGAGTTAACAGAAACAGGAGATTGCTATGATGATCTCTTAAAAATTACAGTGTAACACACAAAAGTGAGATTTAAGTAGCAAGATTTTCCATACACCAATAACACCAGGGAAATTCAAATTCAAATTCCCTCCATTAATTTCCAGGGATTAAGTGGTCAGTATTGAAGTCAATGGAAGATACATTTAAAAAGCTGAGAGGTCAATTCAATTCAGAAAAGCAGACCAAATGGCACACTATCTTTAGAGTTTCTGAGGCTAAAATGCATCCAGATCAATTGGGTGAAAGATTTTGTAAGATTCTCCAGTCTGGTCAGAGTAAAGTGAATAGTGGTGGTCACAGCCAAAGGATCCTGAAGGTTTCATGGATAGAATGTCAGACCTGTAAGGCGTTTGGAGATTCCTTAGTACAACCTCATAGTTTTAAAAGGAGGAAATTGAGGCTTGAGGAGATTAACTAGGCCTCAGCTGGTCTGTATAGGTACCCACTCTCTACTTTTAAGATCGAGATCTTTTTAACTCTCCCATCAAATTCTTTCAGGAATTAATGATTTTCTTGAGTTGATTTCTTTTGATTTTATATTTTGTGATGGGGATGATAATAATTCTTGGGTAAAATACTGATACAGAGAATTTTCAAAATTGGTACTATTTTTAACTTTCATTTAGCCTCTTGTGACATTGCACAGAAGGCAGATAGCATTCATTTTATACTTGGATTCAACTTTTCAATTGACAAAACACTTGAATATCTATAACTTGCCAATAATATAAGCTACTTACTGTTTAACCCATTTACAGATAAGTTATTAGGATGAGCAAGATTAAATGACTTTACCAAGATCACATAACCAGGCAATAAAGAATTAAGAACTTGAACCCAGGACTTTTTATTGTTTACACCACAGAAGTTGTGGATGGATAACTAAGGTAAAGGGATCAACTCATAAAGTTCTTACTGAGGAGAAACTGAAGTGTTCATTTGTTATCTTCTTGGAAGAATTTCACTCGATGGCTAAGAGCAGGAGATTTAGACTCAAACAGAAATCCCACCTCTACCTTAAACTAGTCTGGGGACATTGATTAAGTGATCTCTTTAAGTCCCAATTTTCTCATATGTTTAATCGTGATAATAATAACCATAGGTTTTATATAACTATTAAGTGGATAATATATGTAAAAACAGTGTGTCTCATTGTTTGGTATACAATAAACACTGCATGCTGTTTATTCCATACTATTATTCTGAGTTATAATATCAGC
Source organism: Balaenoptera physalus (assembly GCF_965194825.1). NCBI lineage: Eukaryota > Metazoa > Chordata > Mammalia > Artiodactyla > Balaenopteridae > Balaenoptera > Balaenoptera physalus. The sequence goes on from NC_138882.1 coordinate 119,208,871, forward strand.
AAAACATAGGTGATGTTTCTTTATTGTCATTAATATATGAAGATTTATATATATAATTTATTTATATATGTTTATATATAAATATAGAGATAGAGAGAGTTAAGTTTATAGGAGCTTCAGTAAACGCTGTCAGTAATTATCCTTTATGTCTTTCACAATGCAAGCCCCTTAAGAGCAAAGATAGGTGTTCTGTCTTTGATGTAGAATATCAGCAATGACAAGGTATGTCCAGCCATATATCCCCAGAACCCAGTGTGTTTCTCGAAGAGAATACGTATTCAATAAACAGTTTTTATTGTTGAAGTAGAGTTTAATATTGATTTTGAAAATAATACCTACCCTGGGCTGACTGGCTGATTGTCTTGCTTATATTTATTTACTTATGTACTTATTTATGTGTCTGGAGAGTGAGAAGAGATGTGTGAATTTGTTCTTCTGTCTTAAGGTCTCAGTTCCCACATGCTGCTCATATGGTGAGCATTTTCCTCTGCAGTTGTTCCTGTGGTGTTAAGTTATAGTATGTGAATCTTATAGCACGGTTTCTAGCTACTTGTCTAACCAGCTAACTATATTATCTGAAGCTCAGCGAAAGAAACTACCTAGTCCAGTGGCAAAGAAAAAATTGGCTGAGTTGAACATACTGAGAAATGGTACCATACTTACAGTGCTTTTTGAAATTTAAGGGTTTTGATGATACACAGTTTTTAAATGGCAAGAGGTAAGAGTCTATATACATTCGTGGGCTGTGGCCAATGGTTCGGCTGGATTGTTAGACCCTTGGAAGGAACATGATTGGAAAATTAGCAACAAGGAAGCTTGGGGAAGAGGTATGTGGGTAGGCTTCTCTGAATGGACAAAAAATGTGAAGATATTTTTGTCCCATGTGAATATTCACCAAAGGGTGACTTTAGTAGAAGAGAATTTTATTAACCAAGTGGATAGGATAACCCATCCTGTGAATACCAATAAGTCTCTTTCCCCAGCCACCCCTGTCATTGCCCAAGGGACTCATGAACCAAGTGGCCATGGAGACAGTGGTTATACATGGGCTCAGAAACATAGACTTCCATTCACCAACACTGACCTGGGTTCAGCCACTGTTAAGTGCCTAGTATGCCAGCATTAGATACCAATACAGAGTCCCTGATATGGTACCATTCTCTAGGGTTATCAGCCAGCTACCTGGTTGATGGCATTGGAACTGCTTTAATCATGGAAGAGGCAATGCTTTGTTCTTCCTGAAATGGACACTTATTCTGAGTATGGGTTTGCCTTCCCCGCACACAAAGTTTCTGCCAAAACTGCCATATGTGGATGTATAGAATACTTTATCTACTGTCATGGTATTCCATACAGCATTGCTTCTTATCAAGGAACTAACTTCATAGTAAATGAACATGACCAGGGAAGCCTAGGCAAGGTGGAAAGCATATGCAAAGACCAAGGGTGTATTCAAAAGCACAGAGGCAGGAAAGGCCATGATATATTTGGTGATTGCCAAATACTAAGGCCTGTTTGTGATGTAGAAGCTTATTGGGGAGTTATGGGAATTGAGGCTGACTACAAGTTTGGTAGTCAGGGGTGGGGCAGAAAGGGACATACATTCCATGCCAAGGCAAGTGGACTTTATCAATTGTTCACTGGCGATCCACTGAAAGTTCTGAAGTCAGAGGATGAAAACATCGGATTTACATTGAAAGCATTCAACTCTAGCAGAAGCAGAGATGAAATGAGGCAGCAATTTCCAGGCCATAACAGCCTGAAAGTAAAAATAACTTTGCAGGAACAGTCACAGGGCATTATTTCCCTGATTATTCACAAACGACACCCACTAATTTTTTTTCCTAAATAGATGTGAGAGTCTTCAAAGGTGTCTCCTACAAGGTTAACCCCTTTCGTTATCCTGTAATATTCACTGTTTCCTCCCTCCATGTTTAAGTGTATAGGATCTGGAGCAAGACTGCCTGGAACTAAATTCTGCCTTCTCCACTTACTAGCCAAGTGAAAGCAGTAAAATTACGAGGACTAAATAAGTTCATATATGTAAAGTACTTAGAATCATACCTAGCACATAGTAAATGCTCAATAAATATTAGATATCACAGTTGAAATCCCTATTAGAAAAGTGTTTTTCATAGTATGCGTCAGAATCCATTATTGGTCCATACGTCAATTTGATAGAACAAACTATCATATTTTTTAAAATAAAAGAATATAAGATACAATCTAATAGAAAATATCAATTGAAAATAGAAAATATCAGAGTGATTTCATGGCAAGAGTTAACCTTGCTTCATGAAACGTTGTTTCATTATGTATAAATGTGTGTGCATACTCAGTTGGGATGGAAAATATATTTATAACATATATATTTATAATATATATAATATATTTATAAAATATAATATATAACAAAGGTAGATATGTTGTTTTTAATACAATATTCATAACCCCTAGTTCTTGGAATATAGTAGGTACTCAATAAATATTGGTTAGAGTCAGTGAATGGATGCAGGAGAACACTGGCTTTCTGTGGTCATGTCCCCCATAGTTGTCAATGTCCAAAAGGCTGTTTTGTAGCTAATGAACAGTTAAGGGGCAAAGGCTGCTGTTCCTATGGCCACCTATGGAGATCTCCACCAAGACTACTGATGGAACTGTGGTTTCTGCAAGGACACCTCTTCCCCTGGCTGCAGAAGGTGTTGAAATCAATGTCACCAAATGCTTCCAATGTCCTGTCGAGACTGAGATGAAATTAACTTATGTTTTCCACCTACAGCCGCCCAAAACTCAGACAAAAGTCTAAGAGGCTGGCAGGGGGACACTCTGAATACAGATATTCTGTCATCTTCAGAATCACCTCTTTCCTCTGACATTAGCCCGTCTCTCTTAAACCAAAACTTCTTTTTTGGTTTCTATCTTCCCTGAATCTTTTTTGATTTTTCTTGAATGTTCTATATTTATCATAATAATAGAGCCTTGCTGGGCAGACTTACCTACCTGGGCCTGTCTCAGCATGCCTATATCCTATAGTGAACCCAGCTGATCTCATGCCCTATCAGGGCCTATTGCAATAGTCTTTGCAAAATACGACAAGGGCCTGAACCAAGTCAGTGGCAGTGTTAATTGAGAGGTAGTAACATTAACCTGGGGATTCAGGATACTAATCACCATGCATCCATTCATGGGTAATATTCAAAATATGTAAAAATCGGTTTGGCAAGAACACTGACCAACAAAGTTGATGCCACAAACAATCTGAAGCGACTCCAAAACATAAACAACACTGTAGCTGTGAGCCATTGTGCACTGGCTGAATCTCAGCTTTGACTTCTGTGATTGTTTCGGGTCATATTTTCAAAAGTTCAAGTTAAAAGAGATTTCTGAGCAATTGCATGGAGGTTAGAGGATAAGAAGGGAAGTTTGGCGGCTTCCCTGGTGGCGCAGTGGTTGAGAATCTGCCTGCCAATGCAGGGGACACGGGTTCGAGCCCTGGTCTGGGAAGATCCCACATGCCGCGGAGCAACTAGGCCCGTGAGCCACAACTACTGAGCCTGCGCGTCTGGAGCTTGTGCTCTGCAACAAGAGAGGCCGCGATAGTGAGAGGCCCGCGCACCGCGATGAAGAGTGGCCCCCACTCGCCGCAACTAGAGAAAGCCCTCACACAGAAATGAAGACCCAACACAGCCAAAAATAAATAAATAAATTTATTAAAAAAAAAAAAAAAAAAAGAAGGGAAGTTTGATTGTTAAAGTGCCCTGGCAGAGGACAGGTAGCTAATAGAATCATCAGTGATTGTGCTGCTATGGGCTGGCCTAAATGAATGGGTAGCTGTGTTTAATGACCGCAGCTTAAGAACCTCTGGAGGATACCCACACTTGAGAACTCACCAGGAAGTAACTGCCTATATCATACACAGAGGTTAGACTTCTACTTTCACAATCATACAAAGCTATACAGTACACAGACATGTCATCTATCGATCTGACTTTCCTGTGGACTTAGAGAAGGCAAGACTTTTTACAATTCATGAAATTAAAACATCATTCTTAAGGTGATGATAAGCTTGCTAACTCTTCATTCTGACTTGGCCCAGAAACAACCTACAACATTTCACAGTGCTAGACCTTTCAAACTGAAAGATTATTTTTGATATGGAAAAACGTTGCATTCCTATTGCATTTGATCTTTGAAATGGTCAAATTCCTGATTATTTGAGGCTCTAAACTTTTCCTCTTTAATTCACCAACCTTGCAAGTTTTATCAGTAATACAGAGAACAAATAACTCACCTGATCAATGCCAGCATCTCCTTTAGATTTTCCTAAGTATTAAAACATAACTTTAATATTTACATTGCTTGGAGTTGTATGTTTTTCATTTTGTCTGAGTTAAACATTACCTATTTTTACCCTACCCTATTTTGTTATCACATACAGATACAAAATTATACTTGTTTGTTGACAGAGAGAGAAAGAAAAAAAAAGTTAATGACAGAAAACATTTTTTAGGTGTTTTGAGAGCCTAAAGAGGAAACAGGAATGTTGTTTGCAATTTTTCTGTATCTTATCTATGTCCTCCCTAATATTCTTTTCTCTAGATTCTCTAACACATTTTAAAATGTCCAGTTCCTCTTTGTTCCTCATAAAGGAGACGTGGAATGGGGATTCCAACTTCGTCAGACGTGCTCTGACAAGAACATTTCTAGCAACACAAAAAGCACAAGCCTGTTAAGGATTTCACCTTTTAAGAAATGACAGAATAATTACAGGACAACATGTCCTTCATGAGTAAAAACAACCAAACTAAAGTGCTTTCAAGGCTGGCATGGCCTACTTCTCTCCTGGCAAGCTGCATAAATCATCAAGTGTGAAGGGACTGGTTCACAGCACATGGAACACGTGTGCGTGTGTGTGGGCGCACGTGTGCGCGAATGTGCGTGTTGGGATGCACGTGGACACATCATGGGTTAATGACCTCGGTTTCAGGTTAGTTGAAACTCTGATAATAAACCCCCAGTACATTTTACCTCCATCTCTCTTCCCCTTAATCTTTAAACCTCAGGCTGCTTTAAAGGGAAAATTTAATCCATATATATCTGCCTCATTTTCATTTAAATCGTCAAAAAAGTTGTTTTAAAAGAGTTCTTTGATGTCCTACACTCCCTTGAGCCTTTTCTTAGCCTATTTTCTTAAAAACAGGGATTAACCTTTTCCCGGGTTTAAAGGGGCTCTAACTTTTCCTCCCCAAATACAAGCCCCACTGCTCCCAGCCCAGGTCTCAGCTGAAAAAAAGAAAAAAGCTTTGGAGTTACTGAGGGAGCGCTGGTAGAGAAAACAGCTTAACTGAGGGTCAAAAAGCATTTACAAATATGAACTCTTAATGCGGGGCCCAACATTGAGGTTAATCATTAACATTTCTGCTCTTTGGGGACCTTGTTCTACCCTGAGGATCTGCCCAGGGAAGTATTGGATCTCCCCACCCTTGACTGGTGCCTGCATTCTGGAGAATTCAGAGGCGTGGATCTTAATGCAAGCAGCTTTTTTTGCCTGATCATCTTTTTGATAGAACTACAGATATGCCCATGTTGGAACCCGTAGTTTTTGCCTTCCAGGTGGTACTTTACTTCTTTGCTTTGCGCCTAATGTGTATCATTTCATTCTGGTTTTCACATTCAGGACAGAATTTCTTAATCGTTTTTATATACACAAAAGCAGGCATATTCCATCTTACTGTGCACAGTATTATACAAAGAGTAATCTGTGTTTGGCTAAAACGGAAGGGTTCCCACAGTGAAATCCTAATTTTAATCAATGGGGAAATCTCAGAAAATTGTTTAGAAGAAAAGCACAGTTAGAGAAAGAGAGAAAATATCATAGTCCCAGAATTCTTACTTTTGGGAAGACTTTTAAATTAAAAGAGTTATATTTCAAATATTCTTTCTTTCTGTTTCCTTACTTCTACTGAAGCTTCCCATTTCAGATTGCATTCAGTTAATACCCGAGGGGCTGAATCTGTGATCGTGGCTTCTATGAATCACCCTGAAGAATTCATAGTCATCATGTATCAAGTGGCAAATCCCTTGGAAATCCGGATATAAGATTCCAGTTCTGGAAGCTCAGAATCAATGGGGTGTCTCTATATTGTTTTTGGAATGCAAAGTTCATCATGACACCCCATTTAAAATCCTCAGTGGCTGCTCATTGAATTCAGAATAAAGAATAAAATTCAGGATACAGTCAGCCAAGCTCTGCAGGACCACACTGCGCTGAGGCTCTGCTCCATCTCCAGGTATGCGGTATCAGAGCCATAGAGGGAGGTCCCCTCTCTTCTTCACTGGCAGGTGCTTCCATATCTCTGTGCGTTTGTGGATGCTGATGCCTGTCCTAAGAATGCTCCCTACTTTTTGTGCCTGCTGGAGTGTCCCCTCATTCTTCAAGGCCTACTTCAAAAGATATCCCCTCTGCATAGCTTTCCTTAACCCCTTCAGGCAAGGTTATTACGATTTGTCTCGTTATCTCTTGGTCTTTCCCATGACAACTTAAGCTTTTGGAGGGAAGGCACTGTATGGTATTAGTTGTTATATCACCAGCACCTGGCATAGTACCTGGCAGAATGATGTCCTGGGGAGAGTGATCTGCACACATCACCCACTCCCATCCAGAGCTATAAGCCTCAAACGCTGCCAAGCCACCCAAGCTGAGCTCCGGGTCCTCCAGGGCAATTCAATCAGAGCAGCCTTGCTTTCATCTGTTGACATTCTGGGCTTCCACGGTAGCATGCATTAGGCACATTTAGATGCTTTTTAAATGGATGGATGGACAGATAGATGGATGGATGGATGGATGGATGGTTGATTAGGGTGCAAAATCTTAGAATTCAAGCCAGTTGAACAAATCCACAAATATTTATTAAGCACTTACATACAGTGTCTCAGTGAGATCTAAAGAGGTCTTTAAAAGGAAGTAAATAATTCAATGTCCCCTTGAAGGAGTTTGGGATTAGGTAGTGAGTCAAGATACATTACAAAATAAGTTACATTACAAGTAACATTTTAAAATACCCAGAGTTCCAGAGCCAAACAACAATACAAGTCCCACAGACAACTTTTGAGGCTGAAGCAGTAGATGCAATTCTAAACTGAAGTAAGGAGGGCTAGTGGCTTTTTAAATAATGCTTTAAATAATGTACTATTTTTAACTTGCCAAGTACTTTTCCGTAGATAACCTTCTCTAAAATTTACTATTGCCATGCCTTGAAAGTATTGTTATGAATGCCTTAAGGGAACATGAAGTAAAATTATTATTATCATCATCATCATCATTATTATTATTACAACAACAGCAATAAATAGATAAGTTAAGTGACGAGCCCAGGTTTTCATAGCTAGAGAGCAGCAGAGCTAAGAAAGAGGAATTCACTTCTGTCTACCAGAGGCAGGTCCAGGTTTCATGGGGGCTAAAGCATATACAGTTGGGGTAGGGGAGTTTCTTGAAAATAAGAAAACATTATTAGAAATAGAAAATTAGAAAGTATTTATTTAGAATGAGAAAGAAATCACAACATAATTTTTTTTTCACAACATAATTTTTTTTATTAGTTGCTTGACATACATTGATGATGCTTTTCTTCCCTATACTTTCTTGGCCCTGTACTTTGTTCAGATTTCCAGCCCTGGTATTAGGCCTGTATTCATCTGTCAGGATCAAAGTTATGGCAACCAGTTAGCTTAGCATAGTTCGAAACTAAGCCACTAAGACTGGAATAAGAATTGGCCTCCACTTAAGCTGTGTGCAAGTTCAGAACACCCTGCAATATTCACTTATGACCTCACCTATTCCCTCCCTTAAGTGCAGTCAGGTATGAGCACATTTTAAAACTGAAAAAAGTTTTTGTTTGAAGAGTCATTAAATGGTCCTTGAGATAATCAGAAAGTCCGCAGTGCTGGGGTGATGGGGGAGGGGTCATCTTTTTCAGATCCGCCTCACTCCTCAATTAATGTTAACCAAAACAGTTTCTCCTTACTATCAGTTACCATGTTATGTCCAGCTCTAAACAAGTCCATGGCATGCAGACAGCACATCAGCCATATCCGGTGAGAGAATGAATGAAAGAATCGCAAAACAATGTTTCATCTTAAGGAATATCATCCTGAGTGGTTATGCTGAAGCACCCACTCCTGTGGTCCAGAGAGACAATATTGAGGAGGATTCCCTAATAGAGAGCTGCTGGGAAGAGGTCCCCCACCATTCCTTAAGAAGTAGGACAGTTAATACAGAGGACAGAAGCAGCGGGGAGGTAACGGGGTCAGTCAGTAAAAGAGCAGGTGTTTCTGGGACTTCTACGCAATTCTCTTAGCTGTACCCTAGAAAAATTCTTTTCATAGCATAGGAAAATGAGTCTTTGCTAAGTGGCCAGATATTGTTTTGATTTCACTGTAAATTTTTTGTTGATCTTCTAATAGGAACTGCTCTGGTTGGCTTTCTGTGCCCTCATTTTACTTTCCAGCTTTCATACCTGTTTGTCAATTGATGGCATTTTTCATTAGCCCTCAAGAGTTGGTAATGTCGCTAACAGTCCTGTATATATATCCACAAAAGAAAAAGGCATTTTGTAAGGCTAGGAGACAGAGGAGCTCTCTCTTTTTTCACCGCTGGTACTTACTGCAGTTACGCACTTTGGATGCTTAGCGTCAGCCCAGGTCTCTTGGTTAGTGTTTGCACATGTACGGCATCTCCTGCTGACTTGGGTAATCACCTCCCACATGTAAACAGATTGGTTCTAATGCCTGTATAACTCGTTGAGTTTTTGGTCTTACATCTATCTTTTCTTCCAGCCACGTCACTGCAGCTCTTCTGGGGCTCAGGACGAGGAACACCACTTTATGCCCCACATTCTTCTCTTTCCATAGAGTCCAGTTACAAATCCCGCTCCATACCAAGACTTTTTAATCTTGGTTACCCTCTTGTGAACTTTTTAATTCTTCTCCAGTATATATTTCCTGTAATATGATATTTGTGTGGGAGCCTAACTCTGGGATTGATATGCACTGACCTTTGGTGTTCAAATCATTTGTGAAATCTGCTGCCTGGCCTTTTCACTTTCAGTTTTCCATCATTACTTCCTTCCGTTATTTTGCTTCATTCACATCTGTGTTTGCTTATTGTGCACCCAAATATGTCAGATATTTCAATGGCAAAAAAATACAGACACACTATCATCTTCTTTTCTGAGTTATCATAGGGTATGATCCCTAAACAGACTTCAGCATACTCTGCAGAAGATGGTTATAAAAATAGAACAATCCCATCTTGCCACTAGGTTCTTCATGACCTTTATTTTCCCTTAGATTCCATATATGGGATAGGGAGGATGGGAGGGAGGGAGATGCAAGAGGGAAGAGATATGGGAACATATGTATATGTATAACTGATTCACTTTGTTATAAAGCAGAAACTAACACACCATTGTAAAGCAATTATACTCCAATAAAGATGTTTAAAAAAAAAAATAGAACAATCAAATATGGTAGAAACTCAATGAACTTCTTAATGAACTAGACTGGCCTGAACCCAAGGAGAGAAAAGGCATTATTAAAATCTTTTTTTGACATTTTCCATGCAGTGCTCTTATCATTTATCCCCCTGATCTTTGCTGGACAATGTGTACTAGCCCTTCAGTTTTCAGATACTAAAGCACTTTGCAGAGCTTTGAAACACTCTTGAAACTTTATAGTTATTGGTCTGTATCTATCTCTCCTCCAAAAAACTATGGATGCCACAAGGAGGACAAGGAGTTTATCTGCTTGTTTACTGTTGTACCCCAGTTCTAGAAAGATAGTAGTCCCTCAATGCATATTTGCTGGAGGTATAATGAATGAATTTCACCTTATTCTTTTCAGTGGTCATTAATCTTCAATATGGACCTTTAATGTTTTACATATGTTTTATTCTAGCATGTTTTCTTGTTTCTTCATTCTTAAACTTGTAGTGCTTTCTGACCTTCACTTCAATCTTGTCTTGTCTTTTATGTTCTTTTCCTTTTGTGTTGGCTTTCAACTTCAGAGGCATCATAACGTATTTTCCTCCCACTACTGTCTGCCTCTCTATGGCTTTCGAACAGCTTGCTTTCCACAGTGAAGTGGATCTGGGTCTTTTGGGGCCTGGAATAGAATTAGGGGTGCCACCTTGAGACAAATAATGTAATATTATAAGCAGACTCCTGGGGATGGAGAGTTCGCCTCTGCCCACTGAACACCTTTCTGTCTGTTTCCCATAGAAGTGGCAGATGATGTTGTCTATTGAAGACACAGAATAATTCTGAAAGCAAAACAAATTTAATTTAAAAATAAGTTAACAGAATAAGGAGATAAAAGTGGTGCATAGGTCAAAGGAATTGTGATGAGAGTTAGGCAGAAATAGGAATGAAAGGATAAATTTGAGAGTCGGAAATTTGTAAGCTAACATCACTGTGGCTCATGAAAATCAATTATAGCATAGTGGGTAACAGCTTTCGATTTATAAAGGCTTGGATTTCATGCACTAGCTGTGTGACCTCAGGTAAATTACATAACCTCTCTGTGCCACTGTTTATTTGTAAAATACTTACCACACGGGGTCTCTGTAATGTTTAAATTGGAGGATGCATGATAAAGTATTTTGTGCAGTGCTCAATAAATAGCAGTTAGATATGATTTGTTCGAACCATAAGAAAAGCCTTTGTTTAGGAATTGCAAAAGGAAAGAGAAAAGCAGGAGGGAAAAAAGCAGTATTGACTAAACCAGCTTCCAGTTTCCTTGGCACTATTCTACCTTCCACACTATCCAGCCACCACTATCAGCCAGGAAGCATGAAACCCGTAGAATGTCTAGCTCTTGAAGGCCCCATTTCAATGAATAAAGTGAAATGCTTGCATTCAGAAGCTGACTATTGTCCCTGGTCAGTTCAAATGAGTCACAGCAGATCAGCTGGAAATGAAACATTGACAACACAAAACATGTCTTTCTCAAAACAGCATCACCAAAATGATGAGGGTTCATATTGCCCAGGCCATGATGAGTTTGCTTTGGGGGTCTTTCACTATTGGACACTTGGTTATTGATGATCTGACCGGAAAGCTCAAGGAAAAGCCCTGGTTTGTTTTTGTGGTTCCTCTGGGGGAGAATGGAGAAGCTGGAGAGGCCCATTTTTCTAAGGCAGTTTGCCTCCAAGCTACAGACTATATCATGATGGTAAAATGATAAACACCGGTGGTTACCACCCCACATTTGCCTCTATATTCATGAAGCAGAATGCATTCTATGTAGCAAATCCAGCACCTTTGTTTATGATTTCTTTGTGCAACTTGAAACAGGGATCTGAACAAATAATCTTCCCCTAATGTTTAATGTTTAGGCAAGGCTCTTGTTTTTTGCTTTTAGACATGTTCAAAATGTTCAAAAGGCCTGCTAAACACTACTTCTTGTCCTTGAAATACAATATGTTGAACTCTATTATTACACCTTCATCTGCTCCCCATGTAATCTCATAGTGTGGAGTAATTTAAAAGAAATATTGTTCCTCTGTGGCTTTCTTGTTCTAACTTAAGACCAAATTCTGGGCTATTGTAAAGTTTTAAAAAAACTACCTCAAAAATCTGAATACTTAGCTGTATTCACCACAAAGATTTTGTAACATTTTTTTCAAGTACTAAACCCTAGGTAGCCCATCCCATCCATTTCTGTAAACACTGGCTCCACAATTCAAAGGTTATTTTAAATGGCCAAGATGAAGCATGATTACATGAAGCATTTCTCCCTATTTTGCTCAAACCCTGGAGGCTGGTTTGTTCTGGTTCGGCTCTGGAAAATCAGTTTCAAGGAGATCGGAGCAGGCATGGAAGTCTTCCAGGTAAAGATCTCACCCACACATGGACAGTGTGTGCTCAGGCTGGTCCAGAATTCTCTGACCTCTCCACGAGCAGTTTGGTATTGAATTTCCGATGTCGTCCTGGGATACACTAGGTATGTTATGCTTTGGTTTGTAGTAAGCCTAGATATTATAGGACTTCTACATATTGGAGTGGAATTTCTGAGCCTATTCTAGGCCTACTCTAGAACTAAACTCATTTTATAACATGGCAGGTTATGGCAATAGACCAATAATAATTCATCTCCTTATTTATTGTTACCATCACTTCAGGAGGAGGGATTTCTTGCAGGTTTCATTTAATGTTCCCATTTTTTTGCCTCTTCCATCTGTATTATCCTCTATGAATCTTAAATTACAGCACGTCTTCAACATGTTTCTGTCATCAATGTGTATCTGCTTTTAATACATAACATAGAAAATTATATAGAGCTGTGGATGTCACTTATCTGATAATCAAAGAGTGAAAGGGATAAAAGGAAGTGTAGCTTGGCCAGACATGACACAGGATGAAGCCTCGTTAGGTTGTTCTTGTTTTTTGAGGGTGGGAGTCCTTTTTCAGCAGGGTAGGAGAAGCTGTCTTTAACATGCGTGGCCAGCCACTAAGGCAAAGCATGATGGATGCCATTTAAATGGAGACTGTATCTCTGCAACCGCCAGTAAACTTTTTTTTGGAAAGAAGTGTTCATCGAGGACTTAGCATCAACTTTGTATGTAAATGTGTACTAAAAATAAACCATGCATTATGGATGATAGGTACATGGGTCTGTCTCAAGGATTTCGCAGACTAGTTGGAAAGCAAGCCCCTTACCTACAAAACATTCCATCCAAATGTCCATTTTCACTTCCAACCAATGTGTTGTGCTGGGTTTTTGTTTTTTTTTTTTAAGTATTTTAGTTGCTAACTGTGAGAAATCACTGAAATCCACTTTTTTTTTTTTTTTTAAGATTTATTGATTGATTGATTGCTATGTTGGGTCTTCGTTTCTGTGCGAGGGCTTTCTCTAGTTGCGGCAAGCGGGGGCCACTCTTCATCGCGGTGCGCGGGCCTCTCACTATCGTGGCCTCTCTTGTTGCGGAGCACAGGCTCCAGACGCGCAGGCTCAGTAGCTGTGGCTCACGGGCCTAGTTGCTCCGCGGCATGTGGGAATCTTCCCAGACCAAGGCTCGAACCCGTGTGCCCTGCATTAGCAGGCGGATTCTCAACCACTGCGCCACCAGGGAAGCCCTGTGCTGCGTTTTTTTCCCTACAAGAGCCTCCAGACTAGCTGTCGGGGTGACAGACACTCTGCCTTATCACTAGCTCCATGTAGACCAACATATGGAAAAGTAAAAAAAGGATCTGCAGCCCAAACAATGTGCTTCTGTTGCTTGTTTCAGAATGTTCTGTTGGGCTGGTGCTCTAGCTGTCCCACTGATAATGTTTTCTCGTCCTAAAAATGATGAAACCAAACATAAGTTAGAAAAGTATCCAAGAAGAACAAAGGAAAATGTGGAAAATATCTGTTGTCTCAAATGATATGTTTTCACTTGATTTCATTGAAAATGTTTGCAGATCTACAATATTTGAAATGTATGGCTCTCCGTTGAAAAATTTAACTTTCAATATCGGTACGTTCCCCAGTAAAGAACTATAGTGGTATCAGTGGTTGACAAGTTAACACAAAGTGACTGTTTTTGAGAATGTACTCCCAGCATTTTCAATGTTTGGCACATAGAGTCGCTTCTATGTTTTTCCTCTCTTTCTGCATGTTTGGCCTCTGCCTCTGCATTCAGTATGTAGATCAGTCCTTCCATGTAGCCTTGGACCCAAACTAGGAACCCCTAGTTCTGAGCTGAAAAGATGTTCTCTATCCCAGTGTTTGGCTCTCCATCCTGAGGTCTGGGCCATGTCCTATGTGTTTGGCAGAGGAAAGGCTCCACTCACAGACAGTTCCTCAGAAAGGTATAGAGGTTGACTGCCCTCATGAACATTTTAATTTGATTCTTTAAGATTCCATCCTGTAAGTGCAGCTCACTGTCTGCGGTCTGCATTGCACTTTTTTGAGCACTGTTTAGGTAAGTGGAGACTCTTTGTCTGGCAAAGAAATTCTGACCCCATCCTTTACCGCATTACCTGAAAACATTGGCACAGGCAAGAGAGGCTCTGAGCACAGATGAGCAGCTTTTGAGAAATCCAAGGGGGGCCAAGATGACAGCCTCTGACATGGGCAGGCATGGCAGAAGAGTATTAATTATCCATAACTACAAGCATTTCCATGCACACACTTTCCACCTGCCAGGCCTAACTCCATGACACTCTGACTTTCCCCACTGTGGGAATCTCTAAAAGGTAGCATCCTTAAGAACATTGAGTACTTGCAATGTGAGAACATTATGAGAGGTGCTGGACACCAAAAGGAGAAAAGACAGATCTCCCAGGCTCTAGAGACTCACAGTCTAGGGGAGAAAGAATTGAACCAAAAAGCCAAGATACAAAGAACACTGTGTTTAGTACCATTTCAATGATGAAAATAATATGCATCACGTGATTTTAGAAAAAGAAGTAGTACTTTGGTCTGGGAATGTGGCTCTACACAGATGTAGATGTCTTGGAATAGGCCATTAAGTTCCTGAGGACAAGGACTGTGGTCCAATGCAATGGACCCTGGTGGAGTGAGATTTCAATAAGCTAAAAACAACAAAGTTTTTAAGTAGTGGATTGCATGCCAGTTGGAGTTGCATGCACTTTCTCACAGAAGTAAGAAACTAGAATATAGAGGCAATCAGCCCTGTCTCTAAGTGTGTTGAGTCATGTAGATGAAGCTGCTGCGGCCCTTGTTTGCACAGGAAAGCCTTGATAGATAAGAAAAAACACTGAGACTGCAGGCTCCTGCTTTGAACTGTGCAGATGTGAGATGTGCAAAGAATGTTACAAGCCCCCTGCTTTGACACAGATAAGAGAAACATAGAGAAGATAGAGCCCTGGGTCGGAAGGCTGAGAGCCTCGAGAAAAGGCAATGCCCATGCATTTCAACCAGTGAAGGCTTCCAGCAACCAGAATGTGAGAGAGTCGGGGAGAGGAAGGATTCCAGTTAGAACTGTAGTTTCAGACAAAGGAGAGGGATACATACTGGCATAGGAAAAAAACAGGAACCTTGAGAATCAACTGGTCTTCTAGAAGAATCCTTTTTGCCTGGAGACCTCATATCCACAAAGAGAATGTAAACTATGAACTTTCCAAACCACTTTCTATATCTCCAGCTGTTTGCATTCTGGCTGCAGCCTAATAAGCTCGTAAGCCATGGTGCCTGATTGACCTGTGGGTTCTTAATAAAATTTGATTGCATTGAAATTGAGTTGCTAATCCCCCAGAAATTGACCCAGGGTTGACTCCACTCCTTCAGATTGTATAAAAGAATTCAGGGTCCCCAGAATCACACACATTTCCAGGTGAACCCAGGGGCCAGGGCATGTTGGTGTTTTGTGTCAGTTTGGGGAAGACATTCTAGGAGATATAAATTCTTCAAGCATTAAGTTTGTCTTGTTCTATCTATCCCAAGCACGATAGCGGAGTCTTCAGTAAATTTTTAACTTGTCATTAAAAATGCCTTTCATATCAGAATTTTCAAAAGCACTGATAGCTGAACAAAAAGAAAAGGCAAGCATAAGAATTATAAAAATAAGCAATCGTTCATTTTGAATACAAAAGGAAAATGCACCTCTTTCAGGGTGTTTCAAAAAATAGAAAAGTGCATTTTTGCTGATAGATTGCTATTAAGGACACCTCTAAACTATCAGCCATAAGAGGATTGCTTTGCCACTCTTTTTGTAAAGAAGGAAAATGAATGAAGTTGGAAAATGTAAAAGCTACAATGTGTTTTCAATTGTAGATCATGGCACTTTCATCCCGAAATTTGGGGAAGATAACTTTTAATTACAGTAATAAGAACCACATGGGCAATGATTGATGTGAACCTGATGTGTGCTATTCCTTTATTAATCTTTTTAATTAGAGGCAAAAGAATGTTTTATCTGACGGGAAGGAGATGAGCTGGGCCATGATGTTCTGCTGCACTTTAGGATGGAGAACCTGATTGCTCACTGAGGGTCCCTGTTAACCTGGGGCAGGAGGTGAGGGACCCAAAGCTGAGATCACTTGTTTCCAGCTGGGAACAGCTTTGCTTGTACCTCTTGCTGCAAATCATCTGCATGAACAGCCTTTTATTTTTTTTTCTTTCTTTCTATTGGATTGGTTTTCTTGGCATTGTTAAAACTGGTGAGTTAGGGAGAGAATTTAAATTGTTGCCACACCAGTGTTGGGAGTTCCCATCTGCCGTGAAAGTGAGGGTGCGGAATTGCAATGGCGGACGTCAGGGCATCTGGAAAGGGAGCCTGGCTCTGAAAAGAGTGTGTCAGGAAGTGGACTGAGGCCACAGAAACAAAAATAATGAAGTTAACACTAATTGGGATTGCTGGCTGATGACAGAATTGACAAAATAGAAAAGCAGGGTTGGGAAGAATAAGAAAGCTAAGTAAATGATCAACAGTTACAAAACATGATATAACACCCACTCGAACTTGAAAGGCTGATACAAGTTAGTTCTTTGGGCCCTATGCTGTAGAATAATATATTCAGTCAATAGATTTTTATTGAAGTCTCACTATGCATCAAACTATGCCAGGTCCCGGGGATGCTATTATTGGGAAGATAACCTGGAAAAGTCATAATCTCGTGAATAATATAGGTACATATGTAAATATGGAGATACAATAAATTATCTAATTACCTAGTGGTGGGGAAGTCAGGGTAAAGCTGAACAAGGTAAGTGGCCCATGAGCTGACTGTTGAAGAATAGGAATTTTCTGGGTGTGTATGGAGAAAAGTTGTTTTGGTAGAAAGAATAGCCTCTCAAAGCTATGGAGCTATGAAACAGCATTTCCTATTCAGAAAACTACACGAAGTTGGGTGTGGGTCTGGATTGGGTGAATGGTGCACAGTGAGGCTTGAGAGGCAGGTGGAAGCCAAGTTAAAAAGGGACTTCATCCTTTGTGTGATGGGAATCCACCAATGGAGCTTATATTAGAAGGCATTAGAATGTGGAAGATAAGAGCACAAGCTATAGCTTCAGAGAGACTCTGGATAATAGATTCACCCTTTACTAGGTGCCCAGATTGTGGCAGCAGGAATGACACAGGCCTGCATCTGAATCCTCCTAACTCCACTTACCATGCACTCCCAGCCTCTGTGTTCTTGTCCCTAAAGAGGGAATGATAACCGCCCCCCCCCCTCAGTGCTTAACTGAAGAGACAATGATGAGGTATGTAAAAGTGTCTGGAAGGTAGTAAATGCTCAGTAAATGTGACTTTCGGTTGCTTAACACCTCAACAGAGATTTGTTGCAGAGAACTTCAATTTTTGAAGTGCATGCTATTTTTTCATAAGTCAGGGTGCTAGCCTCACTCAGGGAAAAATTGACAGAGGTTCAATTCTAGATTTTCTAATGAGCTTAAGCAGTTCCCAAACAGCTAAGTCTTTCATAGCCCACGTATCACAGGTACTGCATTCAAAATAGGTCGCCCCGATAAATACTTAAAAGAGAAGGAAGGCCTGGGGAGAAGCGTGAATTGTTAGGAGCTGTACTGAGGGGAGAGCGTTCATAAAAGACTTTGGATGATGACAACATCTATTCAAATAGACCCCATCCTGCTTCTTCTCCTTCAAACCTAGTTTGGAACCATCTAGATAAGCCTTTCCTTATGCAGGACATGTATGTGGTACAAGGTGAAGGGTAGGAAGAAGAGCAGGGCACAGTGGGTTTGCTGAGACTGAAGACAAGGTCAGGCCAGAGCAGAGGAAGGCTGAGCAACACTGAGGAAGGAGTAAAATGGCTCATGTGTGGCGTGGAAGAATTCAACGTGGAGGGACAACCTTACACCCGCCTCCCCCAGAGAAAGGAGGGCAAGACCAGAGCTAGGGACCGGAAGATGGCTTTTTGGCCATATCAGCGCACATGTTTCCTGATAGTGTTTCTCTAGCCTTCTCATTCTCCAACGCTGATGTGTTTTACTTGTTTTATGATCCAGTTAGTGTTCTTGGACTTTGATCAGATGGGACACAGAGCTCAAACAGATAAATTTTGGCTTTTCTTTTTCAAAAAATTAAAGAGCTTTTAAGTCGTTGCTCCTGAACATGACCCGCCCTTGGGTCATTTTGCATTTGGCATGCTGTTCTGTGTATGCGTGTGGGAGAGGACCCACCGAGGGTGTGTTCCAATCCCTTCAAATACATTATCGTCCACAGCAGACATCAAATTTTCTTGGCTTTCTTCATGTATCAAATGACCTGGAGGAGTCAAACTGTGGGGCTCTGGAAGAGAAAGGAAATGCAGGAAGAGCAGAAACAGCATAGGCTGCCCTTAGGGAAAGGGACCTATCATTAAATAATCTTTTTCCAGATAGCACATGATCAGTTTCTTCATAGTCCACTACTGTCTTTAGCGGGATTTGTTGTCAACACGCCCCCGAGAGCCAGCAGGTCTCCTTAATTTTTCTTTTTTTTTTCTTTTTTTTTTTTTTTTTTTGAGGGGACAAACAGGTGTTGGATTGCTGAATTCAAAAGCACAGAATAAGGGCTTGGTCCCAGGTTGTGTGCTGTCTCCCAGGGGTATCGGCAATGTCATTCACCAAGAGTGCTTTTTATAAAAACAGTGAAATTATACACTAAGTGACATTCATGATAGCAGCTGCTGGCTAACTTGTGCCCTACTCTACTCCCTTATCAACGCTCTCGACAACCCCTTCTTGTGCTTCTTAATCGAGCAAACCAACCTCTGTCTCTACGCACACACATGTTACTTGCTGGCTCTTGGAGGTATGTTAACATGCCCATTGGAGTAGTGAAGATTCTGAGATGACATACAATAAAAACTTGATTTAACCCAGCATTTCATGTTAAACTGAGTAAGCTCTGACTTTGTGGGACCTAGGATGGGAATTGCTGATTAGGTATTCTGATAATCTGATTCTTCATGCTTGAGTAAGAAAGACTGGTGGAAGAGATGCTTTTGGAGATTCTGAAGGGTTTTTGACACCTAAACCACACCGCGTTGGACGCCATCTACTCATTCAATGGTCAGGCCTGTCCTCACGGTTTACCCATGACAGCTGTGTGCGTAAGTACATATGCATTTGTCAGTTGCTGCCCTCTTCATCTTGCATTTTTACTTCCGCATTTTCTCCACATCTTGCTTCCTCCAACTCTTCATCAGATGTTGAATATTTTCTTATTTGCCTGAGATTTAAGCTTTAACTCTAGACCATTTAGGTTCTTTTGAGTTGTAGCCAGCAGAGAACTGCTCCAAAACTAGCTTCATCTCTTAAAGATTACTGACTTGATGGAAAGTTGGAAGCCTAAAGGGAACTGTAGAACATGTTTTGACTTGTATTTTTCCAACTATCTTAGTTCTGCCAACTGAAGATCAGTGGGAAGAAAGATAAAAGCAAATCCCTGGTTAATTTAATCCCAGCCAATTTATCTATCCCAGGGTCTCATTAATTAATAAATCATGTTATTCAACAAACTTACTGAGCACTTACTATAGACTAAGTAACATCCAGGAAGTTAAGGATAGGAAACTTGGTAAGGTACAGTCCCTAGTTGATCAATAGATGTTGGTTGAGAGTTTTGGATCTACATTTTTAACAATCAGGGAATTCTGACTTCGGTGGTCTGAAGACTAAATTTCATGAAAGGCTGGTGAGCAAAGGTTCAATATTCTAAAACCTAAATTTATTTTTAAAGTAGATGCAATTAGAGAATGTTAAATGCTCTCTAATTCTGATGTCTAGTCCTGTCTGCAACATAGATCTTGAGTCCAATCAGTAAAGATTTTGGTAAACAGAGCATATGTTGACAGTATCTCAATTGATATTAATGACCCCAACTGAATCATCTGTTAGTGATAAGAATTGTCCAGCTTAACTCTCCTGGTGTCACAGATCTCTTCCCCTATATGTTACCCATAAATATCCGTTGGTTTTCCAAAATTTTTTTTAAATGGTGCTAACCCAAATGTTAAGGGGAGCAGAGAGAAGGGTGATGCTCTCGTTTGCCTTAAATGCCTCAACGTTAGTTATAAAGCAGAAACTAACACACCATTGTAAAGCAATTATACTCCAATAAAGATGGTAAAAAAAAAAAATTAGTGAAGGCAGCAGATTTGAGCAGTTTATATAACTCTCTTTGCTCATGAAAAGAAGCAGCTCTCTCCATTCATTTTTGGCATTGGTTTCTAATGTTCTTTCCTCCTGCCTGTAATTAGAGCATTGATTTAAGTCCTAACAAAGTACTTAAAAAGGTACAGGACACTCTGGACCTACGGAGGGAAAACAGAAGGCTCTGCTCTTCTAAACTAGTGTCTCTTGGACTGGACATGGAGAACCCCAGGTCAGGGTTGTGAACATGCCCCAAGCAAAACAGCATCTGCATTTTGGACGCTGGAACAGCTATTTGATGAGGGCATCAGTTCAACCCAATAACCTTCTCAGATCAAGATATAATAGTGGTAGTGTGTTCGTGGGGTATTGTATTCTAAGTGTTACCATAGAACTCTATAATCACTTAAGTATGTATGATTAAGCAAGAGAGCTTTGACATTTGAGAACCTAACACTTAAGATTATGGCTTTTTATAAGCAAATGACCCAAAGAGTCAGGCCTCTAATTTATGGAGCTGATATTCAGCCTGAACCCATCAGTTTATCTTGACTCGTTGTTCACGGCTGACATCTATTCTGATTGGCTGGATGTTCATTCTGATCAGTTGCTAAATATTTACTGGGCTTTACAAATTTTTGTTATCATCCCTGTGATTTGTAGTTTTGTGAAAATGTGCTCTTGACTCCCACTTATTGTGAGTCAATGGACCCAGCTGAATCACTCTCATCAGGTCTGAAGGGGGCTTTTATGGTTTTCAAATAGACTTCACAGAACAATATGTTTTATTGATGTGCACAAAAATAAGGATATTCAAAGTTTTAAGATATATTTATCAAGAACGTGAAGAATCTGTGAAATTGCAGGTCAAGTCAGGCAAACACAAGCTGTTTACATATTTTTAAACCTAAGTACTCTATCGTTATTTTCAATGGTCTCCCATCAGACTTAGGTTTATGAAGAGATTCTGTTGACCCTCCCTTTATTTAAAAATTGTGATTTCAACAACCTACTGGACTAGCACTGGGGATACAGTGAAGAAGACAGACACAGTCACTGCTCTCATAGAGTTTACATTCTGATTGAATCACAATATGTACCTACATTTATAACACATTTCTATCATGCCCCCAAAGTGTCACGTGACTACCACTGTAGTCACTGCTGATACTTTACTTCTCTCACCACTCTTGTTTACCAGACCCCTTACTATTTTTCTCACCCTCTCAGAAACACTTTAGTCTATTTGTATGCTTCTCTGGATTGATCAAGCAATTATTATGTTACAGGCATTATTTTAAGCATTTTATATCTGTTATTTAATATAACCTACCCAAGAGCACTGTGAGAGGGGTACTGCTACCAAACCCATTTTGCAGATTAGTAAGCTCAGTTTCATAGAACTTAAATAACTTCTTCAAGGATACCAAATTCACAATGATAAAGCCTGAATTCAAATTCAAGCAGTCTTACTCCAGAGCCAGTGAAGACATAATGATTATTCAAATTGAGTAAATAGTGAGTAAGTCAATTTTAAATATTAAGGAACTGAACTTAGTGTATGCTATGTGGTTTCCCTTGTTTAACCGCTGAGAGTCTGGGTGAAAGTCACTGACTTTCCTAGTTAAAAGGGATCTTAGAGCTCTCAGAGAGGAAGCAAGAAATAGTTTCTTCAGCATATCTCTGACTGAGGATCATTCAACTTGAGGCCAACAATGGGGTGTATATTGTATAAGGTTCTCCAGAGAAACAGAACCAATAGGATATATATATATATATATACACACACACACGCACACATATATATACATATATATATAGACATATATATGTATTATTTGAGGAGATGTATTATAGGCATTGGCTTACATAATTATGGAGGCTGAGAAGTCGCACAATTTTCTGTCTGCAAGCTTGAGAACCAGGAAAACTGGTGATGTAATTCAGCACGAAGTTGGAAGGCCTGAGAATCCAGGGCCAATTATATAAATTCCAGTTTGAGTCTGAAAACTCAAGAACCAGGAGGCCAGTGTCAAGGGCAGGAGAAGATGGCTGAAGCAGACAGAACGAATTCACCTTGCTCTGTCATTTTGTTCCATTCAGTCCCTCACAGGATTGGGTGATGCTCCCCTGGCCTGGTGAGTGTGATCTTATCTCAGTCTGCTGATCCAGTGCTAATCTCTTCCAGACACACCCTCACAGACACACCAAGAAATAATGTTTTACCAGCTATCTGGGTATCCCTTAGTCCAGTCAAGTCATCTCATAAAATTAGCCATCACAGGGTGCTTGTCACTTCATGAGCCAAACCATTTTACTCATAGAAATTTCACTTTGAAGACTGTTTTTTCTCCTGAGGCACTGATATATTCCTTTTAGTAACTTTCATTCATTGGGCTATTTCTCTCTTCTAGACTGATCCAGAATATGTCTGCTCTACTAGGCCCTCTTTCATGTCTCCAGCTCTGAATTTCCTCTTTTATTGTCCATTTTTCAGAGATGTCATGGATGCCTATGGCCATATTTGTCTCACGGATGTGATTTACTACACTGACACAACATTGGTCTTCACAGAAGTGTTTTTCTCTTTAATTACAATATAGCTAATATTTAAAAGTTGGGAGATTTTTATGTAAAATGGTGGATCCCCATCTTTCCTTAATAACGATACTCTATCAATCGCGTTCCAAGTAACCACTATTCCACGAGACACGGAGTCTCCTCTATTCAGATCCCTCTCAATGACTCAGCATCCTGCTTGTGCTTTTATTTTTCTTAAGAAAAGAGGTAATATTTCTTGGACCCATTTTGCTATTAAAGGATAGGTGGAGAAGGAAGTACTGAATCTGCATTTTTAAGAAAAATAGGAACAAGAATAATTCTTTAAGGAGGTGAAAACTGTCCATTATACCCGGCCTGCTTTGTTCACATTTATTACTCACTTGTCTCCTAGAAGGTTTTTCAGTTCATGATCTGGGCTTTAATTTTTTTTTTTTTTTTTCCTATATGATGTTTGCTAAGCTTCTTACCATTGTTCTCACCCTCTCAAAAACACTGTAGTCTCAGTGCTTCTCCAGATGTATTTCAACCAGCGTGGAAAGCGTGGGTCTTTGACCTAGAATGACAGTTTGTGCCTTCAAAGTCTACTTGCACTTCCTCTGCTTTTCCCCACCATAATCTTTTTTATCTACTTACTACATGTTAAAGTTAAGACAAAGAGGTGGCATTCGTTCAGGTAAATTTTCTTTAAGGTTTATAGAAAAGCGATAAGGAGACAAATCTTCACGATGTGACATGGCAAGACCAGGCCAGGATCAGGTCTTAAAACACAGAATGCAGAATTTCCCTGTTGGCTTTCTCAGCCAAGGTGTCAGGATGTCATGAACAAAGTTGGAGTCTCAGTAGAGCATCTTCAGGCATTTTATTTTTAGGAAAAAAAAAAGTAGTCTTTAATAACTATAACTGGGCAAGAGCTCATCTTTATAGCCCATTATATTGATAGAAAGAGCAACTAATGACCGCTCATTAAAATCTAAAGACTCCAATTATTTTATTATTGTTATTTAATATCTATTGAGTTCTAGCTTTAATTTTACCCAGTTGGGCCTATGGATGTAATGTCTCAGTTGGTGTGGAATTAATTTTGGCTTCTTTATGGACCAATATTCAGAACCTCTTTTCAACTTTGGTAATTTTCTACTCCTCCCAACACACACATATACACACCCACTCAATACACACAAATCTGTTCCTATCCTTTGTGCACTTTATTTTCTCTATAATTTCTGTAGCAGAAAGAATGGAGGGAACTTGTTAGAAGAAGCAAAAGGAAACATGACTTTATTCTAATCAGTTGTTGAAATAGGATTCTATACATACAGAATTTGTACTCTATGGTATTTGTTCAAAAGTAAGTCAAATTTTGTCCTCTCATTCCCTGAACTTTACTCCAATTGATCAGTGACTGAATAACGTATTTCAGGAAAAAGAAACCGAGGCAGGAACATTTTGCTGTCCAACTGAAGAGACTGACCTATGTGCCCATAGCCCACTGTCACTTTTGGGTGGTGTAAGAAAGGTCTGTCTCATCTTGAGACTTTATCTTCAGAAGCAGCATCTGTATTTCTATCCCAGCCCCTGCCCCAAACAACCATAATATACTTTCTATCTGTATACATTTTCCTTCTCTGGATATTTGACATAAATGGAATTATATAATATGTGTCTTCCAGTGTTGGCTTCTTTCACTAAGCATAATGTTTGTGAGATTTGTCACTGTCAGAGCATATATCAGTAGCTTGTTCCTTTTTACCACTAAGTAGTACCTCATTGTATAAATATATCACATTTTGTCTGTCCATTCACCAGTTGATGGACATTTAGGTTGTTTCCAATTTTTTACTATTGTGAGCAATGTTGCTAAGATTGCAAGTATTGTGCAAGTCTGGGTGGGTGTATATTTTCATTTCTCTTAAGTAGATACCTGGGAGTAGAATACCAGTGTTACATGAGACAGTGAATTATAATGGGGGGCGGAGGAGCAAAGTCTTCGAATTCAAGCAGATTTCAGTTTTAGCTACAACTCTTACATTATACTGTGTCTTTCTCAATCAGTCTCTAAATGTTTTTCATCTGTAAAATGGAGATACAGTAACTATCACGTTGGTTTCTTGTGAGATGCAAATGATGAAACATAGGTTAAATTCCCAGGCTAGAGCCAGGCATGTAAAAGTTACTCTGTATTTGGTAGCTATTATTAAGCATTATAATCAGGAAGGAAGAATTTAAGATTATAATCCTTCTAAAATTATCAGAGCACAAAGTAACCATGTGTCAGGTCAGGCTAAACCATTTACTCATTGTGGTCATGAGCAGATACTCAACTTTTTTGCTAATCTGTGTAACCCACCTTTCAGGGTGACTTGAAGGATTTGGTGGAATCATATGGATGAAAGAAACTAGCATAGATCTTGTTCACTTTTGATCTTTAGTAAATGGTACCCATTGAAATTATTTTGGGGAACTTTCTTTCATATATTTCTTTTTCTACAACCTGATTCCTCAAATGTATTAACCTTTCTAGAAGCCCAGGCAGGAAGGTGGTCATTTACATAGACCTTCTTTCATAGATTAGGAAAACTGAGTTTCAGAATAATTAGCATCATATTTAAAATGATAGCTAATATTTATTGAGCATTCATTAATATGTGAGGCACTAAGATGAGCATTTTATGTAGCTATCAGGTGGAATTTTCACACTATCTCTATTAGTAACTAGAGATCCAGATTGGTAGACTCTCCTTTTTTATAAGTCAAGACACTTTAGTTTATAGAGATTGAGGAGATAAGAGGCAGAACCAGGACCAGGCTGTCGGCCTCCAAAACCATAACCTTAACCTTCAGCTCTGACGTCCTGTGTTCTACAACAAGGAATGAGCTCAACCCACCTGACTCCCAGCCCACTTGGGCTCTGTAAGACACATGTGCTCTGTGAAAGGTGATTTCTAGAATCAGATTAAATCTAACTCTTGCCCCTCTTCCCTACCACCTTGCCCACTCAGTAGAGTTGATGGGAAATCAACCTCAGTTAATTTTCTAGGGTCCTTCTCTGAATTGGCATTGCATGAGAATCCTGGAGTTTATGCAATCCAAGAACTTAAGAAATTGTGGAAGTCTTTTATCCTCTTGCTTTCAGTGCATCATGATCACTGCTGAGATGCATAATATCCATGAGAGTCCAAGACTAGCACATCCTTTGCTCATGACATCCACGTCTTCTTTTCTCACACCCTGTCCCTGGAGACTCCCCCATGACCTCTAAGGCCTCTGTACTTACTGTTCCTGTCCCATCTTCAATTTTCATACCCCGAGCATGACAGAATCTCTGTGTTTGGTCTACTCTTCTCCTTCTCTTTTCAAACAAACTCTCATAGTCTTAGTTTTGCAAAGTAAGGACCTCTCAACTATTCCCTGAGGAAAGGGAGGCTAAAACCACCAAACTCTAAAGCCTTGGCTGCCCTCTTTAAAAAGTGTTGGAAAAAAGCTTCCCAGTATTTCATGGTAAACCCATAAGGCACAGTTAATTTTCAGTGTGGTTATTCTGCCACATCAACTTTTCGATAAATCATTGTGCTACAAGTGTGCTGGGTATTTGAAAAAGCAGATTAGAGCGTAAGCTGACACGCTGCTGATACTTCACACACTCTAAAAGGGGTCTAGCATTTCCCTAAATCTTTGATTCCTAATATACAAAAGGATGACATTGTAACAGGAGGTGTATATCTGAAGCACTGCTGGTCCCTGGAGTTACTGTTAGGAATAGTTTGCTGGCACAAGCATAGTCTAAGTAGTGCAATTTTTAAAAATGTTTTTCCCCTTATTTTTCCATTTTCCTTTTCCTAGGTGTATTTCTTTGTTTTCCCAATTATATTTAGAAACACAATTAAAAAGTGGCAAAATAGGTGCCAAAGTTGCTAAATATATAATTATAAGAGTACAAAGCAGCCATGTAAAGGGTGGTAAAAAAAGAAAAGAAAAACCTCACTCATTGCAATTAGGAAATAATGAAAAGTCCTGCACCCAGGCTCCCACTATTCTCTGTCACACATTCCCCTTTAGAGGGCATCGTCACCCAGTTATTAGTATTTTCAGGACATGGTCACAAGGTCACTGGGCTCAGTGTGAAAGGCTGATGTGTTTGTCTCACCTTAGGTCTTGAGTGAGTGTCAGGAAGCCGGGGGTAGGTTGTCCTG
Organism: Balaenoptera physalus; assembly: GCF_965194825.1. Lineage (NCBI taxonomy): Eukaryota > Metazoa > Chordata > Mammalia > Artiodactyla > Balaenopteridae > Balaenoptera > Balaenoptera physalus. The sequence continues at coordinate 119,235,723 of NC_138882.1, forward strand.
GGGAAGGGACTCCATACTTTCAAACAAAAACTCTAAACCCTTTTTGAGACCATTTCCTCTGATCCCAATTACCTGTAGAGCCCTATAAATTGTATATGGTATTGGGCCAATCCTAGAGATAAATCTGCTCAGCATCTCTTTCATCACAAATGTGTCTCTTTATCTGAAAGAGTTTGAAAATAGGTGTTTTAACAGTGTTTTAGGAAGTATAGGTCTGAGCAGGTGATATCTTTCCCCAAAATGTTATCTCCCCTCAGCACAGAAAAGTTGGTTAACATTGGAGGAGGTGCATTTAATAGATTTATTTAGCCCTCATTAAAGGTCAGGAAATACTGCCTGCCTTCATTGGTCCTTCTTTCCCCCTTCTTTTCTCTCCCTTTTTTCCCCCTTCTCCTTTATTCAAATGCTTTTCTTATAAATTAAAAATGCTCTAATTAAATATGACGCACAGAATATTTGTAATATATGGGTAAGTTTTAAAAACTAAAAATAAAACAAACACCCATGTAACTACCACACTGCTGAATGAACAGAACACATAAGTTTTGAAGCTCCTCTATACTCCTCCTGTTTCCCTAGAGTTAATCGCAAACCTAAATGATTTTATGTTCTGTATTTCCCTATTTATTTCTGTATTTTTCTTCATAGGTTCCTACACATGTATTTCTCCCTAAACAATATATTATATAATATAATAATTGTATTGTTTAGGTCCAGTAATTTATACTATATGTATGATTTGCTTTTCTCACCTAACATCATGTTTCTGAAGCCTAGCCATATTAGTACCTATAGATAAATTTTCACCGTATATATTATATATATTATTGTGCATATCTCCTAATTTATACTTGTAAAAGGTTTTAGCGCAGCAATTATCAAACTTTCTGGTCTCACGACCCCTTTTCACTCTGGACAATTGTTGAGGACTCCTAAGAGCTTTTGTTTATATAGATTATACCTTTATCTATATATTTTCATAGTACTAGAAAGTAAAATTCAGAAATGTTTAAATTTTTCTTAATTTACTTAAAACTAATAATAATCCCATAACATGTTAATTCTAGTAACATTTCTGCAAAGAATAACTATTTTTTAAAACAAAAAAAAATTAATGAAAAGAGTGACATTATCCTAAATTTTTGAAAATCTTTTAGTGTCTGGCTTTAAGGAAAACAACTAAATTCTCATATCTGCTCTGCATTCAATCTGCTGGGTTTGTAGTTTTGCCTGAAGTACCTAAGAAATACCTAGTCTTGCACAACTATATAGTTGGAGAAAAGAGGACCTTGCAGACTTCCCGAAAAAATTTTCAGATCACACTTTGAGAACCACTGCCTAGGAGTTGAATTGCTTTCCAAAACAGTCTCAAATTGTTTTTAATAATGGTTGTATCAATTTATATTCTATTAGCAGTGTATTCTTATTGCCCATGCCCTTGAAGATATTTAATATTGTATGGCTTTTATATCCTTCAGAAATCTGCTGTATAGGAAATGGTATCATATAATGGTGTTAATTTTCATTTATCTAATGACTAATGAGTTGAATATCTTAGGGCTATGCATGTTTCCTCTTACATACAGTGCTACTCAAATCTTTTGATCACTTTATTATTGAGTTATGTATCCTTTATTGATTTGTTCTTTTTATATTCTGGATATCATTCCTTTGTCATTTATACACATATTGCAAATATATTCTCCCATTTTGTGGTTTCCTTTTTTATTCTCTTTATGCTAACATTTTTAAAAAATTTTTTTTCATCAGGTAAATAGCATTGATATAATACCATTATCTAATCTACACTCCTTATTCGTATTTTGCCAATTGTCCTAATAGTCTTTGATAGCAAATAAAATAAAATAAAAATCTGGATCAGGGTCCATTCCAAGATAACAGATTGCAATGAGTTGTCATTCCCTTTGGTTTCTTTTGACCTTGAGCAAATTCTCAGCCTGTGTTTGCCTTTTGTGACCCTAGCGGTTTTTTTTTTTAATTTTTAATTTAATTTTATTTTATTTTTATACAGCAGGTCCTTATTAGTCATCAATTTTATACAGATCAGTGTATACATGTCAATCCCAATCGTCCAATTCATCACACCACCACCACCTCCCCCACTGCTTTCCCTCCTTGGTGTCCATACATTTGTTCTCTACTTCTGTGTCTCAATTTCTTCCCTGCAAACCGGTTCATCTGTACTGTTTTTCTAGGTTCCACATATATGCGCTAACATGCGATATTTGTTTTTCTCTTTCTGACTTACTTCACTCTGTATGACAGTCTCTAGATCCATCCACGTCTCTACAAATGACCCAATTTCGTTCCTTTTTATGGCTGAGTAATATTCCATTGCATATATGTACCACATCTTCTTTATCCATTTGTCTGTCGATGTGCATTTTGGTTGCTTCCATGACCTGGCTATTGTAAATAGTGCTGCAATGAACATTGGGGTGCATGTGTCTTTTTAAATTATGGTTTTCTCTGGATATATGCCCAGTAGTGGGATTGCTGGGTCATATGGTAATTCAATTTTTAGTTTTTTAAGGAACCTCAATACTGTTCTCCATAGTGGCTGTATCAATTTACATTCCCACCAACAGTGCAAGAGGGTTCCCTTTTCTCCACACCCTCTCCAGCATTTGTTGCTTGTAGATTTTCTGATGATGCCCATTCTAACTGGTGTGAGGTGATACCTCACTGTAGTTTTGATTTGCATTTCTCTAATAATTACTGATGTTGAGCAGCTTTTCATGTGCTTCTTGGCCATCTGTATGTCTTCTTTAGAGAAATGTCTGTTTAGGTCTTCTGCCCATTTTTGGATTGGGTTTTTTTTTTTTTAATATTGAGCTGCATGAGCTGTTTATATATTTTGGAGATTAATCCTTTGTCTGTTGATTCGTTTGCAAATATTTTCTCCCATTCTGAGGGTTGTTTTTTCTTCTTGTTAATGGTTTCCTTTGCTGTGCAAAAGCTTTGAAGTTTCATTAGATCCCATTTGTTTATTTTTGTTTTTATTTCCATTACTCTAGAGGTGGATCAAAAAAGATCTTGCTGTGATTTATGTCAAAGAGTGTTCTTCCTATGTTTTCCTCTAAGAGTTTTATTGTGTCCGGTCTTACATTTAGGTCTCAAATCCATTTTGAGTTTATTTTTGTGTATGGTGTTAGGTAGTGTTCTAATTTCATTCTTTTACATGTAGCTGTCCAGTTTTCCCAGCACCACTTATTGAAGAGACTGTCTTTTCTCCATTGTATATCCTTGCCTCCTTTCTCATAGATTAGTTGACCGTAGGTGATTGGGTTTATCTCTGGGCTTTCTATCTTGTTCCATTGATCTATGTTTCTGTTTTTCTGCCAGTGCCATATTGTCTTGATTACTGTAGCTTGGCAGTATAGTCTGAAGTCAGGGAGTCTGATTCCTCCAGCTCCATTTTTTTCCCTCAAGATTGCTTTGGCTATTTGGGGTCTTTTGTGTCTCCAAACAAATTTTAAGATTTTTTGTTCTACTTCTGTAAAAAATGCCATTGGTAATTTGATAGGGATTGCATTGAATCTGTAGATTGCTTTGGGTAGTATAGTCATTTTCACAATATTGATGCTTCCAATCCAAGAACATGGTATAACTCTCCATCTGTTGGTATCATCTTTAATTTCTTTCATCAGTGTCTTATAGTTCTCTGCGTACAGGTCTTTTGTCTCCCTAGGTAGGTTTATTCCTAAGTATTTTATTCTTTTTGTTGCAATGATAAATGGGAATGTTTCCTTAATTTCTCTTTCAGATTTTTCATCATTAGTGTATAGGTGTGCAAGAGATTTCTGTGCATTAATTTTGTATACTGCAACTTTACCAAATTCATTGATTAGCTCTAGTAGTTTTCTGGTGGCAGTTTTAGGATTCTCTATGTATAGTATCATGTCACCTGCAAACAGTGACAGTTTTACTTCTTCTTTTCCAATTTGTGTTCTTTTTGTTTCTTTTTCTTCTCTGATTGCCGTGGCTAGGACTTCCAAAACTATGTTGGGTAATAGTGGTGAAAGTGGACTTCCTTGTCTTGTTCCTGATCTTAGAGGAAATGCTTTCAGTTTTTCACCATTGAGAATGATGTTTGTTGTGGGTTTGTCATATATGGCCTTTATTATGTTGAGGTAGGTTCCCTCTATGCCCACTTTCTGGAGAGTTTTTATCATAAATAGGTGTTGAATTTTGTCAAAAGCTTTTTCTGCATCTATTGAGATGATCATATGGTTTTTATTCTTCAATTTGTTAATATGGTGTATCACATTGATTGATTTGTGTATATTGAAGAATCCTTGCATCCCTGGGATAAATCCCACTTGATCATGGTGTATGATACTTTTAATGTGTTGTTGGATTCTGTTTGCTAGTATTTTGTTGAGGATTTTTGCATCTATATTCATCAGTGATATTGGTCTTTAATTTTCTTTTTTTGTAGTAACTTTGTCTGGTTTTGGTATCAGGATGATGGTGGCCTCATAGAATGAGTTTGGGAATGTTCCTTCCTCCACAATTTTTGGGAAGAGTTTGAGAAGGATGGGTATTAGCTCTTCTCTAAATGTTTGATAGAATTCACCTGTGAAGCCATCTGGTCCTGGACTTTTGTTTGTTGGAAGATATTTAATCAGTTTCAATTTCATTACTTGTGATTGGTCTGTTCATATTTTCTATTTCTTCCAGGTTCAGTCTTGGAAGGTTATACCTTTCTAAGAAATTGTCCATTTCTTCCAGGTTGTCCATTTTATTGGCATAGAGTTGCTTGTAGTAGTCTCTTAGGATGCTTTGTATTTCTGTGGTGTCTGTTGTAACTTCTCCTTTTTCATTTCTAATTTTATTGGTTTGAGTCCTCTCCCTCTTTTTCTTGATGAGTCTGGCTAATGGTTTATCAATTTTGTTTATCTTCTCAAAAAACGAGCTTTTAGTTTTATTGATCCTAGCTATTGTTTTCTTTGTTTCTATTTCATTTATTTCTGCTCTGATCTTTATGATTTCTTTCCTTCTGCTAACTTTGGGTTTTGTTTGTTCTACTTTCTCTAGTTCCTTTAGGTGTAAGGTTAGATTGTTTATTTGAGACTTTTCTTGTTTCTTGAGGTAGGCTTGTATAGCTATAAACTTCCCTCTTAGAACTGCTTTTGCTGCATCCCATAGGTTTTGGATCATCTTGTTTGTATGGTTATTTGTTTCTAGGTATTTTTTGATTTCCTCTTTGATTTCTTCAGTGATCTTTTGGTTATTTAGTAATGTATTGTTTAGCCTCCATGTGTTTGTGTTTTTTACGTTTTTTTCCCTGTAATTCATTTGTAATTTCATAGAGTTGTGGTCAGAAAAGATGCTTGATATGATTTCAATTTTCTTAAATTTACTGAGGCTTGATTTGTGAACCAAGATGTGATCTATCTTGGAGAATATTCCGTGTGCATTTGAGAAGAAAGTGTAATCTGTTGTTTCTGGAATGAATGTCCTATAACTATCAATTAAATCTATCTGGTCTATTGCATCTTTTAAAGCTTCTGTTTCCTTATTTATTTTCATTTTGAATGATCTGTCCATTGGTGTAAGTGAGGTGTTAAAGTCCCCCACTGTTATTGTGTTACTGTCGATTTCCTCTTTTATAGCTGTTAGCAGTTGCCTTATATATTGAGGTGCTCCTATGTTGGGTGCATATATATTTATAATTGTTATATCTTCTTCTTGGATTGATCCCTTGATCATTATGTAGTGTCCTTCCTTGTCTTTTGTAACATTCTTTATTTTCAAGTCTATTTTATCTGATATGAGTATTGCTACTCCAGCTTTCTTTTGATTTCCATTTGCATGGAATATGTTTTTCCATCCCCTCACTTTCAGTCTGTATATGTCCCTAGGTCTGAAGTGGGTCTCTTGTAGACAGCATATAGATGGGTCTTGTTTTTGTATCCATTCAGCAAGCCTGTGTCTTTTGGTTGGAGCATTTAATCCATTCATGTTTAAGGTAATTATTGATATGTATGTTCCTATCACCATTTTCTTAATTGTTTTGGGTTTGTTTTTGTAGGTTTTTCTTCTCTTGTGTTTCCCACTTAGAGAAGTTCCTTTAGCATTTGTTGTAGAGCTGGTTTGGTGGTGCTGAATTCTTTTAGCTTTTGCTTGTCTGTAAAGCTTTTGATTTCTCCATTGAATCTGAATGAGATCCTTGCCAGGTAGAGTAATCTTGGTTGTAGGTTCTTCCCTTTCATCACTTTAAGTATATCATGCCACTCCCTTCTGGCCTGTAGAGTTTCTGCTGAGAAATCAGCTCTTAACCTTATGGGAGTTCCCTTGTATATTATTTATCGTTTTTCCCTTGCTGCTTTCAATAATTTTTCATTGTCTTTAAATTTTGCCAGTTTGATTACTATGTGTCTCAGCATGTTTCTCCTTGGGTTTATCCTGTATGGGACTCTCTGTGCTTCCTGGACTTGGGTGGTTATTTCCTTTCCCATGTTAGGGAAGTTTTCGACTATAATGTCTTCAAATATTTTCTCAGGTTCTTTCTCTCTCTCTTCTCCTTCTGGGACCCTTATAATGCGAATGTTGGTGCATTTAATGTTGTTCCCAGAGGCCTCTTAGGCTGTCTTCATTTCTTTTCATTCTTTTCTCTTTAGTCTGTTCTGCAGCAGTGAATTCCGCCATTCTGTCTTCCAGGTCACTTATTTGTTCTTCTGCCTCAGTTATTCTGCTATTGATTCCTTCTAGTGTAGTTTTCATTTCAGTTATTGTATTGGTCATCTCTGTTTGTTTGTTCTTTAATTCTTCTAGGTCTTTGTTAAACATTTCTTGCACCTTCTCGATCTTTGCCTCCATTCTTTTTCCGAGGTCCTGGATCATCTTCACTACCATTATTCTGAATTCTTTTTCTGGAAGGTTGCCTATCTCCACTTTGTTTAGTTGTTTTTCTGGGGTTTTATCTTGTTCCTTCATCTGGTACATAGCCCTCTGCCTTTTCATCTTGTCTGTCTTTCTGCAAATGTGGTTTTTGTTCCACAGGCTGCAGGATTGTGGTTCTTCTTGCTTCTGCTGTCTGCCAGCTGGTGGATGAGGCTATCTAAGAGGCTTGTGCAAGTTCCCTGATGGGAGGGACTGGTGGTGGGTAGAGCTGGGTGTTGCTCTTTTGGGCAGAGCTCAGTAAAACTTTAATCCACTTGACTGCTGATGGGTGGGGCTGGGCTCCCTCCCTCTTGGTTGTTTGGCCTGAGGCAACCCAACACTGGAGCCCACCTGGGCTCCTCAGTGTCTTTATGCTAGGTTTTGATGAAAGATTTTAAATTTTAATGAAGAGAAATTTATCAGCCTTTACCTTTATGATCTGTCCTTTTGAGGGTCTAGTTTACGAAAGCCTTTCCTATACCTAGGTCATAAAAATGTTCTCCTAAACTTTCTTCCAAAAACTTTTATGTTTTCTTTCCACATTTAAGACATTAGGCCACAACGAACTGTGTATGTTGTGAGGTTGGATTTTTGCATATGTATAACCATTAGTCCCATACTAATTTATTGAATTGCCTGTGCTTTTCCCACTGGATTGCACTGCCAACTTTTTATGCATCAAATTTCATATACATTTGGGTCCGTATCTGGGCTCTCTATTGAATACACTTGTCTATTTGTCTATTTCTGACCAATACCATAACATTTTCATTACTTTAGTTCTAATAAGTCTTGATATATGATAATGCTAATTATTCCAACTTCTTCAGGAATATCTAGGAAGGTTTTTGTTGTCTTATTTTCCCATATGTATTTTGGAATCGCATTACTCACCCTCTACACATGAGGAAAAAGAAAACTTTGGAAATTTGGTTGGCCTTGCACTGAATCTATAGCTCAGATTGGGGAGGGTAGATGTCTTCATGAAACTGAGTCTTCCTATCCTTGAATATAGTGTACCTCTAGATTTTTTTGGTCTTCATTAATATCTCTTGAATAAATATAAAATTTTGTTCCATAAAGTTCTTGCATGTATTTTGTTAGATTTGTTCCTGGATCCCTTATATTTTGTGCTGTTATTATAAATAATATTCTTTTAAAATTTTATATTTTTAATTATTACTGACATAAAGAGATATGACTAACTCTTTTTATATCTGGCATTTAATAAATCTTCTTATTAATTCTAATAATTTGTGAATAGTTTTCTGGGAATATTCTTTTAGATCTTTGTATACTGCTATGTTCTCAGTATATTATACTCTTCTTTCTTCTTTTCTAATCCTTGTCTTTTTTTCTTTTTTTTTCTTTTGTCTTACTACACTGATAAGAGCCTCAGCTATAATGATAAATGGAAGTGTTGCTAGCTGGCATTTTTCAGATAAGTGATTTTAAAGACAGCATTTTTAAGTTTTACCATTAAGTATCATAATTGTAATAGAATATTTTGCAGATACCCTGTATCATTTTAAGAAAAATCCCTCTCTCTTTACATTGTTTAGGACTTTTTTCATAAATAAAGTTTGAATATTATAAAAAGCTTCTGCATCTTGAGAAAATTTGGGTTTTTTTTTTCTTTAATCTGCTAAATATGATAAAGTATGTGTTAATGGAATTTCTAATGTTGATTCACATTTGCATTTCTGTGATAAACACACAATGGATTTAATATAGTTTATTTTTTATACATGGTGGGATTCCATTTGTTAGTTTTGTTTTGGGATTTTTGCATCTTTGCACATATGTGAGATTGGCTAGTGATTTGCCTTGCTTTGTCCTTGTCTGGTGTTGATTTTCAGTTTACACTAAAAATCTTATTAAATGACTTGGGGCATGTTCTTTCTTCTTCTAGTCTCTGCCAGATTTTTTGTACAGAAATTATTTGTTCCTTGAATGTTCAGTAAAACCATTTTGTAAAATTACTTGAAATGTCGTAGTTTTTTGGTGGGGAATTTTTAACCTCTGTTTTAATTTCTTTAAGAGTTAAAGGACAATATATATTCCCTTTCTTTTGTTTTCCTTGACTCAGATTTGGTTGTATTTTCCTAGGAATATATCTCTTTCATAGATGTTCTCAAATTTATTGCCAGAGAGTGGTTCATGCTACATTTATATTCTTTTAAATATCAGTATCTTTTGTTTTGGTGAGCCCTTTTACTTTTAAATATTGAAAATTTTTGCAAGTATCTGGTCAATCTTGTCTGAGTTTTATAAATTTCATTAATCCTTTTGAACAGCAAATCTTAGATTTCATTGATTTTCTCTGTTTTCTATTTCATTTATTTCTGCTTTATCTATCTCTTTTTTATTATTTCATTTTCTTAGGGTGTGTTCTGTACTTTTTTTGGACTCTAAAACTTAGATTTATAGTTCATTAACTTTGAACCTTTCTGGTTTTTTAATGTTACCATTTTAAGGCTACAATTTTGCCTCTAAGGACCATTTTAGCTACATTTCTCAAATTTTGATATCTATTACATTTAGTACTTTTATTATTATTCTGTACTAATTTCTAATTTCTATAATGATTTATTCATTGACTCATTATTTATTTAAAATTATTCTGAATTTTGTTGAGACATGAATAATGGTCTAGTGGGTTGTCAGTTTTCAAATTCAACTGTTAGATGTTTATGTTTTATACAAATATTTTAGATAAAGTTTGCTGTGTGTGGTTGTCAAATCTATATTCTTATTCATTTTTGTCTGCTTAACCTAGCAACTGCTGAAAAAGTTGTGCTAAAATATCCCCCAATTAAAGCATATTTATCAGTTTCTTCATGCAATTCTTCCCATTTTTAATTTCTATATTTTTAGGCTGTGTTAATAGCGATAAACATATTTAGAACTTTCCATCTTCCAGATATAAATCTTTTTAAATTACATAATGATACTTTTCAATACCTAGTAATGCTTTTAATATTGAAGTCTATTTTGAATTATTTTGTTTTTACAATATACAATCCTTTTTGGTTAGTATTTTTTCTTTTTTATCCTTTTATTTTAAGCATTTTTTAGTCTTATCTTTTAGATTTTTCTTTGTAAATATCATGCATATGGATTTTTTTAAATCTCCATCATCCAATATTTGTCTTTTATTTAACTGGACTGCTTAGTCCAATTCAATGTATTGTGGCCATCAGTATATACAGATGAATTTCTCTATTATATTTTGTACTACTTCATTCAATTCTATGTTTGATCAACTTTGTCTGGGTAAATGCCTTGAAACCTAGTTTCATGGGGCTTTCCTCTATAAAGGATATTTGTTACTTCTAATTTGGAACTTCCAAACCAAATAGCTCTTAAAATAATTTCTGGATTTGACTTTTTTGGCCAAAACAGGTAGTGTGAATATGTATGAGCTATAAACTTGAGTGAGGGCTGGCTTATGAATTAACAGAAGAAAATTTTTTTCTACCTATACATAAATTTCTCTGCTATTCCTATGTAAAACAAGTTTTCTTCTTCACCCATTCTCTATGGGTGAAGACCTTTGTGGTCTTGGCTTTATGTGATGTTATCCTGTCAGATTCCCCAAGTTAGGTGTTCTCTAAGATTTGCCTCCTGTCTTTGTCACTCAAATTCAAAACTGAACAGATCCCCAAGGAATAGCAGTTGCCTCTCAGTTATTTCAGCTTTGTTTGGTTTTATTTTGGGCTTCAAAGCCTTTACTACTCTAGATTCTTGCTCTCACTCATGTTTGGCCCCTGAGAATTTTCTCTACCTCTGGCCTACTCAGCTAAACATTTTATTTTATTTTATTTTATTATTTCATTTTACTTTAAAGTGAATTTTAAGTAACTTTTTAAAATTTATTTATTTTATTTATTTTATTTTTGGCTGTGTTGGGTCTTCATTGCTGCACGTGGACTTTGCTCTGGTTGCAGCGAGTGGGGGCTACTCTTCAATGCGGTGCACGGGCTTCTCATTGTGGTGGCTTCTCTTGTTGTGGAGCACGGGCTCTAGGCATACAGGCTTCAGTAGTTGTGGCTCGTGGGCTCTAGAGCACAGGCTCAGTAGTTGTGGCACATGGGCTTAGTTGCTCCGCGGCATGTGGGATCTTCCCGGACCAGGGTCCAAACCCATGTCCCCTGCGTTGGCAGGTGAATTCTTAACCACTGTGCCACCAGGGAAGCCCAAATATTTTAAAAATTTAGTATATATTTATATAGAATTTTTATAGCAGGATAATTGTTTAAGATATCTTGTCTCTTGCATTGCTAAATCTGGAGGTTCTTTCTCATGCTTTTCTTAAACATTTATATCATATTTGAACATTGAAAAGATATAGAGTTCATCAAATCATAAAATTTTACTTCTAATTCATTACAGAGCTATGCAAGGGGGTAGTATATGTGGGAGGTTAATGGACTGTGAGATTAAAAAGAATCTGTTGTATGTTTGTTAGTCTGCATACACACAGTGTTAGAAGAGTGAAACACTAGGTAACCTGGGAAATGAAGGTAGAAGCCAGATATTCATCCATGTATTCATCCAGTGAGTAGATAGGCATTCTACACTTGCTCTAGATCAGAAACAGTGCTGCGTGCTAAGGGTAAAGCTGGGAATAAGACAGTATCCTTGCCCTCACAGAGCTTACTGTCTGTCTGAAAGTAAGTTGACGGTTCATACAACAACTAAAGGGGCCAGAATGGAGAAAAGCCAAAGTATGACCAAGAGCTGGTGGAAACAAACAGGAAAGCCATAGGCTACAAAAGCAGAGACTGTTCAAGTAAAAGACAGTTAAGGAAATAATTTAGGAAATACCAGTCTTGCACACAGCAGTGACCTTCCAGGAATAGACATACATTCTTCAGAGGCAAATAGGATCTCTTAAATAGACTGTGATATCTAGATAAGGATGAGCATTTAGGGAAATGCCTTTAGCAGTTCAGAGTTTTTAAATATCTGTAAAGGATTTTTGCATCTGTTGTGTATCCCAAATTACAGTAGATAAATTATTGTTAAATAGCAATGAATGAATTAGAACTAAGATCCCAAGTGTTACTTTTGTTTTAGGTAGACAAGAAGTCTTGCCCTGAACTTGAATCTTAAGTAGATGTTACAGATTTCTGATCATTGGTCACTTTTTGGATGTCAGAAATGTCCCTTTTTTTCACATTTTATGCTGCCAGAACTGTAATCCAATAACAATTTACCCAATAAGTGCTTCTCATGCGCCACTAGGGACCAATTTCTTTGCTACACTGCACTTAAAAGGAGTTTAAACTAAAAAGACACAAATTTCACTTTCTTGTCTACTGTGGTTGTGAATATGCTAAAAAAATATATTTTAAATTACTGAATTTGCACTCCTATGAGACATCAACATAATTGCATAGAGGGTACCTTTAATTTTTTATATACTTATTTATTAATAAAGAAGAACTTTCTATTCATACACCAAAAGAATGGTCCAGTAGAACACAACAATAATGCAACAAAACCTCTAGTTCATTAAATTGGAATGCCAAGATTGAATTACTAAGTTATGTTGTTTTTAATTTCATGTTATAAATTATACTATTTTAAAATATAGGAGGAAACTGTTGCCTTGGAGTCTGCTTACCTCCAACTCTGACTAGAAAAGTTTTGTCCCTGGGGAACTGGGAAGTAGGGGGATTCACTGAAAAATTGCAGTTTCACAGGAGCATACCATGAAACATTCATAGACATGTTCCTGCATTACAGGAGGCTTAATAAACACAGCCAATCACTTAAAAATACACACAGCCGTCTCAGGCTTTTGAAAGGCATCTTCCTAAAGAAAAAAGTGGATTTTAGAAATCTGATTTCAGAGGTGTCACAGATACGTTTGCCAGAAAGCTCACCCTGAGTTGAGGGTAGTGAACAGTTGATGTGGGATCAGTACTTTGCAAAGGAGGGAAGGGAAGGAGGCAGTACTGAGAGGCTGGGCTGTAATGCAGTCTCTAATAAGGCCTCAGCCAAGCTCCTGGGAACTCTGGAACTGGGCTGACCATCAGAGTTGGATGAGACTACCACCCTTTTACCTCTGGGTGGACCAGCCATGAGATGAAGATCTACCATATTCATGGGAATGAGCATGGCGTGGGGTGAGGTGAATCTCTGCATAGCAGGGCCACAGCTGAGGGCTGTCTGCTGGCAGTGCTGGCCGCACTCACAGCAGAAAGGAAAACAAATCTTTCACTCCTAAAGATAGATTTGGGGAGATCTGCAGCTGCAGATCTGGGATATATCTACATCATATGATCGATCCACTATTAAAAATAATTTAAACAAAATCAGACACATTTGTCCAAAATTAACGAAGGGCAAATATCTGACTTGGGAGATTTTAGTCCGTTAAACATTATCTTCACTCACTTAGCAGCCATGCCTTCAGTAGTTCTTATTTTGTGCAGACATGTTACCAGATGTTGTGGAAACACTGTGGAGATGAATCCATCACAGGAAGACCATGAATACTGAGCATCCAGAGCCCAAGAATTTTATATAGATTTTTTTTATCCAATCCTCATAGAATGCATGTGTGGTATCAATTCTGATGAGGAAATCAAGAATTTATGAGTGTTAAAATTTTTTCCAAGATCTCATATTAAGTAGGTGGTGGAGCAAAGATATAGTCTATTCCGCCTGAGCCCAAAGCATTCAGTCATATTACAAAGAAGGAGGTCAGGAAGGGAGGAAGGGAAGGAGGAAAGAAGAAAAGGAAGGAAGGACGGACAGAGGGAAGAAGGTGATTGTTCAGGTGGATAAAGAGAGAATTGAGAATTATATCTGGCAATTCAAATTTATAAAATATCTCCTGTTAAGTTTACTAACAGCTTTTGGCTGAAAAAAAGAGAAAAAGAAGTTTAGGCCATTCTAATTTCAGAATGCTAAAATGTGCTTCTTAGACTAGAAGATGTTTGGTAATAATTTTGAGAAGGAAAACTAAAAAGTTTTAATATCTTCAGTCCTTTGTAACATCTGTACTGCTATGGTCTTGACATTTGCTATCTTAGCTCTATTGGAGTTTCCCTAATAAAAATCAGATTTTTTTAAAGGTTTTTGTTTTGTTTTGTTTTGTTGGATTTTTTTTTTACTTTCTTTGACATTCAAATCAACCCTCTTCCCCACAGTTTTATAACTTTTCAATTATAAAAGTATTATATGCTTATTATAGAAATTTTAGAAACTACAAAAATATGTAAAGAATAAAACTCACCTCAAATGCTCTTACAAAGAGATTTACAAGTATTTCTCCATCTTCTCCTTCTCCTTCTTCTTTATAACAAAATTAAGCTATATATTCAATTTTACATTATGCCGTTTTTCTCCACAAAGCAAATATAAAATTCTCCCCAAGTCATCAAAAATTCCTCAAAGTAGGATTTTTAGATGGAGTGAAATATTTAATTATATGAGCACATCTTATTCCGCCTAATTCCATTGTTCTTGGACATTTAGGTTCCATTTTATCAATGAATTATAACTAAAATATGAATTAGCATTGAGTCAATAATAGCTGGGAAGTGCCTCATATTTGGAATGATGACTTTAGTTATACCAGCCTCCTCTATTTGAGCTACAATTATTTTGGCTACTATTAATTTTTAAAACCTCAGTTTACTAGCCTGAAACTAAATGCCACTTAAGGAAATTGTGAGACTCATCTGGTATCCCTTAGAAGAATAAAAAGTTGTCCACATTTATTTTTATTCATTCACCACACATTATTAATTTCTGTTCTATGATTTAAGTCTAAGAACTGTATAGGCCTTCAGAAAGAAGGCTTCTGAGAGCCTATGATTTTCTTTGACAAGCAGTCATGCACACAGATAACACTGATGGAAGACCATGGGCTCAAAGCCATGAGAATTCAGGTAATTAATATTATAGAATTTCTGGAGGGAGAGATCTTTTCTACTGGGGTGCTATAGAAGGTCCTAAGGTCATTACAACATTCTAGAATAACTTGTTTGTCATTTGTTTATGTGTGCATATATGTATGTAGAGATGTTACAGGTAAAATATAATTGTTTTTGTTCAAAATTGTTAATTAGCCAATTTAAAAGCCATAATTAATAATTAGCAGTAATAGTCATTCAAAAATACTGTCCAAAAAATAAATTTTAGTTCTCAAAGATCATCAGAAAAATAAATTGTAAAAGCAATTGTGACTTGAAGATACCTATAAGAAAAACAGATACGAGATATATAATGGTTTGTAGTATTAAAGTTTATTTCTCTACCATTTGTAATTTCTGAGAAAACCTGTTAGGTTTTAAAAAGTGTGTGATGATTCAAACTTCTCCAATAAGCTGTAGAGGGAACATTTCTCCAAAAAGAAAAATCATATTCTCCTATTATTGCAAATGTTTGTAGTTGACCTGCATTCATTGACGTCTCCTATATGTAGCTTACTTTGGAGGTGCCCTTTATCTGTCTGTATCTCTGGTGGGAGCTCCTTTTTTTATTTGCCTTAAAGCCCAATTCATTGTAAGATTGCAGAGTTAGAAAGAAGTGTCAGTTCCTGTACATTCCTCCTCCAAGCAGGCCTTGGCTTTATTTTTGGAGGTCATGTTCCTGGAACACACTAATTTACCTCTCATGTTATGGCTATTTCTTTAAAAAGCCACCCATGCTGTATGATATATAGTTCCTTTTCAGGATGATAGTCTAACACCATGAACCTTGAATATTTCTGAAGGTTCAAAGAGCATCCCGAGTCTGAGCACCACTGTGAACTCATTGTCTTAGGTGTTTTCAAGGATTACCTTTTCATGCCCTGTTGGCTAGAAGATTCTTAAAGATTGTTTCCATAAAATGACAAACATAAATGAAAAGAAGATGTCAATTACCAAATCTGAATCAGATTTTTCAATAATACAGTGTACGCTTTTCATTACCCTTTTTGCTCTGTTATTTTCATCTTCTGCTTATATGGGAAAAAGCAGGATGGACGCTAATGTGTCTTATATTTATCTTTCTGGCACATATAATTTTGAAAGTAGTCTTCTTACTGAAAACAAATTCCTCTAATAGGATTCTGTTCAGGAAGAATGACCAAGATGAAGAGTCATAGCTCTGAGGTAAGAGACACAGCTGCTCTTCTTGCCATGATTTGTTCAAAGATGAGCGCCATTAATGGAAAACAAATGACTTATAATCCATGAGTTCACATGTGAAAGGGATTGTCCTCTGAGTAAGTAATTGGCTGTAGGTCCAGGATAGCTCATGTGTGGTATATATGAGCATTGTTTCAGTCCTAATACTCAGCGCCATCCTCAAGCAGATAGCCAGTCACAGTCAGAACCAGCCACTTCTGTCTCTTGTCGGTTGTACCAAAGAATGTATTTTAAGATTGTTCTATCCTTCACCTCTGTTTCCTTTCTACAGCCATAAATTCCACCAAATACTGTTTCTTAGTTTTACTATTTTCTTATACTTTTCTAGTTGAGTGTTATCAACAGCTGAGAGTTAGTAGTATAATTGCTCTCACCAGGTCCCATCGGAACTCTGAATAGATTCATCCTCATCCACTTGTGGCATCCAAGAAATTGTGATGCATCCGGGAGACAGCTTACAGTGAATGACAGACTCTCAACACAGCCTGGATGGGTGTTCCACAGCAATATCCTGGTTTTCTGCACAAAGAACTATCCCTGTGTTGGACTTTCAGAAGTAAAAGAACTGCTCGCAGATAACTGGAATAATTATTCCTAAGCATACAAATTTCCTCATAGGTAGATTAATCTTATTTAACATTTATTAAAATCACAGAGATTTACATGGAATTTACAAAATACATGGTGGCCATTTTAGTCATTTACGTATACATGGCACAATACAACCAAAATATTCGTAAGAAAAATGTATTTACATCTGATTTTGACAGGAGGAAATGATGTTGGTTTAGTGTTTCCTGGGGTGAAAAGGGTTTTTTTTTTTTTGGAATTTGCTTTCAAACTTGTAACTCACCTCTGTACACCCACTGTTCTACTCACAAAAGTGGAAATAGCTTTTCCTGAAGAGGTTTTGAGGAGTAAGTTAAATAAAATAACAGGTTATTGCAGGTTTATAGAAAGGCATGGTATGCCTCCAGCCTCTTGCATTTGATTTAAACGTAGATTCTGCTTCCTTTTCATTAATTGATTGCACTTGTACCTGGATAAAACAATGTTTAAACCTAGATTCTGCTTCCTTTTCATTGATTGATTGCATTTGTACCTGGATAAAACAATGTCATTTATTCTCGTGTGAGCCCTGCTTCTCTCTCATATGAAAAACTAATGGATCAGCCCCTGTCCCAAATACCAGAGACGTTAACACAGATATACCTTTAGAGGAAATTTAACATGAAATGTTATTGAAAGGGCTACGTTCTCTTTCAGGATGTAGTGGTGGGTTCCACAAAATTTACGATTTGAAAACCTAAGGAGATACTCAATTATAATTACATAAAGAAACATTATTTTTGATAAAAGAACTCTGAAATCTGCAGTTTTCTTCATTGGCACTCTTCCTTACGCTGTGCTGTACCGAACATGTGCAGTACTATTCTGAGTTTTCCGGAAGTGAAACAACTTTATGGAAATCATATGCAAAATGTTTCTCAAGTTTTTTTGCAGTTTACTTTTTTATGAGTCTGTTAAAAATTTAAGAGAAGGCTTGTTGACATTTTATATGCTTATTTTTCTTTCAAAGGAAAATTGGAGGATTTTTAAATTTTCATATCTACGATGATAAAAGGTGAAATAACATCATAATTCTTATCTTGTTCAATTTGATATTTGGTTGTTTTATTTTCTTTTATGAGTTTTATTCATCTTGTAACCAGTCTTGTATGTCTCATAAAAAGATAAAAGGTTTATTTTCATTTTTCGGTTTTCAGGAATTTTCCATAGAGCTAAAGTATCTAGGTAGAAACCCTGATTAAAAGATCTAAATTCTTAAAAGGTTACCTCTGAAACATATTAATAAATAATGTAAATATTTTAAATAATGTCATTTCAATATTTTAAGTACCTCAACAAATGATTTTGGTGGAACTTTGTCCTCTGAGAAAACCAAAGAAATGAACATATGTTGTCCTGAATATATTTGAATATCACAATCATATTGTTTCCTTCCCAATGTGTTTATGAAATGGAATACTTTTAGTGAAAGGATATGGCTACAGCCATTTATTACTTTCTATAATGTTTAATTCATCCAACTGAACACTAAGATTTTTATAGTTCTCCAAAAAGTTTACAGATCCAAGTGCTTCTTTGGCCATAGAAGTCCCTTTGTGATCTCTTAAGAGAGAAATGTTATGACATTTGTAGATACAACAATTCATTAGGTTTAACACAACTATTAGTTCTTTAATTAAATATTGACTTGAACCTCCAGGTTCTACTCCAGGTGAAAGAGTGATCTTTTTTCTGAAAATGGTTGTGCTGATTCATTGCTTTTACTTAACCAACATTTATTGAGTGCCTCCCATGTGGAAAGCAATGTTTAGGCACTGTGTGTATGCATGATGGTGTGCCGGGAGATGGATATAAAGATGGAGTCCTCATCTTTTATGTATTTTTATTATTATTACAAAAAGATAAGAATTAGAAAGCTATTGAAAAAGGCTGCTGAGTGCTTTCTAAATAGGCAAGCATGTAGCAGCTGTGGGAGGCGGAGACTGAATGGTGGCATTTTTCAAAATGGACACTTGGTATTTCAGACTGATGCACGAAAAAATAAAAACAAGGATAAACTATTGAGTCAACAAATTATTATTATAGCTATTTTTATGGAATGATCTTGCTCTGCATTTGGATTAAACTGCAAATTTCAGTCACTCATTAGCATTCTTTCTTTGAAATGACTTTAATATGGGTGTATATTAATTCAATTGCTACGAGTTTCCTGAAATAGAAGATTGACTTCACCCGTGGCCGGTGCTAGAGAGATCACATCCTGTGTCACATCAGCAAATTAGCACTGAGTTTAACCCTTATATAGTAAAGCCCAGCATGGGCAAAACAACATCATTGCTATTTTTCTAACTTCCAGCACTTCATTAACTATGGTACCCCATAGGGGTTATATAACTGTGAGAATAACTTTGTAAAGTTTATAAACATAACAGAGAACGTTCTCACGGGTGTCCTAGGCCAGGCCGCATGCATCGCTCCTTGAGGTCACCCAGAGTTCCTTCTCCAGACGCAGCTCGCCCTTCAGTTGCAAGGGGAGGCGGCCTGCCCACATTGGCTGTCCCAGCGCTAACCCATCCAGGGATCGGACTGAGCAGCCCTGTACTCCTGCCAGCATGTCGCCAGAGGAAGATTGATTGCTTCTTAATAATGTTTCTCGTAAGTTTGACCAATCTGGGTTTTTTTTCCAGTCCCTGGGTTCTTAGCACTTGACCCCCATAATGTGGCATTCCCTGGGACTCTGGCCTGACAAGACCATGGAGTCCCTCAGAGAATCGGCTTTTTAGTCACTGCAGCAGTAAGAATCTAGGACTGCGAGGTCTAGAACACCCACTGAACACAGGCAATGCAGGCACTGCAGCCTTGTTCCCAGCCTCAGGTGAGGCTGAGAAAATTCCCACAAAGTCCCCCAGGCCTCGCCACTGGGCAGAGCTAAGGTTAATTATGACTCTCCTAGTTCTTAACCTCCTTCACTAAGCGAACATATACGTACAGAATTTTAAGGCCATAAGAAGTAGAGGTCACCAGGGAATTTTTCTCGGGGATCATCAATCCCAGAGCCTTGATGTTAAAAGTTCACATCTTAGATGGCAGTCTTGACCCCAGCAATTTTTTGACATTGTTATCACATGGTCCTAAAATATCAAATATTAAAGTGTAACAGATGAATGCATGTGTGTGACTGTGGATGTATGCCCTGATGGGAAGAAAGCCCTAGCCCTTTATAAATATAAGGCTATTGGACAGGACCAC
The DNA here is from genome assembly GCF_965194825.1 of Balaenoptera physalus. Lineage (NCBI taxonomy): Eukaryota > Metazoa > Chordata > Mammalia > Artiodactyla > Balaenopteridae > Balaenoptera > Balaenoptera physalus. The sequence continues at coordinate 119,255,606 of NC_138882.1, forward strand.
GACCCACCTTATAGGATAATTTGTGTCACATTAGGCTGTTACTCTTTGGTGTTATATTTCAAAGTCATTATTTGAACCACAGTAGGTTCAAATGGCAACAACAACTATGTGCTTTACGGAACTTGACTGGGTTCCCTCCTTACTGCATCCTTTCAATTCTTGGATCATTAAGAGTGGCTTTGTTTTCCCCTCCATTTCTATGTTATGTTATAGAACATATAAAATTATGTTTCCCTTTCAAATCTTTTTTTTCCCCCTCTTAGTGTGATTTTGGAGACCATTTTTAAACCCACACATGCACAAATAAATACATGTACACAAATCATTCTCTCTACCTCTGCTTGTCCAAATCTAACCGGGTTGCAGATAGCCGTATTTGATTGGAGGGAGATAGCTTATTCTTCTGCCAGCCTTCACCCAGCCTTCAAAATGGGGAAATTTCTTAATTAAGAACTCACCCTGTCTGAGATTCTGTGGGAAAATTTCTTCCAAAAAAGAATGTGGGATCCTAGGAGTCAAGGCTTTTGGTAGCAGTCAGACTGAAGTTTAAATCCTGGATCTGGCATTTAATTACTAGGTGGCCCTGGGCAAGTTAGTTACTTAATCCTTCGTGCTTTAATTTCCTCATCAATAAAATGCAGGTCATAAGAATTACTTGACTTACGGATTTAGCAAATTAAGATATGTCTAATATACCTAGTAGTGGCTGGCATGCAATAAATGCTTAATAAGTAGTAGTGAGGGTTTGAAGGGCCATTCCTGAGATAAAAAAGCTCCCCAGACTTTATTTCCTATACAGTGATATTTACTTCAGTGCCTAAGTTCTTTTCTTTTTTTTACAACAAAAATACCTTTTCTAACTTACCACTATTTACCCTCTTTCCTGTGCCCATCTCCGCAGTCCAGACACTTTTGAGTTTACATGTGATTTAGGAAAAGACATCCAGCCACAGGCATCTCCTCTGCTGCCCCCTCCCTCCCCATCCACTGCTACTGCCCCACATTAGAACCACATTAAAGAAACTCTTTATTGGTTTTATCTTCACACCTACCCAGACCCACATGCAAGCTGAAGCTATTTTCTCTCAATGTGGTACAGACAGACACATGAACTCTAAAGAGAAAACTGGGATGGGTTTTTTTTTTAATGAAAGACTATTTCTTTGTCATGGAAATTAAGGAAAAGCTGATCAACTCCAGATTCCTCTTTAGTGACTTCCTAAGTGATAGTTGTTCCTTCTGATGGTCAACTCTATAGCTGTTGCCCAAGCAGCATTGTGTTATTAGTTATAGCAAAACAAAAACTCCAATTAAAACGCAAACTTTTGAAAGTGTAAATAGGCAGAAAAGCCACTTAGAAGCAAAAAACATTAGAAAGAATGCTTTTAAGAGAGAGTGCAATGTTGTGTTCTTAGCAGCTTTCTTCCCATAAAGCTTTTGATAACAGGAACTTGAACCAAGCCATGATGCTAAAGTAAAACTTGCTCAACACTGAAGCAAACAGTTTTGTTTGTTTTTGTTAGTTTGTTTTTTTGTTTTTTTTTTTACATCTATGCCATGACCTAAAATACCACAAGCAGTCACATAGAGAAGCAGTTAGAGTCGTAGTTATAACACCGAGGTTAGGTATACTCACTTATTCTTTCACTCAGCAAGCCCTTTGAGCACCTAATCTTTGCAAAACTTAAGAGAGGCCCTGATGTATGTTGGTAAAGAAAAAGGTCACAGTTCTTGCCTTCATGGAACTTAGAATTGCAGAATCAGAGAATAAATCATCAGCAAACAAGTAAACATACGACACATACACATATACATACATAGAGTGATAAATGCCACCAAGGAGACAAGTTGGTGTGAGGACAAATATCTGAGCAACATACTTAGATCAGGTGTTCCAAGGAGGCCTCTCTGAGAAGGGGTTGGATCAGCCAGGACTGCAAAACGAGGGGTCAGCCTTGGGGAAAGTTGAGGAACAGAGCTCTAGGTGGCAGAAAAAATCAAGAGCAAAGGCCTTGAGGTGGAACAGACTTGGTGTGTAAACAACAGAAAGGAAGGGGATTCAGCAGTCTGACAGATTTGCCTCCAAATCTTGGCTTGGCTGTGTGTTATCTGAGTGATTTAATATGGGGTAGTGAATATTATGGATAGAGTGTGAACTGCAGAGTCAAACTAACAGGGTTCACTTGGCTTCACCACTTACCAGATGTGTGTCCTTTAATTACTTAATCTCTCTGTTCCTTAATTTCCTCCTCTGTAAATGGTAATCATATCTACTTTATTGGATTGTTGTGAAGATTACACAGGATTAAATGTAAACTTGTAGAGTAGGACTTATCATACAGAAAACATGTAATACATGTTAACTATTAGTATTCTTACTATAATCATATTTATTATTGTTATTATTATTAAATCTCTCTGACCTTTAGAGGGTTACAATGAAGTTACAGGTTTCCCCACTATTTGAAAGCAGAGTATTCCTATGAAACCTTTCATAAGCTGAAATGTCGTAAAGTGAAGAAGCAATCGCCTTAAAACACATCTTGCTAACGATACACAAAATAAATGGAGATGAAGCACAGATGATTACAGACATAGTTCAGAGCTATGGGGCTTGATGCTGAGATGCTGAGGGTAGCTCCTGGGGAAGGAGCTCTCAGCAGTGCCACTCTCGCTGCTCTGGGTGCATGCTGACTGTGTCATGGCTCGTTGCAAAACCAATGTTATTTTTGCTTTTCGCCTTTTTTCATAAAAGCAAAAATCCTCTTCAGATTTCTTTCGGTTAGCGAAAATAGGTACTAATGTAGGTCTTCCACAGAAGCCAAGTGGTCTAAAGCGAACTTTCAAAAGCAGGGGATACCTGTAATACGAAAAATAAACTCCACCTCGTAGTATCCTGTTGAAGATTGTATGAGAAGATATATGTAAAATTCTTAACAAATGTTGCCTGGCACGTTTCACTCATACGCCAGTAGCTATTACTACTACTGTTTTTTAATTAATAGTAGCATTGGCTATAAGTTAAAACTAGTATCAAATCTACATGTTTTCTTAATTGACTGAACCCAAAATATTCTTAGAGTATCAAAATGTTTTTAGAACTGAGCTTTAGCCAACATTTAGTTTGGTTCAAGTCCATATTCTATACATAAAAAAGCACATTAGTTATACTCAAGTTTTCATATCTGTCGCAAGGCCATCCTCACTTGTCTCCTGTAAATGTTGCCTTTACCACTCAGGAATCTTGATGCATAGCTAAATGTGCCTGTTGGTATTTGTCATGTTGCCTTACTAATAGCCTTTCCTTTTGGCCTCAGAAGGGAACAGAAAGAACACAGAATTACGTATGTTCCAAACTTCTCACAATCTCCATCTCACCAACATGTACCACAAATAAGGGAGGGGAAGAGTCATTGGTTGATGCAGGGTAAGGAGATGGAGTTTTTATCACCATGAGCCACCAGTCTGGTCTTTTGTGTAGTATATCCAGTGAGGTGTAGAAGGTTCTGGCAATAATTTCAAACAAATGGAGGAAGGGAAGGGAAAAAAAAAAAAGAACTCAAGGGTGAAGGAGGTAGGGACAGATATACTGTACTCAATCAGAGCCAGGCTCAAAGAGAGCTATGTAAATTATAAAAGCACAAGACCTCTTGTGTGCAAATTAAATGGAAACAGGTCCACAGACCAAATGACAATCAGGTAGTGTGTAGTACACTCACCACTTGAGTCTTTGTTCTATTTCTGTTTGATTTGATTTTCACAAGAATCTGTCTGTGAGCAACCTTAAGGTTTGGTCTCTGCAGTGCAAAAACAAATATAAATACATATAGATGAATATATACCCATGTATATGTATGGATGCTATTTAAGTCAATTTAATTGAAATTCACCTTTTCAATTCAACCTTTTGCCTTGTGATCGACATAGTTATCATATGACCAAACAGGATATTCCCTTTTCCCAACTCTTTTGCTCTCATATCAACTCTGCATATCTTTGATGAAAGAAGGTATTAAGGCCCCGTGCCGGAACAATAGGGGGAGATGGTCAGGGTGTGGATTTTTCAGCTGTATATTCCCTATGGTTGAAATGCTTGCATACATTTCAGGATTTATGGTTTTTCAGGATTAACATTATTTGAAAATATGTATCTAGGATGCTTTAATGAAACTGCAAAATTTCTGATTCTAAGAAACACTTACCGGTTATTTTTTCCTGTTAAATAAAGCAAGGGGACACCAACAATTTCTTTCCTGAGAACTCATACAATTCACTTTCTCATCAATGCAATGAAAGGAGCTCTGGAACTAAAGTCAGAAAACCCAGACTTCAGCTGACTGCACCTACTAACTACGATACCTTGAACCAGTTGCTTAAAGGCTCAAAATGTTTGTCTCCCTCTATACAAAGTGAGAGAGTTGAATTACATGATCTCCAAGTTTATTTGCATGCATGAAGATTTAAGCCTTCAATTGTAATCAATTCTATGGGTTCTCTTAGTAATTATGCCCCAAATTTTGATGGAATACATGTTTCTAGGTACTGAATAGAGACCAACTCTTGTGAATTGAGGGGTTGTGCGAATGCAATTCTTTTTGTAATACACATCATTGTCTCATCAAGCATGAGTCAAACCCAAACCTCAACTTTCCGATAACTGCTGACTGCTCTCAATGTGTGTGTGTGTGTGTGTGTGGGGGTGTGTTTGTGCATGGCACACCTGTGTTAAGCACCATCCCAACTGAGCATGTGATCATTTCAGGGTACAATTCCCTTAAAGTGGCTCTAGGGCAGGAGTAATGAAAGCTCCACCTCCACCCTTCACTATGCTTGTACTTCGGAAAATATCTTTAGGTTACAATTTGTCAAAGAAATATAATACGGCTTAGAGTTTTTTTTTTTTCCTTTTTCTTCTAACTACCCCATTGGACCTACAGTTATCTCTTTGTCATTCGAAGTGAAAAAGCACGTAGAGAATGAGAGTAACATCACCTCTTATACTAAAGCATTGAGCTTATACGAGGATGATTTTCACATTTTCCCCTTTAAGAATAGCACGTGGATGCTGAAACTGTTTACCTTCCGTTTTTTAACCCTCTTGCTGCTGGGGGGAGGGGGGTCAAGATTTAATAAGTGTGCCATCAAGTTCATTTAGTAAGAAATGTAGAGAAGTGGCAACAGCTGAACAATATTCTTTATCAACGAGGAAGGGAAGGAGAGGCTGTCTGCTGAGCATTCTTTTCATACTTTGTAGCTCTAAAAGTAGCCGGTTAATTAGATTCCATGGTTACCGCTATTGTAATATCTGCTTATTTGAAGTGCAAAGATAATCATCAATTGTACACTCTTGACTAAGCTATTAATGGCTCTAATACCCACATTGTGTTTACATTTTGCATGGTAACAAACACTTAGCGATTGTGGTTTTTAACATGTAGTAATTCAGTGAATACTGTCTCTATGCAATGCCCTTTCCATTTCATTCTGCAGTATTAAGTGTTGTTTTTCCAGCGAGGTCTTGAAATGTGGGGCATTATGTATGAGTTATGCTAATTTGTTAGGGCAATGAATACATTAATTTCATTAGTAAATGGCCTCAAAGCAATAATTACCAGTGTAGGTGTGTCAGAAGCGATCATGTTCAGTTTTGCCAGTTAATTATTAAGATTTTGTTCTGAGGGGCCTAGATTTGACATCCAGCTTCAATTTAGCCGTAAATAAAACCCGGAAATATGTAGGGCTGAAGAAATGAAGGCAAGAACATGTTATGAACTTACATTCTTCCACTTTTTGTCCAATTATGACTGCCAATTAGATGCCAAAATAATTAGTGTCGGAGATATAAAGTTTTCGTATACCCCCCGAAAAAGCACATTTTATTAAAAATAGCAATTGTATTTTCTTGATACCCTTCTCTGCCTTTCACAGCTGGAATTTAAATTATCCACACAACAGTATGTAACTTGTTAAGAAGAATTCCATTTAGAATTGTCTGAAGTTCCTCTTTAAAGTTAAAATCACTTTATTTTTTTAAATAAATGGAATTTTCCTCTAATGGATTAATTGGCTCCCTAAGCCTACTATATTATTATACTACTTGAACCATTTGCAGCTAAGCAGTAATAGTAGAACCTATATTCCAGTATTAATTTCCACAAAAATTTGACATTCTTTTTATAATCATACACCTGTTGGAACCATTTGATGCATCTCCATTTGCTAAAATGATGTGTGAAGGTCATTTAAAACTGAGCAGTCACTCGAGTTGTTTATGGAATCTTGGAATACTAAACCATTCTCAGTGTCCTGGTGTTCTGCTCTAATGGGAAAATAATACTCTCCAAAAGTTTTGGAGGAAGGGAATACTGTGGAGTTTGAGAAGCAGACGACACACATGTGTAAAGAAAGGGCATGTGAGCCCTAACAGGGAATAGAACAAAGCAAGCACAGGATTAGAGGATTGAAGAGGAAGTCATTACAGAAGAAAATGCAGGAAAGGAGCTGGAAGAAAGCTTACTGCTATCAGGATTTAATAAGTCAAAAAAGCTTGAGTTGTTTCTGTAAAGGACTGTTGTTGAATCAAAGACTAACAATAATCCTAAACAGAATAGTGGCGATGATGAGGATGGCCAGCTAAGAAGTTGATTCTCTTCTAGATTCTTCTGGTCTCGTAGGGAAATAGATGATGCTTCTGTTCTCCTGTTCTCCAATTTTCCATGCAGTGACTCTGCCATTGCAGCCTCTAGCTTCCACCTGCCTTTAGCTTTGGCTGTATAGCAATGATTTTATTTTTTAGTGTTTCTAGGCTTCAACCAGATTCTTGAAATCTGACCCTGGGATGCCATGTGCAACAAACCATCCTACCCTCAGGATTTAGAAAAGACAGATTTTTTTTTTTTAATCTAAAACAAGGTTTAATTTACCTAGATAGACAACCAACATTGAATGCTATTGGTTTTCACAGATCACAGCAGTTTGGATAAAGATCATACAGTCTGTCAGTTAAGCAATGGTGATCCTCAGGAACTGTTTGAAAAAGATCTTTTCCTTCCCCCTTAAATTTATATAGGAGTTCAAACTTTCGAGTTGATTCTGATTTAGACTAGTAGAGTCTAGAAATTAAAGATATTTGATTAATATGAATTTATCTTGACTAGGATCATTGGTAGTGATTTTGACTTGTTTAGCTATTGCTACGTTTGAATCATGTTTAGAGACTTGAATGGCTGTTCTGTGAAATGTACACAGACAAATGGCTGAATACATGTCTGCAAGCTTGTCACATGCCAAAATTAAAGATATTTGATTAATATGAATTTATCTTGACTAGGATCATTGGTAGTGATTTTGACTTGTTTAGCTATTGGTACATTTGAATCATGTTTAGAGACTTGAATGGCTGTTCTGTGAAATGTACACAGACAAATGGCTGAATACATGTCTGCAAGCTTGTCACATGCCAAGAACCCAGCTAACATTGGTCATCATTATTACTATTAGCAGTGGTATCATTTTTAATAAGTGGCAAGACCAGAGTACCATAAAAACTGAGGCCCAGATGTGAAGGTATACTATGCTTGCCCAGCTCCTGATGACAGTTCAAATACTACAGCCATTGCTGATATTAATGCCGTTGCAGATTCTCAGGTGTATAGGTCTTTGCAACTTAGTGGCCTGCTACAGAGATCTGAAGTATTCACCCAGCTCCCTAAACATCCTTCAGTTGTTTGCCAATATTCTTTTTCTTTCATTGTCTCTTTTTTCCCCCTTTCCTCCCATCTTCCACTGCTCTCTCTGCTCCCTCAATTACAGTCACATTTGCCACATCCATCATAGCCCTGCAGTGTTCCTATTTGTCCCCATGTCCTCAATGGCACATGTGAGCACTTAGTCCTGACCTGAACAGGAAACCCTACACAGTGAAGATGGATGGAGCCAACTGATTTTAAGGAGAAATACCCAAAAGAGATTAAACTCTAAATATTATTCCCTGAAATCTCTTTTTTCTAGCCTGTCACAAAGTACTTACAACTGTTACTACAAATTTTGAGTGCTACTAGTTACCATCAATTATGCTAAGTCTTTATATAATTTTATTATTTAATAATCACTAACTTCTAGGTATAAATATTATTGCTCCTTTAGGGATGATAAAACTGAGATTTGGAGAGAGTTTGAGTTACTTGCCCACATATAGCTGGTAAGTATTGAAATATATATTTAAGCCCAAATATGACTCCAAAGCCCATTCTCTTAACTACTACCTTTTACTCCTTTTCCACTACTTTCATAGATTTTTTTTCCTTTTTGAGTCAAATGCATCATTCAACATCATTCAAACGTAAGCCCTGGAGCACTGCATAGAAGGAAAAATAAGGGGAGTTCTATCACCATGTGTAACCTATTTTTCACCTTACTTCTCAGAATATTGACCCTGGTCCTCCTTCTTTTTGAGTAGAAGCATATAGTTAGTATGAAAAACACCACAAACCTCCAAGCTAACGGTACAAAGATGGCAGGGTTATCCATAGGGTTGGGAGGCATGCTTATCTGTTATACATTTTTTGTCCTCTGGGGTTTATCTCTAATCCAAGCAGGCTCTGTTGTTAAGCAGCAAGGAAATAGGATGATGCTAGCAGGTGGATCCCAGAAGATTCCAAAATATCCATTCAGTTAATACTGTTGCACTTAAGACCATAGCAAATGCCTTCCAGCAGCCCCTCCTTACAGGGAGTTTGGTGGTTGCCAATATATGGGCTCCAGGCTCTAGGGAAACAGCAGAGTTAATGGCAGATGTGAGTGAAGCTAAAACCAAGGATTATCTCAAATAGTATTATATTTCACAGAGATACGTTTATTATGTTTCAGCGTATTTTCAAAGGTCTAGAGCAGTGGATGTGCCTAATAACACACATTTTAAAACACATATATGGAGGATCATGAGACTTTATAACAAATTAAATGGTTTTCCCAAAAGAAAAAATAGAAAGCCATTGAATTCCATATTCTAGCCTCAAGAATTTTTAAACTTACGCAGGACAGAAATGCAGGTACCAAAATGTATCCTATCTCTCTTTAATGAAAGAATGTGTCCATTGATTCCTCAAAGCCTTGAAACAAATGCTGGACTTTTACAGCTTTATGTAGAAAGAACAGGCTCAGGTCTGTAGGAAAGTGAAAAAAAAAAAGAAGAGAGAGTAGGTAGTTTCTACAATCCATTCGTCCTGCAATTTCTGCTGATGTCACTGCCCTTCTCTTTAAACTACCTTGAATTTAGTAAAAGAAAAGATACCCTCAGAGTTAAATCAAGTCACATGAAAAGGAAACCACAGTAGATGTCTTTGTCTTCATGTTTTACCTACCTGTGTACTATTAGCAGCAGCTTGGTGTCTACTGTGCTTTGTGCAATGCTCTTCAAGGAGCAGAGCTGGAGAGAGCTGGATCCAAGAACTGGGTGGCCAGTGAGAACCTCTTGCCTCTTAGGGCCTGGAACCATAGCTTGGTTTCATAAGAGATACCCTTAATACCCAGCCCAGACACACCATATCATCTCAGATTCATCTACCTCCCAATAGCCCTGGCACCTCCTAGGTCACAGTCTTGTTCCATCATATTTGAAAACTGTCCCAACCCCTGAAGCATTAGACATGGCTCGGCAGCCTGGGCCTGCCTCAGCACATACCATCTCCTGGATTCCAGGAGGAGAGCCGTCTGTCCTGCCAGGATTGCCACACTCTCTTTGCAGAGATCTCCAAGCTGTCATGAAAGTCGTCCCACAGATCTCTGCCAGGTGGGGAATCTGCTCACTGGGAAGACAGCACAGTTGTCTTTCTGGCCTAGGACATCCCCAAGCTAAGCAATGTTTTGCTAGTGAAGCAAGGATGTGAATCTAGAACTTGTCAAACAGTTTGTCTCTCTGCTTATTCACTTGGATTTAGGTGAAATCTGAACTTCTGAATTTTCAATTAATATTTATGGCACAATTTAATACACATTTAGTAATGTAAAGAATCTGATTGAAAGATGTGGTTTGCACATAAGCCCCACCAGAAACTCATTTACTAACAGAATCCAACCCTAAGTAAAATAAACAGCTTTGCTTTCTACTGACATTTTATAACCACCTTAAGGGAAAGGTGGAGAGGGGAATTGGGTTTCCATGTGGATTTAATTCAAGAACTTCCCGAGAAAGTGCTCGAAGGCAGTACAGTAGTGAGCCAACTTTCTTCTGTTAAGTCACAAAAAAATAGATTGTACCAAATAGAGGGGATCAACCACAGCTGCAAAGAGGAAATTTAGAATTATCATCATACCAGTATCAGAAGGTCCTTTATGTTTATAGCTTCATAAAAGTTCACAGTTAGAGTATTTGCTGCCAACTAATAAAAAAGTAATGAAAAATTTTGCAGATTTTTTTTGTGTAGACAGCAGTTACCTAATCCCCAAATCCTGATGAATTCATATATTCAAAATATTTAAAAGGCAAAATACACCCAAGAATTTATTTGAGATCCCTTTAAAGGCATGGGTCTTAACCTCATTAACAGATGAGAAACAACTATATTGTTTGGCTGTACATCAATATGTGTTTGAAAATAAATTTGGGGCCTTTATGGCCCAAACATTCGAAAAACCGTAATTAAGCAATGACACCCCAGGGTAGATGTTATTAGGTAAAAATGAAGGCCTTGCCCCTGTAATGCCCCTTGATGTGTGTTATTACCCAGGAACCCCCCCGGCTTCCATGTCTTTTTGTGATTATAAAGAAGGTCTCTTTTACATTTATTTTTTTTTAATGAATTCTAACAAGAGGACTTTTGTGTTTATTGTACTAAACACTTCCATCTATTTGTGGGAAAGTAGTTCCATTGGAAGGGCAGAAGGAGGCAAATGAAAAGCAAGCTCTTGAAAATATTTTTTCTGCTATTTTTGGTGCTGAGTTTTTTCTCCCTAGTGTATTTTTAATGCGAAAGTGCAGACACCTTCTGTGTGCTTCATAAGTTTCTCCGTGTTTCCCTTCCTGTTCACATCAGTCTCTGAGCCCTGCGCCATCCGCTGGCCTGGTCCGTCTAGTAAGCTTTAGCCTCAAACAGATTGCCTTTAACCTTTACTTTTCATTAGAGAGCACAAAGCAGGAGGCAGTGGCGGAGGAGGGGAATTAAAACTGGAGGTGTTTCAAGCGTCTGTACTATATTATGCCACTATATGAAAAAGTCACATAGTTTAAAATGAAAGGTGAAGTATGGTGCTTGTGATCTGGCATTAAAATTCATTGCCGTGTAGAGCTCATAAAAATCTGTATATAAATGCTGCTGTTGTTATTTATGAATAATAATTGTATGATAATGCTTCCTCTTTAGTTAATTATTTGTGTGGAGGACTAAGTACATTTAGCTATTATTATTGTTTATAAAATCTGTACGTTTATTGAGTGCCATGTGCCAGTCTCAACATACTTTACATATACCATCTCAGTTAATCGTCCCAATAACTAACATATATACAAACATGAGTTATAGTTGGTAACTGATCCTAAGTCATAGAGCTAGTGAGTAATGAGGAGAGATTCCTGCCCAGGTCAGTCAGATCAAGAGTCCAATATCTTAACTAGTTCACTCCATAAATCATTGCCATCTCTAGACCCATGTTAAATAAGTAAATAAAGGGTAGCCATTTACAGCTGAAGAAATCATGACTGAAAGAAAACAATTAACTTATAAATGTCACATAGTTATCCAGCAGTGGACCAGGGAAAGGAAAGCAGACATTTCTGAATATGGCTCACTGCCTTAACCACAAAACCACGTAGTCTGAACTCTTTTTGATGATCCTTTCTTTGGGAGTGGTTATTAACATTGGAAAGCTTGAACAACCATGATGGAAGTCTAGATTAGCACCAATTGCACTTTTTTATTAACAAAAATATAAGCTTACCCATGAGAGCTACTGCCTGGGAGGTATGAAAGAAATATCCAGACAGAGGATCAAAATAAAACAAACTCAATTTAAAAGCCCTCCTTTTGCCATAAATTCAGTGTGCTAGAGGTCAAATCAGACCCCTGTGTGCAAATGAAGTAGAGTACATCTCTCTCTTAGCACAGATGTTTTACCTTCCTCTGACAACCACTTTTTTTCTTGGTAACAGGATTCTATTATATACAAAATGGAAATGCTACCAGCTCAAATTTTTTGCAAATTTTCAGAGCTTTTGTACATTCTTTTTCCAGGGACCATGTGAATCAAGTAGGAACAGAACCAACCAACCAACCACACACACACACACACACACATGCATACAGACACACACTCCCCAAAACAGACAAAACAAAAAGCTCCCCTGAGCCCTCCTCCTGGTCCCCACCCTGCTGCTTGCATGCTGTCCTGCTGAGATAGATTTCAGGAGGGCAAACCACATAAGTACCCTTGGACTGGCCCATTGTTCTGATTTTGCAGGTGTGTCATTTTTTACCCAAGCACAGTTGCCAAGCACCAGTGAGATGCCCTGGTACCAAACCCACCCCGCTCAGTCTGCAGCCGCCCTGCGTGTCCCCTCGGTCCCAGCCATTCCATCATCTCGCGTGGAACTGCCTGGAGCTGTTTGTTGAACTGCTTCATGTTACTCCTTGACTGGGAGAGAGACAAATGTTCCATATTATCTTTAATTTCCATAAAATTGTTTTAATCTTTGCTTTATAATAAATGTATAACGGTGCCCTCGGGGAATCTCTGTTTTGTATTATAGGTGTCTCCATTGGAGTTATATGCAAGATAGAACTGCTTAGCGTTTGCCTTTCACCCAAAGGACTCAAAGATACTTTGAAACAAAAGATTCCTCTGGGAATCATCCATAAGCATAAAATGGAAAATTTCCTTTCCCCTAATATGCCTCCATTCGACCTCCCCATCCTGGAGACATGATTATTAGTCAAATCAGATCAGTAACAAAAGCAGCGGGAGCTGAAAGATATTTTCCCTCTTTCTGACTGTCCCAGCTTTTGGTGTAATGTTTATATATATATATGTGTGTGTGTGTGTGTGTGTGTGTGTGTGTGTATAATATATATATATATATATATATATATATATATATATATATATATATATATATTATACACACACATACATCATTATAAATATAGAATATATAAACATAGTCATAAAATATAATTAATTAGCTAAACTGAAAGCCTTTGCCAGTGTGTCCATTTTAAACTTTTTAGCTCTAGTGGTTCTTTAATATACCAGCTTGATGAAAAAGGAAAAGGGGAGGGGGCGGGAATGGGGAAGGTCCCATGAATACATTTTTGGCATTTTGTTTATTATCATTTTATCTAGTCTAGGGGTAAATGGATGGACTTGTCAGCAGAAATCTCTTGGTGAAGTAAATAAAGAATCTTAATAGGCAAGGAGAATAGAACTAACGGCAAATTGCTCACAAAGAGATCTAATTTATTGGTTTCTTTTTCACGGAGAGTCTGTTCTGGATTCTGGCTCTGCCAGAAGAAACAGCTGACGTGAATCCAAATGCAGAGAAAGCGCTCTATCTGAGAGAAAAGGGGAAAATGCAGAAAGATTCTCTGCGTAGTTTCACCCCAGCTTCTTCCAAAAGTTAGCTGCCTTATTACTGTTGTGGTGTCTCTATGTAAAGCTAATGCCTGGAAGGTCCCCTCTATTTTTATTTTCTGGTCTCTGTTAATAAGCCCATGCTGCATTCATGAAAGAAAAATATTGAACCTGGCCACACCAGTTATAATATTATGGCTATTTGGGTTTAAGCATATTGAAGATACCAACAAGGGCTCCTCAGTTATTAATATTTTTTCAGGTTAAAAGGCAGCAATAAATCATAAAGAGCATTTCCAAGCAGTAGCACTTTCATAGAAAATTGCTTGCTATTTAAACAAAATATTTGCTCTTCATCTCAGGAAAATATGTGGATGCTTCTGGACAAGGAGCTATTTTACCTACTCTCTGCCTCCTATAATTAGCCCCATCTTACTTGAAAAAACATTTATTTGCTTGTGTGGATCACAGCAAAATATGGGACTCAAGTTTGCTTTGGCCAAATGGGCAGTCCCTTCAGTAGCCTATGTTTTTCCACAGAGTACAGGGCCCTGAATTTAAATATCTGTCCTTCTGTATCCATTCTTCTGAGAGGACTGAAGACCTCTGGGTGGCTCTTTTCAGGGCATGGATGAAACAGGATAAACAGAGAGGGAGTTTTGATCCAATAGACATGGGTAGGAAATTCTTCCCACTACTTGTCAATATAGAATCACCTTCACTTCTGAACTTAGGAAAATTCCTCTCCCATGAGCCCTGAGCCCAGAGGTCTGCTCAGGAAGGGGCCATTTATCTCCAAAAGTTGGCTTATTTACATCTTTGGACAGGAGTTGGGAAGAGAAGGTCACACAGATATTAAGCTATCTTTCTTTCCTCCTGGATTAGACTTGCAGGTTAGCAGGAAGAAATGGATATTCTAGACTTGCATTGTGCTCATTTGACCTTCTCCGTTTCATTACAGTCTCTTAAAGAGGCCAACAAATTTGACTAACTACATCTCAGTAATCACATAGCTCACGATGGTTTCTTGTTATTCATTTACACTGGAAAGAAAACATAATCATGAATATCTGTTTAAATATTCCCTTTGGCCAAAAAAAACTGTGTCAGTGGCAGATGTGATCTGGACCATAGGTGAAAAACAAACGAACCCACCTTCTTCTAGGCAGATTGCAGTGCCAATTTCATATTCTGAGTTAAACATGTTCTTTTCTCTCTTGAAAATAAGTTCCTAAAAAGAGTTCCTGGCATTCCAAGTAATGATTGTAAATCTACCAAGTTAATTTATGAACCAATAAAGTCCTGTCAAGTCTCCTTCTCATCTTCTAGAAAACAGGTCTGCAGAAAGGGGGAAAAAAAGACCAACTAGTTACTAAGGAAATATATTCTTGCTTCTCATATATTCCTCTTAAGCCTTGCTTTGGAGTCAGCTTCTGTGCACTGTGGAATATGGAAATCCCTACAAACACAGAAGGCATTTGGAGTGATAATGGTCTACACTGTTTGATAGTAAGGCAGTAAGGAAATTAACAATAAATGCATCATTATTATATCCAAACTGCCATCAGATTAAATTCAAAACTCTAAATGAAAAGCTGAGGCACATAACATAAAATCAAGGCTGTTACAAGGAGACAGTATTTAAGATGCCCCCCCTTTTCTCCTCAGTAAACACCTTATAAATTTGTCTGAAATTTTCAAATTTTGCAGTAATTGAGGCTCCTTGCCTGTTCATTTGAGTTTTGGTGTGAAAATATATCAAATCGTAACACACAAAAAGCTGCTCTCTCAAGCCACATTTCATAACATGATTTCATCAGATGGTCTTAATTTTCTGCATGACATTATCTCTCAAGCTGACATAAGACTGGGCTGTGATATTTGCATACTCAAGACAGAACCATGTAGCTTAACTCTGTTTCTGCTTGTGTGGGAATTTGGAGCATTTTTACTTTGAGGAATCAAACAAATAAACCTTCCAAAAATAAAAAGATTTCCTCTACTCTTTGAACAACTTCTTGCCTTTTAACGAAAGAAACACTCTGGGTTTTTTTAAACAATGCTGTAGTATCTGAATCAGTTGTCTCAGTGTATGTGAGGTGTATATATCTCTTGCAGGTCTTTGAAGTCCAGACCAATTAGTCAAGGAGACTTGACTATTTCACTTGGCTAGTATCCATATAATTGTAAATGTGCAAAAAGAAGGAGGTGTTTTTATAGACAGAAAGACTTAATACTTTAAATCTTGCAATGCAGACAAAATTTATCATTAACCTTGGAGTCAGAACACCTAGCCCTTGGCTCCCTTATTTGCCAGCTCTGACTGGGCAAGTCACCTAGCCCTGTGTCAACATCTCCTAATATGTACATTCACTTTTCATTAAACACATATTTCTTGAGTGCTCACAACGTACTCAGTGCCATTTGGGGTACTATAAATTTGAAAATATCCATTAATTAGTCTAGAAATATAGAAGGTTAAAATTGGAAGGGAATCTAAATCCAGTCTACTATAGAGATGAAGGAAATGAGACCAGCTTGGGTCACTGATCCATTCAGAATACAATGCAGTGGAAGTGGTGGGGGAGAATTGGAACTCAGTTCTCCTGCCCTGAATTCCATCCTCTTCCTAACACGTATCTCCCATGCCGCTCTTACAATGTTCATAACCAGATAAGAAGACTGCAAAAATATTATTACTTGGAGACAAGGATAGTCATCCCCTCCCTTAATTATCGAAGTTCAATCAACAAAAACTGTTCTTTTGTTTGTTTGTTTGATTGGTTGGTTGGTTGGATGGTTGTTTGGTTGGTTGGTTGGTTGGTTCTTTGTTTTAATGAAAAGAGAGGTGGTGTACTGGATTGTTTCTGATAAGCATAGATCCTATCAGAGTCATGGCATAGTAGGTACATAATAAGAATTGTGGTTACAGCACATTGAACTGAATATGTTGTTTTCAAGGTCACCAGTGACCTCCATATTTCCAAAACCACTGATGCATTTTCCTTCATCTCTCATTAACACATGACATAGCTGATTACCCTCTCCTTGAAAGATATTCTTCAAGTGGCTGCTAAGGAGATACCACGTGGATCAGCTTCTCTCTCAATGGCCATGCCTTTCCGCCTCCTTTTGGGGTCCTCCTCTCTTCCTTACCTCTGATCCAAGAGTGCTACAGGCTCATCCCTCACAGCTGTTCCCCTCCTTCTCAATACTCATTCCTACTGTGAGTATATCCAGTCAATCCCACAGCTTTGAATACCATCTACATGCCAACAGTGACCTGGTATGTATCTTCAGACCTAACCCTCTTCTCTGATTTTCAGATGATAAGTCAACCTGCCTACTCATTATCTCCACTTAGATGTTTAATACACATTTGTATCCGTTAAGAATGCTTTCGCCTATGAGTAACAGAAAGCTTGATTGACGTGGGCTTAAACAGACAGGTGTATTTATGTCACATGGTCCAGGGCAGGTATTGGTGCTCTGTGGCAATATCAAGAACTCACTCTCTTCTATCTTGCAGCTCTACCATTTTATGGTGCATATTTGGCTCTATCGGCTGCTGCAACTCAAGTATCCTCTCTGCGTTGCAGGAATTAGAGGGAAAGGCCAAAAATACAAAGGAAAAAAAGCCTTCTCCTCATGAGGCTAGGCCTTGTTTTATCTTCTTTTTATCCAGGGGGTTTAGCCAGGCACACCTACCTACATCTTACTAGCCAGAACTCTTATCACATAGAGCCTGGGAATTGGAGTGTTTTGTTTTTCAGTTTCTATTCCAAAGGAAAGAAGGAAGAAGGGATTGAAAGGGTGTTGACTGAGGCAAAGTACATCATCTGCAATAGCACTTCACGCTCAAAATGTACTCCGCATATGAGTAGGCAGCCCTGTATTTTTCAGACTCAGACTAAAAACTTTGTCTCATTGGCTTCTCTCTTCCTCCCCTACCACACGTCAAACTCAACAGCAAATCCCTGTAGCTCTACCTGCAAAATATATACAGACTCTGACCATTTGGCACCACCCCTTCCCTTCCCCCCTTAGTCCACAACTCCATCTCCTCCTGCTTAAATTATTACAAAACCCTCCTAACTGGTCTCCCTGCATCCTTGCTTTCTTCCTGCAGTTTATTCTCTACTCAGAGACCAAGTGATCCTTTTAAAACCTGTGGGTTCATGTCACTTTTTGCTCAGAATCCTCCCGTGACTTCTGCCTCATTCAATATCAAATTCCAGCTCCTCACAAACAACCTACAATGACCGCCTTGTTCTTGACCCAGCTCCTTTTGGATCTTCCTCTGCTCCACCCACACGGGTCTTCCTGTGGTTCTTCCAGCATTCCCCTGCATTCTCCTGCCTTGGGGCCTTTGCAGGGCTCCCTCTGCATGACTTCCACATGTCTGCAGTTCTCACTCCTCCACTTCCTTCGGGTCCCTAACATTAGGTTAAATGTCATGTTAACACAGAAGATTTTCCTGAACCCCTTCTATAAAGTAGCAACCTCATTCAACGCCATCTCTTTTTGTCTCTTTATATTGTTTTAATTTTCTTTGGGACCACAAGATACATATTTGTGTGTGTGTGTCAATTTCTTGCTCCCTCAGCTAGAACATGCCTCCAAGATACTGGGGACTTTATTTCACTAACTGCCTACACATAGTAGTCCCTCAGTATGCACAAGCAAATTAATCCTTACCAGGTGTCAGAACAATGCTAGGTATACCGTATGCATTACCTGATTTAATCTTCACATCCCTGTGAGGTAGGTACCATAGTATCCTCATTTTAAAATAGATCAACTGGAGGTTCAGAGAATCTTGCAAATTACCCAAGATCTCACAGTGAACAAGTGGCAAAACCAGGACTTGACTGTATATATATCTGACTCCAAAGCCCAATCTTTTAACCCCACCCTTCATTGCCTTTCAATAAATATTGAAAGAATGATTGATATATTTACAGAAAAACAGAAGCTTAACTGAATTTTCCTTGTTCCCTGGAGCTTTACACAGTTTAATTCCATTTGCATTGGATACTCAATTGTAGTCTTTTGTTTTCATTGTTTTCTAATTTTTAGAAGGAGAATTCACAAGCCTCAGAAATCCTCTAAAAGGAGCCTCTGGAATGGCCCTACTCATCACCTCCCGTGGAGGACTGGTCTTATTAAAAGAGAATAAAATAGTATTAGCACTATCTAAACAAATGGACTAGGGTAGAGGGAATGGAGACATATTTGTAAGATTGCCTGTTTATTTCAAATTCTCATTTTGTAATTTAGCTGGTTGCCTGGATTTCTTGTGAGAAACTTGAAGGGAATTCTAAGCAATGTTGAAGAATCTACTCCTCAGGAAATGTTAATAATAGAATTGATAAATTTTGTAAATTGGCATGAGATCTAGACTTCAGAGAAATTAGGCTAAATTTATTTAACAAATGTTTTTATTAAAATAGAAAGTCAATTCTATTGGACTTAGATACATATTTTCTAGGACAGTAGCTGATAGAGAAAATTTGTGAAGAAATTTGGCATTCATGAGTTAAATCTGTCTGCAGCATGGGCTAGGAAAGTTAATAATCCAAACTGCTGTGTTGGTTTGTGTGTATAAATGCGTGCATGTCTACCATGTATTTGAAGCGGTAGTTTATCTGGGTCAGCCAAACAGGGCTGTTCTTGGTCAGACCTTCGATACTTTGACTTTTTTATCTGGTCTAACAAATATAAGCTGCTCCCTATCAGAAAACCAGACTAATGAATGTGATTGGGT
Organism: Balaenoptera physalus; assembly: GCF_965194825.1. Lineage (NCBI taxonomy): Eukaryota > Metazoa > Chordata > Mammalia > Artiodactyla > Balaenopteridae > Balaenoptera > Balaenoptera physalus. The sequence goes on from NC_138882.1 coordinate 119,274,936, forward strand.
TCACCCCATTCTGGCATCTTAACAACATCTGAATTAATTTTTAACTCAATGCTTTAAAGAAGAAATGCAGAGTGGAGAGTTAGAAAGACCATGAAGAAACTATAAATTTATGAACCTTTCAACTTAAATAGATAAATACATAGAGCAAATTCCCATAGAAGAGAAAGTATATAGCTCCTAGGTGCCTCTGACATTATCTAACTAGCCCCCAGGCTGTCATTTTGTTGGTTGGTCATTTAATGCAGATGGTTTCCCTACACAACTCTCGCTGCCCAGCTTCTAGTTCCTGATATTATTGACTTGCTGACTCCTTACTCTTTCACAGTGGAATGGCTGAGAAGTTACTATAAGCCAAAGTAGTTTATATAAATATTAGCTAAATTTAGACCCTCTGAGATAGGGGTTATTATTATCTTCTGGCACATAGTAGGCACTCAGAAAATATTGAGGAAATTGAAGCACAGAGAGATTAGGTAACCACCCAAGATCACTCAGCTAGGAAGTGGAAAGCCTCACTAAAACCCAGGTAGTCTGGCTCCAGAGCTTGGGTTCATCACTGCCGTGCAATTCTACGCCTGCAAATTTCAGAGAAATCTGGCAATTACCCAGCAGCCAGTGCTGCTAGGTCACTAAAGTGTACAAATCTGCTGCAGCTACACAGAGTTCATCCCTTGCATGATTGCTGAACTACCATTTAGAAGGAGGTTCTAGACCGGAGTCCAGAGACCTGGTTTCAAGTAACAACTTTGCCACAGACTAGATTCATGACACAGGACAAGTTATCACCCTCGACTCTTTAGTTTCCTCAGCTATAAAATGAGGGAGAGAGACACTAGATGATTTTATGGTCCCCTTCAGCTATAACATTTTATGAGTCTGCTTCCTCTATTATCTATTGCTTTTTAAAAGTTATAGCAATTGGCTTCTGAACCAATCTGAGCACCACAAAAGCGATGGATGATACTTTGCAGGGATATTGAAGTGACTGCCTGTGTCACTGTCCATGACCACTTCCAGGGACTCAATGTCTAGAGTGGAAGCAAATATAAACAAATGATGCTCTAGTGCGTAAGTGGACCAGCACAGGCTTCCTACCCAAGGAGGGTTTGTGCAAGAGGAAGTCACTTAAAGGGGAGCCACTGTAAATGGGAACCAGATTTTCATAGGAACATTCTATTGAAACTTCATATTGAAAAAGAATCTAAAATGTATGAAAATAAGTGTAGTATTTTATCTTATAATAACACAGCTTCATGCCACTGCCAACATGAGACCAAAGCGTGTGATTTATCAATGTGCCGCCCAATAACATTAAAGACTGATGTTAAACACTAAAATAAAAAAAAAAACCTCACAGTTTAAATTATGTTTCCAACTAGTTTTAATTCTTTAAATAAGCAAGGAATGAATCAAATGTTAACTGTTGAGGTGATATTTTTCCAAAAATTTTATGATAGCCTGACTGGACAACTTTTATTTCAAATTTGACCCTCTAAGTGATCATAAAAAACAACATTTTATGCAATATTCAGGAACCTTCAGTTTTCCTGCACACCTTTATTAATCCTTAAATACTAGTATCATTCCCATTTGAGGTTCCATTTACTATTCTCCTCCCTTTCTCTTCTTTAATTGCTAACTGATTTATTTTTACAAGATTTTCATCTGTCACTGGTTTTGCTGGTCATTCAGAGAGTTATTCAACATTGTTGTCAGCCACTTTATTTTTTCAAGATTTTCTGTTTCACTGCATAATGTGTTTGTTGTGTTTGCCTCCTGTGTAACAACATTTGACAGTTTGTGAAATGCTGACCAATAGAAGCTTTGGTTTGTCTAGAAGGGAGAGATCCTGGTCTAAGCTTGGTAAGGGTATTTGTGTGAGAATTAAATACAACTGTTCAGTGTTCGGTACATTAGAGAATATTTTCATATTACGTCAAATTTTGCTTCCCTGTGCAACCTCATAACTGCAAGTACTCTGACGTGAATACTTAGATATCAAAGATATTCAGTATAATGCAATAATTACGGCAACCCTATTTAATTAGATTTACAGACACACACATCTCATTGATTTGCTTTTACTTGAACACTTAAGTGTTCACTCTTATAAGAGTGTTATACTCTTACACATATTCACAGGGCTGGGTTTTCTTTAATCAAGTAAGTGATTATTTAGTTTCATGCCTAAAAGTCTTGTATGTGCACCTTTTTTGGAATGACAAGGAAGGTAAGTCTTAGATGTCCCATGTTGCAAAGTGAACTTCAGAAAGCCTCTTTGTCGTGCACCCCCGACCTAAAACTAAAAATGCCTACATATTTTTATTACATATTTAAGTAAAGAGTATTTATTTAAAATATAATTAAGGTTACTGACACATTTTTTTTCTTTCAAGCGACAGATATTCCTTTATCCTCTTAGCAATGATGTGAATGCCAGATGTTTGCTTACTGCTCATTCACCACCCTTCTCCTGTGCTGATCTGTCCCACAGGGAACTACATTTCCCAGGGTCCCTTGCCAACTAATTATGAGGTAGTTTCAGCCAATGGGAGGGACTGGAAGAAACCTGGATTGTGGGAAGAAGAGATGAGGGAAGAAGTTGGGGTATTTCTCCCTCTGATGCCTTCTAAGGTGGCATCTCTGGCTGTGGCTCTATCTCCTCCTTTGCTCCAGCTTCTACCTGACAGCCCTCACCCCTGATTCCAGCTCCTGCTCAGGCACCCTCTCCATGGTTCTAGCCTCAACCGGTCGTCAGCAGCTTTAGGTCTAAGACCATCAGATTTCTTGTCTCCTCCAGCCCTTAGGGTGATCATGGCTTCCTGTTGTTGATAACTTCTGGGTTGACTCACTAATCCTCTTTTCTGGCTTCTCAGCTCTTCTATCATTTGAATAACCAATTCCTTGTATTAAATTCTCTCAAAACACCTACGGTGGTTTTGATTTTCTTGACTTGATCCCTGAGTAATATGATACATACACAAGTAGATACTAGTGAACTAATATATAATATAGGCTAACTCCTGGCTCAAAAGCACTTCATGAAAATTTCCCATCCAAGATTGTTGTGCTTTAAATAGTCTGTATAGTTGCTCAAACATGCAAGGGTTATTTACAAATTTTCAATGAAATGGGAATTATCTCTGGCATGCATTGTACAAGATGAAAATGTACTTATTAAGGGCAAAAGTCACTTCCTGATTTTCCCAGGAAATATGTTGTCACTTCTCTCATTATGTCATCTTTCCAATCCTCTATTTCAGCTCTGATTTCATTGTACTAGAGCAGCAGTTCTCAACCTTGGCACTGTTGACATTTTGGGTTGAATAATTGCTTGTTGAGATGGGAGAAGGGACACTGTCCTGTGCATTTTAAGATGTTTATCAGCATCTCTGACCGCTACCTACTAGATTCCAGTAGCAATCCCGCATCCCACCTAGCTGTAATAGCCAGAAATATCTCCAGATGTTATTAAATGTCCCCTGGTGGGAGGGGAAAAGGCAAAGCCATCCCTAGTTGAGGACCAATGTACTATAGTTATTAGTTTACAAATAGATTCCTTGTCTAGATTATAAGTTCCTTTATGAAGAAATAAAAAGTTGAACATATTCTTCATTTGACTAGAGCAATTCAAAACTTTACTTAAAACTTAGTATAACTACACACTCAAAACTTTGATCAATGTATTCATGAATTAATAATTTAAAGTATTAATAGTCATATGGATTGATTATATCATCTTAGCTTTCCTCACAGAAATTATAAGGGAGATAAAATATACACAGTTATGTATATACTTAAGGTAAAAATTAGGAACCTTAAGGGCAATTTTTATTAATGTTAAAACTAAATCAGTTCCAGGAGGAATGGTATAATAACGAACACATTGTTTTATACTATATTCAAGAGGGTCACAAAAATTATTCTGACATGAGCCTTACAACAATCTCTGTGGTACATAAAAGAAATATCACTATTTTAAAAATGAGGGGTCCAGTGGTTAAGACTCTGTGCTTCCACTGCATCCCCTGCAGGGGGCATGGGTTCGATCCCTGGTCAGGGAACTAAGACTCCACATGTTGCGCAGCACGCACCACCCCCCCAAAAAAAAAAAAAATTCATTTGGGCTTCCCTGGTGGTGCAGTGGTTGGGAGTCTGCCTGCCAATGCGGGGGACATGGGTTCGGGCCCTGGTCTGGGAGGATCCCACATGCCGCGGAGCGGCTGGGCCCGTGAGCCACAACTACTGAGCCTGCGCGTCTGGAGCCTGTGCTCCACAACGAGAGGCCGCAATAGTGAGAGGCCCGCGCACTGTGATGAAGAGTGGCCCCCGCTCGTCGCAACTAGAGAAAGCCCTCGCACAGAAACGAAGACCCAACACAGCCATAAATAAATAAATAATAAATTTTAAAAAATAAATAAATAAATAAATAAAATAAAAAAAATAAAAATGAGGAAACCAGGGCTCAGAGGGTGAAGTGACCTTCCCAAGCTCTCATATGTGAGTGTGTGACAGCTAGGACTTGGGGAAGTCTCCTGCCTTTACCCCCATCCCCTTCAGCGCTCTTCTCAAAATGCAGAGCTGCCTGGGTTTGTGTCCTCTTGACTTTCTCTCCTTCCTGGGCTTGAAGGACACACTGTCCTCTAGCTCTCCATCATCCTCTCTACCTTTTCAGGCCCCATCCTTTGCTGCCATCTCTGCTTGGGTCTGCACACTGCCTGCTTCTCTTCTGACTGCACGTGCTTCTTCTAGGTCATCTTCTTATGTCAATCACTACATTCATGACTCCTGAGCATGGAAACTCTGTAGCCAAATGCTTGGCTTCAAAGCCTGGCTCTCCCACCACTTAGTTTGCTGCCTTGGGAATTCTGTAACTTCTTTATACATCAGTTTCCTCACCTGTAAAATGATGATTGAAAATAGGACCTACCTCATAGGGGAGCTGCAAGGACTACAGTAGCATAATTCACATATAGGGCTTAGAAAAGTGCCTGGAATGTTATAAGAGCTCGATACATATTAATACATACTAACAAATTAAATAAAACAAAGCATATATGCCTCATATCCCTTGGTTGTCTCTCTCCTCAGTTCTGAACCCAGAGCAGTAGAGGAGGTGGAGAATGGAAGCAGCCCATGGGCCAGTGAAATACAGACATCAGGAAACAGATAATAAATGAAGAAAGAACTCCAGAAACTTCTTCACTGACTCACCCAGAAGCAGTGTCTCTCTCCCTCTGCTTCTCTCTCTAACATGCTGCTATTGCTGTACTTAACACCCTGCATTGTAACTCGTGTTTAGATTGCCTTGCCCTTCTAACCTGTGAGACCCTTAATTCAGTTCATAGGTCATAGTCATCCCTCTATCCTTGGCACCTAGCAAAGTGCCTGACATGTCGTTAGTACTTAACAAACCTCTGTTGAATGAAAGAATGAACGACCTGGTGAATGAGTATGGATAGCTCTTAGAAATGCATCCTAGGGAAAGGAAACAGTGGATCATAGGGCCAAGCTTGGATCAGTGCCTGTGACTGTCAGAATTCTGTAGCCATGACTGAGAAGACCACTCAACAACCAGTTTCTTCCCCCTTGGAAACACTCATACGCTAGCTACTGCTTTAGAACTTTGGCAAAATTGTGGCCTGGGTCACAGCCTTTTGATCTCCAACTTTTTCAGAAAACTTTATTATTAATTATTATTATTATTATTATTGTTTTATTTTAGTACTTCTGTTACACACCAGTTTTCCTTCTCTGCTCCTGATGTTTCCTAGTATTTCACAACCATAATGTGATGTCTTGCCTCTGTGTGGCATAAAAGACTTTGTAATTGCATCAGCTAAGTGCAGTAATGCCCAGAGGCAGAAGGTGGACCCAGATGCCCTCAGAGAATTCCTTTTAGCATTAAAAGTCCCTGAGGTGCATCCTGACATCAGTACTTCTGCATTTGCTACACTTCTGTTGACCAGAGTTTAGTGGTTAAGATCATTGCTAAACAAGGACTGCAGAGAGAAAAAGTTGGGGGGGGGGGCAGGTAACATATTGGTGGATGTCATACAAAGTGACAAGGAAGGAACTGGAGAAAAAAACAAAAAAAAAGTCTGTTTGTGTCCTGGCTGGATGAGGAACAAGGAGAGAAGAGGAGGGAAGGGACCCAGCAAAGATATTTCAATCAATTTTCTCCACAAATAAACAATTTCATTGTTAATAAAAAAAGGTTTCTTTTGATGATGGCCAGCTAAAGTGCACATTCTCTACAGTAAAGTAGCTTTTAAAGCAAATTTAAGGGTTTAGAAGGGTCTAAGAGAGTTTATAACGAGCTGCCTTCTGCTTTTACGCCTCGTTAGCATTACCATCCTCAAAATCCTCCCCTCTCCCCAACACAAGGGAAGAGCAAATTTTCATTGGTCTGGATTCGTGCTGAGTGATGACTTTTTTGGCGTCCGAACCAGAGCTCAGTCTACCAGTTCAATTTCAGGTTCACAGATCTGGGAGTGATGTTTTGGCTACTGACTTAAATGTGTTAATTTTTTAACACTCACCAGGTCGCCTTTTGAAGTTAACACCCTTTTAGGGAAAGTAAGGGAAATTCACACCTCTTCAAAAGCAACGGTTTTCAGAAGATTTACAAGAGTGTAGTGTATGTAGATCCATGTTGAAGCTCATCGCTTGGAAAAAGCATTAAAAGTTTGCTCTGGAAAAATTTTTTTTGAAGATCACATATATAAAGAATGAGTTTATTTATTTGTTAAAAATATTTATGAAGGACACAGCATAAGATGTTCCTGTGCTGGAAATTGTGGTGGGGATACAAAAGTTACTTCTCTTCTCAAGGAACCTGAGGTCTCGGTAGAGTCATTGTACTTTTATACACACTGTCTGTCTTCTCCACCAGATTCCTGCAGGCAGACTTCTCTTAAACTCCTCTATTTTATCTATTTTTTAAAATCTCTAGCCCTAGCCCAGAGCATCTCAAGAATACACTTAATAACTGTTGTTGATTGCCACTCCAAAGTCCTGAGAAATTTAGGAAATTTGTTTTCTATCCTTGTGTTCATACTTGTTCTGGTCAATAAGTCAAAAGCTACCATGCAGGCCAACAAGCACATGAAAAGATGCCCAGCATCACTAATTATCAGGGAAATGCAAGTCAAAACCACAATGAGATACCAACTCATAACCATTAGGATATCTACTATCAAAAAAGAAAAAGAAAAAAGAACAGAAAACTGTTAGTATTGGCAAGGATATAAAGAAATTGGAACCCTTGTGCACTGTTGGTAGAAATTTAAAATAGTGCCACTTCCATGGAAAACGGTAGGACAGTTCCTCAGAAAAATTAAAAATAGAATTACCATATAATCCAGCCATTTCATGTCTGTGTATATACCCAATAGAAGTGAAAGCAGAGACTCAAACAGATATTTATATACCCATGTTCATAGCAGCATTATTCGCAATAGCCAAAGGTGAAAGCAACTCAACTGTCCATCAGTAGATGAATGGATAAGCAGTGTATGATATATACATACAAAGGAATATTATTCAGCCTTAAAAAGAAGGGAAATTCTGATACATATTGCAACATGGATGAACGCTGAGGACATTAACGCTGAGTGAAATAAGCCAGTCACAAAAAGACCATGTATGATTCCACTTATATGTGGTACCTAGAGTAGTCAAATTCATAGAGACAGGAAGTAGAATGGTGGTTGTCAGAGCCTGGGGGAAGAGGGAGACGGTTAATGGGTACAAACTCTCAGTTTTGCAAGATGAAAGGGTTCTAGGGTTTGGTTCCGCAAAAATATGAATACTTAACACTACTGAATTGTATACTTAAAAATGGTTAGGATGGCAAATTTCACATTATGTTTATCTTACCACAATTTAAAAAAAAGATATCATCCAAAATAATGAATGAAGCAGTTACGTAGGTGAAATGCAGAAGAGTGTCCTAATTCCCTCTGGATTCTTCTATGTGAATGAAGTAGGTCACAAATATAATATCGCTCTGATTTTTATGAGCTGCAATATTGGAATTGTATCAATTTCAGAGTCCATTGACTTTTGATAACCAGGGTGGTTAGTGACATACAGTAGACTCTTTGTGTCGATAGCGTGCAGGTGTATGGGCTCCACCCCACCATGTATACATTAAATATGGTAATGCTTCAAGGAAGACAAGGCACATATTAAATACTAAGAGGATAATAACGTTTGTTCTTTTGGAGTGAAGAGCCGGGAACCGATGTGATTTAAATGCATCATAGCAAACATGGCAAATATTTAGTAATAAAATGTGCATTTTATCAGTAACACTTTAGAGATCTAAAGCGAGGCCTTGAGAAAATGCAGCTCTGTGTTTCTCCGTTGCTCTCTTCATTGTACATTTCTCAGTTTGTTTTCAATTAGTCACATCAGTGTGGTGTTGTAACCCTGGCGTAGGAAACATCATTGTAAATAATATAGCTGGGTGTTGGAGACTATATGCTATTAGAGAAGAACTATTTTCCTTTGCCTTTCCTTTTTTTTTTTTTTTTTAGGAAAAAAAAAAATCCCTAAGCACTGTGATGAAATGTTTTATGTCTGTACTGTCTGCAGTATGAAGATGTGGAATTAAGGAGAGCTATAAAATATAAAGACTCTAGACCTGCATATGATTATCCATATTAAATTGAAGTAAATTTACTTTATATTGCTCAGTGTGCATTCTTCACTTGCAGAACAAGACTTTTTCCCCCCTTGGTCTTTTCAGTTTTCACAAATCCAAATGCCTAGGAAGATTTGGGAACTAAAAGCAAGTTTTGGTTGCTTTTATGCATTCAAAATGTTAAATTAGACTTTATTATAAAGGTAATTAACTCAAAATAATCAAACTGGATTGGCTTTTATAGTCTTCATCTGTCAGCTGAAGGAAAAAGCAGAAATTCAAAATATCTGGATATTTTGGGTAAACCCCTTCTTGGTCAAAAAGTTGCAAAGAACAAGTTTTCGTGAAATACTTTCTGGTTTGGTTCTTGAATAAAGAAAAAAAATATATATATATACACACACATATAGGTATATATATACACATGTACATTATATATATGTAAGTGTGTGTATATATAAATATATATATATAATTTTGTTTCCTATTTATAGAAACCAAGATGAGACATTGATAGCTCATACCCCATGAGTTGCAGATGTTTTTAGGAACTTGTTATCAGTGCCTCAGGATCTTTCTTTTTCTTCAACCCTTATCTAACCAATTACCAAGTAGTCACCAACCCATTTGGCCATTCTGTGTCTATTACTATCCTAGTTTAGGATCTAATTATTTCTCCATTCAGATCAGTGCAGTCATATTTCAGACTCTAGGATTTCTTCAACCAATATATAAATTTTATTGGTGCAAAATTAAACTTTATTTAATCACCTGGTTTTCACCATGCCCTTTTCTGGCTCACAAAACTCCAATGGTCTACATATCCCACTACATTTCGTCCAGCTCCTTAGTTTTTGAAGTTCTCCTCAATCTGGACCTAGCCAGTCTCCCCAGGTTCATCTCCCACTATCCTCCGTGAACTCTCACTTGCAGCCACACTTGGCTTTCTGCAGTTCTGAAAATATTTCCTCCTGTTCTTCTGCTATCTCTTCCACCTGGAACCTAAGCACCAGTTCATTGCCTATTGATACTTTCTTCAGAACCCAAACCAAATGCCACTTTTTCCTGAAGCCTTTCCTTATCATGTTGAATGAAAATGATGCCTCTTTCCTCTGAATTCCTGAATCAAGCTTTTCCTCCCACATGTTACTGACACTTAAGATGCTTTATACCTTAACTTTTTGCATATGACTTCTTAGCTCCCACATTTTTCCCAGGAGCTGTGTGTCATCCATTTTGACATTCTTATAGGACCTGGTGCTTGGTGTTTTACATAGTAAATATTTACTGATGAAATATGTTATGTTTACTCAATTTCCATGGTTTACTGAATAAATTTAAGTTAATCAAATTTTCAGTAGAAAAGAAATATCATGGATTATTTAACCAGCACAACAAATTCAGGAAGCATTTATTGGAATGCTTGCTTGGTTCAAGCGGACCTTAGGTGTTGGTAGATGAAGAGGCTCTGACAAAGGAACTCAGGGCCATCTGAGAAATTGAGTCAGGAAGCCGAGGCCTAGGGAATGGTCTGCCAGTATGCAACCTTGACTCCAGCTGAGACAGGACCCCTGTTCTCACAGAGCCACACTGAAGACAGTAAAATGTAGCTTTTGTGACTCCTTTGAACCTGGCAATATCCATTAGATACAGAACACAAATATTCTTTGTGGTCTCCTGTTTTCCTGACCATTTTTTATCTCTCTGGTGAAGTCTGACATCAAACGCTTCTTCCTTTCTACTGACCTGGTCTTTCTCTCTGGCAGCCTTTGGGATTTACTTTTTGTCTCTGATTCTCTTAAATGTTATGATCATATGTGCAGATGTAGGGATTTTCTCCCAGTAAATATATTCTTATATTCTTGCTTGGCAATCTATGAGTCTTTTCAATCAGACATGTTTCATCTCTATTTCTTATAAATTCTCAGATTTTTCATCAACTATTTCCTCTTCCATTTACTTTTACCTCTCCTTCTGGGTCTTCTATTATCCATATCTTGATATTTCTTCTTCTATCTTGCATAAATTTTAACTTTTCTTTTATGGCTCCCTTTTGTCTTCTGAGAGAAACTCTTGACCTGACCCTTTAACTCACTAATTTATTTTTGAGACGCATCTGCCGTTTTACATATTTATGGAGCTCTTCTTTTGTCTGCTACATTTTTCCTGGATTTTGAGTTGATTCCTCTTTATAATTTGTGATTGTTTCATATTATCAGCATCCCAACTTGCCTATCTAATGATGCTCAGTGTGCATACTTTAATTCCTGTTATCTTTGGTCCACTGACTCTACTTCGTATGTAAAAAATAGAGTTTCAGTTTTTGGTCTTTCACAGTGCTTGTGCACTTCAAATAGTTCACTATTGTTCAGAAGGAGAATAATGGTTATATCTGTGGCCTTCCACTCTCCAATCCAGGCAGACCTCTGTCCCATCCTGAGGTCACTCTAACATTTCAGCTGGCACTGGGCTGGAACGACACTAATGTACTCATGGTGGTATGGGCAATACGTACATCTAAGACTCTCACCCTGAACCTTTACCTTTACACAAAATTTTGTTCACTCTGGTCTTCTGATCTTTCCCTTCCTTACACACAGACCCCATGATCCAAACACTTTTGCCTCCCCAGGGGTTTGTCACAGTTTGTTTGTTTTTTTTTTTTCCCCTCAGATCCATGAACTTTTATCTTCCTTCTGTGGTATCTCTAGGGTAGGTAGGATTGTGGGATATCAAGCCATAAGGTGTGTTCATTGGCCTCTCTCAGATATTTATACATAATTTCCTTGTTTAAAAATCTTACCCATTTTTTATGTCCATTTGCCAAATGAGTTATTTTAAGAAGTGTTTTTTTGTTGTTGGCATGATAATCAAGCTTTGGTTTTGGCTGATGTGTTCTTGGCTGGCAATATAAAGAGCAGATCCAACTTAAAAGGGACATGCCTGAAGCTTAGGCTACTAAAAAGCCTTAGTCAGGATTCAATCAGAGAAGCAGAACCACTAGAACATATAGATAGGTAGACAGTCATATCTATCTATCTGTCTATCTATCTATATAAAATGGGTGTACATATTACAAGGTTATATATGTAACAATGAGATAGAGAAAGAAATCTATTACAAGGATTTTTCTTTTTCTTACACAATGATGGGAGTAAGCTAAACAGTCTCTGCAAGGCTATTTACATCTTATGCTAGCATTTGAAGTCCTAGGGTCAGGGAGTTGAGAAGAGAACATGGATGTAACGTGTAGGAGAGCAAGAACAAGCTGGAAGCCACCAACACACGTTGGAAGCCATGTGTCAGTTCTCTGCATGAGACCCCATGTTAGTTCTCAATGCATACAACCTTGAGGATCATCACATCCTGCACAAGAAGTTAGTTCCCTTCATCCCTGAGCTTAACACCTGGCCTGGGAATTGGAGAAGCTGAAGGAGAGTCCAGAGGAGGACAGAGCAGTTGCAAGCCCAGCTGCTAGCCCACACCAATGCAGTAAGTCAACACATAAGGGACAACATGCATTTGCTGTAACATTCCCTGGTGACTTTGCCCTGACCCTTTGAGAATGTAAAACAACATGACTGCTGCTTTACTCCCATCCTCCTACTGTGGTGCCAAAAAATGTCTCTTGTGGCCCCACTTTAGCCCATAACACAGGGGGAAGGGGATTCTGGGAAATGTAGCTCAGCCTAGCCAAATCTCTATGGCTCCTAATTTTTTCACACTATTCCATCGTTTGCCCCATTAAATTAAATGTTACAATGTTTTTCCCAGGCCGAGGAAAATGGCTAAACTGGAATTTCTAGCTTGTATTGACTTCTCAAGATTTCAAAAATCAATTTCAACCAGTTGACAAAAAAACATATAGTGTATCAACCACAGGCCTGGCAGAAAACAGACTGCACCCTCAAATTAGGTATATTTGAAGATAATTTACAAAGGAACTATTTAAAAAGCAGTGGATAGGGTATAAGGAAGCCACAGGATTGTGCAGTGCTCTGGCGCTAGTAGCAGTGGTGCTCTTGCCATAGCCTTGCCCAAAAGAATGGGAGAGTTCAGTTACCAGGACCCTGATGGACAGTCCCATAGAGGGAGCTGCCTTGAGAAAACCATGGACCTTTCACAGTCAGTCTGAGTCATCCTGTAAATTGATGAGCCAGAAGAACAAGTATTTTGACCTCTCTCCGCCTTCCCCCTGATCTACCACAGGGACTTCCCATTGACCAGACACAGCAAAAGCCAGAGGGCAAAAGAGCCTGTCCTCACTCTCCCAGGGCAGAGAGTGGGGTGGAAAAGAGTGGAAAGTATATGAGAAGGAGCAAGTGCATGAGATTCAGCAAAACCATCACCATGATCATACACACAGAAAGCAGACAGACCTAAACATGGCTTGGGCCATCACTGTTATTTTAGAGGTGAAGAAGGCAATGTGTTGAAGTAGTTGTGATTTATCAGAATTTAAGATCCCTTAAGATCAGAAATATCTTTGTCATATCATGTCACTAATACCTAGCACAATGTCTGGCTCATCGTAGTGGTTCAGTAAGTGTTAAATTAACTGATCTGATTGAATCAAATTGGATTATATAAGACAGAGCCACAATTTAAACATTTTTGTCCTGAGTGTCAATTGTGTATCATCACCTCCAGATATCATTTTAATTTTCAAATATCAGAAATGCTAGAAATTGAACAATTTAACTTCCTTTTTATTCTCCCATCCCTACCATAAATGATAAAAGTCAAAAAGGAGGAAAGAAGAAAATGAAAGGACCTGCATGATTTACCAAATGTGTAATTAACCTCCAATTAGATCCCAATAGGCTGCAGCATTCTTAGTCCTGTTGGATATTTTAGTACTGAGCACGTTGAGTGCCTTCTTATACCCTCACAATTGCACAATAGCCAAGCAAGTGCTAAAGCCTTCTTATATTTGGAAAATGACTCCATATTTCTAATACTAGTTTTTCTTCAAAACTATTTGTAAATGATTTATTGTGGTAGCAAATCAGATCATGATAAGATAAAGCTTTTTAGAGGTCATTAAAGAGTTTGGGAGAAGTTCCTACAAAGATGCTAGCCTTACATTTCTGAGTGATAAGGCAAGTTAACAATTTATGTCAAAGTTGGCAAAATGTGTTTGTCTGATAAACAGTTTGCTCTGCGGGCATCAATCATACTTGCTCTCCATGGTGCGTTGTATTTTTCATGAAGTGAACTTTTGTGACTTTGCCCATCTACAGGTTTTTGAGATAGTGGCATGCTAAAGAGAGCTTACCATCTCCCCACTGCACAGTTGCATTTCACATCTCATAAGGCAGCTGCTATAATGCAGGTTGCCAACATGGGCAACCACAACAGGGTCGGTAAGGAAGGAAGCTGGTGGCATTGGGAAGGGACAATTTAAACTGTCCGTGGATCAGGAAAAATAGATACACTAGGGCGAAAAAGATAAAGTGTGCATGTAAATGCACACTTTTTCAAGCACAACATTTCTAGGTGGTATAACGATCAAATGGACACAATATCATTCTGTAAGACTACAAATGTTCACAAATTCGAGGCGCTATATTGGGAGGCATTCTCGAGATATGAGGTAGTGAACTGATGTCCAGTTTCAGCTCTGGTCCTTGCTATGCGTCCTCTCTGGAAAATGAGGATAATAATACCTGCACCATCCACCTCCTAAGGTGAGATGCGGGGAAGTATATGAGCCGACTTTGCGAACTAAATCACTATGCAAATATAAGCCATCACAATAAATGTTGTCTCAGGAGAGAGGATATATTTATTTTTCTTCCATAATTTAAAAAATAAAATAAAATAAAACACTCAAGACCTCAGGACAACATGGTGAACATACATTTGGCTTTCTCGAATCTTACCATTTTAGAAGCGTTTGCAACTGCTTATAAATCACTTCTCAAAATTGCCCTGAGCTGCAATGATATTTCTGAGAGGGTGTTAAAAGCCTGTAAGTGCTTCTGTTCTTGAACAAAGTGAAATCAGGTTACGTTAATAGAAGTATTAATTAATTTGCTCTAATTTTATTCAGCAGAATTAGCATTATTGAAAAGTCTTTCCCATTCTTGACTACCCTAAAGTGCAGGAGGCCTTAGAGATGGGGGCTCCGGCTGCAGCCCCTACCAGTGAGTGTGAGAGTGCAGAAGATTATTCTCTAATTTGGAAACCTGAGACGTTACTGGGAAGTGCTGTGGGGTGTGTTATAATGAAAATACCAATCCACATTAGCCATGGTTGCCATAAGCAAAAATCTTAATATCTTGGCCAAACGTACTTAAGGTTCATGTAATAAACCCGCATTCCTAATTTTATTAGTGATGTGCTAAGTTAAGCATTTTGCTGGCCTTTGGACAGATTTATAACTTGACTGTGCTGAATTAGTGGTGACTGACAAGAGGACATTGTTTTATAGGATGCTATTTAGATAAAAACCTGCAGGGTGTTTCTGTAATGTTGTCACTTCAAGTCTAAACAGGAAAAAAGAAATGTGTATGAAGGAGGCCTCTTCATTAGCTTTTATGAGTTTAATCTAGTGCAGTCAAACGCTTCCTTATAAGGCAAGACATTTTAATGCACAGAGACAACCTTATCTCTGTTCCAGGTTTCGGAATAAAACAATTTCTTAGGCTTAGTACTGCATCGAAAAAGAAAGTTCAGTGAGTTATTATTTGTTACGTACTTAGAACAGTGCCTGGCACATAGCAAGCACATTCTGTGCTTGTTAAATAAGTTAAATAAATTGAAATCTCATTTTCTCATCCCATGGTTCTATCTATATGTTTACCACCCAAAATCACATTTAGCCACCCTTTCCCCTCCTTACCAGCATTTTCTTGCCAGTGGAGGTTTCCAAATTGTTAGTCATTATTTCTCCCCATGGTTTTAAAAATTCACATACTTCTTGTTACAAGGAGGAAGATCAGAACCTTCTATTTATTCACAGACGTTAGCGCTATCATTCCTGCTGGGTTTTCATCTGGAAAGTGATATGCCTGTAAGTTATAGGAGATCGCATTGGCTTCTGATGGTTTTGGTGAAGATGTGAAGTCTGGGGCCTCACTATACCTCACTATTAACAGCTGAATGATTTTGTGAACACAGACCCTGGCAGCCCTCTTGGTTTTGTTACTGGGGGAATAAGTCTTCTTTAGAAACTAAAGCCAAGGTCTATAAATGTGTTTTCCTCATGACTTAAACAGGTCATTGGCCTAAATGTCAAATTCATTAAACCAAATCCTGACCCCTCTCTCTTTTCTCATTAAAAAAAGATTCCCTGAGCTCACTCGTCCCATCTGGGACCAAAGATAAAGATAACTCTATCCAAAGGTGACTTTATACAGTCTCACTACAAGACTTGACTTGAAACTCAAACCTCCAAATGAGAGATATTAAAGGGTATCTTAGAATCTGTGCTAAACTCTTTAAAAACAGGCCAAACAAAGGAAGTCAATCATTGTGATATTGTCCCCCCCCGCCCCATTTAGCAAAAATATGTTCCTATTGCCTACAGATGATTAGCAGAGGTAAATAACAAGCAGCTTCCAGCACACTGGGAGGGAAATTCTGAAACGTGTCTCGGGTTTCACCTGAACATCCCTATGGACACTTTGGGTCTAGGTGGAAATTTACTAGGAGTGCTGCAATATCTTTCACCAGCATTTTCGTAGTTTACCTAAGGAGCTCAAAATATCCAAAAAGCATTCATTATTTCTCCCAACTCTTTTCTAGCTGCTCATTATTATCTTAACTTACACAAGCATAAACCCAGAAGTTAAATAACTTGAACGAGGTCCTGGTGATCCCAACCTCTTCCTTTTATGGGGTTCACTTCCACAAAACATGGCCCCTCCCTGTGGGCTCTCAGCCACTTTGGTAATACAGGTACAAGGAATACAAATTAGGCTTCCTCTGTTCTGACTCTTGCTCCTAATGTTCCTAATGCTTTGGGTCAAACGTCTGGTTAGAAAGTGCAGACTGCCTGGATTTGGACCCCGCCTCCTCCACAAACTAGCGGTATGATCACCTGAGGCTCACTTTTTTCATCTGTAAAGTAAGGTTAATAATAGTATCTCCTTCATTGAGTTATTTTGAGGATAGCATAGGAAAATAAAAGTAAAGTTCTGAAAACAGTGCTTGGCACGTACAAAGGGTCTAATATGTGCCAGCTTAAGCACACTCATTATTATTACTGTTATTATTAACCTCTTTCTCCGAAATGAAGAAAAATTCAAGTTAGACCAGGTCTGACTCCTGCTCTATTTTCTCTGCACGATTGCCTTCTAGGCATGCACAAGGGTGAGTTTAGCATGTGCAAACCACAGGTAGGGGGATAAAGTCCTAAAAGCTGTCACTGTATCTGATACCCCAGGTTGGTCTACATCCCTGCCTCCATCTGAGTGTCTGCTCTAGCACACAGATCTAAACATGTTCATGTGTGTGTGTGCACATATGTGTCTGTGTGTACCCATGTATGCATAAATATATGCATGTGTATATTTCCTATGGTAAAATTATGTGATGAAAATGATTGTGCATGGCAACCCAGCACTAAAATTTTGTTTCATAGGTACTATATTATAACCCCCATAAGACTAATTTTATCTCACAATTTTTTTGTTTTGTGCAGGTTCATATACTTTGACTCCTAAGTAGAGAGTTATCTATTTGAATTCTGGTTTAAAGGGCAGTTGCCGTCACTACACATTCTTCTCTTGTCTTCTCTTCTCTTGTCTTCTCATCTCTTCTCTTCTCAAGTCTTGGAAGACGAGCCTTCCTCTCCCCTCATCTGCCCCATTAACTGTGCTACTTGCTTTCTGGGGCCTGAATAAAGTCACATGGCTGAGATGCCATCTCTAATCCCATTTTCCATTTGTATACTGGATTTCATTAACCACTTTTTAAATAAAAATACAGGATGATTCTAATGTACTGAGGAGTTCCACGGATAACCATATAATTTCAAAACGATACTGATTTTGTTTATATGCAGCATAATCTTTTACAGTCCTTAGTCTTTATTTGAAGCATTGCAGAGTGGATTTTTATGAAAGGTATTATAAAGGACTCCTTGTTTCTTCATAACAGATCTGAACGTTAACTGATCAGAGTTCAGATAAATAGTCTTTACTCTCCATTAAAATATTAAAAAGCCTTTGGTAAGACACTGGCATAAAGATCCTTCATTCTTGTTTAATGAACACTTGTTGGCAAGTGTAACACTTTAATAGCTTTGCAGAATGAATTTTGTGTGCGCATCTTCCATTTCCCTGTCAGACACTTGTCCAGGTGCTGGAAATTTATTGGGGGAAGCATGTTTTTACTCATTAGTTTTGTATTTGATTACAGAACAGTAAAATATGAACCACCAAGTCCCCGAGGCATAGCTGTGTACATTGAGATTAGTAATTGCATGTCATCGTGTTTTCCATTGGAATTTATATGGACAGAGAGGATAGGTGCTTCTTAAGTAGGTTTAAAAGCAAAGCAAATTTGTATTTAATCTTTTTTTTGCAGCTATAGTTTCCCTAATGGAGAAACGGTTAGACTATATCATATATTTTAAACATAGTTTTAATTTATTTTTTCTCTTTTCTATTTTTTTCCTTCACAGTTGAAGCATATCAGATTTTCATGCTAACCACTTACTAAAAAAAAAATCAGCGCCTATAAGGATTATATGACATAAAACCTGTCAACAGAGACCAGTTTTGCCCACATCCCAGCAAGCACAAGGAGGAAGGATGATTAGAGGTGCAGACAAGCTTTGCCATTCAAACAAGGAGCTTAAATACAAAACGGAAATTACACGTTGATCTTCAATATACTTTTTTTTTAATCTACAAAGTTGTGTCTTTTTTATATATATGTGAATATTGTAGTTTTCCTCTTAAGCAAGTTATGTGTTTGGAGTCTGAGGTTGTAGTTTTTTTTAGTTATGCTTGCAAAGAGGAATTATCATTTTGTTGTTTTGCAGTATAATAATAATAATAAAAGAGGTGCATTAAATAAGTGATTTTGCTTTAGATTGTGTTATGGTTAAGCAGTGCTAATCATGTTGTGCTCTTCTCTATAAAGACACTCATGAATGCAATTTCCAAAACAGAATCTAATGAGGTACTTAATGGTCACAAAACTGGCATATTTGATAATTAATGTTCCTTACTGATTTTTTGCTGATGCGGCATAGTGATAAACAGGGCCACCAGTTAACTAAACATATTCTTGAACCACTAGTTAAAATGAGAGCACAAAAAGAACTTTAGTAACTTTATTTACTATAGAGCAAAAGAACACTTGATAACATCCTTCTAGGATCAGCTAGAAAACTCTAGGCAGACAAAGATTGTCTATTCTGAGAAGCAGAAACCCCTTTTCACATGGAGGAGTATGAGTTTCTGTGACTTCTCTGCTTATAGTATATCTCACTGACAAAAACTAGGATACTTCGCTTGCAAGATTCTCAGCTACCAAAAAACAAATACAATTTTTTGAGCACTTACTATGTGCCAGGCATTTAATTATACACTTCCTCATTGCCTCCCAGTAACAATTCTGTTTACAAATTATATTATACAAATAATTGTTCTCATTTTAAAGATTAGGTTACTGAAACTTAGCAAAGTTAAGGCTTTAAAATAGCATATTAGTAAGAGAGGCCATTTATAAGAAAGGCAGTGACATATAAGGAAAAGACTGCAGTCTTACTGAGCAATGAAACCTGAGTTTGAATTCATGAGCTACTGTTTATTTTGCAGCTGTGTGAGACACTTAGCTTCTTTCAGCCTCAGTTTTCTTATCTATAAAATCAGGATAATAATACTTTATAGTGTTTAAGGATTAGAAATCGTATCTGTAATGCAGAAGACATTAAATGATCATGAAATGGTAGTTCTTTCCCTGGAAAATACACACACACAGACACAGACACAGACACACACATGCACACACACACTGAGTGAAATTGGAAGATAGGTATCCCTGCCTCCAAAGCTCAGGGCCTTCCCAATACAACACTCTGTCTTCTATAAACATGTGCTAAAGGTAAATTCTTTGTCTCACAGCACACAAAGCAAGTTTAATTGCAATTGATAGATACCTGAGTCTTCAAACGTGACTTTACAAGTATCTTTAATAAAAGCACATTAAAGCACTGGTCAACCTCATGATTCCAAACCTAGCTTTGTGTGACCTTTTAAAACCATTTGTAATAATATTGGGTGAAATTCTGTTGCTCAAAAAACATGTAGAAATTGATTCTCTCTACCCCCAGTTGCTAGTTGTGGAATCTGATTTGGGGTGTATGGGCATGTGTGCAATTATTGACATTATATTGAGTGGTTGACTTGAGACCCCTTTTTAATGGAGAACAGTCTAATTCAAAAATAAAATGTAGAAATGGTTGTGAAAAAATATGTCCTAAAATCTTTACTACACATTAGTCTTTCAAAAGAAGGAAAGATTAGAGGCTGTAGTTAAAAAACTACCACTTCTAGGGTTTTTTTTCTTAAATTGCATCAGTGTTTTATGGCAGATGGATCGTGTTTATTTTTTATTGTTGTTGTTTGTAAATTCCCATTGACTTCAAAAGGGGCATGCCTACTAAGAATAGTGTGCATTTCACAGCTGAGATTTAAGGGATTTGAGGGACTCAGAAAAGCTGAGAGATAATTGAAGACTCACAAGGGAGGCATAGAAGGGATCAGAACAGCAAAGGGAGGCTCAAGGAGGATTGTAGGGGCTCCAAAGGAGCTATGAGTGGATCAGTGAGTGTAACAAGCAGAAGTCAAAGGAGCTCCTAATGGCAGAGGAATGATGAGAGAGAATTAGAATGTCATGGGGGACATCAAGAAAAAAGATATAAGTATGGCTAACTATTCCCAGAATGCTCCATTCATCCTGGGCAAACTCACCTATCTCCAGGGACTAGAGCCAGCCTACATGCTAATAACTCACTCCCAGTGCCAGACCACAAATCCACTGTCTGCTGAACATCTCCACTGGGTTGACCAATAGACACTTCACACTCAGCATGTCCCAGATTGAAGTCATCTTTTCTCATCCCTGGCCCACATCTTAGGTGTCTGAGTAGCTCAGAGAACCTCTCTGACTTGTACCCTCCGTTTAGAACCTTCTGGTTTTGAGCTGGTATTCTTGAACTTGGCTTTTCTCTCTGCTTAGCTACTTTAGATTGATGCTTTGGTTTCAGTGCCTGCCTTGATTTCAGTTTCACCTTTGTTCTATGCTCTGCAGTCCCTCAGGTCATCCCTGGGTCTTACCAAGCCCCTATCCCTAAAGAGATCCAGTATTCACCTTTCTATATGTTTAAGAGAGAAATTTATCTTTTATCTAATCTAAAAATTGGAACTTGTTCTACATTCCTCCCTCCTTCTTATCTTCTCTGTCTAATAAGCCACCAGGTCTTAGCAATTCTACCTCAGAAAGATTTTCTCCCAATCCTTGATGCCACTCTTATCTTTTCCCTCCACTGTCATTTCCTTGAACTCATTATTTTATCAGCCTTCTGAAACAAAGCAATAGTCTCCTACAGGTCTCTCTGTCTGTGCTATCAATCTCCACCTCACTATATTTACCTAAATCATTGTTCTGAAATATAAATATATCAAATTAATTAATCCAATTAAAATTTTCCAGTATCTCCCCACTGCCTTCAAGACAAAGTCCAACCGCTTTCACATGGCTTATAAATTCATTCTACATTCATCCCCCTTACTTTTTCAACATCACTTTCTGCCATTCCTCATCTCATGTCACCCTCCAGCCACACACGAACTACTTACAGCTTAATGCCATGTCATGCTTCCACACCTTTGCTGTTCCCTAGATTTGGAATCCTTTCCCTCAGCCCCTTCCCCCTCTCACGGTCAACCCGGTGAGCAACTCATTCTTTACAACTCAGCTCCAGTGTCACCCAGTTGAGAAGGCCTCCATTCAATCTCTGTAGTCATGGCTAAACATATGCAAACTGTAATATCACGGAAGGGAAGGGGCCAGGAATGTCCAGTGCTTTCAAGTAGATCCATGCCATAGAATGGGAACAGTTTGGGGATGGGGCCATACCTAGCTGAAGATGCTGGGAGGAAGTCTGGCCCAGTATATTCAGCATGGAATCTTTGGGATAAGTCAATATGCTACAGATGAGAGTTCAGCTCTGGAGAAAGTCAGATGAAAGTCATGGGTTAGGGTTTCCTAATAAGGAGATGAAGTTTGATGAAGGGAATCCAATAGCAGTCAATTAACTTGAGTAGGCAGATGGTTACTTGACATGTGGGAATTTTGTTAGGGAGAGCAGAACTACAGTCCCTATGCTTAGGGGTAGCTGGATAGCTTAATAAAATGGAGTTTCAGGCACAGGAAACGAGACAGATAACTAGTAACCAGGACAAGGCTAAAAAGAAGAAACCAGGTCTAGAAATAGGTAAAAAGTCAGTTGTAAGAAATGGAGGCATGCATTAAATAGTCTATGAAGCAGAAGGTGACTTGATGTGGCGTGGAAGTACCTCCACACCGGGCCTCAGACCTCAGCTTAGGGACTGAGTGGGGCTGGACCCCAATGGGGAAAATGTGGCCACAGCCTTGCTACAAGGAGGGCTGTGCAGCCAGAGCCCGGCAGGACCTAACACCCTCCACATACTAGTTGATATCAGTTCTGTAAGAGGAACGATTTTTCTTGACATTTGGCCTATTTTTTTTCCTTAATTTAATTCAATGCAATTCAAAGAGCAATTATTATACCATTACGCCTTACTTTTGTTACACTTTTTCTTACCCTTCTCTAGAAAATCTCTCTCCCTGATATTTGCAGACTGCCAGTGTTTGTAAATCATCAACACATCTCTGTTAATTGTTGCTTAGTCAGCCCTCTGTCTAGTTTACATCCTTAACCTTTCTCTGTATTCTAGGCCGTTTGTTACATAAGCATGCCCCTAGCTCAGGCTTGCCCTCATCTTTCTGGCAAGGAAATACCCCGTTCAAATGGGGAACTCAGAGGCAGCTGCCTCAGTGTTGTATATACCACTGTTGACCAGGCAAATTGGTATAGAAACATAGCTCCTCATCCTCCCTGCAGGAGGCCCAGTTTTGCCTCTTCCTCTGGGAAAAACTACAGTTTCCTTTTTCAAATTATAACGATCTCCTTGTCTCAGCTGGTAGTAAGCAATCAAATAACATACCTACACCTGAAGGATTTAGTTTGATGTTATGGCTTAGTAGTTACCTGCAGCAGCTTTAAAGACAGTCCAGATCTGTGATCTGTTTTTGCTGTACAACCTTGGGCAAGTTCCTTAACTTCTATGGGCCTCAGTTTTCCTATCTGTAAAATGCACGTGATCTATAACTCAAATAGCTTTTGTAAGGAGAAAATATATGTGATCACCTCGTACAATGTCACTTAGTAATTGCTCAACAAATGGGTTAGTCATTGTTATACATGTGGAAAACTCTGGGATCCAGATTCTTCATTAGGGCATCTTTTTTTTTTTTCCAGAGTTATCAAAGCTGACATTCTCTGAGACTGTAACAGTTGACAGAACATGTTTTCCAAGCTTTGGGATTTTATTATCTCCCAATTCTTTGTGTTCTCCTCTCTCCATACCAGCAAGTGTAGATGTCTCTACTATTTCATCCACTCTTTAGAAAATTGCCTGATGGGAAATTCTAGGACGTTCCTGTCATCTTTCAGTTAAAACCCTTGTTAATTTACATCATCTCTGGCTGGAGATTCATGATTAAATATATTTGATAAGTGTTATGCCTTCTCCTCCCAAACTCATATCAAAAAGTGTTGAAACCATGTTACAGATGAAAATATAGAGGAGAATTCTGAGTGCCCAGAAGTGCTTTAATCACTGATGGCATGCATGGTTCATACACATCCACCATCTTCTTCTTTTTCATCTTCACGCCAAACCTATAAGGTGGGTATAGCTATCCCTATATTACGTAAGAGGGAACTGAGGCTCATTGTTTTTAAGTGCATTAGAACTAATTACCTGCAAAACCTGGATCTCTTTATCCCATGTCTCGGGCTTAGTCCAGTCTCCCAGAAAATGGGTTCTAAAGGAAGTGGATTTTCAGGACCTCCTTGGCCACCATATTGCTCTTAGCAGCTTTAACTTGAAGCCAACATTTCTGGCTTTGAATCCTGGCTTTACCTCTTACGCACTGTGTGATCCTGAGCAAGATTTTGGTATTAGAAGCCTGATTTCCACCTGTAAAATGGGCAGGATAATCCTTTCATTGGCCAGCTGAGCAAACTTCCTAACACATCAAATGAATTGGTAGATGGTAGACCCCTTCCCGTTCTTTTCTTTCTCTTTCAGTTCCTTGGCAAACTTCCTCAACACTCTTTTTCCTTCCTGGACAAACCTCCTTTGTCCATGAAATTGTCAATGATTTTCACACACATTCAAAGTAAAGACCAAAACCTTGGCTTCTATGTTAAGGATCCAAATATCTTGAGATATGCCTCACTAATTTCCACCCAAAACACTTTTTGATTTAAATAAGTATAGTTCTACCTCGCCTTATTTAAACAAGCTGCCATCTGGTGTATAGGAAGAAGTGAAAAATAATATGGTGTTAGTTGGAGTGAGAAGTGGGGAATTAATGTTTTTATTTTAAATAACATAGAAAGTATTCCCAACCCACCCCTGCCCCCAGCAGAAAAGGTTGTCACAGTATTTAAAATTTGTATTCAATGACATCACTCCAGTCATTAAATTATTTCTGAAACCTCAGAATTGTTTGTCAGAAGTTGTTGGAAAATAACCAAATGATTTAATTTTCTACCCAAGTTTGATGATGTTTTTCTTACCTAGAACGTTCAAACCAATTTCCAGAAACCAGTTAATAGCACCAAATTTCTCTTTCCTGATTTTGACCTACCCTCAAACTGATAAAGCTGATGTTTGTCAGTTCTTAGATGAACAGATAACCTCTGTTTTGAAGGCTGTGTGGCTTGGTGCAAAGAGAACTGGGCCACCTCAGTCTTGGGTTCAAAGAGCAGGTCCTTCACTTAATGTCCTGTGTGACTTTAGGCAAGATTCTCTGATTCTTAATCACCTCACCTCTAATACCAGAGTGTTCATTCATCCTTTCATGAATAATCCCGATACACGGGGCACTGCTCTAAGCACTAAGGATACAGCAATGAATCCAACACAAAACGCTTGCTTTCATGAACTTGTGTTCTGGATCAGGAGGCAGACATTAACAAGTTAACACATAAATAATGCATAATCTGTAATATGTCAGATGGTAAAAAATAACCCAGAGAAAAATAAAGCAGGCTCAGGACAGCACAAAGTGCCAGAGAGAATGGGGAGGACCTGCTGTTGACACTAGCACAGGACACCAGAAAATCAGCACTGCCTGCCTGCTATGAGGGTCTGAAAATAGATTGCCTAAGAGAGCGTGGACGAGAGTTCTTACAAACTTTCGGTTGATTATGAAGGATGGAAGCAAAAATGGTAAACTTGAACACACAGCAGACAATGAAACAAATATTTAAATTAATTTAACACACATCCTGGGAGATAGTACAATGTCAGGCTTTCCTGCAAGATAAGTGTGTTGGAATCCTGTTTCTGATATGGACCATGGGAGTGTAAGTCACTTCATCCCTCTGCACTTCAGTTGTCTCCTCTGTCAAATGGGGCTAATGCAATATCTCCCTCAAGGAATGGCCCCTAAAAATTTTTATGTAATTCTTTCTGATGTAGTTTTATGAAATGGCTGTTACTTGTAGAAGTAACCCACGTTTTAGAACCAGTGTGATAAAAGTCAATCTAATCAAGCACAGTGTTCTGCCCCGCCCCTTTAAGTATCAAAAGTAGTGTTTATTGCTCACACTCTGATAGTCAAACTTCTTCCGTAAATGTTAAAAGCAGTGGCCCTCTTCACCAGTCTGCAGTGACTATTTTAAACTCAAATGAATGCAAATGTTTTTTGTGGCATGTCAGTTGTGTCAGTGAGTGAATTTGAAGTCACTCCAATAAATGATACAAACAGATTGTTGTAGCCTGGATAAGCGTCATAAAGCCAAACAGAGAGGAATAGCACACAAGAGTCCCAGATATATCCTTCCTTTCACGGCCCAGTCCCTCTGCCTGTTGTCATATTCAGCTGGCAGGTGCTCTCACCTGCCATTTACCATTACGCTTGGGAGAGCTCTTAGAAGAATATTGCCATTCTGAGATTCCATACTCACCTCTTGTGTGATTCATCTCCACTTGAAACTGAACGGAATCCCATTAATTATCACTTCAGGTAGTAAATCAGTTTCTCATACGTGAAAAAAATGCGGCAACTCAAGTCCTTCTTCTTGTTTGGGATCACTAGAGGGTTATTACAGATGGTATTGAACTCCTAAGAATGAGTTTAGCATTACTGCAACGACAAAGCATTTTGTAAATGTATAACCTTGTTTTTCTTAAAAAGCTCTGAGTTACTGGGAAGTCATATCGCTGGCTTAAGTGTGATAGCTCTTCTCTCTCTCTGCTCCCTCCAACTTGAAAAGCGTGCATTCAGTCCCAGGCTTGAGAGTCAAGGCAACGTGCTGATTGACTGTGCTGACATAATTGTGTTAATGACAAGACACGGCGGCTACATTGTTAGATGGGTCGCTTATCATCACTATTTATTTAGCTCGCTCTGCCAAGTCTGAATTATACTTTTTATACATTGTGGTTAGAGTCAGCCATTTAAAGTGCTTCAGTGTTGAAACAACATTTTTTTTACAAGTCTTTTAGCTGTAGTTCAAGAGAAAAAAGCCCTCTACAGCATCATTAAACAGGGTTCAAAGTAAGTCCTTGCTGAAAGATGTGAAGTTTGAGCTCTTAGGAAATGAAATCTTTGATCTCCAAAACGATTAGTGAAAACATTTTTGTCCACAGGCCCATTTTTATCTCATGGTAAAGAAAATAATACAATTTGATCTCCATAATACTTCTCATTCTGAGACCTCAAGTCAACCTCTGGCCCTAGTGTCTACAAGTGCCCTCTGCTTTTCGCTGGAGGAAGAAACTGCAGACAGGCCTATCTTTCAAGGCATCAGCGCTCTTTGGCTGAACGCAGAAAGACCTTATTTACATGGGGCCACCATCATATTTCAAAGATGTGACATTCTCAGGGCTTTTATTTTTTCAGGTGAAAGTTAATTTAAAAATCATTGCAGCTCTATTTACAATAGCCAGGACATGGAAGCAACCTAAGTGTCCATCGACAGATGAATGGATAAAGAACATGTGGCACATATATACAATGGAATATTACTCAGCCATAAAAAGAAACGAAACTGAGTTATTTGTAGTGAGGTGGATGGACCTAGAGTCTGTCATACAGAGTAAAGTAAGTCAGAAAGAGAAAAACAAATACTGTATGCTAACACATATATATGGAATCTAAAAAAAAAAAAAAAAATGGTTATGAGGAACCTAGGGGCCGGACAGGAATAAAGATGTAGACATAGAGAATGGACTTGAGGACACGGGGAGGGGGAAGGGTAAGCTGGGACGAAGTGAGAGTAGCATTAACATATATACACTACCAAATGTAAAATAGCTAGTGGGAAGCAGCTGCATAGCACAGGGAGATCAGCTCAGTGCTTTGTGACCACCTAGAGGGGTGGGATAGGGTGGGTGAGAGGGAGACACAAGAGCAAGGGGATATGGGGATATGTGTATGTGTATGGCTGATTTACTTTGTTATACAGCAGAAGCTAATGCACCATTGTAGAGCAATTATACTCCAATAAAGATGTTAAAAAATAAACAAAATAAAATAAAATAAAAAATAGACACCTTATTTAATAAAAAATATATATATATAAATAAATAAATAACCATCAGTCATTAGACTGAGCTGCTGAAGCAATAGGTCATCCCCAAGCCATCCTGTGACCATAAGAAGTGCAGCCTTTGAGATAAGAAAGGAGAATAAATGTTACTGTAGTTAGCACAGGGGCTGAACAACTCTAGAGTAGCCTGCCAGAAAAGGATGAAAAAGCAGAGTGGGTAAATGCTCAAATTGTCCTTCAAGTTCATAGATCTGACTTCCATTCCTGTCTTATCTTTCATTTTGTTTGCTTTAGATGCATTTTAAAGCAATATTTATTTACTGACCAGGTGCCAGACCCTAATCTAGTCTCTGGGCTATAGTAATAAACAAAACCAAGCTCCTGTCCTCATGAAGCTTCCGTTCTACAGGAGAGACACCTGAGCAATCTTGTACGTGAATGTTATGCACTTGGGCTAGAATTTCTCTAGAATATACATAAGGATGTAGTCACTGGGTCATGTGATGTGCTTATCTTCAGCTTTATTGATGTTACCAAACTGGTTTCCAACATGGTTGTATCAGTTTATATGTATGAAGGCTCACCTTCATCTCACCAATACTTGGTATTTTTATACTTTTAGAGTTTTGCAAATTTGATGGGTGAGAAATTTTATACCATTATAAATTAAACTTGCTTTTCATGACTGCTAAGGAGGTTGAGCATCTTTATTGTTCAATCACTCGTCTTGCTGGTTATTGGCCACTCTTTCCTCTTTTGCCTGCTCATGTTGTCTGCTCAATTTTTTTTTTCCCACTTTCTCATTTTTAAATTGGGATGCTTGTCTTTTTCTCATCGATTTGTTGGAAGTTTTTATCTGTTCAGGATAATAATGTTTGTCAGTTTTGAACTGCAAATAATTTCCCAGTCTGTGTTTTTTTCTTTTCTCTTTCTAGTATCATTTGCAGGACAGAAGTTTTTAATGCTGACAAATTTTTCCACTTTTTTCCTTATGGATTTATTATCGAATTGGCTTGTCCTACATTCATATCATAAAGATATTTTCTAATTTCTTTTAAATGTTTTTAAGTTTTGTTTTCATTTTTTAGGTCATTAATTCACCAGGAATGATTTGTGTGTTTTGTTTGAGGTAGGAATTCAATTTTTTCCCATATGGTTAACAGGTATTAACATGGCAGACCATGGATTTGTAGTGCCACCTGAGTCACACATTATAGTTGTGTATTTTCATGGATCTCTTCTGGACAACTGGTCCAAATGCCTCTATTCCACTGGTCTAATGTATCTATTACTGACCCAATATCACGCCATCTTAATTTCTATAAGTACAATTATAATGATAATGTTCCTTGCATATCTTATTCTTATCCTTCTAAATCAATGTATTCCTTTGAATTTCCATGTTATTTTTATAATAAGTTGTCAGATAAGATTTTAAGTTCTATTTAAATTTAATTAGGATTCATAGGTTAATTTGGGGAGAAATTGTATCATTATAATAATGTCTTCTTATCCATGAACATGGTTTCTCCATTTATTTATATCTCCTTTAAAGTTGAAATCATTCTCTTTTAAGATATTTACTTCACAAAGTTTTTGTTCAAATCTCTTTTCTAAATATTTATCTAATTGTTTGCTACTACAGGCATGCACTGCATTTTTTATATTGATCATTTATCCAAAACCTCTTGAAGTTTCTTTGAAATCTTAAAATTTATCAGTACATGTTCTTTGTTTTCTTTTTTAAAAAAGTCATTAACAAATTATAAATCTTTTATCTCCTTATTTTTAATTTATTTTTAAAAATTTCTTCAGATTATATAATAGACACAGTTAGGATCTCCTACACAAAAATTAATGCAAGTGGTGTTGATATTCTACCTATTTTGTCTCTGAAATTTTTAAAATATTTCACCGTTAAGTATGATGTTTGCTGCAGATTTAGTAATTTTTTTCATTTTGAAGAATTTTCTATTATGACTTTTTATCACAAAGTGTTAAATTTCTTCAAATAGTTTTTCCACATCTGGTAAGTGATCTCATGCCATTTTCCTCCTTTAATTTGTTAATGTAGTGAGTTGCTTCCATAGGTTTTAATATTAAGCCAAACTTGCATTCCTGAGATATATTTAATTTGGCCACAATAGATTTGTTTTAATACATTAATATATTGTTGGATATATTTTATTCATAATTTATTTTGTTTTGTTTTAATTGTGGTAAAATACACATAACATAAATTTTACTCTCTTAACAATTTAAAAATGTAAAGTATTGCTAAGTATATTCACACTGTTGTGCAACCAATCTCCAGACCTTTTCATCTTGTAAAACCGAAACTCTATACCCATTAAAAAAGCAAGTTCTCATTTCCTTCTCCTCCCAGCCCTCAACAATTACCATTCTACTTTCTGTCGCTATGAATTGGACTACTCTAGGTACACTATAAAGGTCAAATCACAGATATGCCTTTTTGTGACTGCCTTATTTCACTTAGCATGTCCTCAAAGTTCATCAGTTCTTCCATGTTGTAGCGTGTGTCAAAATTTCCTCTTTTTTTAAGGCTGAATAATATTCCATTATATATGTATGTGTTTGTATGTGTATATACCACACCTTATTTATCCATTCAGCCATCAATGGGCACTTGTTCTTTCTCCACCTTTTGGCTATTGTGAATAATGCTGCTATGAACATAGTGTACAAATATCTATCTCCTTTGTTTTATGATTTTTAATCTATATTTCACAAATGAAATTTTCTCATAATATTTTCTTCTCATAATGTCCTTATCTGGTTTAGGCTTTAAAGTTACAATACCTAATAAAATTAAGCAAGAACCATTCAGTTTTTTTTATTTTCTTCCTAGAGCAGTTTATTTTTTATTGAGATTTTCTTTTCCTTAAATGTTTAGTAGCAGCGATCTTTAAAACCATTTGGGTCTGATATTTTTATTGTGGTAGAATTTTAACTATTTAACTATTTTCTAATTAACTAATTTTTTTAAACTATTTAACTAATTTTAACTATTTTTCCAAGGCCTGTTCAGATTTTGTAATACTTTTTTAGTCAATTGTGGTAAATTACCTTTCTAGAAATTCATCTGTCTCATCTAATTTTTTCAGATGTATTGACATAACATGTCTCACACCATTTTCTAATTAATTTGTACTTGTTATAGTTATTCCTTAGTTTTTATTCTTAATTTTTTTATTTATCTCTTTTCTCTTATATCTTATTTCTTTTCAAACAGTTTGCCACAGGTTTGATAATAGTTTAGTCACCAGGACTTTTAAGTCCTTTCTCTTGCATTTTTAAAATTTTATTAATTTCTGCTCTGATTTTTAATGTTTCCTTTCTTCTTTGTCTGGCTTTACTCTTGTGTTTTTTCTAACTTCTTGAGTTGAATAATAATTCAATAACTTTCAGTCTTTCTTCCCTTATAAGAATTGAAGACTATAATTTAGCTTCAATCTACAAATTTCATGTAGTATTTTCATTTTTATTAAGTTTTAAATATTTTTCAACATCTATTATAATTTCCTTTTGACACATTATTTTAAAATAGACTTTTTTAATTTAAAATAAGGAATTAAAAATTTTTTTTCTTTCATTTTGGTTGCTAAATTACTCACCTATTGACCACATCTTTAACTTGAACTAATAAATTTTTAATTGTCTAAATGACTCTTTTCTCTAATAATTGAATCTTAAAATGTATCTCCATCACCAGTAGTAGCAGACATTTTGGTTTTTGTCGAGTTCATAGTAAACACAAAAGAAGTTCTATAATATAAAAACCCAAGTAAATTGTTGACTCTTGAAAATTTCTCATTTTTTTATATTTTTTTAAAATGTATCTTCCTTTGATGGAATTTCAGTAGTTAGTTCTAACAGTATATGAGCTGGAGCAGAATATCTTAATGACTGATTAAATTTTGTTTACCCTACCATTCTACCAGATTCCTGAAGCATGAAAAATACTGTAGGCAGAGGCAGTGTAGGGCTGCAGCCTATAACCCATCTGGTCATCTAGTCTACTGATCTCTCTTAGCCCATGTAAGAACCAAGGGCTTCCATTGCCCACTCAGCAAACCCAGAAGTGGAAGATACCTGAGCAACTCTCAGTGTTCACTTCCCCTGGGACCTACCCTGCTACCTCTTATGTCTTCTAAAGGTAGAAGGGTTCCTTGATCAGAAGTCTTTGGAACTAGCTTTACAATATCAGTCCCATGGGAGGAAAATAAGAGAAGAGAGAACATAAGGGAAGGAACCGAAGAGAGGAATGCATTTAACCCAGGCTGGTTCATTTTATAATCTATTCATTCCTTTCAATAAAAACACCACACCCCAGTAAAGTAGGGACACTTTGCATGGATGACGACTTCGTCTTTGTCTCTGACACATTTCAGAGCTCTTTTTTCTTGAGGAGGAGTGGTAGGGGCAATGGCATTCATCTCCCACCCCACACCTCAGCCTCCAATAGTTACATTGTTTCAGTGACATGATTTTCAGGCTGATGACCACAGGCAAGGGCACTTGCCACATCCAAATAGGGTTGCACCAGCACTGAGAGATCAAACTCTTCCTACAGCCAGATTTTACCCTTGATCTTGTGACTAATTCAGGATTGAAGTGGAGAGGTGAGTATATCAACCAGAACTCAGGTCCTTGGGATTTTATCAAGTGACTGAACGGAGGAGAATATGAGGCTGGGAAGAAAAATCAGGATGGTATCACTAGCGAGAGTGGGATGTCTAGCACTTAAATTAGGCAAATGTGGTACTGAGGTTGGTTAATGATTCATTCATTTATTTACTGAATATTTATGATAATAAGTAGAAGCAAGTATTTATATAGCTTCTACTAGGTACTAAGTCCTTGACATTTATTAAATTATTTAACAATTACAACAATCCTATGATGTTATTGTCATCTCTGATTTATACACTATGCAACTGCAACATGGAAAAATTAAAGATCACATAGTTAGTAGGTGACAGAGCTGAGATTCTAACCCAGGCAGGCTAGTCATAGAGTCCAGGCTCTCCTTAACCACTCTGTCATATGGTCTTTTAATATATTATTATATATAGACACATTAGAATACATATACATACAGCAGAGTGTACATCAATACAAAGATGGCACATAAGCTTGAACAAAATATAGACCCTATTCTCTGCTCTCAGTGAGCTTACAGTCTAGCTGGAGTGATGCTCAAGTAAATAGCTAAGTTATATACAGTATAGAATTGTAATATGCCTAAGAAAAAGACACTATTAAAGAATCTAAGAGAAGAACTCAATGATTCTTATAGATTCATGCCAAATGGAGGAAATTATATCGAAGCTGAGACCTAAAAAATGAATAGTAATTGTTCAAGCAAAGACATTGGGATGAGGATTCTAGGTAGAGGAAAAAGAATACGCAAAGGCCCCCAGGCATGAAACAGATGTATTCAAAAAGTTCATTGCAGACACTACGTAGAGAAGCAATGAGAAAAAGCATGATAGTAAATGCCGGCATAGCCCCACTCAAAGAGTTTTTACCACAGTTGGATCCAACTAGACAAGAATTAGCTACACAAAGAAACCAAAAGGCAAACTAAAAAGTCATAAAACCCAAGGGAAGCCATCTTCATAGTGGGTAAGAAAACAAATGCTTGAAGGGTAAGAAAAACAAAGACAGAAATTGTTTTCTTGACTTCTGGCAAGTTGATAGACTACAAAATGTCAGACACATAAATTACATTGTTCAATAAATTTTCATGTGTTTCTCCTTCATACTCTACCAGAATCTAAGTTCCTTAAGTACAGAAACCTTGTTGAAATTATGTCTAAATTCCATTTAAAAATAGCCCAGAGAAGACATCATAGATGTGTTAACACTACTTTTCAGTGGTGAACAGTAAGTCTCCACCATGATTATTTACATCTTTATAAATATGCTTTGTTTGTTAACATTCTTCTAAACCTTGGTGTTGTTGACTTCTAAGGGAGAAAATAATAAAATTTTTAAGACCGCTTGAGGTAGTATATTATCGTTGTTTGAAACAATCTGCTGAGAGTGAATTTTATCCCCCAGAATATAATAACTCCTCTATGATCATTATATTGTGAATAAATATGGATTTCTATATGGATACTAAATTGACATTATTTTTCCTGTATTTTCCTCTGCCATAAGAATGAATGGGCAATATGTTACACACTATTTTCCTTGCTCCTTCAGACAAATTCTAAGACATTAGGGAAATCATCATTTTTTGACACTTGTTAAAAACAATGAACATCGTTTACCCTGTAGGCTACAGAAGATGGAGTTTTTCCCAGATGTCTTGGATGCTTTTGAGACCATAAGGTCACTCTGGCCATGCCACATAAGTTCAGAAGTGAAGCACTCTCTTAATTTTCTTTAATACAATGGGGACACATAGGCAATAAAAATCTCTATTGTCCTTATTTAGCTCTGTTTTCAGAACATGATGGGTGGTTGCATGACACAGAGTGACTTTCCTAGAAACCACTGAAAATATTATTCACAGATATATATTTGTGAGTACACATATATTTTCCCCCATTTCTCCTGTCTCTCTGTCTCTATCTCTGTCTCTCTCTTTATATATATATATATATATATATATACACACACATACACACACATATATATATATCCATATCCATAAATTAGCATCAGAATATCATCAGAGGAAAAAAAAAGATACTTTTACAGAAAGTTTTATTTTTAATTGATAAGGCAGATCCAACTATTCCCACTATTTGCTGATCTCAGTTGTCATTTATTCCAGGTATAGTTACTGAGCTCCTACAAGATGCCAGGCACTGTATTAGGCCTTGAGAATATAGTAGTATATAACACAGACACATCTACTCCTAGAGAATCAGGCCATACTACAGCATAAACAACCTTTAAGGTAATTCTCAGAGTCGGTCTTGTATATGACAGACATACCTCTTGTGGGAAGACAATTACTAATATTTCCTGTCATCACCTTTGTCTGAAGCAGAGACTGGGAGCTAAAACAATTGTTCTCCTAAATCCATTTTGTTCACTCCTCTCTACTGGTATTAACACATTCAAACAGGGCAAACACCAAACAAAATCTCTACATAGAAGCAAATATTCAACAAGGTTTGACAAGTATTTCTAAACCTGCTCCTTGCTAAATTTCCTTCTGTGCCCATTTCTAAATGTCTCCAGACTACCTTCATGCAGTAAAGAAACTAACATCTAGTTTTTGCTAATTTGACTCCCACATTGGACCATATCATTCAACCCACCCCAGAACTAAAAAGATTCTCCCTTATCACATGTCAATTTTGGTAACTTACTACAAGGAAAAAATATGCCCATTCTTCCAGAGAGTAGCCCACTTCACACTTGGTTACACATAGGCCGATGTGTAACTCAGGGTTTGGTTTCAAGGGAGTTAAAGAAAATAAAAGTCTTATATCCTACTGTGAAGTTAAAGATCAGCCAAGTGGGTATTGTGGCATTGTTTTCCTTATTATAATTCTTCATTATCTAATTATAATTAAGAATGCTAGTAGAATTTTGCTTTCAAGTTTCTTAAGAATGGTTTTTTTGTTCAAGCTCATTTCTTATTCTTAATATTTCTTTAAGCAATAGATTTCTTCAAGTGTATTGTCCGCCTCTCAAAATGGAAACTGTTAACCTTCAAGTGATTTATCTATTCTGAACTCATCCCCTCATGAAGGCCACCATATGTCTTTTCTTTCCCTCATACTTGGAATTATATTTTGTACTTCAGGGCCAGTGGTATTGCTTTGTTTTTTAATCAGTGATGAAAAAGTTTAGCAAATTCCTAAAAGTTTGGATATATTACAATTTTACTATCATTTAGATCAAAATAAATGTTCAAAGTAAATGGAATATATCCTGTCATATTTTTACAGAACAAGAAGGGAGGCAAATTCTTTAAAGTAACTCAAAAACTTTCCTAGGCAAAATATAAAGAATTGCAAACTCTAAACTGGTAAAGATGACAGTACAAACCAATCCTGGGGAATTAATAACTGGCTTGGACTATTGTTACCCTGTTTCAAAACTCTTAGCTGGTAATTCCTGATGATCCATAATTTCCCAGAAAATTTTTGGGGTGATTAGCACTTTTTAAAGAAAACCAAATATTGTACTTTGGCAGTCATTGATGTCATACAGTCAATGAATTTTAAAAAAATAATCTGGGGACTTCTCTGGTGGCAGAGTGGTTGGGAATCTGCCTGCCAATGTAGGGGACACAGGTTCGATCCCTAGTCCGGGACGATCCCACGTGCTGCACAGCAACTAAGCCCGTGAGCCACAACTGCTGAGCCTGCATTCTAGAGCCCACATGCTGCAACTACTGAAGCCCGCGCCTAGAGCCTGTGCTCTGCAACAAGAGAAGCCACCGCAACGAGAAGCCCATGCACCGCAAGGAAGAGTAGCCCCCGCTTGCCGCTACTAGAGAAAGCTCACACGCAGCAACGAAGACCCAATGCAACCAAAAAAAATAATAATAAATCATAATAATCTCTATGAGATTAAGTAAATTCTCTTTTATTCTCAGTTTATGAAGAACTTCTTTACAGTCATGAATGGATAAATAATATTTTATCCATTTTTTAATCTCTGTTGAAGTGATCATATTTTTCTCTTTCACTCTATTAAAATGGGTGATTCATTGATTAACTTTTTTTTTTAATTTTTATTTATTTATTTATTTATGGCTGTGTTGGGTCTTTGTTTCTGTGCGAGGGCTTTCTCTAGTTGCGGCAAGCGGGGGCCACTCTTCATCGCGGTACGCGGGCCTCTCACTATCGTGGCCTCTCTTGTTGCAGAGCACAGGCTCCAGACGTGCAGGCTCAGTAATTGTGGCTCACGGGCCTAGTTGCTCTGCGGCATGTGGGATCTTCCCAGACCAGGGCTCGAACCCGTGTCTCCTGCATTGGCAGGCAGATTCTCAACCACTGCGTCACCAGGGAAGCCCCCATTGATTACCTTTTGAATGTTAAATCAACTTTGCATTCTTGGGATAAATTCGACTTGGTTATGATGTATTTATTATTTTTATATATTACTATATTCTATTTTCTAATATATTGTTTAGGATTATTGCAGTGATATTTGTATGAGAAATTGGCCTGTACTTATCCTTTCTTTGAAAGTCCTTGACAGGTTTTAATATTAAGGTTATCCTGGCCTTTTAAAATGAGTTAGAAAGTGTTTTCAGTTTGGTTCTCTGGGAGAATTTGTATAAGATTGGTGTAACTTTCCTTAAATGTTTGGAAGAATTCACAGGTGAAGCCATCTGGAGTTAAAGACTTTTTGTGGAAAGGTTTTTATCAAGGATTGATTTATTTAGTAGATGTAAGCACTATTCAGATTTTCTATTTATTATTGTATTAGTTTTGAAAAGTTGTCTTTTTCTAGAAATTTATCTGTTACATCTAAATTTTCAAGTATATTGGCATAAAGATTTTCACATTATGCTCTTAGAATCCTTTCAATGTTTCTAGGATTGTAGTGATATCCTATTTTTCAGTTCTAACACTGGTAACTTGTATCTTCTCTCTTCTTTTTGATCAGCCTATCAATTTGAGAGTCTTTTCAAAGATCAAACTTTTGGCTTTGTTGATTTCTTATAAATTTTTTGTTTGTTTCATTATTTTCTGCTTTTGTCTTTAATAGTTTCTTTTTTTTCGTTAATTAATTTATTTTTTATTTATTTATTTTTGGTTGCATTGGGTCTTTGTTGCTGCACTTGGGCTTCCTCTAGTTGCAGCGAGCAGGGGCCACTCTTCGTTGCGGAGCACGGGCTCCAGGCACTCAGACTTCGGTAGTGGTGGCACAGGGGCCCAGTTGCTGCACAGCATGTGGGATCCTCCCAGACCAGGAGGACCCCACATGTCCCCTGCATTGGCAGGCAGATTCTCAACCACTGCACCACCAGGGAAGCCGAATAGTTTCTTTATTGTACTTTTTTGTTGTTCATTTGTTGTGGGTTCTTCCCCCACATTTCCTCAAATAAATTCTCACATTATTGATTATCAGCCCTTCTTCTTTTACGGTATATGCATTTAAGGCTATGAATTTCCCTCTGATCAGAGCTTTAGCAAATTCCTAAAAGTTTTGATATGTTATATTTTCATTATCATTTAGATCAAAATATTTCCAACTTTCCTAGTAATTTCTTATTTTCTACATAGATGATTTATAAGTATGTTGCTTGATTTCCAACCATTTGGATTATTTTTTAATATTATTTTTTATTGATCTCTACTTTAATCCCACTGAGGTCAAAGAACATACTCTAACTGACCTTGGTCTTCTAAAACTGAGACTTCCTTGATTATCCAGGGTATGGTCAATTTTGGTAAATATTCCACATATACTTGTATATAATAAATATTTTCAGATTTAGATATTTTATGTCTTTATTGAATTTTGTCTGCTTTATCAATCAATGAGATGTGTTAAACTCTCTTACTATGGTTATAAATATGTCTATTTATACTTTCGTATCTATCAGTTTTTAACTTGTATATTTGGAAACTGTTATTAGGAGCTCACAAGTTTAGATTATTATGTAAACCCGGCAGTTTGATCCTTTTATCATTTTGAAATGTCATTACTTATATCTAAAAATACTCATTTCTCTGATATTATTATAAATACATCAGTTTTCTTTTGGTTAGGATTTGCATTTTTCCTTTGTCCATTCTTTTACTTTCAAATTTTCTGTGTACTTATATTTAAGATGTGTCTCATGTAAGCAACATATAGTTGGCTTTTGTTTTTCATCTAATCTGACAATATCTTTGAATTGGAGTTTTGGGGCCATTTACATTAAATATAATTACTGATATTTTCAGTTGTATAGCTATAATATTCCTACTTATTTTCTGTTTATCCCTTCCACTTTATACATGTTTTTCTCTCCTTTTTTGCCTTCATTTAAACTAGTTAGTTAGTTTTAAACAGTTCATTTTCTATTAGTTTGTTAGTTAGTATTTTATAATTATTTTAAATGGTAACCCTAGAGATAAAGTATGCATTCTTGTTTTATTACAGTCTAATATAAATAAATGTTTTTACCCTTTCCCAGATAATGCTGTTATTATGTGTTTATTGCCTTTGCCTTTTCTCCCATTTACTGTTATTGCCCATACATCTTAATTCTACATATATTTTACACTACACAAGACATTAGTATTATTATTTTTCACAGTAAATGTTAATTTTATTTATCTACATTATTTAATACTGGTCAATGATTTCTCCTTTTTTTTTTACATTGAGCTTTCTTAAAGGTAGGTTGGTCTGCTACTAGACAAGCTGGCAAAGAAATCATTCACACAAAAGATTAGAGTTTTAGCACAGCAATTTGCCTCATGCAGGCTGAGACAAGGTGACCAAGAAAGAAGTCTGAAAACCTGAATTTTACGCTGGGCTCACCACTGGGGGATATAGAATATTGAACAAGTTTCTCCACTTGTCTATATCCATACTCCCTTTAAAATAAGAGAATGGGAGTATAGAAACTTGATTTCAATTTTAATTTTCTAAGACATTTTTCTTTGCCAGGACTACTCAAACAGACTGTGTCATTATATCATTATTTAACTTATTTAACCTTATTATTTAACTTATTAATTTATTTTTATTTAATTAAATTACTAATTTAATTATATTAAATTAAAGAATAGATTTGATTTTACTAAATTATTTTTAATACAGTTAGAGTCACAAGTATCGTTAATATGAATTGCTATCAAATCTAAAAGTTGAACCAACTAAAATATTTCAATTTTTCTCCAAATCATTTTATGAAAATTATGTTTTCAGTTACATTTAACATTTTAATGACTACTAAAATTTTTGTTGCTTTTCTAATTATGTATTATCTGTCTGGTTATCTGTGATGCTTACTTCCAATACTAAGCATATATTCATACACAGACATAAATGCAAGTTTTGTTCTGTGGTATGTTATTTTATGTTTCCAATTATCTCAAGGGATGTAATAAAATTCTCAAACATTTATTTTAGTTCACTTTAATTTAAAAAAATCTACATGCCACATACCATTTTGGGTGCTGGATGGAAGAATATGAGAAAAATGATTAGTATTAGGTTAAAACAATTCCTAAGAGGTTGGAAATAAAATTAAAAAGAAAAATAAAATTTCTTGTTTCTTGATACATAATAGGAATTCAGTAAATAGTGAATAAATGAATGAATGTCAAGTGTGAAAGCAAGGGAATTAAATTTTGCAGAATCATCTGAACAGGGATGTAATTGAGAGTGAATGACACTGCATCTGGGCAATATCTAGGACAATCAGAGTTATTTGATTCATATGTTTAAACTGAAAAGAAACTTTTATGGAATGGGCCAGCATTTTTGTCATCACAAGCCAATGGTATAGTAATTAGTATCTGCCAGCATGATTCCACTGTGACCATGTAGAAATTAATACTTACCTAGGGAAGTTCAAGGCAAAGAATGTTTGTGTCTGCTTTAAATACTGCTCCCCCTCATGTCCTCTTATCTTGGAAACCTTGTGCTGAAATCTATTCATAATGTTTGACTGTTAAAGTTAGGCATTATCACTCACAAAGCTTTTACAATGTAAAAAGCCATCTATATTGTATGCCTATGCCCACAGTCCAAAACCCAGCTCACTCAGAGAACACTCAGGCTTATTTGACTCAGTCAGGAAGAAAATTTTCAGTTTTCTAACAAGTTCTCTCAATCATCTTGCTTATTTTTTCTCTTGGAAATATATTCCATATACTCATCTCTTTTCCAAGGTTTTCTAATGGCTGCTTTCTCACATCTCATCAGAAAGTTTTACCTTTCCTAGAATTACTGTGGAAGGGTGAGGAAAAAGCACCACTGATTTCAGCAATTGGGAGTGGACATCGGGACGAAAAGGCCAAGCCTTATCTTCCAGGAGAAAGTCTAGGGCCCTTCTGGATGGATCTTCAGCATGCCCACAGCCTTCTAAAGAATACTTAATATTTACTTTCTACTAGTAACTATAAAAACAATACACGTTCATGGTACAAAATTTGCAAAAATAAAGTGTATAAAGAGGAAAATTAAAAGTATGAGTAATTTTACCACACAGAATATCTGTTCATTCTGTGGTGCATTTTCTTCATCCTAAATCAAGTCAATGTTGTATGTACAGTTTTGTATCCTGCTTTTTTTGTATTATATTTTGTAGATGTACTAAAATGCATTTATTTACTTCCCTGTTGATGAACATTTAGGCGATTTCTACATTTTAAATTTTTAAATAATTTTAGATGTACATCATTGTCCACAAATCTTTATGTTCACAGCTAATTATTTTCATATGATGAATTACTAGTCATGGAATTAGGTGTACTTTGGGCATGGCATTTTATAGCTCTAAAAGTTTCCAAGTTACTAAGAAGACATTGGGTTTTTTTTGTACTCCACACTGATGAACAAGAATAGCCATTTTTAGCAACCTCAACAAACCCGATATGATAGTTTTCTTTGCTCTTTGCCAATTTTTAGAAGAATAAATGTATCTGTTAGTTTCATACGCATTTGTTGCGCAACTTCTTCGAAACAAAGAAGTTTAGCGGTATTGTGAGAAAGGATTTAAGCAGAGACTGAACCTGGTGAAATGCAGATATTTGTACCAGCTGAGCACATCTGGTTTCCTCACTTCTCCAATTGAACCGGTGTTTGTATGTGGGTCACTGGCTAACATACACCGTGCCATCACTTT
This sequence comes from Balaenoptera physalus, assembly GCF_965194825.1. Classification (NCBI taxonomy): domain Eukaryota; kingdom Metazoa; phylum Chordata; class Mammalia; order Artiodactyla; family Balaenopteridae; genus Balaenoptera; species Balaenoptera physalus. The sequence continues at coordinate 119,316,219 of NC_138882.1, forward strand.
TCTCTACCTAGTTGGCCCACCAACTCCCTACAATCTATGCCATTGAAAGGTCATTTTGTGCAGACGAGATCAAGTTATTGATCATCTTTGAACTAGATGTCAATGACTTTTCTCTGACAGGGAAGGTTTGTTCTGCATTTAATATAGGACACCAAGGGTGCTTGAGACTCAGGTCCATAGAACCTGAGTTTACTGTATGGATGTGTATCATTACATTGTGTGATGAGAAGGAAAGGATAAATGTTGGACCTGATGCCAAAAGCAATGATGTTATATATTCATCAAACATTATAAACTTATTTTCAAAAAATATCAGTGTAAGTCAATACCTTCTTAGTTGATCCACAACCTCAAGGCTTTCTAGAGAATAAATATATTGTGGACAAGTGTTTGACTTTCTTGCAGAGGTTAATCATTTAATCATAAACTGATTTTTATGCACCCTGATGATTTTTTGTTTCGTTTCCTGAGCTAAGTGTTCTCAAGAAATTCTGCAGTGGTAAATGAAATTGCATTATAACTGCTGAGAAACTCCTACTAGCTTTTTCAACATTCAACCAATGTTTCTTGACCACAGGCAGTTACAGTGTATGGGTGAGGAATGTAGTCTCTGCGGTCAGACCGGACTGCCCGGCTCCAATCCAGCTTCTCCACTTAATAACTACGACTTTGAACAATTAATCTCTCAGTGCCTTAGTTTCCTCTGGAAAATGGGGAGAATTTGGATCCTACTTCAAGAGGTGCTACAAGGATTAGATAACATGTGCTTATAACAATTCCTGAAACATATAAGTGCTCTATAGATGGTATGATTTATGTGATGCATCTACAGACCAAACATTCTGCTCAACATAGTAATACATATAAATACAGGTTAGATGTAGTGACTAATCTCAACTAATTTAGAATATAGTAGTAAATATAAAACGTATGCAAAGCCTACAAATTCTTCAAGGCTCTCATTAAATGCATTAAAGTCTTCATTAATTCCATCTTGTTCAATGTAATCTTTCCCACTGCAGCTTAAATGGACTTCTCCTTATCAGGTTCTGCCAAGTTTTATAATTAATTATGTACCTGTCTGTTCTTTCTTACCAGATTTTGATCTCCTTGAAGCTGATGTATTTCATCCTCCCCCTCCATGCCTGGCCCATTGGCTGGCACATAGTAAGTGCTCAGTAAATGTTTGATGAATACAAAGTAGTCTATGGCAATGGCCACAAGATCATCACAATCAAAACACTGAAGACACTCACCTTCATCGCTTGCCACAAAAGCTGGAGAGGTCCAGAAATACTACTCCTGATTTGCATTATCAGGGAACATTTTATGAAAAACATGGCACTGGAGGAGATTCTTAAATGACCGAGTAAGGTACTCAATCTCACTGAGTCACAGCTTCTTTAATCAGCCTTTTTTAGCCCTCTCTCCTCATTGTAAAATTCAGGAAACATGCATTTCTTTACTGAGTATGCGCCTCCTCAGATTTACAGAAATAATCCAAGCACTGATTTTGAAGAGGAAATTCACTCCCAGTGCACAAGTCCTGGGAAACGGAGAGCTGTATGACAGAGATACACATCATGCATCCAAAGATAACTTCGTAATATGGTTTCTGGGTTGTTAACATTGGAGGAGACCATCGCCTTTTAGAGGAAAGTTACAGTAAATGTCACCATATGAATAAACATTATTGTGACATGCTTAAGCCTGGTTTTACTTGTTATGATTATGTTGCCTGACTCTTACCACCAGAAGTGCCTCCCTCATATTTTCCTTCACGCTAACATTTACGATGAAGGGGCAGCATTAACTTTTGTTCACATGGGCCAAAATGAGCCCCATTACACCCAGCAGTATTTCAACAGTCACAGACCAGTGAGAGACCAGCATAAACCCAGCTTGCTCCGGACCTCAGCACGTTCCACCAGCTTCACCCCAGCCAACAGAACTGCCACTTGAAATCCATCTGCTACATTTCATGGACCTCAATTCTCATGCAGCGGGTAGTTGTTGAGCTCTAGCTGAGCAGAAAGGACCAGAGGTTCTAAAGGGAAACATTCTTCACTGCTGCTGCACATTCCCAAAGACATGAAACACCTAAGACAGCACCGTGAGGCACATTTTTCAGTGCAGAAGCAGCAGAAAACAGAACACGACTCCCCACCCCTTTTTTATATTCCAATGAGATTTGCTAGTTTAACCAGGGCTGCAGTACAAAAGCACTTGTGGTTCATGTTATATTAATAGTGTGGCCTGATTATCAAAAACCATTACTCTTGGTTATCTAGCAGCGGCTGTACCGAGCTGCTATAAGTCAGAGTGACTGCCCACACAGCGTTTGCTCCCTGCTTATGATAACAGTATTCTTAACGCAGAAGTGCACTTGTAAAATTATTGCCTTTTAAAGATCAGATTTGTTATAAATGAGATATGATCACACAATTGCTCTTCCCTGTATAAAAAAATTAAATGCATAAATTACACGTCAGTATCCTCCATTGTCATGGCTTCACAAGGGTCAGTTTCCTTGTGGTCAAACTCGGAGGTATAGCTTTCAAAGCAGATGCGTTGTCGGCTGAATCCTGGCCAGAGGCACAAGCAGTGGCTTTTCTTCTCCTGTTCTTTGATGTTGTCTTCTGTAGTACTGATTGCAGGCCCTGTGGATCCAACCCTTTTCTATGCTGGTTGAGGGGTGCTTTGCTTAGTTTAGTTCAGCTGGTTAAAAGCAGTAATGATAATGGATCGGAAGCCATACCATTTCCTCATAGATTCAAGTCATTGTTTCCGACTCTTTGCAGAACTCCATGTGGCTCAGAGTGGTTGCATTCACAGCTCCTTCTTGCTAATGCCACTGGTTGACTTTTTAATTCCGCCCCCCCCGCCCCCCCCGATTATTGTGACACTTTCACAGGCTCAGAGTTTGTATGGAAGAAGAGACAAAGACAGGAAGGAAAGCAACTCTAATAAAGTAAAAGAACTCAGTTTTAATGCTCACTAATCTCCTTCTCTAGGTTATATGTTTCACTATACATGTTACCCCAACCGGGAATAAGAGGGATATGGCTTTACTTGTGAAAACGCAAGGGACTCTTACTGTGCATCTTTCAAATCTCCCAAGTTCCCTTGTAAACAAACATATTAGGGGTAAATATACAGGACTCTCTCTCCCCTTATGCTTTTCCTGTTTGAACAGCATTTTAGAATCCTTGATTTTTATACAGTCAAGCTTTTCAGTCCTAATTCATTAAAAACTATATTCATGACAAGTTGTTTGAAATGTGGTCCCTCAAGCTTTTTCTGTCTTTTAGAAACTGTTTCATATCACTATCTAAGAAGAAAAGCCAGCCAAGATTTACATTTTAATTTAGTTAACCAAATAGTTCAGACTGTGTTCTCCAAAGACAAAGACTGGTCTGTAAGTGGGCCGGATTTTCCTGTATTTTATTGCTGTAATTTGCATGAGAAACACCAGATCCTGTATAATTGTTGCTTTGTTGTTGTGATCCGAGTAGCTGTTTCCAATGTCAATAATTATAACTTGAAATGAAATTTAGTAGCAGTTAGGGGGTGGGGCGTGGAGGCGACTGCCAGCCAGTCAGAATTTCACATCAAACTAACCACAGTCTAGCCTCCTAATGTGATTCGTTCAGCCATTAGGCTTCCAACAAAACTCCACACAAAGTCTCTAGAAAGAGCCAGTCACTTGAGCCTGGCCACACTCTACACGTTGCGCTGTGCCATTTTGTCTGGTGTCTAATGAAGAACGAGCATGTTTTATATATGATGGCTGCTAATTGCCTCATTACTCATGCAAATCATAAAGGCAAACCGTGTCTTATCATAAAATTGGTAAATAGGACATTGAAAAGCAGAGCTCAGGAAAGCATTATTATGTCCATGCTTCTTTTGCTCCTATATTCTCTTTTTTATGACTTTGTATTAAATTGGAGCATTTTCTCTGTGGTTATTTGTTCCTTTAGATTAGTCTTCAGTTAAGATAAGCATGTAATGGATGGAGCAAGGGGCTGTGTCAGATTGCCACTGTTGCTGCAGCTCTTAGCCCAGCTGCGTCAGTGGACCTACCCATCGCTTTGCCCTGATGCTCCCAACTTATCGGAGAGGAAGGACATAGTGAAGGGAGTCTGCAAAGTCCTGGATCTGCCCCTAGAGCCACGTGCCTGCATGGGCCCTTTGTCAGCCTGGGGAGATTCCGAGGCTGGGCCTCACTCACTGCTGTACCCGCTGTATTCAAGGTAACGTGAAACCAACAGCGTGGAAAAAAGAAAATGAAGGGTAAGTTGGCTGGGGAACTGAACACCTTCTAAGAACCCCTGGCTGAGTGGGGCATCGTGACAGACACTTACCTCCCCATTACTCGAAATTTGGAACCTCCAGAGCCCCTTATTCCAGACGATTAACACTTCAGCCTTGGCTCAGGCTACTTCCCACGTTTTCCTGATAATCAACCCAGAGCTAACAGGCAGCCATTTGTTGTCCTTCACGTTGTTTTTCTTATCGGAGGAAAAAGAAAGGTTTTCAATAAAGGAATTCAAAAGAAAAGTAAATACATAATAACAGAAAATCAAAATAATACAGTTTTCACGGGGGCCCCCAAGTCAGGGATGGCAGGGGTATAGACGGCAGGAGGGAGTACTCTTTTACAGTCCATAGCATTCCAGACTAACTAGCAGAAGTAGTGTCAAGGTAACAAAGAAATTCCGCCTGTGTGCTAATTCCTCACCGCAGGTGTTGGGGTGTTAGATTAGGAGGCTGTACACCTTTCCCGGGAATATTAAAGCAGACTGTCTCACCGCCTGTGTTTGTCCTCGTAGCCTCATTCTTGCTGCTAGCAGAGCATGTCCCAACTGTTGTCAATTTATCAATGTAACCTGCGCTGGTGGGCACAGTGTGAGCAGCCATTAGGACAGGTGCCTCTATCCATCACAGCCAGTCACTTATTCCACCTTGTCAAGGAAACTAAATGGAGCTTTTGGAGTAATGTAAACAACTCTCTAATGGACAATCAAAGCGCCACTTTTTGAAGCAAACAAGAGGAAGAAATCTGACAAGACATTTTTTAGAGGGGGGTTGGATAATACTTAAGTGTTTTCTAAAAGAACTTTTTAATGGTCGTGGTTTGAAAACACTTGGGGGTGGCGTGGGCGGGAGAGGAAGTAAACGGGAAAAGTAAGAGAACTAAAGCAAAGTCCTTCTTGTGGCCAAAGACTGAGAAATGAGGATTGTGAAGTGGTGGTGTGCTGAGTGGAAGAAACGTCAGCTTTTCCGGGGGAAGAGCCACAAAGCTGATGAGGAATCAACTTCAAAAAAATTAAAAGGACTCCTAGTGGAAACTGAAGGCTTGTAGTTAATCAGTTTTTACTAACGTGTTGTTAAAGTTCCAAATGTATATGAGGAGAGCAGAAGAACACTACTTAAATATCCACTCCCCAAGACCACCCTTCATGGCAGAAGCCGAACTAAACAGATGGCTTTTTCACTGTGTTCCTGAACACAGAGAAGTCCAGCTTTGTCAAACCAGGAGGGGAAGCAAATTCCTCAGAAAATTCCCTGACTTTAACCCCCTGCTTGGGACCATTCTTAGCTGATCAGCGTTCCCCTGCTGTGGTGGTGTTCAGGGGAGGGGACAACCTCCAAAGCAGCAATTTCAGGCGAGGGGATTCAGGGCTGTACCTCGAATGTCGCTGCAAAGTGACAAGGCAGCCGGGGCAAAGTGGGAGCTCAGGTGTTCCTGGCGCAGCATGCACAGTGCCTTTTGGCAGATGGACAGTGCCACACTAAGCCAGCTGAAGCTTCTAGGTGGCCTTCCGGGGACGCTTTGTGGTTATCCATTCTGGAGGCAACAAAGCCTGGAGTAGCTGCCAATGACTGCCTCATGGGAAAGGAGAGGTGGCTGGTTTCAGAGCTGAAGCGAATAAAGAGAAAAGAGAGACGCTCTGGGGAGAGGTGACCTTCAGGTAGCCGCTGGGGGCCAAGAGGTCACTGCGACCTTGTGGGATGATGTGTCTGGGAATAAATAAGTAGCCTGAGTTGGGAGCATTGAAATTGGCCCTGACCCTCTCTCACAAGAGAATGCCGCCCTGAGTCTACCTGGTCTTCCCTGGTGGGGTCAGCTACTTTGCTCTCATCACTGTCCCTAATTTATGGTACCCTGGGATCTAGAGGTCAATATCCTAATCACATAAGGTGAACGAGCATTGGGTATTGTCAGCCATCTAGTGGCACTATGACCCCAGTTCCCCAGCCTTCCTAACAGTCAGGATCAAACAAGAGGGTGGTGGTAACTAACCACCCCACTGGGAAGAATGTGCATCTTTGTTTCTGGCCAGGTGAGCCATTTTCCAAACCAGTGCTGTCCATTAGAACTTTCTGTGATAATGGAAATTTTCTGTGACACCCAATGTGGCAGCCATCAGCTATAACTGGGTTCTGAGCACTTGAAATGTGGCTAGCATGACTGAGAAACTAAATATTTAACTTGTATTTAATTTTAATCAATTCCAATTTAAATAGCCCCATGTGACTAGTGGCTACTATTGGGAAAGACAGCTCTTGACCCATTTCTTGGAAGAGAGTTTGACTGCATGTGAATCTAATAAAGTTCTCCTGAAGCTGTGCTGTCCAATATAGCTAGTCACACATAGCTATTTAACTGTAAATCAATATAATTAAAAATAAGTAAAGATTTTATTCTTTAGTGTCACCAGTCACATTGCCAACGTTCAACAGCCACACGTGTCTAGAGGCTACTGGATTAGCCAAGCACGGATACGGAATAGTTCCATCATCATGGCAAGTCCAACTGGACAGAGATGTACTGGGAGTCACTGAAGACACCAATGCAAGGAGCAACTAAACGACTAAAAAAAAGAATCCCTAATTCAACAAAATGTTTGCTAGGTATCTACTTTTTCGCCAGGAGTTTGCTTTTTTTTTTAACTTTGGGTTTATTTATTTATTTATTTATCCATGGCTGTGTTGGGTCTTCGTTTCTGTGCGAGGGCTTTCTCTAGTTGCAGCGAGTGGGGGCCACTCTTCATCGCGGTGCGCGGGCCTCTCACTATCGCGGCCTCTCTTGTTGCGAAGCACAGGCTCCAGACGTGTAGGCTCAGCAATTGTGGCTCACGGGCCCAGTTGCTCTGCGGCATGTGGGATCTTCCCAGACCAGGGCTCGAACCCGTATGCCCTGCAGTGGCAGGCAGATTCTCAACCACTGCGCCACCAGGGAAGCCCCTCGCCAGGAGTTTTTTATTTTCACCAAATTTTAGGGCTACAGTGGTAAACAGGACATGTATAGCCTCACCCACATGGAACTTGGAAACTACCGAAGATTCAAAAGAGTAAATAATTTTATTCTTATACAGTATTATAAGAGGGGTGACTATTGAGAGCTACGGCAGCACAGAAAAAGATCAGCTAACCCAACTTCAAAGGCCAGAAAAAGTTTCTCAGAGGAAGAAATGCCAAAGCTGAGACCTGAGGGATAAGTAGGCATAACCAGCTGTGTTAGAGACTGTGGCATATTTTGCAAGGGGTGAATGGCTAGAAAGGTTAGTGCCTTGTAAACCCAGCATCTGGCCGTAATCTAATAGCCCTGCAGAGCCACTAAAGGGCTTTAAGCCAGGAAACAGACCAATCATGTGCCCACTTTTGCAAATTCCCTGACTCCACTTGAGAAAATGATTTGCCACAAAGGGCAAGACTAGAGACCAGTTAGAAGGGTATTACAGTAACTCAGGCAAGACATGATGGAGGCCTAGAGCATGTTGGAGTAGAGACAGAGAAAAGTAAATAAATTTGAGAAATACATGAAAATTAGCACACAATCTTTCTTCATTGTTCCACAAAGCCTGCTGACCTATCTAGGTTAAAATTATTTATTCAGACTTTGCCATCTGAAAATGAAAATAACAAACAATTGGAAGCCTCTCTGTTGCTCATTCTATTAATGTTTCCCCCAAATGTAATATGATCTTTATCTGCATCAATAGTGTTTATTGGAGATTAAAATCCTCTTAAGGCCAGAGGCCAAGCTTATTTCAATTTGCACAGCACTCAGTGTAACATCATAAGCAGATTGGTAATTAATTAAAGCTCTCTAGTACTATGGAAATGTAGTTCAGATACTCTTAAGATAGATGGCTGTGGTATTGTCTATGTTTCAAGATGTATTTCTTTTCAAAGCAAGGCTTTAACTTCAGTTTTCCAACAGAAGTTGACACACTGAATCATCCTAGTAAGAAACCCTCTGATTCCTTGATTTCAGATTTCTCAATGTCAGATTTGAGATTTCTCAATGACTTGCTCATTAATTTGGCACATACACCACTGGCAAAATGAATTTTGCTTATATCATTTAGGCATCTGTATTCATTAATTGATTATGATTGGGATTTACAAGCCACTGCTTTACAGGTTTCAATAAGATACTTGTTGACTTTACTTAAATGGAGTGATTCTGGTATCCCCTAAGACAAAGTAAGGAAGACCAGAGAGGTTCTGTATTAGCCTGGAGTAGAATCACGTACAAGTGAAAGATAATCAAGAACCACTTTGTGGCTTCCTTGGAGATTCAAATTCTGAGTCGAGCCACTTCAGAGATAAGACGTGAATCAGGACACCTAGGTGTTTACTCCCATCTGCAGCCTATCAGCAAATTTGGTCCCCAGACCAATCCAGAAGTATGAAAACGTTTGAAACCTGTAGTACCTAATAGTATTCTCTTATTGCCAGTTGAACCCTAAAATTGTATTATGTACCCTGGCATTCATGGCCTTCACATTCATGGTTTTCATTATTGGTGAGTAACCCTGAGTGAAGTTAATCACCATGGCACCCCTTTTTAGTGTATAATGAAAACAGACTCAGAGCAGTTATGTCACTAGCCCAAGGGCCCTCAATTAGTAAATTTGCAGACCCAGGGTTGTCTAACTCCGAAGTGAGTGTCTATGACCACATTATCCTGCTCCCAACACGGTGATTTAAGTATTATTGAGGCATGAAATTTGATGGCCTGGGCTTGTGGCTGAGGCAGAGCTGGATCACTGATCTGGTGAAGCGCCTGGCTGGTCGGTCACCCAGGATCTCCTTCCCTTGGGGCGTTATGGCTCTCCACTCTCTGCCATGAACAAATAAACAAAACTGCTTGGTGTGAAACTGCTGAAAAGTAGACGAATTGTTTGGGACTGGTGATAAAACTAAAAAAGGAAATCACGCTTTTTAAGAACTTAAGGATTTACAGAAGTCTCAGTCAATGATAATCTTACGGCAGGCACTCAGGTGGCAACGCAGGTGGACAAAGTAGGGAGTGTGATTCTGCTGTTTGGAAACAGCGCTGGGTTATTTCTCTTGTGATGATCGGGGGTTGTTGTTCTGGCGATTTACAGCCTCTGTAATAGCTGCTCTGGATGTCGCTGGAGTAGATGTGATTTGTGTCTGGCTAACATCATGTGACTGGATCGTATAAGACTCAGTTATTTCGTGAATGCTGCATTAGTATTGCCAAGAATATGTACATATATTTTCATATATCAGGTGCCCCTCAATATGGGAAAACTTATTGTAAAACTAAATTCTCTAACTCCCATATTTTTTTATTGAGTTACAATAAAAAAGAGGATGATGAAATGCAGGGGTGGCTCTTCTATGTGCTGATCATTTTAATCCTGATGGGAAAACTACCCGCTGAAGGTGTGGAAACGAGACTACACTTCAAAAAGCATGTGTCATTTTTAGAGAATAAAAGCAAAATTAATAGGACTTCTCTTCCTCCTGAGACATTCTCCCAGGTTCTGTTTTAACTTCCCAGGTCCCAAATCAGTCTCCACTGTTGGGTTTGACTGTTCTGTTTAAATAGGAAAAAAATGAGATTGTAGAAGACCACAGTGCTTGAAGGATAATTACTAAAAATCAACATTTTTCTCTAATCTAACTTTCTACCTTCCTCTTTAAGGGAATCTGTACTGTGAGGGAGATTCTTAGTTTGCCAAGTTATGCATGCTGTTTTTTGTTTTGTTTTGTTTTTTTAACCCTGGCTCATAAGATTAGGAGATAATGAATTTGCCTTCCTTGGTCTTCTTTTCCTTGTCTTTGATTCTCGAAGCATCTGCAACTGCGTCCTCCATTTACTTAGAACGCATTTGTTTTCTCATTGAATAAATGAATGCTGAGCACATCATGTGAGACAGGATTGTTCTAGGTCCTGGGAATTCCTACCTGCAAAAAAGAGAAAAAATAACCCTGCCCTCATGGAGCTTACATACTGTGTATACCAGTGGCTGGTCCTTAATAGGGGCAATTTTGCCCTCCCCTCCCACTCCCCCCACCTCCCATGACATTGGGCAATGTCTGGGACATTTCCGACATTTCTCTTTGACATTTTGTTTGACTGGGGAAGTGGTGCTACCAGCACTTGGTGGGCAGAGGCCAGGGATAATGTTAAATATCCGGCACTGAACAAAGACTGATTCGGTCCAAAATGTCAATAGTGCCAAGGTTGAGAAGTCCGGATGTATACATACAACGTGCTAAAAACTGAATGTCAGATGGGTGTGTTTATGTAACACAGAGAATTCCGTAATTATATTTGCATCTGTTCAGGACACTGGGATGAGAGATGGCCGGGGCTCTGAAGTGAATGTTTCAGAACCAAAGCCTGAATGTGCTGGTCAGACTCTTTTAGTTGCAAGCAACGAAATACTCAACTCAAATGAGCTAGAAAAAGACATTGTATTGGCTTGCAAGGCTGGAAAAGATGCTGCAGAGCTTTCAGAAGTGAAGGAAGGACTACATCAGTGAAGGCCCCAGGGTCTGAAATCCGGGGTTCTCTGCTTTTCCAGGACTCTTTTGTTCTCCTTTTGCTCCTCCCATTTTGCTTCTCTCTTCCACTCTTTGTTCAATGGCACCTCGTGTGCTATGACTGCAGAAAGGATTTCACCTAGTGGAGAGCAGCCTCTGGAAGCCCTGGCTTAGAAACTCCAGAGGAAAAAAAAACTGACATTTGAAGCATGGCGACATCCTTATATCAAACAATGTCTTGGCCTTGTCCTGGTCACGTGCCCACCCTGTGGGCCAGTCTCTGTTGCCTGAGGATGAATTGCTCTGTTTGGTCATACCCATCTTTAAGGCTGGCAGGAGAGAGGTGAGAAGGGGGCCTGCAGTATTATTATCCACAGTTCATTACATCACAATGATTGAGCAAAAGATAGCTCTGTGAAGGAAAAAATGTGCGTGGGGGGAAAAAAGTATATATCTAAGTATACATCAGTGGAGGATGTAAAATTGTGGCCATGCTTTAAAGCAGTAATTTCAAACCATTTTAGCACTGAGATTCCTTATATTGACACACTTCTTCTTCCCAACCTTTTGTCATCCAAACTATTTGAGATATTGGTATATTTGTTATATTACAATGGATTTTTTAAAGTATATTCTGAGCATTACATGGAAACATTTGAGATAGTTAGAGACACCCTACTGTACTAAACAAGGGAATCTTCCCATTAATTAACACATGGTAATTGGACACCTACTATGTGCAAAGCTTTGTGCTGGACACGTAGGAGAACACAAAAAAAAGTAAAACACAGCACCTGCCTCTGAGCTTGCATTCTAAATGGAATATAAGGCAGATGCGCCTGAAAGTTTCCATAAGGCTATCAGGCAGGCTTAATCCTGGCATCTTCTGTCCTTGCCTCAAAGGGCAAATGTCACTAATGCATCACCTGTGAGTTTTATAAATCAGGCTAGAGAGCAAACAGCCCCTGCCTTCAAATCTCCTGCTTGTTTCTACTTGTTTCTCCTAGATTTGATGCCTTTCCTGCCAAGCCTGTCATACTTGCCAGAAACCCTAGGATCTGGTAGGACACTCCACACTGGTCCTTCTGGCCAATAACAACAGCAAATAGCCGCTCGTCATTGGGCACTGTGCAGGTGTTTGCATCCACACCACACTAACTCTTTTTTGGACCATACTGTAAGGTCAGGATTTAAGCCTACTTCGCAAAGTTGGAATCTGAGACAGCGAGGGGCCTGGTAAGTTGACCCAATCAATGACGACACAGCTTAAAAATGACAGCACCTGGATTTGGCCCCAGGCCTATCCAACTCCAAAGACCATGGTCTTATCCACTAGGGTGCAGAGTCTGTTTGCCATTTCTACCTCTGTGAGGCAACCGGGTAGAGGAAGTGACACATATGTTTTAAGTGATATAATACTAAGAACTATAGGGATTCAAGGAGTGGAAAACGTAAAGGAAACTCAGGACAGCGTTTGGAAGAAGAGTCTAGGGGGGTGTTCACCCATTCCAGATGTTCTGCTTCCAGGCTCTGGTCCGCTACTGGAAAGTGACTCCTACACACCTCGCATTAGCCCAGCAAGGCAGTCATGCTGTCCACAACGTGATACCCATTCCTGACGGTGGGAAGAATGGGGAAGAACCTACCTGTGCCAGATACTACGCTAGACTCTTCCACACACGGTCTCATCTAATCCTCCCAAAGCCCCAAGAGGTAGTCATTGTATCCCCTCCTTACAGGTATCAAAACTATTACGCAGAATGACTAACTAGTGAGAGCGAAGTCACAGACGACAGTTGAGCCACTGGGTTTAGAACACAGATTTATTTGTCTGCTTCCATAGCCTATGTTCTTTTCACTAATTCTACCCCACCCCACCTCCACCACCCCTTCCTCAGTCCCAGAAAACACTGACCTATTCAAAATAAGAGGTTAAAAAGCAGAACTTTCTCTGCTGGACTCTTCTCCCCTTAGCACCATGAATTTCTTCTTTTAAGTAAACATAGCAACCTATACAGGCAATGAAGACTCCATCTATCTTGAGCAGTGCTAGTGCTTCCCTGCTTTCTGTGAAGCTAATAATTAACTTCTGTCAAGCTTGGTAAAAATGTTAACAGGGTCTTGCGACTCTTCACATGCACAGCAGCATTATTACTTTTTAAATATGAAGACAGCAGTTTCCTCCAGTGGAAAATGCATTTGCCCTCATAGTCTAAGGCATTCAGCCACTAAAGCCATCATAGACGAAAAGTGGAGAATCCAGAGTAAAGGGTATGGTTTGTAGATCTCACTTATTTTTGAAATAAAGGATGACTTCCAAAAAATGACATGAGTACAGAGCTTGTGTAATCTCCATTTGCAGTGATTTTTCTTTGATTGATGTGCCATTAATACTTTAATTGGCAACAGGTGCGGCTGATTATTGGTTCCTACACTGAGATCTGAAATTGAACATAAGGTTCTGATAAATTAATAAACTCCCCTGCTCCAAACAGTTGTTGCTGTGAACTAACTTTCCATGGAGTGCTGCTCCATCAAGCACACTGAATTCTTTATGTTAAAAAGCAAAGTGTTACTTAATGATAAATTAAAATTACACAAAGAGCCACAGAAAGAACACAATAACATCCCCTCCCAGGGAAAAGGGAAATTGCTGGAAGGAGCAGAAGAATGTGATTTATAAAATAAATTGGTTCCCTTTTGTAGGCCAAAATGTTTTGACTCTAGATTCCATATCACATTATTAAAATAATTTTGTGTTATTTAATATAAATGGGGGGAGGGAGAATAAAGGATTTTTGCATAAGGTCCTTTTTCTCCTTGAGGTAAAAATCAATATTGAGTAGAAGCCTAGGGAAAAAAATCCTGAAGTTTCTATAAAAGATCTTAAAGTTATGTTTTGTTTTGTTTTATTAACCCTACACATGTTGAGGCCATTTACAATCATTCTGCTGCAAAAATTTGTCTCTGATGGAGACAGAGAGTTGTAGGCCCTAATTTTCTTTTTTTTTAAACGTTTCTTTAATTAATTAATTAATTAATATTTATTTTTGGCTGTGTTGGGTCTTCGTTTCTTTGCGAGGGCTCTCTCCAGTTGCAGCAAGCGGGGGCCACTCTTCATCGCCGTGTGCGGGCCTCTCTCTGTCGCGGCCTCTCCCGTTGCAGAGCACAGGCTCCAGACGCGCAGGCTCAGTAGTTGTGGCTCACGGGCCTAGTTGCTCTGCGGCATGTGGGATCTTCCCAGACCAGGGCTCGAACCCTTGTTCCCTGCATTGGCAGGCAGATTCTTAACCACTGCGCCACCAGGGAAGCCCCCTAATTTTCTATCAGTGAGAAATATGCCTGGTCAGGATAGCAAGTGAGTATAAGATTGTTGTCTCCATCTCCTGAAACAAACATAGAAGATGACTCAGGACATAAGGAGGTTGATGGGGGTCAGATCTTCACCATTCCACCCACCCAAGAATCTCACAAGTGGTGAGAAATGCTAACAGAGGTAGAACGTGGGCCTTCTGTAGGGCAAGGGGAATGATAACGAACGGGAGAGGGTCACAGAACACAGAGGAGAGACTGGATAAGGGAGAGCTTTCTAGTTATGCTCCCTTTTCTCCCCTAAACGGATCTTTGCTGCCCTGTGGCTCTTATGGGTCAGGAAGTCAGCTCTAGACACCTAGAGCCATCTTGGGGCACTGGCGCTAAATCAGGGGAGTGCCACCAGGTAAGGGTGAGGAGCCAGTGTCACTGAGTACAGGTCAGTTAGCTGACCACATGGGTATTTTCTCCCCTCCCCTCTTCCGTTCACCCTGTAGGCTGTGCAGAGGCCAAATGGCTATGAGATTAAACTTGTGGACGGGAAAAAACGAGGACGTGTTAAACCCAGAAAAGTCATCTCTAGAAGTTCTTTCTCTCTGCCACGTCCATCTCAAGAAAAACTTCCCCAGATGAGCAAGACCAGAATCTAGGCATTTGCTCTTCCTCCCATATTGACAGGACGAGCAAAGGCAGCTAAGAGTCCCAAGGAAACAAAGGGTGAGCTCACAGGGGAGAAAAATAAGACATCTGAAAAGCATCAGCAAAATGAACAATTGGAACACCCTGCACCAAAGACAGTCGAATAAACAAAGCAGACAGAACAAGAATTTGAAATAAGCATAATAAATATCTTCAGAGAAAGGGAGAAAGAGTAGATAATGTAAGCATAAAATGGGAGCAAACATTATAAAGGATAATCAATTAGAATTACTGGGATTGAAAAATATAACAGTTAAATTTAAAAGCTGATTGGATTGGTTGAAGAGCAGAATGGATACAGCCATAGAACAGAAGGTATTAGAAGGGATAAAATGATGAAAGAAATCAAGGAAAAGAACATTGAAGCAAAAATTTTCAAAATCTGGCAAAAAGGAGTCCCAATAGGGAAAAAAAGGAAAGAAAATATAGAAGAGAAAATAGTGAAGAAGTAATGACAGAGAATTTCCCATAATTAAGGCAAGATTTTTAAATCTAATGAAATGATATTTAGGAGTATTAATGACCATGTCAAAATTCCAAAAGCTTCATAGGGTAAAAACAGAACACAGAGAAAAGGAAGTAAGAGAGTGCTAAAATTCTTGTTTTGTTCAGAAGAAAGATACGTCTATTGATAAACTTTTGATGTTGATGGGAGGAAACTATAGAGGAATATGAGTATAAATAAGTTAGGGGTATTCACTAAAAGGATGAAAATAGAATGTGTCATCTTCAGAACAAGAAAATAAAATTTGATTCATCCAGTGGAAAACAAGAGAAGAAAATGAAAGAATGAATAATAAATAGGAAATATTAAACTAAACTTCAGAAATAAATCCTAATATAAGAAACAGCTAAAGGTTAAAAATAATGTATTGGAAAAATATGCTAGGTAAATATGAACCCAAAGAAAGCCAGGCTAAAATTTTTAATACCAGACAAAAGAGAATTTAAATCATGAGAGGAAAAAAAATATATTTACAAGAAAGAAGCGATATCAAGAAGGTATAATTGGCATGAGCACATACCCACCTAACAATATAACCTGAAATTTCACAAAACAATAGCCAGCACAACTGCAGAAAATAGTAGCTCAATCAATAACAGTACTTGAAAATTTAACTGACCTCTTTCAGAATCTAATACATCAGGTAGATAAAAATGAAGCAATGATATAAAAGATGTGAATAATATTCTTAATAAACTTTATTTGTTATCGATACATATGCAACCAGTTATTATGAAGTATAAATTCAATGAGGATAAGCATGAAGTGGTTTTACCATTTCCAAGAACTTCTTTCCCTTTAGCATTCTTCAGTGACAACTTGGCCAAATGCCCTAACTCTCTGGCCACTGTTGGTTATTAAAAATTTAATCCAGTTAAGACGTCAAACTCAGATTCAATATAAATCTCTTCTCCTCCCTCTCTTCTCCTAATGCTGATGGAACACACAATCCACAGAGGGGAGAAGTCACAGTGTCCTGTTTCTCGGCTCTTTGCACTCTAGTGGAAGGGGTAAAGCTCAGACTGGTGATGACTCTGCCTGTTCCTTTTCTGAGGCCTAACTCTTGTAGTCTGGAATAAGAAATCTCATCAAACTACTCAGTTTTTGGTGGTCGGGAAGTTCCCTGGTCCCTCTCTGCTTATATTGCTTCAAGGAGTAAAGAAGCCCCAGCCCTACTTACTCCAGAGAGAGAAGAGAAGCAAAAGCCTCCTACCTGTGCTTCCTATAATGTTGAACATCTAGGGACCGAACTAGGAAGAAGCAGTGAGGCAATCACCTCAGGCACAAAATTTCAGGAGGCACCAAAAATCTCAGTAATCAAGATAAATACTATTTTAAAGTAACATTTTTAAAAATCAAAATTAAGACAAAAAATCTATGATAAACCAAATATAAAAAGTTTAAATAAAGAAATAATCAGAATTACTGATTTTTCCTTTTGCCTCAGGCTTCAGTATGACACTGGAAGTCTTGATTGTGACTGCCTCTTTCCCTTCTCTCCACAATACTTCACATGGACAGAAAAAGAAGCAGTTGGGTGGTAGCTGATAATACCAGGGTCAGTTTTGCTTCCTCATAGTAAGCCTTGAGGAAGATACATGGCTTGTAGCATTGATGGGTCCTTTCACAAAGTAGGAAACTTAGTGCCTCATTGTTCACAGCAGATGGCCCTACCTTCTGGCCAATTCAAGGGCATTACCAAAAGCCCAGCAAGGGTTTTAAAGAGAAAGAGAATCTAAAGAGTACCTCCAACAAACACAGAATGCATGTTATTTTCTAAGCATACATGGTACATTATATAAATTTCCATATTCTGGATTCTAAAGAATCAATAAATTGCAAAGGAACTATACATTTAAGATTTTTTTAAAGTGCCAATATTCAGCTTTATTTGACCTACAAAAATGGAAATTTCATTTGGTCCAAACTAGTATATCCCATAAACTATATATTATCTGACCATAATGCTGTAATATTGAAAATCAATAACGAAAGTTGAACTTGAAAAATATTTCTGAAATCTTTAATATAATTACATAAAAAATTGTTTTCAGCAAGCTTGATTTGGACTAAGTAGTTGTGAGTATTGCACAAGGGAGTAGAATACTAGCAGAAAGTGGCAGATTCAATGGTCTAAGAAGACAGATCTTGGAGCTTAAGAGAGCTGAAACAGCTGGGACTGGAGGGGAAAAATTCTGAGAAAAGAAAACCACAAGGAAGTTAGCCTAAAAAGTCTCCATTAAAACTCCACTTGAGGCTTTGGCCAATTTCTAAGCTGCACATAGGGTATGTCTCCAAATAACTACCAGGAACCAGCAGCTAGAAGGACAAAGGACTGAGCAGAGATTTTAGAAGACTTGTACAAGGGTCTGGGAAGACAGAGAAGGAATTCAAGGCTGCTGATGTGAAATGTCCTGGTAAACGTTCCAGGCTCTCAGTTGAGATACTGGAAAATCTTTATCCTAGGAGTAAAGGCAAAATGAAATAGGACAACCCTAATAAAATTAAGGTGATCTGCATGTACCCTCTGCTGCCAGAAAAAGATCTTAACCATCTTAGAAGGAAGGTAACACCATCCAGACTCTCTATAATGTTTAATGTTATTAATATACAAAGTCCAGCATCCAACCAAAAAGTATAAGGCATGTTAAAAAAAAAAAAAAGAATCAATTGATCAAAAGCCAAGCAGAAACAGGCCTTCAGATGATTGAGATATTAGAACTAATAGACAGGTACATTAAAATAACTATGTTCAAGAAAATAGAGGAAAATATGGAGGACTTCAGCAGAGACTTGTAATCTATATTAAAAAGTCAAATGGAATGATATAGAACTGAAAAATACAATAACTGAAATTAAGAATTTAAGAGATGGGTTTAATAGTATATTAGAGTAGAAAACATAGTTTGTAAACTAGAATACAAGCAAGTTTAAAGTATCCTGATTGAAGTACAGAGAGAAAAAACATGGAAGTTAGAAAAAAGAGTAAAAGAGATATGAAAACGTCCAATATGTGTAATCGGAGTCCCACAAAGAAAGGAAAGAAAGGAGAGTGAACATGAGACAGAAACAATATTTGAAGAAATACTACTTGAGAATTTCCGAAATTGAAAGGCATCAAACCACAGATTGATTAAGTTTAAACCCAAGCAGGGTAAATATAAAGAAAACTACATCTAGGCATAACATAGTAAAGCATGCTAAAATCAAAGACAAAGAGAAAATCTTAAAATTAGACAAAAGGAGAAAAAAGACACATTGCCTTCTAAGGAGCAATAATAAGTCTTGAGACTGATTTAGCAACAAAGACGATGGCTGTCGGAGGAAAATGGAAAGACATCTTTAAAATACTGAAAGTGACCAACAACCTATAATTTTATAGCCAGTCAAAATATTCCACAAAAATGAAGACGATGAAAAGCTCCTTATGCTAGAAATAAAGACATGCTCAAGAAATTATGAGGATATATCAAAAGGACACAGATGCTTGATTGAAGGGGCTCTCACTGGCCAAATTTAAGACAATGTAAACATCAGAATAAGTGAAAACACTAAGGGGTTATACATCATTGAATAAAATAACAATTCTTGAGTCCATACTGTTAGTAAATAGGTTATTGAATTAAAGTAGAATGTCAACCAAAAAAATGTAGGGGGAATAATGGAGTTAGAAAATTACCATTTTGCAACCATCATAGTAATAATTGATTCAGGCAAGAATCATCTATAGATAATAAAACTACTTGGTAAAAATTTGATGAGGAAATAGAATATTTAGATGGTGTCAAAATATCTTCCCACCAAATACTTATTAAGTACAGTACAGAGTTACCATGTACTTGCTAATGTGATGCACCGAGAAGGGAGGATACATTGCTTATGTATCATTTCTGCCAAAAAATGTATAATTTGACTCTAAACGTAAGAAAACCCCAATTGAGGAACAGTCTGCAAAAAATCTGGCCCATACTCTACTAAAATGTCACCGTTATGAAGAAATTAGGAAGCTGTTGCTGTAGGTCGAACTAGAGATGATGTCGACATGAACTAAAGCAATGGCAATGGAGATTTTGAGGAGGCATCAAAAATATGATACAGAAATTCTACATTTTCAACAAATAAAGACTTCTGAGATGTGGCAGGAAAAAAAGATGAAGTCCAAGTTTCCCAGCTGGAGTATTTATCCAAAATGAGATTTAGAAGAGCACTTTTACATGACAATGTGGGATGTGTTCTGTTTTAGAAGTAAACTTACTATGAGATACACATGAACCGTCTACGTAAAGATGTCTGGCCAGTGGTTGGGTTGAAGGATGAGATCAGGTCGGGACATAGATAGATTGTGGAAACCTCTGCTTGTAGGGAGTGGGTGAAGCCGTGGGATCAGGTAAGAGCACCAAGGGAGCATGAAGAGTAAGAAGAGAAGAAAGAAGAATGAGTGTAGGGACCCCCAAAGGACTGAGCAAAGAAAGAGGAACCAGCCAAGAAATATAAAAGGAAGGATCAGAGAATTTGGAGGAGAACTGGAAGGGTTTGGTGTCCAGGAAACCAAGGAATAAGAGAGTTTAAGATCATACACCAGGCACATTAGATATCAGCTGTGCCTACACGTCAGAACATAGGGACAACTGACACATGATCCCTGCTCCCACAAAGCTGAAAAGTGTGTCAAGGGAAAAAACAAAAACAACACAAAACAATTAGACCTTAAAGATGGATCTACACAGCACACAATGGAAGAAAAAGTACAGATGCATTACAGTGGGAACACAAAGGGAAAAGCTTTCCACCCTCCTAAGATGTTAAGGAACATGTCCCCAGAGCTCCATGGAGCCTCTCTGGGTGCTCTGGAATGACTAGCTGGTGTGGTGGCACTCGCTTCCTGTTGGTCATTACTAAGCCCAGGACAACCTCTGGTTGACTCCAGTGAACTAAGTATTTATCCTCAGAGTGTTGTGAAAACTGATTAATGGGAGTCCTACTGTTTACAAAGTGCAGCCTATTCGATCCTTTTTGCGTTCAGTCACCTCTTTTTCTAAAGAAAACCTAGACAATCTGACTCATTCTCAGTCCCTTTTTCAGTTTTGGTCTTTTTTTAAATCACATTGTTGCTTGGAAACCGTGGAGGAAAGGATATATTGAGTAGAGGAATTCTCTAGAAGGTCATGGAAACTTCAGGAAACTGGGTGAGAAATGCAAATAAGTTAGTGCCAGTGGGAGAGTAGCAAGAGATAAAATTGGGAAGAAAGGCAGGAATCCAATCAAGAAGACAGTTGCCCTTGAGATGAAATGGTGAAGAAGACAGATAAGGAAACTGTAGAACAAGTATACAGAGGGTACTTAATAGGTGCCAGGTACTCTGCTAAGTGTTCTACACATATTAACTCATTTATGTTATATCTGAGATAGTGTCTGTCATTATCCTCACTTAACAGTTGAGGAAACTGAGGCACAGAGAGACTAAGTAACTTGCCCACAGAGGTAGTGAATGGGAGAGCCAGGACTTGAACCCCAGCAGTACAGCTCCAGAGTCTCTCTGTGCCCTCACCCACCACACCCTAGAGCAGGAATCAGATGTTAGATAAAGACAATTGTGATAAGTGTTCTGAAAGAAAAGAATAGAGGGCAGCGAGAACCATTTCCTGGATGGGGAAATCTTAGGCAAATCGAGGGTAAATGATCTTCCTCTGATCAAGCCCCATCAGTAGTGGAGCTGAGTTCTACATTTGGATCTCCAAACTCCTAGCCCAGCTGTGGACTCCTTTCCTTTCCCTGGTGCTGCAGCCTTGGAAAGGCTGAAATTGAAAGTTGAGAAAATAGTTAACCACAGATCAACACAGTGCCTTATGGTGGGACAGAAAGAGCTCTCTCGATGGGATAGAAAGACAAGCACTTTGGGTCTCACCTCGCTCATTAACAACTGGGAGACCCCAGGTTGGTGTGTGGAACTCTGTGCCTCGGCTTCCCCCTTTGTAAAAGGACAGAGTGATACTAAATCATTGCTGTGGCCTTGCTTGGCATCTCTTACAGTTTGTGACCTTAACCTCAGACCAGCCTTTCAGTGGGGTTGTGGACACTTCCCAGTTACCCTGAGCCTTTAAGACATTTGTCAGAAGCTACAACATTGCATTGCATAATAGAAGAATGTACTTTAAAAGTATGGTAAGCTCAAAAAATAGTTACCCTTTAAGAGACAAGGCTGTATATCTGTAAATAGTGAAAACAGTCCTGCTCAAATGAGGACAGCTACAGCAGAACACTCTATCAGAAATATTTGGTCTGATTGGATCTAAGTAGTACAAATACCTATCAGTGTGAGACTGTGCCTAGCACTTGCCTGGCCATAGTAGACAAACAGCATTCACTAGCCCCCTTCTTTGCTATCCCTTAGCTTCTGTTCTCCATACATCTTATTTCCTGGTGGGGGCTTTCTCACAAATTTGTTGTCCCATTTATTCTTCTTTTTATGAGTTTGGATAATTTTACAAATACTAATTGTCTCCTTTCAAAATGTACTACTAGCCCCTTAGATATTTTTCGTACTTTTATATGGTTTCCCACTTTTGGAAAAAGACGTTCTACAAAGTACCAATAAGCATACCCATCTGCAAATGGGCACATTTTTAAGCATTTGTCAGGCAAATTAGCACTGGTTTGACTGAAGACACCAAGTTCAATGTCTCCAGCCTTTGGGAAAATACAAATGTTTGGGATAAAAATAGAAACTCAGCCTCCCAGGACTGATTGGTATGTCTTTAGACATCTAACACTCTTAGACATCAAATGCATCATCATTGTGACACTGGTGATTATAAATGGGCTGGCAAAATCTTTTAGATGAGAAAAAATTGAAATTTGATTGATTGACTCTCTCTGCAATATAGATGGACTCAAATGTAAATGTAAATTCATATATCCTGAGAAGTTATAAAGGGATTCTCAGAGAACAGTAATGTCAAAAATAAACTAACATTTATTGAGTACTAACTTTATGCCAGTGATATGCTAAGCAAGTTATATATTTTTTTTAAAGTGAGTTCTCACAAAAGCCCTGTGAGGTGTGTATTATAACCTTCATTTTACAAATGAAAAAAACTGATCTTTAGAGAAGTTAAGTAACACTCAAAGAATCACTGGAAAAAGACAAGTGATCCAAAAAGAGGGACTCACATTGGAAGACTTGAATGAGGAATAAGACTCTCCTCATTAGGGCGCCTGCTATAACAAATAACTGCAAACTTGGTGACTTAAAACAGCAGATAGTAATTCTCTTATATTTCTGGAGGTCAGAAGTCCAAAATCAGTGTCAATGGGCTGAAATCAAGATGTCAGCAGAGCTGGGTTCTCTTCCAAAACTTCAAGAAAGAATCCATTCCTTGCCTCTTGCTGCTCCAGTGGCTGCTGGCATTCCTTGGCTTGTGGCTGTATCACTCTCCATGGCCAGCTTCTTCAAATCTCTCTCTGCTCTGCCCTCACATTACCTTCTCCTCTTCTGTGTATGTTACATCTCACTCCGCCTCTGTCTTAAAAAGCTACATGCGATTGCACTAAGGGTCCACCTGGATAATCCAGGATAATTTCCCCTTCTCAAGATCCTAATTTCATCACATCTTTTACCTTATAAGGTGATATTCACAGAGTCTGGGAATGAGGCCCTGTTATCTTTGGGCAGCCATTATTCAGCCTACTACAAAGGGCAATGACGTTCTCCTCCATTCGAGATTTTCATTGTACCTCTCACTCTTTCCTCACTTTCAGGTTGTTTAACAACAGTGAGTGTAGGCTCACAATCCCTTGTAACAGTCATGAAATCCTGAAAACTGATTTTTTTTTTATAAATTTGGTACAAATTCAGGGGCAGTGAGAGCTGATGCAAACTGACATGAGGCTGTTTATAATCTTTGCTTATCCCCTTAGCATGACTGTTCGTACATTCACTAAGGAAATATTGATTTCTTGTGTTACTGGGTGTACTGCTAAGGATGTTATGCAATTTACATTATTACTATTCTAACATTTGAGATCTGAACTATGAAATACATTTGACCCCAAGAGTTTTAGATAAGGGATTGGGAACCCATGGTAAGATAGGAGCTAGAAATGATCCCAAAGGATTTCAGAAGGGATGGAATCTGTAGTACAAACTAAAAATTACTTAAGGACCCTAGAGTATAGTAGGAGCCTTCAGGGAGTCATGGAACCATCACATTTAGGAATCCCTATGAGGTGGTTAAAAAATGATTTCTAGGAAGATAATAAGTGTTATAGATAAATGTGCAAGTAATGGAAAAATGAACAAGGTATTCAGAGAGTAACCCTTTCATCCCTTTGTCTCCAAGAAGCATTGTACCCAAATTGTTTGGCTCTCTCAGGCTCCCCTGAGTAGCAGGGTAGGAGCCCCAGTCCCTGACTCATAGGCAATATTTCCTGCTGTGACCATGAGAAGGAGTGCTAACAGTGGAATGGCAACTGGTCTGCTGGCTCATGTCCTAAAACACTGGTGCAGCCACTGCCTCAGACTCTGCACAAAGCCCATCAGGGAAGGACTTCCCCGTGTCCAACTGAAGAGCCTCTTCTGAGACCATAATCAGATCATGGATGTTAGAGCCATGAGAATCTCAGATTTTGATCACCTTATGAACTTATCCTTTCTCTGCTGCCACGACTACCACCACCACCATCACCACCACCATCACCACCACCACCACCATCACCACCATCATCACCATCATCACCACCACCACCATCACCACCATCACCACCACCATCATCACTACCACCATCACAACCACCACCATCACCACCACCAGCACCACCACCATCACCATCACCACCACAACCATCACCACCACCATCACCATCACCACCACCATCATCACCACCATCACCACCATCACCACCATCACCACCATCACCATCACCATCACCACCACTACCACCATCATCACCACCATCACCACCACCACCACCATCACCATCACCACACCACCATCATCACCACTACCACCACTACAATCATCATTTTCCTCTCTTGAATTTTGTCTAGACTTCCTCTCACCTTGTAAAAACATGTCCCAGTATACCCAGTCCCTTTCTCTCAAAACACACACACACACACACACACTCACATCTTGGAAAAGAGGTGCCTCTGGCACCTTTGAGAGGATGGTCTCCTTATATATATTCACACAAACACAAACACCATCCCTCGCCCTTACCTTCTTTGGAAAGATCTAAATACAGACCCTTAAAGGTTATTACTCCCCCAAATCTTAATTTTAATCTTTAATGAGTATCCTAACAAAATCTTCTTGGGTCAGCCAGTTTGAAAATGCATAACCTTGGTCAAGGAGAATGTGAGTGGCTGACGAGGGCAAATCCATCTCGTTAACAAGAAAGGAATTACTCAAAAAACATGAACTACTTTGGAAAGATGGTAAAAGTTTAGTAGAATCATTTTCCTTTGAAAAAAGATAATCGGTGTTTATAGAGATATCCAGGAGGAAAGGATACTATCTCACTTGGTGAGATAGACCATCCCCTATGGTCTGGATGCCATTTTGGGTTGGCCTCCAAACTCTTGATTGGTATTATAAAGGACTGAGAGATTTCATATAAGTAAAATTTTCAAAAAAATAAAACACACTTTTATAAAAGCCAATATGAGGAAATAAGGTTATAATCACTTTAATGGAACTATTTGTGGTGCACTGTCCTGCCTTCATAAGAAAGGGATAGATAGCACTTGACTTCTGGCAATTTGATGTGCAGAAGTTCCTGTTAATGGAGCCAGCTTGCTAAATGCATGTGATCAGCTCTTAGCAGAGAGAGCAGGAGAGTGACAAACAGGTGTCCCCAGCTAATTCTAGCAGCAAGCTGAGAGCCTTCACAAGAGTTCCCTGGCCCTTAGTCTCAGTCTGGCCCCCTGGTTCACCTCATGCATGCACAGACCCCTCCCAAATATCTGCAACAGACAGCAGCAGCACTGAGCCCTCAGGGTCTAAGAGGAAGACAGTGGAGCTCTAAGTAGTGAGACAAGATGGATAATGTGGATAATGTTGAGGCAAAATTTCTAGTGTGACAGAGAAAGCACACCTGAAAACAAATTTTCTAAAAATATTTTGAGCAATAATGCCAACATTTGAATAAGTGCACAGCGTCCCGAGGGGAATGGGGACTGCTCATTAGAAGGAACAGCTTCTTGGAAACAGCATCAGCTTAGAAACTAGAGGACCAAGGTTCTGGTCCCTCATTCTATCCCTTATTAACTGTGTGTGTTGCTCAGCGAAAGACATTTAATCTCATTGATCCTCAATCTTCAGCTATAGCGATTAGAAATAGTAATAATTGCCTTGTGGGGCTTCCCTGGTGGCGCAGTGGTTGAGAATCTACCTGCCAATGCAGGGGACACGGGTTCGAGCCCTGGTCTGGGAAGATCCCACATGCCGCAGAGCGGCTGGGCCCGTGAGCCACAACTACTGAGCCTGCGCGTCTGGAGCCTGTGCTCCCCAACAAGAGGCCACGATAGTGAGAGGCCCGCGCACCGCGATGAAGAGTGGCCCCCGCTTGCCACAACTGGAGAAAGCCCTCGCACAGAAACGAAGACCCAACACAGCCAAAAATAAATAAATAATAATTTAAAAAAATAAAATAATTGCCTTGCTATTACATATAAGAGAGCACTTTGAGACTACAATGAGTTAATGTATAGGAAGTGTTTTATAAATTCCAAAGTACAACACAAATAAATATTTGCTATTCTAAATGAGATATTCTCCATGCTTATTAAAAGTCTTATTTTTTATAATCACATAGGACAAAACTTCCCTAAAATTTCCCTTGAAAGGATCAAATGTGATTGTTAGGATTCACGAAAACTTGCCATGGACTTGGATCAAACTTAATTTTGATAGAATTTTCTACTATTTAAGAAAAAGCTTTGAGCCTCTTTTGACATTGTGTAAAGTAGCAAGATGAGAGGGTCAACATTTTAAAAGGTGGTTTCTATGTGTTTCAAAGTTCATCCTCCATGAATAACCTCACAGTGTAAGTGAACAGTACTCATCCTGGTGAGATGGCAGCTTAGGAAAGCAGAAATTTATTCTTGATGCTAGCAGAAAAGGCAACATGTTAGCCAACAACACTTACTCTGGAAACTATCATGAGAAAAAATAAGAATAAAAGCAAAGTTCATCAACTCTTCATAAAGGCAGAGAGCAGCCCCAGTAGCCTCCAAAGTCTTCTCACAAAGGTCTGTGAAAACTTTACCAAGGGAGGCTTTCTGATTCTATGACAATGAAATTTCCATCACTTGCCAATGAGAAAGAATGTCAGGAATAAAATAATAACTTAGTTTAATATTTATGCTATGCCCTCATATTAAATATAATTTATGTGATTGGTTTTTGTACTACACTCTTTAATTATGTATACTTGAAGAGGCTTTATATTATACATGGTTATCATTTATAATTAATTAATTCAATATGGAGTTTGTACTCATGCCTATAAAATGTTGGGCACAACGCCCTGTGTCAAGAGCATAATCCTCTGTATCTTTCTCGCTACAAGAAAATCAAGGTTTAATTTACAGCATATTTTCTAGGGATACTTCATCCTAAAAGCAAATATTCCCTTTTTGTGCTGAACATCATTTATTGTTTCCTTGATGGATTAGAGTCGTCACTGAGATTTAGGAAGGTGCAGATAAAAGGGCAGATGGGGGTGTCACCAGCACAGACTACATGAAGCTAGTTTTCTCATCAAACCACTCTCCTGAAAGTCACTGGTAAACTTCAAATTACAAAAACGAAGGGTTTTCTTCTTTATCCTCATTCTACTTAATATTTCTACAATAAGCTCCTCTTTCTTAAAAATGTTCCTTCCTTGCTCTCACGATACTACCTGTTCATTGTTTCATGGCTACCCCTCTGACAGTTCCTCCTCACTCTCCCAGGTTGGCTTTTCTTCCATCACTCATTGTCTCCTTGTACAGTCCTTGGCCTTCCTGGGCCTGGTTTTCTTCTTATGCTACTTGGTCTCTTTGAAAACTCCTGACCACTTCCATGGATTCAACTTGGATTCATCTGTAAGATGATAGCATCCAAAAAAATGATATCTCTACCTTAACTGCTCTCTACTTTATAAACTTACTTTGACATCAGTAGGACATTTCGACCCAAATGTTCCATAGATTCCTCAAGTTCAATTTATCTAAAACGCAAGTAATTAATCTCTCTCCTCTTGTGAACCACAGTTAACAGCTTCCTTATCCCTTCCCTCCCAAGGGTCATCAACTTTGAAGTCTTCCGCATCCAATCAAATCCTAGTCATTCTATAGGCGTCGTGTTTTTTAGCATCCTCTTCATTCCAGCATTGTTCCCTTTGTTCAGGCTTTTATTATCAACTAGGAGAAAGGAAGGAACTAATATTTTCAAGTGCTCACTAGACACTCTATATACATTTTCCATTCATTCGCTCAAGAACCATATAACACTGGTATTATTTTCATCTCCATTTTTCTGTTGAAAACACTGTTGAGTCTCAGAAAGATCCCAAATATTGGCTGAAGTTTACAGAGCTAAAACAGAGCTTGAATTGAGGTCTGACTAGAAATCTTTGTCTCTTCCCACCTCCTATTTTGGCATTTCTTTATCCCAGACAGTCTCCCTGTCACTGGTGGCTCCTGCCCAGACCAGTCTTCTTGGGCGCTGGTCTCTGAGCATGTTTGATGGAGCAGCTTAGTGGTCTGTGGGCTAGGTTTTACTTTTATGCCCTCACTGTATTTTGGTCAACAGTTAAAAATTTAGAAATCACACCACCCCAACAAAAAAAAAATTCTATTTTTTCATTAAAATGTCAGACAGTCCTGGAATGTTAGGCCTAGTTTCTTACACAGCAATAATCAGTTGACTCAACCCAAGTGCTGGCCACAACCTGGCCGTCACTCTGCAGTTCACCAGGCTCCATCACTCTCAGTTTTCTGTCAAATATGCCCGGGTTCAGTTTATCATTGAACTTGCTTCACTAAGCTTATACTGTTGCTTTTCTAAGAACACGGCGTTTCATTTAATGATATTACTTGTGTCACTTTATTACCATGTGAGTTTGCAATTCCTGGTCTATAAGCACAATAGTCAGCTCAAGCTGCTAAAACAAAATACCATAGACTGGGTGGCCTAAACAACAGACATTTATTTTCTCACAGTCCTGGAGCCTGCTGGCATGGTTAGGCTCTGGTGAGAGCTCTCTTCCTGGCTTGCAGATGGCCACCTTCTGGCTGTGTACTCACATGGCCTTTCCGGCATTCATGAGTGTGGAGAGAGAATGAGATCTCTCTTGCTCTTTTTATAAGGCCACCCATCCTATTGAATTAAGATCCCACCCTTATGACCTTATCTAACTTTAATTACCTCCTAAAAGCCCTGTCTCCAAATACAGTCAGATTGGGAGTAAGGACTTTAATATGCGAATTTTGAGGGGACACAATTCAGTCCATAACAACAGTTTAATAATAATTATTGTTGAGTACCTACTATGTACCCGACACTGTTCTAAGTACTTTTCAGGTATTATCTAATTGAATCCTCATAATAATTCTATGAGATGGACACTATATTTTTCCCCATTTTCCAGATGAGGAAGCAGAGAAGGGTCATGTAACTTCCCCACAGCTAGCAGGCGGCAGAGCCAGAATTTAAACCCAAGTGGTCATATTCTTAAGTTCTATTTAATGTTGTTTTTTAAATTCCCCAGAGTTTAAAGGTTCAGCCTCTCCTTCCAACCTGAGCATCACCTGCCCCTTCAGGTAAATGAATCGCTGGGCATTTTCCGCTTCCTCCTTATGGTTGTCTCCTCTTCCCTTAGCTCGCGCCCTTTTCCTTTTTTGAGATCTTTCCTTCCCTTTTCCCAAGGGGTTGTACAGACTCTTACTCACCACCTAAGACCCTGATAGAGTTCCATCTCCTTTGTGACCTTCTCACGACTTCTAAAAGCTCTGGCATATCTGAGCTCTCTCCCCTCAGGGCTCTCCAAACCCTTTACTCTTTATACCTGCTGTAAGTATTGCACAACCTCATTACATTATAAAGTGTGTGTGTGTTTCCCTTGAAAGCAGATCCCATGTGTTTTCATCTTTGTCTCCTTAAGGCTGACATACATGAGGTGCTCAGACACGTCTGTTACAGCAAATTGAACTGAAGTTTTAAAAATATTTTCCCCAGTTTATTTTATTGAGATATAATTGACACATAACATTATATTAGTTCAAGGTGTACAACATAACGACTTGATATATATATTAACCAGATAACCTCTGAAATCTCCTCCAGTCTAAAACCCTATAATTTTTAGGTACGTGTATGTGAGACATGCGTGCCTCTGTATGAAATGCCCTCAACTTGTTGAACTTTTAAATTTCTTTTTTATCAATTTCTTTAATTTTTAAGCTTTTCTTTCTCCTCCATTATAATCAGGGCAATTATTCTTCAATTTGATGTGGTTTTTGATTTGGAGTGGGGGAAGGATGGAGGTAGGTCTAAAAAGGAATGCTTTTTTCTGGATACTCTGTCATAATCTAGGTGCTTGAGGTTTCTGGAAGTCTTATTTTTACCTAGGTGAACTATTGCTTGTTCTTAATTTTTTCTCATATCACTTTGGACATTTTTTAAAACCCATAATGGAAACAGAAACCCAAAGCTGACCTGAAGTGGATGTATGCTTTGCAGAGGCCTGATGGTGAGTGGTACTATCCTGGCTGAGACAAAGTCCCACACTGAATAAACTGAGTCTACTTGGTTCAACAGCATCTTAGGAATCAGCCCATAAAGGAAGCTGGGCAGAGAGGCTTCGTGTAAATGCAGCACTTTACTGCCATGGTCACCATTTCATATGTATTTCTCTCGGGTTGGGCGTTAGCATAAGAACAAAATTCAGTATTTAGGGAAGAGGTAGAATAGCAGGAAAAAAAGGGAAACACCAAAGATTCCGGTAATGTTTGAGCAATTTGTTTTAACTTGCAACTCTACCAAATGTCTCATCAGATGATAACTGATTTTGGGTAACACTGTATTTTTCAGAGCACTATCACACACATTATCTAGTTTCATCCTCAGGGTAAGTTTATAAAGTATCATTATTTTTATTAACCTCCTCATTTTCTATAATCTCAGAGACGTATAAAGACATGCCCAAGGTCACAGAGCCAATAAATAGTGAGGCCAGGATGTGAATCCAGATCCTCCAACCTCAAATCCTAGACTCTTCCCATATGACTACAATGTCTCAGCTTTACTAGGTCAACTGGTTGGCATTTCATTGTCGGTTGTTCCCCTCTGTTTCCTTCCAGCAGCAAGCCAACAGGAAGAGCGGCAAAAAGATTCAGATCATTTCCAAGCTAAAAAACCAGCCTCCGAGGAATCCAGAGCTAACTGGGTAATAATTAGTGTAGAGTGGTGATGACAACCAGAGAATTTTCCATTACTGTCTTACATGCTAACATACTGGTATATCTGTCCCTTTGGGAAGCCACCATTTGGATAATTCCTATAATCCCACCCTGGTCACTGCAGCTGGTGCTCTTGTAGGAGGATTTACGCTGCCCATGACCCATGCATGTTCATAGATTTGTGTAAAATCCAGTTGGAGCACAGTATGTGGAAGGTGAAATGTGGTACTTCCTGGGGCAAATGATACCCTGAAAGAAATGTTAGCCTTTCACGCTAGGCAAATGAGTTACTCAGTGCTGTACCCCCTCCTAGCCCTTTTGTGTATACCTTTATCTCTATTAGCCTACAATACACTGTATTAAAACAAATATTTTAAGGCTTTTATTCTGCTCATGTGGTTTTGGAGATCAGAGACTTTTTTAAATTGAAGTATAGTTGATTTACAATATCGTGTTAGTTCAGGTGTACAGCACAGTCATTCAGCTACTATATATGTACATATATATGTATTCCTTTTCAGATTCTTTTCCCTTATAGGCTATTACAAAATATTGAGTATAGTTCCCTGTGCTATACAGTAGGTCCTTGTGGTTTACCTGTTTTATATACAGTAGTGTGTATATGTATAGTGGTGTGTATATATAGTAGCGTGTATATGTTAATCCCAACCTCCTAACTTATCCCTCCCTCCACCCCCCTTTCCTCTTTGGTGAGATCAGGGACTCTTTTATATTCATTTTTGTGTTGCCATTGTCTAACAGACTGCCTGCTGTTTGCAAGAACACTTACTTCTCCACACACAAGGTTCCCTTGGGGAGAAACATCCATGAGTGTGGCACCCCATCCAGGCATCTGTCAGGCTCCTCACTCACTACTTTTTCTCCTCCAAACCTCCTTGGAAGAAGAGGAAGTCACTTCTCTATTTGGCAAGAGTGATGGGTAATTGATGTATCAACTTGTCTAGACCATGGATGCCCAGACATTCGGTCAATCATTATTATTGGGTGTGTCTGTGAGAGTGTTTCTGGATGAAATAAACATTTGAATCTCTAGACTGAGTAAAACAGATTGTCCTCCCTAATGTGGGTGGGCCTCGTCCAGTCAATTGAAGTGGAATAGAACAAAGAGGCTAAGTAAAAAAGATCTTCCTCTGCCTCACTGTTGAGCTGGGACATTGGTCTTTTCTGGCCTTTGGAGTTTTTTTGGGTCTCAGGTTTGCCGGCTCCCATACTGAAACATTGGTTCCCCTGGGTCTCCAGCTTGCCAACTATAGGTCTTGGGACACCTTGGCCTCCATAATCATGGGAGCCAGTTCCTTATAATAAATCTCTTTATATGTATAACTTTATCTATAAGCATCTTGTTGGTTCTGTTTCTCTGAAGAACCCTGACTAACACAGCAAGTTTGGCAGACCATCATGGAATGCTTGGGAAGGAGTCAGCCTGCCTTTGGGAATCTACATTCTCTCTCCACTGTGCCGGAAGCGTAGTGAGCAAACTGGTCAACAAATTTAACTCAGAGAGTGGTGATTATGTTAGCAAGTTTGTATGGCCATTTCTCCAATCAACTGTTTTGGTTGAAAAGTTGATATTTTGGTCTGCCTACCTCTGATAGTGCATCTCTCTTTGAAATGGTTCTAGACACGAGGCAGGGAAGGATGGTATTATTTATGGAGACTCTAAAACCTCAGTGAAGGTGCTTAAGAAATTTTTGTAGATGAAAGAAATAAACAAAGTATAACAGAATGTCTGGTCAATATCCTTTGCAATGGTACATCTTTCACAGAGAAGTTGGTTTTGCCCAGTGCTCCAAGGGAACTGTAGCTAATGGTCAGGTACCTGCACATTTGAGTCTCACAAATGTATATGTGGCATGTAGCTTGCTTAAAACCCCTTACCAGTATGCATAATTAGAGGAGGCTCTGATCTTTAATGGGTAAGCATTATAAGATATTCCATATGCACCCACACCTTTACATTTCTGTATATATATCAACACTTCACTTTCAGCTAATCTTAGTCTGTTATTTAATTTTAAAGTTTCCTTTGGAATGGCCATCCAGAGAAATTGCCCATGCTTCTCCAGGACTGTGCCCTGACTTTGTAACCTTATATTTCTGTATATGTGTTTATGTGCGGGGAGAATGGAAAAGGAAAGAGAGAAAGAAAGAGTATGTGCATGTGATTGGAAAATGTGAAAGCTTCCTATTGATTCTCAGAGACAGCTTGGTAACTTACCCTGAGATATAATCACAGTAATTCTCCTCATCTGTCAGTTCCACTATAAAAAGAATTAGGACAGTGACAGACAAGAGTGGACCAAACCCCGCCCCCATCAAAAAATGTCCAGAATATGAGAGATAAGGGACATTAGTGCTCCCCAGAAGCCAGTGAGGGTAGAGTACTGTTATAAGTTCTCTTTGGTTTACATCATCTGATCAGAAGGGAAAAAAGGAGGGAGGGAGGGTGGGAGGGAAGAAGGGAGGAGCTACATAAAACATACAAGTTGCAGATAAAATCACTTTGGGTTATGAACACTTCACTCCCAGTAATTGAAATGGAATTTCAAGAATGATTATTAATGATTGTGACTCAAGAGAAAAACTCCTTTCCCTCCTTCCTTGTGCTGAAATCCAAGGTTCTGCTCCAGCAAGTCACCTACTGACGGGCCCTGCCCCTAGCACTGCGGCTGATAGCTTCCTCACCAGGATCCTTGCGAGAACTGCAGCCGCTGCCAGAAACGTCTGGCACCAGATTCCTCTCCCACTCAGTGCCTAATGCTATTACACGTCCTACAACAGCTGCACAGTTACCTCAGTGAACCATTTGAGCATTTCAGAACGGATAAAGAACTGCCATTTACTTATGCCTAACACTAATCCAAACATGGTCTTTCACAAAATGATCTAAAGAAAACGGCCAACTGGGCTGATAACAAAAAGTTTACAAATGAAGCTTTTAAGCAGAACTTCTTTCCACCCCCATGCACAGTGGATGCTACAGACCTCATGCATATAGGGGAGGAGACAGAGCAAGGTGTCATTATGGTTTCCCCCCAAGCATCATACAGAGGCTCTGCTTGCTTTCTTGTCTATACAGGCCCTTTTAGCTGACTTCTTTGCAGGGGGTGATCTGTCGCTGAGTGGTCACATGCAGTCACATCGTCTCACCCACCGGCAGTCACTATGACCAGCTCGGCAAGTATCTGGTGTACAGAGATTCATGATCGTAGGCCCCCCTCTCTCCGTTAACAGTCTAGTTGGGGAGAAAGATACTTACACAAAGACACACACATTTTGCATACTCCACCTGACCTCTACAACATGGGGCAACATGGGGTTTCAAAGGAGAAAGTGGCCAACTACGTTTGGGAAGAGGCAGGGAAGGGAATAGTTCATAGAGGATTCCACATTAAAGATTATCTAGTCCAGTAGTTTTCTATCTATCTGCGCTTCTCCTCTGAATGCTGGGGTGCCTCAGAAAACGAGGTGCTGGGCCTTTCCTAGGCAGCTTCAAACAGAAAGCATCACTCTTCATCAGTTTTATATATTAAAGTGCCAAAAGATGCATTGTTAAAAAAAAAATGATCGTCAACCCCTAGTACACAAAATCTTCAAGAGGGCTCATTTCTTTAGGGGAAGAGCAGGATTTGCTGCGTGGGAGGGAATGTGAGCCAGTGAAAGCTGGAGTCTTGAGGACCACCAAGAGAGGGCTAATCTCCACTGCATGAGAAATAGAAATCTGTGATGGTCAGAGATGGAAAGAAGGAACGAGAGGGAAGGAGTGAGGGGAGAAGGGCAACATGACCAGAGGCTGGAGCCCAGGTTTTCAAAAAGGTCCAAAAGCTTTTATTGGCATGAGTATCTAATAGGCAATTCAAGCTATTTTTTTGTAAATCCCTTCATCGTCCCAAAATAATCAGTAAATTCTTTTATACACACAAAGACTCATGACTGGTTTTGCTGGTGTTTTTAGGAAAAATTAAGGTAAAGGGCTAAATTTTATGCTTGAATCAATGAAGTGCAGAACAGGCAAAACACGATCCCTCCCCAGTGGCAGTGGGGCCCACGGGATGAGGCCCTGGGAATTGTACTTTGACATAGTGTGGGCTGAGAGGTGAGTCATCTTTTCTGGATCTCAAAGGCCAAGGAGACCCCGACACCTGGGCCAGGCAATTAAAATTTCATCTGAAAAGAAAAAGTGGGTTGGGTCTGCAGCTAAAACTGGTTTGAAAGGCATTTATTTAATCCAGGCCCTTCATCTAACAAGGAAAAATCACAGGCTCCAGAGAGGCGAAGGGATCTGTTGAGGTCAAGCTCCACCTCTTAACTGGCAGAGACAGGACCAGAGCCCAGTTCTTCTGACCCAAGAAAAGCCAGGCTTCTGTCTGCTAGGCCAAGTTCAGGTTCATCAATCTGCTATAACCATAGTATTTAGAGGGAGAAGGAAGGTGAAACACTGACAAATCCCAATCTCAATCCCACAACACAGCAGGGCCTAGCCAAAAAAAAAAAAAATACAGGCTTAACAGGCTCAGGAATCAGAGAAACTGCGGATTTGTGGATTTTGCTGTGCAGTCTTGGCCAAGTGATTTAATCTCACTGAGCCTCAGGCTATCGTCTATAAATGGAGCAAATAATACTTATCACGCAGGCAGGATTTTTTAAAAATTTAATAAAGCAATATATGTAAAGTGTATGCCACATAGTAAGCAATGGATAAATGGAAGCAATTATTATTGCTATCAAATGGGGACCTTTACAAATGTACCGTAAGATTGATTTTTAAATGCTTTTTGCTTAATTATAAGACTAATACATTTTCATTATCAGTAATTGAGAAAATGTAAAGGAATTTTTTTTTAAAAGATTTCCCACATTCCTACTACCCTGAAACAACCACTATTAGTATGTTGATGTATTTCAACAGGAATGATTTAGAATGTGCCGTTTCTTGTGCCTTGTAACCTTCCAAGAGCACTCAATTTAGAAGAAAAAGTTGGCAGGAATGCAGCCTGTTCTAAAACCAATTTCTTGTTTGTTTTTTATTTTAGGGGGTAGTGGGAGGAGAAAAATTATACGCAGATATAAACCATGTCAATACAAACATTATCACATTTTAAAATCATATTTTCATCCATTTTTACAACTAGGTTTGCAGAGTGCTTTATGGTCCATTAAACAAGTTCCATGTAGTATCTTTTTTGATGCTCTTAACAGCCCAGGGCACTAGGTACTATGGTTATACACATTTTGCAGATGTGGAAAGTGAGGATCAGGAAAGTTAAATGATTTACTCTAGGTCTTTCAGGTAGTGAGAATTTGGATGGAAGCCTAGGATTTCTGACTCAAAGCCGGTACCTCTCTGCTAATTATCCATACCAACGAGAACTCTCTCTAATTAGCCTTAATCATCTGACTGGCCTCAGAGATTAAATTAGGAGAGAGCACAGCGAGCTACAGAATGCACGGGAGTGCAAGTCAGGAGAGCTCAGTGACATGCCTGTTCTTAGCATTGGCGAATACACGCCCTCCCTGGGTTTAAGAGTTCCTCATTTGTCGAATGAGAGGGGATGGCCTCTTGGGGGGAAGGGTCACACCTTCTAATACTAAATTCTATCATTTTAAGGCACATAAACAAATTGCATCTTTCTAACCTGTGAAAACATTTTTGATCTGATGCTGTTAAGAAAAAAAAAAAAAAAAGATCCCCTCTAAAACTCTAAACGACCACAGTGAGAGACACCGCCCATCAAAAATGTCAAGAATGTCCAATCTGGCCCAAGTAATGGGATGGCCCAGGCCCAGTTCAAGTTCTAGACCTGGATGACCTGTAGCCCCTGGGAGAAGAGCTCCTTTTGTGAATCTACAGTGCTGTGGGCCCCAACAGGGCAGAGAGAACTCAGCCAAATATGAGTATCTCAAGTGGAATTCCAAATGTGGATCTCTTTTTCCAAAGTGTGGTGCTACACCAGTTGAATCCTGATGACTGTTTTATGGTGTGCTAGCTTGTTATTAGCTGGATATCAATTTGAGATTTTCAGAACACATTTATTTTTGGACCAGATTTTATGAGAGCTGCTGAGACTGGCCAAATATCTGTTGTGGAGAAATGGGGAAAGAATCACTGAACTTAGCTGGAGTCTCTGGATCCTAACATCGGAGGCTCAATCATTAATCTAAGCAATGCCTGTGCTGATGCAATCGCCTGTATCCAGGACTGCCAGCCAGGTAAACGCAGGCACCATCTTCTTTCAAATACAGATGAACTGCCACGTATTCCTCCTGACCTTTAGACTTTGCTGACCTCAGACTGCAGCAGGATCTCCACTCCAGGAAGCCCCGGGAAGGACACGGGGCCAGATGTTGCATTGCCAAAGTGGTGGGCGATAGGGGGGATGTTGTAACTCTCTCCCGTGCTGAAACAGCAAGGCTCTTCTTCCGCACATTCCATTCCCTAGATGGGTGAACACACTCGGAGAAGCTGATTTTCTGAGCCATACAATTAACTGAATAATCATGTTCTGTCTTTGACTTGTGTTTATATTTCCTTCTTTACCCAGGTGTGTCATGTGTGTACCCATGAGCTCAACCAGATTATCCTTCCTTAAGAACAAGACTCTAGCAGAAGGCAGAAGAGTATGGAGAGGGCAGACTTTGTTGACAGATGTCTCAGTGTGAATCCCAGCCACGTCCTTTACTACTACGTGACCTTGGTCAGGGGCCTCTGTGTACCTCTGTTTTCTCATCTGCCACATGGAGAATATGACAGTACCCACCTTGCAAATTTGTTGAGAAGGTTTTAGGAGTGGTTTCAGGTAACACAGTTAGTGTAGGACCTGGCATGTCTTAAAGCACTGAATCAGTGTTAACTACTGCATGTAGGAAGGCCTCCACCTCCTGCCTGCTCCATGCTGTGGGCCGTGGGATACACGTACACAAAAATTCCATGAAGGAATAGGGGTGGGGGTGAAGGGCAGACCTGGACTCAAATAATTAAACTACAACGTGATTAGCATGATCACAGAAGAAAGTACCAGAAATTGCACATCCCCCCCAGTGCCTGACACAGGGCATTGCCATACTAGGTACACGATCCATGAGGAATGATGATTTGATTTGAGTGGTGCTGGTTGAAATCTATTAAATTAGTAATCACACACACAGAGTACCTCAGAAGAGTCCTTTAGTGGCTTTATAATGCAGAAACCACAGACGGGTTCAATTTGGCAGTGTTATTAAGCAAATAAATGGATTTTTAGATATTTAACTTCTAATCATATGTGAACTTCAGGAAGTTCAATGCTCCAATGACACTGCTAAATACCTTTTTGTTATAAAGCCATGGTTTGACTTTTGAGGCGAAGTTGAGGGCCTAAATTCAACCCCATTAGTTCATATTTTGTCCAAAATGCAGTTTATAATGAAGCCGGCAAATTAGGTCCCTTGACCATAAACCTCACAGAGGAAAGCAAACGGAGCATGAATCAAAAAGTCTTTAGACAGCAGTTGGCTATTAGTAACATATAAATTAAGTGTAAAATCAAGGGGTGAGGGGGCAGGGGAGTAAGTTCCGTGGTTACGGTCTCCACGTAACTTAACACAAGCAACCTGAATACAAATAATAATGATGATCATGGTGATAACAATGACGATGTAAACTCTATTATGTTTCGGACCAACGACAAGCTCAGAAAGTTGGAGTGAGACTCATTTTCAATTCACTGCCACTGTCCTTAACTTGTCAGCTGCTTGTACCAAGTTGTTAGAGCCCATATGGTGCTGAAACATCACAAGCCGCTCCTAGACCTCATCTGTATTTCTGAACAATGGGGTGAGTCACGGTTAGCCACAAGTACAAGTCTATTACCACTGGCGGTTTGTATCACCAAACTTGCAGAACTCTGCCTGAATCATGTTAAGTTTTGAGAGCTGCTATCGAAAGGTGTTTAATTCTCCCCTAGAGTTACACGGAGTGGGAACTTGGCCCGTTGCTTTCAAAGGAGTTTGAAAACTCACATGTCGGCCCAATTGTTTTCCT